>NC_040916.2:20622724-21286016 GCF_004126475.2 Phyllostomus discolor | reverse complement strand
GGGGATGCTCGTGTGTCTCCCTGTGGCACAGCTTCAGTGCACTCACCAGTGTTCTCCATGCTTCTTTTCATTCTTCTCCGGCTGCCCCATCACCCTCTGCTGTCCCCCACCCTTGGGGTCGCTGTTCTTCCTCCCAGCTCTTACTGCACGCCAGAGCTTCTCAAGAAGTGGGTTCCTAAACAGCCAGCACTTTCCTTTCTGGGTCTCCTGTCTGCCCCCGTTTCATGTCTGTGTTGGTTTGCTCAGCTGTCATCAAATGCCACCGACTGTGTGGCTTAAACAGCAGACACGTGTTTTCTCACAGTTCCGTGGACTACACGTCCAAGACCAAAGTGTCACGGGTTTGGTTTCCCCTGAGACTTGCTCCTTGTCTTGCAGGCGGTGCCTCCTCACTGCCTTCCCTCTCTGTGTCCTTGTCCTAGTCTCCTCTTAAAAGGACACTGGCCATATTGGCTTAGGACCCACCCTGATGACCCTATTTTAACTGAAGTATCTCTTTAAAAACCCTGTCTCCAGATACAGTCATACTCCGAGGTGCTGGGAATTAGGGCTACAACGTAGGAATTTGGGGGGCACACAGTTCTGCCCGTGACCATGCCTTTCTCATCACAGTCAACAGAATGCCCGTTTCCCTGAAGAGAGTCTCCTCTGAAAGAACCTTACTGGCAACCCAGAGCTGTATCTCCAGGGTCTGGGAACACATGAGAGTGCCCTGTGTTTGTCTGCACTCCTGCTTTCTCCCACTTTCTCCTCAACTCTTAGATTATATAAAAAGACCCTGTCCTTCGCAACTTTACCCTCCACTTCCATCAGCCCACTCGACTGGCAAGGAATTTCCGCTGGCATGCGTATTAGCTCGTTGGAAGTTCTAATTTACCTTATGTACCCTGTTCTGGTGAGGTCTTCTTGCACTAGCTTCCTTACAGCCCCGCCTTTGTGTTGGGTTGCCTCTTATATGACAGGGCCCCTTCCTAAGAGAGAGCCAGTGAATCATGCAAGTGAGTAAGTTACATCTCAGCAGGGTGCCCATCGGTAGAAGAAAGTCTGTGTTTTAGTATAATAGGAAAAGTCTCTTAAGCAATAACAATACTACATGGGATGGAAGGACTTCATTTATTTTCTGAAATCATTTACATGAAACCTTTTATTCTAAAATATTTCACCAAATTTCAGGATGGCCATTGTTTGAGAAGTCAGACCGCACACCCTAGCCTCACAAGGTAAAATATTTCAAGAAAACAGTCCGACGCAGCAGAATCCCTCTGAGCCTTGAAGTCGGGGTCCCGGCCCCTCGCACTGCTGGGTGGGACTGTGCCTCCGCCGCCGGCCCCTGGGCTCTCTGGCGTCAGCTGTCATCTTCTCTGGTTCCCTCCTCGCTCTCCCTCCGGGACTGTCTGTCGGCCTGGCCCGCCAGCCTCGGCTGTGTGGCTCCTCACCTCGTGCATCCTGGCGTTGAGCTCTGGGCATTTTGCCCCACGCGTGTGACTGTGGAGTCTTAATACAGGTGGTGCGGTGAAACTCATCTCAGTGTCGGTTTTTCGTGAGGCCGTGGGTAGGTGATGTCAGGGTGACTGAAAAGAACTAGATTTGCATCTACTAACAAAGGGTAAAACATTATTCGTTATAAAATAATCAGACGCAAAGTCAGTGCGGTGTCATAGGATCCCAACTCGGATGACTTTACTGTGGATGGATCCAGGCTCAGGGGTGGGAGTGAGTGCACTGGAAGCGATTGTGTAATACGGTATCAATGTTTTAGAAAGGGAACAAAGCAAATGGGAAGCATCTAGTGTGTTGTCTTTTGAAAACTAAGATCCAGAGGTAGAGAGCGTAGTGCGTTTGTCAGGAAGACTGCCACCCTGGACCAAACTGCCTCCAGTGCCCAGGAAGCTCGCTGCTGTTGACAGGTGCGCAACGTACTCTTGCCTGCTTGGCGGATGCTCCCAGCAATTTCCGGTGGGCGAGCCCGAAATCAGATCCAAAGACATCCTTCCCCCAGAGAGTGGGTGATGGGTCGCGTGAACCGTGAGCTCTGAGCGTTTGCAGGAGACAGCAGGCTGTCCAGGCTTTCTCACAGCCCCTCGTCCCTGACCACCATGCCCGCCATGAGTACAAACTGGCATTGGCGACCTGCACCCCTGAGCCCACTCCTCCCTGCCCCTCTTGGGGTATGTCTGTGGCTCCTGCCTCTTGCTGACACACTGACAGCCCAAGTCCACTTCTACAGCTTGTCCACCTACGTATTTTCCCTTCTGGTCTGTGCAACTTGCCCTTGCTGCTTGAAGGCACCACTGGTTAGCATTGACTTTGCAACGGTAGCAGCCACGACCACAGAGACATAGCGCTTCCCTGGGTGCCTGGCCTGCTTATCATGGCTAACATCAGGAAGAACCTGTGCTGACCCGGCTCTACAGGTCAGACAGCAGGCACAGCACATTTGAGTCTCTGACAGAGGCCCGCTGGCCGGTAAGTCACAGGGCTGAAAGCTGAGTCCAGGCCGCCTGGTCCCACAGTCTGTGCCATACTACCGCTCTGCTACTCACTGCTTTCCTGTACTAATCTTATTAGATGACACTGCATCGTTTTTGAAGGCAGTCAACATTTAAAAGTTGTTTAATATTGCCAGTATTTATTGGCCTCTTACAGGGTTTAAAACTACTCTGACTCCCTGTGGTCACGTTACATTTCATCCAGTCGTCCTTTTGCTTAGTGAGCACTTAAGGTTGTGGTGTCCTAGCACTGTGCCAGGTGCTCTGTTCAGTGACAGTCGCAGCAGACGAGACTCCTGGCCTCCTGGAACTTACAGATAAGGGAAAGGACAGATGACACAGAAATTATGTATAATCCAAAGTTGTGGTCAAGGTTACAAAGGGGGAAAAAGTGTGTTACGAGAGAGAAAATAGTAAGAAGCGCATTTCAGTTGCGGAACAAGTGTGGAGGCAAGCTGCGAGGCAGAGCCGTTGGGGTTCGTAAGAGCTGAAGAGGACTGGTGAGGTGTGCAGGAGAAGGTCTCTTGTTTCTGGCAGAGTTACAAACCCTTTTGGTACGGAACATCTAAAAGTTCTGGATACAGTCATTTTAGACTATTTTTAAACATATGACTGAGTTGGTGGGGAGATTTTTAGAAGCCAGAAATTCCGTGAAAAGCTGAATCTCGAGATACAAGTGAATTCTAAAACTGTGTTTGTTCTTTGGGCACTTGCCAGTCCTCGAGATCTACAGCCCAGACCTTGGGCTTTAACAGGCCTCCTTGCGGGAGACAGAGCCCGGGCCTGTAGTTGGCTGCTCTGCCAGTAGGGAGCTGGGGGAAGCCCATCTCCTCCATGGCCGTTAACTGCTCGTCTGGGGCTTGGTGCTCTAGTGAATGGGAGCTGCACCCGTCAGTTATGTTCTTTTAGGTGAAAGTATATGTCACGGTGGAAAGAGAAAAGAAACACAGAAACCCTCTGGGCAGAGGAAACACTAAGCGGGAAGTCCCTTAGGCAGGAAGGCCGTTGACCTTTCCAAGTCGCTGATGGCTGGTGCAGAGTGAGCAGAGTCAGCGCTGGCAAGTGAGGCTGGAGATCCCTCTGATCCAGGGACCAGAGGTTCTGGGGACGCTCACAGGCCTTGCTTGGGATTTTCTATTTTATCCTAAGTGCAATGCAGATCTTTTAAAGGGCTTTCAAAACATTACCTGACTTCTATGAAAAACAATAGATTGAGAAAAATGAAATATAGCTACTCTAAAGGTAGAAGGAAAGAAAACAAAACTAAAGAGGCATAAAAATATTTTTGTGTAGTTGAACTCATCTTTGGATAAGGCTGTGTATAATAATAATGAAAATTTACTTTTCACAGGCTATATCCATCTCATAGTAAATTTCATGGGGAGGGAAATCTGTTAAGTAGTAGAATTTACTGGAATAAGTACAAGGTCTGTCCAGAAGGTAGCCAGCCATGTAATACGAAAAATAGAGGCATTTATTGATGAACATACAAGGTACAAGAAACACTGTACATAGGACAATGACACCTCAGTCCCCTTCAAAGTAGGCACCTGGGACCTCACACAGTTCTCCCAATCACCATCAGCTGCCCCATCGTATTTTCCTGAATCTCCTAGATGGTCTGAAATCTCCCTTTCAAAGGTTATTTTAGTTTTGGGAAAAGCCAGAAGTTTACAGGATGCCCAATCTGGGCTGTAGGAGGGCTAAGTCACCGGGTGATTGGATGTTTCACCGAAAAGCTGTGCACAAGACGTGATGCATGAGTGTACGCATTGTTGTGCTGAAGCTGCCAATCACCAGGTGCCCATAGCTGCGGCCTTCTGAATCATCCCATCTTCCATGGAGGAATGGGCAAGCTTAACACAAAATCTGATGGAGATTCATTGCTCTAGTTGCTCGGTCATTTTGAATGTGACGGCCACACAGTACACACGCTCACTCAGTTGTGCCTACTACCCCCACTGACTAGTACAGTGAAGTCGTCATTGTTCACACATGTGCATTCCAGTCCACTCTCATTGGCTGCCAGGTTGCATCAGTATTGTGCAAACCGTTCTCGTTATATTAACAATGGCTGTACTTTTTCTGAACAGACCTCATTTATACAGACCTCATTTAAATTTGCATCATTAGGATGCAAGAGATGAGTACATTTGCAGATAAAGTATAATATTCTGGGAAAAACCCTGTGGCAGAAATCGGCTGATTATTCACCAAACCTGTTTTTCTTTTTTCCTTCTAACATAACTGGACTAGATCTCCCAGCCTCCTCTGCAGTTAGGTATAGTCACATGACTGAGTCTGGCAGGGGCATGAGAGTAAAAGTGATACGCATTTCTCCTTGTAGTTTGGCTGTTTTCCCATGTAGCTTCCATGCCCTGTATCTCTTGTGCCACCTGGGTATTGCATTCCAAAGCGACCTTGGAGACCACATGTTGAAGGCGATAGGATCTCCGTCAGTCAGAGTTCTAAACGACGGTGTCGTTCAGAATCCCCAACACCACCCACTTGCTAGCTGAAACTCCCATGAAAAAAAATAAACTAGTATTATTTTAAATCACCAATATTCTGTGATTTTACTATATCAGCAGCCAGCATCATGTTAACAGATGTTCATTTTCTCTCAGGATGCTACCAAGGACCTAATTTCATTCTCACTCAGTTCTTTTGTCATCTTCCCTGTGTACACACTTGCTGTCATGTGTGACCAGGCAACTCGAGTGAATTAGGGTGTCAGGGTATTTGTACGTGGAGTAAGGGGATTTGATGTGCTGAGGCATGAGAGGAGCTGGGGGATCTAATCGCTCCCCATTCTCCGTATAAGATAAGCCTTCCTCTCCTCCCGTTTGGGCCAGGATGCACTTCAACGCTTTCTGCTCCTGCAGCTCCTTGTTCCCCCTGCTCACCCCGCCCTCATGCGGAGCGGACTTGATGAAGACCTCCATCGCCTCTCACTGCCCCGCCCAGTTTAACATTTATATGTGATTAAATTTACACACTGGGATGTAAAAGTCACCAAACCAACACTGAGAAATAGCTTTTCTTTATACATCCAATAATAGATGTGACAGGATTCCTCATAGCAAACACTTTTGGGACAGATAGAAAATGTGTCAGAAGATTGCTTTTCTCTGACTAGACACCTTGAAACCAGAACGACCCTGTGTAAACCTTTGGCCAGCGGGTCAGCGAGTTAGATGTGAGCCTACATTGTTTTCTTCTCCATTATCAGTCTGTTTGTCATGCTGGACCTTATGACTCCTTTTGAGGGAAGGTAGTGAGAAAATTCAGCTTTTTATTAAACATTAGGGGTTGAGAGGGGGGAACCTTACCATGTTGTACTAGCAAAGACCTTTCATTGCAAAAAGTGAGATGATTCCTTTAGGAAACTGTAAATTACAGAAGGGAATTATGACCAAGAATATGTTTTGGATGAGTAGATGCCAAATGCCTATCTCACTAGATGATTACTATTCTAAATATTTTTCCATTAGCTAGTTTCAGCTCAGGAAGTGAATTAGACCTTTAATGGCCAAAGCAACCAGGAAATGAATGATATATTTATAGATTCCACCGGTGAATTTGAAATAAAACTTCTTGCCTATTAAAAATTCTGACTGCAATATTCACTGTAAATGCTTTTTTAAAAATGTGTTTCACTGCTTTTCACTGCTTTTTTGAACTTCTGTACCGTTTTAACAAAGGGCGGTGCATTGCTGAAGGGGACTGAAAGGAGAAGGGGCCGGGGGCTGCCGGCGGAAGTACGGGAAGGTGACTGTGGGGTGGACCGGAAGTGCTGGTAGGCGGGCTGTAGAGGGGGCCCCTGTACGAGTGCAAGTTGCTTTTACGAAGGGGGAGTTTGTGCCCTGCTTCCAGGCAGATAGGGAGGGGGCAGGGGCCTCCTACAGAGTCTGCTTCTTCTCAGCTGTCTTCGCCCAAAGTAATCCTGTGTCCGAGCGGCAGAGTTCAGGGTGGCATGTGTTGATCCCCTTCAGAAACACGAGAATCTGAAAACCCTTTGGGACCCTCCTGTCTTTCAAAACCATGGATACTGCTGTATAAAACTGATGGATGGTGTCAAATAGTATGTATTCCAACACATAAATAATACTGATACATCAGCAATACCTATAACAGTGGGACACCACAGGTGCTTTGCCGTTAACTTATTTGTGGCTTTCTAATTTTAAGAATATTTAATACCAAACCATCAAGTTGTATACCTTCGATAAGTATAATTTTTGTCAGTTATCCATCGATAAAGCTAAAATGTAAAGAATATTTAAATGTTCTGTTTGTAATCTATGAAGCAAAGACCTTGTCCAAGTAAGAAAAAAAGTCCACAGATATTAATCAATGACTCATGAATTGATCCTTTTCAGTAGGGTCTGAGGCAACATCAGCAGAGTCTGAAAACGTAGACATTATTTTTTAAAAGTGTAATGGTTAAAGGTCAATTTGGGGTATTTTTTTAAAACCTCATAATTTTAATTCACTCTATGTGCATGGTCTTCAACACAGGGCAGTCTTCAGCATTTGGCAGTGTCCGGAAACCTGGGGCTGTCACAGCCTTGGGGGATGGGTACTACTGGTATCTGGGGTGCAGAGGCTGGTGACGGTGTCAACATCTTCAGATTCACAGGACAGCTCCCTACACCAGTAAAATTGCTCACCCCCAAATGTAAATAGTACCAACTTGAGAGACTTTTCTACTTGTGACTCCGTGGCTCAACATAAGAGTTCTAGAATTGGAGTGTCTGCTCATGTTTAATTCTGGTAGGTCTTGAGAACAAAATGAAGGGCATTAAACTCACCTATCGGCCACGCATCTCATTGCAAACTGCGTGCTTATCCGTGGCCTCTGCCCTCACTCAGACAGTTAGACTTTCACAGTGGATCCTGGAGTTGGGTTGGGGGCCTGGTGACTACTGTGGGAAAACAAGCAGAGGCGGCACCGAAAGGGGCCCACCGGCTGGTGTGGTGTCTGCACTGAGCAGGCGTGAAGAGTGAGGGCTTCTTTCGCAGATAGCAGTTCTCTCGTCGTGCTTCAGAGCGGAGTCATGGCCTGGGAAGCCAAACTGAGCCGTTTGACCCAGTGCCGTTGTTCTAAAATGAAACGAGAAGCTGCCCAATTCTCGGTGTTTTGGATGCAGAACCGATGCAGGCATGACTACAACCCACGCCCACACCCTCTCTTCATGAGGACACTCCCCACACTTCTAGGTCCTTTTCGTGGGCTCATCTAGTAAAGTTGCCCCTCATGAGCCCCTGCGTTAGGCTTTGCTCGATGTGGACTTTAAGAAAACTCAGGGAGGTCCTGACCTGTGTGGCTCAATTGGTTGAGTGTCAGCCTGCAAAGCGAAAGGTCACAGGTTCGATTCCCAGTCGGGGCACATGGCTGGGTTGCGGGTTCAGCCCCTGATTGGGGTGCATATGAGAAGCATCCTAGCCATGTTCCTCTCCCTCTTTCTCCCTCCCTTCTCCTCTCTCTAAAAATAAATTTTTAAAAAATTTTTAAAGGAGAAAACCTGGGGAAGAATTGACTCTGTGAATGAGGGATTGGCCGTTGGAACCCTACACCATTTACACAACTTGGAACATAGTCTTAAAGTGGGGGAGGGGAGAAATGCAGGGGGTGGGGTGGGGAATTTTCCTCCCTGAGTCCTCAGAACGATGGAACTGTATTCCACGTCCTGTCGTTCCTTCCCCACAACAGTTGAAATTCTGGAGTAATTTTCCTTTCAGTTGTTTACCTTTTTCCTTTGAGAAAAAGTTTCCATTCTTACACCCGCTGGATTAAACAGCACTCCTCTTAACTCATGGAGTCAATGGAGTAATTAATAATCTGTAAAAAGAGTTGTTCCACAGTGTTGACACTAAAGAACACAGTTTTCAGGGATCCAGTACTTTCAGCAATGTCATCAGCTATAGCCTCGTTATATAATTTCATGTTATATTAAGGGAAAACCCAAAATACTACCACAGGTAGGGACATCCTGGAACTAGGTGTGTGGGGAAGAGGACTGTTAGAGGAGGGAGAGCGACAGAGAGCACTGCTGGTGGCAGTAGCGGGACTGTCCTGACCTGGTGTAATTTGAGGTATTCAGATCAGGCCGTCGAGCGCAGCGGCTGGCATGAGGATCACTGTTGAAACATCAGTGTCCCAACGTGCGCCTCGCTCCGTGCGAGCGGAAGCGACATGTTTGGCCGCCACGGCAAGTCCCCGAACCTCTCTCACAGCCTCATTAGCAAGTTAATGCTTTCCCTTTTTGCTTTTCAAATGCCATTCCGTAATTTTACTTTCAATTTATCTTTTTCTGAAAACCTGCTAATTCCACGTGCTTTAGCCCTACAGAAGAGAATGTTGCTTAGCAACTGCCAAAATAACTAATAAGCCTATATCCAGTAGAGGCTTGAAGGACTTATTTTAAATTTATATATATCTTTATTGACCATTAAAACCAAGCGGAAGTTGTTTCACTTTGAGTTTATTCTAATTTCTGCATTTTAAAAATTCATATATGGGCTGTCTATAGCAAAAACAAAACCACATCAAAACAAAAAACAGTATATTTTCTAAGAACAAAATAAACTGATGGACAAAATTGAAACCGAGGCCTGGACACATGGAACAGACGGACAGCTGTCAGAGGGGAGGGCTTTGGGGGCTCAGTAAAAGAAGGTGAAGGAATGAAGCAGAGAAACGTGTGTGTATAACCCCGGAGACGCACATGACAGTATGGTGAGAGCCGAGGGCAGGGGCTGGGGGAGGGGGCAGAGGGGGAATAAATGGGGACGGAAAGAGACTTGGCTTTGGGCGGCCGGTGCGCCGTGCGGTGTGCAGATGGTGTCTGGATGGGCTGTGCACCGGAAACCCGTGTGGTTGTATTAACCAGCGTCACCCCGATGCATTCGATGAGAAGGGAAAGACGGCGTATTTACCATGGGTGTCTCTTTTCTCCCATCATTCTGGTGGTAACAGCGCTCTGTGTTCATTATTTGCTTTAGTTATTTTCTTCCAGCAGAAGACCCTGTCAGTGGCATACTCGGGGTGGGGAAATGTGTTCTAATTCACTGAGTACGCAGTCCTACGATATTGCTTTTTTAATGCGAAGAAATTATTTTCTGTAGAAGAAGCAGATTAGAGTTTTAGGCGAGGGGAAGACTTCGCGATGACACTGAAACGGTTGCTGTTTACCTGTAAAGGTTTTAATCTGGGGCTGTTGACCCAGAAAGTACATGAGAAGGGTCATGAGAGCCTTTAAGGGCTTCGGGGCGGGAAATGGTGCCGTCAGTGCTGCAGTGTCCCGGTGGGCCCCCTGTCACTTCGTCTCGGCACACGGTCACTGTCACAGGTTTCAGCGTGCCTGCTCTGACGTGCAGAACTTCATCGTCATCTGATCTCAGACCCGTTTTCTTCACTGTGCTCTGTTCAAACGCCCTGGGGTAGCGACACAACACCCGTGAGCGTGCTTGCTGCCGCCTCGGCACGCTGTGCTGCTGTGAGGTCGAAGGCCCCGTCTGCAGATGCGTCAGCGGCGAGAGAGCACGGGCGCTCGCGGGAGCAGCGCGCGGCCGTCTGCACTGAAGAGCAGCTGTGCTGCTGCTCTCAGAGACCCTCCGTCTCGGGGAGGAGCTGCCTTACGGTGGCCGCTCTGGAGGTCGGCCTCACACGGGCTTCGGGCAGGTTTATAGCTTGTGTTCTTTCACAGTAAAGGGTTCCTGGGATATTGTCTTGTCTAATGGTCAATTACCCGCTCTCCATTATCAGAGGTATTTTTTTATGGAATATCCTCAGTAAGATGTTACCCTAACATAAAGTATTTTTAAAGCAATATTGAAATACTGATAGCTATAACCATAATAGAATCAGTATCTACAGTGGACTAATATAGGAGTAATCTATAAACTTTGATCTGTATAAGCCATGCGTACCGTGTTCCTATCTCATTTATATGGTCAGCCCTTGTGTAAAGAAGTCAGTGAGAAAGAACTGGAGTCGAGTTTGAGGTGTGTGTGAAGATGTGCACTTAGGAGGGTATCTGATACAAATATGGTGTGGACTGCACAGTCACATAGTTTAGGACAAAAATGATCTTTTAAGAGAGGTATGTTTGAGAGATAATGGGGGAAGAACGGAAAGAAGAAAAAAACGTTATTGTTGAAGTTCTAACTCTTTGCATAACAACATGTTAGTATTAAGAGCATGTGTCTTAATGCTAAGTTCAGTTTTTCCAGGGCAAAAGAAAGCCACAAGATTGTTATCAGTGAATAAAATGGTAAAAGCTGCCAGTGATTCATGCTTCAATTTCGCATTTCAAATGCAGATGAGCACATGCATTTTGTTCTTTATAAAGCGTAATACTAGAACTTTCTGCCAACTTTATGAGCCAGTTTTCCTGTGACATTCACTTAGGCAGCTCTCCTCCATACACGGAACAGAAAACTGAAGGTATGGATAAAACATTTGATAACAGCCCTGGCGGGGTGGCTCAGTAGGGTAGAGCAGCGTCCCCATACGCCAAGGTTGCAGGTTTGATCCCTGGTCAGGGCATGTACAGGAGTCAGCCAGTGCGTGCCCGGATTGGTGGGAAACAAACCAGTGTTTCTCCCTGTCCCTCCCTTCACCTCTCTCTCTAAAATCAGTTTTAAAAACATTTGATAAACTCTCAAATACTGAAACTATTATTTACTTTAGCTCTTAATTTAACTTATTCCCATTGCCTAGTTGTTTGACAGAGATGAGCACATGCAGCATCCATCAGTCAGTCGTTAACTGGAGCTTCCCTTTGTGCCCGATCTTTGTGTTCTCCGGGATGAAGATACCAGTGAGCAGTGAAGTGTCAGAGGAACTACTTGGCCATTAGGAGAAGCAAAAGGAGTTGTTACTTACAAAAATTTAAATTCTCTGCAAATTTTTATTATTTAATACATATTTTATTCCATTTTACTACTTACTTATGCAAATTTGCTAATATATATGAGCATTACCCTACTCTCAGCTTTCTGTTTTACATTGAAAGGGCTCCAGCAAACCTCCCGAATATACCACTTTGGCATGTGGACAGTCTGAGCTAAAGGCAGTGACAACCCAGCAAGAAAAACTTCCACCTGTCCTCTAACCATCCCAGGGAGAGAGCCATTACCAGAGATCACGCTTTATCTCAGTGATCATTGTGTGCGCAGGACAAGCATCTAATTAGCAAGCCATCTGCTCTTCTTACCATCCTGTGGATTACCATAGTTTGCTGTGTATCATGCACACTTTTTTGGCCCAGATTCTTGAGGGAAAAATAAGGGTGCACATTATAGATGGGTAGTACTAAACCATGGATATGCCTTATACGTGGCAAAATACGGTATCTCCTTCCCTTTGAAGCTCCAGTGGGTTATTCCGTTTCTCAGGGCAGGTGGTTCATAAGCCTCAGCTGCCCAGCTTGCCCTCAGTCCCTGTCTATGTGGCCCCTGTACGCACACAATTAAATTTGGTTTTCTCCTGTTAGTTTGTTTTATGGCAATTTAATTATCAGACTAGCCAAAAGAAGAGTAGAAAATGAATTTTTTCCCCTATACCATCATTTTAATAATAGAAAAATGTCATTTATTTTAGTATTACAAATCATAATCTCATGTTGTATTTCATGCTTACGATTCTCCACAAATGCATGCTAAGTAAATAAGTAAGAACATGAAACAATAGCTGTTTAGCAGGTTTGAACACTTTAAATTTATATTTAAGAAGTATATTGACTATTTTAATATAGAATCATTGAGACAACATAATAAAGAATGAGTAACTAGCAATTTTAGAAATTGACAGATAACTGCTTGTTTTGCCCTTCATTCTTTATGTATCTTGGGTTACTTGGTGAATAGGCCTTTTTCACCTGGCCATTTGAAAGTTTTCTTAGATCTCTAATGGACATTTTCAATATGAAAGATGTATTACAGAATGTGTGTGTCCTTAGGTCTAAATATGGTCATCATATTAAAATCTGTGACTTTAAGTAAACCCCTGGGGAGCTATTAGGCAGTAACATTATTTCTTAAGTTCATGCTTAATTTGAAGAATAATCAAAGCATAAGGATTTTAGCTGTTTTTATGATCTTCATGATATTGGAGAGAGATCCTCTATGATGATACGTTATGACCATTTTTAGACCTGAAATGACCAGTTTGGGGGATAGTATTTTAAACTGAACATACAAAATAAACTCCCATTGAAACGAGTGAAAGGAGAATGCTCAGGGCAATGCCAACTGCTGCTACCGTGGCCACTGTCTGGAAATGAGGACCTTTTTATTATTTGACTAGGAGCCAATTAAGCAATTCACTATTGCTCACAAAGTAAATAACAAGCCCGTTTTTAACACGATAGAAGCCACCGTTGGCAGATAATTCAAGGAAGGCTGCCTCCCCAGTCCACTGATACTTCCCATTGTAGCAGGTTGTAAACACGTGCACCGCACTCATCATCAGTTTGCCTTCGGGCTTGTCTTCTTCATTGTACTTGCAAATACCTTCTTAATAGTACTGCTAGATGCAGTGTGACATTTTAGCTCATATTTTAAGTATAAAAGAACATAGGCAGTATAATAAGAAGAACAGAGTTCAGCTTTAGAAGTTGAAAAGCGTCTATTTCAGGATCTCTAAATGCATTTTCCTTTCTTTCCTCTAGCAGTCATCTTATAATGTACCTGTGGTCAGTGGGGGGGGGCCAAGACCCAGAGCCTTGGTGATCACACATTTCAGTTTTAGTTATGGCTCAGAGTCACAGCGAGTGATACGACCTTAAATTACTGAAACTCTCTGCTAGGGCAGTGGTTTTCTCTTCTGTAAAATGGGGATGATAAAACTAGCTTCACTGTATTGTAAAAACCAAAAGAGATAATGTAGTAAAGGCTCCGCCCCGGCACAGTAGAAGTTAAATGTATTACTGCTCTCCTCCTTCCCCTCCACCCCTACTTCAGCTCAGTTGATGTCTTTGAAATGCAGCGCATTACAGTTTTATTAGTCAGTTCTAAGCTTCCAGATAAGCTGCTGCTGTTAACCATTGCGTAAGATATTTCTTTGGACTCTAAAATACAAATAAATAGTGGAAAATCTTATTCTAGTACAATTATTAAGGAAGGATTATGAATGTCACATGCTAGCACAGAGTGTCCGTGCTCGTTGCTCAGGTTACAGCAGACGAGTGTCATTGTACGACAAATGCTCTCCTTGTTCCCTGTTCTTGTCACAGTGGCTCCATTTAATGAGAGGCGGTTGATTAAACTGTTTGCATTGCCGGCCGGAAACCCGAGAGGGTGGCCGAACTGGAGGAAATCCCCTCCCACGCACACGCATCGTTAACCTGGTCCCTCCTCGAACCCGTCTCGGTGATTTCTGATGGAAACACTCGTGCAAATCACCACGTTGCTCCCGGATAAAACCAGAGCTCTGCAGGGATTTCATCGCTCAGGGAAAACTGGCGGAGGCTGGGAGTCGTGCTACCTTCTGTTTCTCCCTCCTGGGTCTGTGTGTGCGCCGTGGACCGGGCAGCAGCGAAGGGAGGCCTGAGCTTGTTCTCGCACACCGAGGACACTGCCCGCCCCCGCCGGGTCCGTTCCCGAAGAAGCTGTTCCAGCTGCTCTTCGGTTTCTGGCACACGGTCCTGCCCCTTCAGATGTAGTTTTCATCAATATTGATCATTACAGCAATAACATGAATCAAACACTTCCTAGAACCAGGCAGCTTCCTGAGGGCTTTTGTACGCATTATCTTATTATTCCTCATAATAGCAACAGTGTTTTGATTTCCCCTTTTTATGGATGAGAAAACCAAGGGTGAGGCAGCTAGTATGTGGCAGAGTCAAGTATGAGGCCAGGCTATTCTGAACTCTGGGCCCACGCGTTGATTCGCACACCGTGTGTCCTTCCTCCATGGGCAGAGCTGGAGGCTGGACGGGCAGACACCCTGTAGTCCTTCATGGCTGCCCCTCGCCTACACACAGGGTAGTCCCAGTTTGTTGACCTGCCATTTGAAACCTACCCCGGGCTGATTCCAATCTCCCCTCGAAACCTTATCTCCCACTGCACCCAACGGCAGCTCGCCAGCCTGGCCCTGCTCGGTTCACTCGCCCTGTAAACAGGGTGTCCCTCTGCCTGTCCCAACCCAGTCCAGCGTCTCCATGAAGACTCTCCTTCTGTCACCGTCCTGGTTTCACGTCTCACTGCACTCCGTGGCAGACACAGGTCCTTGTGGTCTCTAGGCCGTGTCTCCGTGGAGGAGACACCAGTGTTTCAGAAGCAGGAGTGCCCGGCACTTGCCGGTTCTCAGTGTACGTGTGCCGGCTTCCTCCGTCGTCCTTTGGTGATGGGGGTATGCACTTCGGAGCCGGGCGTAGCTGGTTTTGAATTCTGTTGGCTCTGTTTCCAGCTGTGAGAATTGAAACAAATCGCCAAACTTCTCCACACTTTGGTTACCATGGCCATAAAATGGATAATTACAGTACCTAGCTCATTGACTGATTATGAAGATTAAATGAGATTCTGTGTTTAGGACATAGTGAATGCTTACTAAAGTGCATTGTTAATGTAAAAGAATTTTCTGGGCATATTAGTCATTATTATGTTGCTATATTACAAATTTGAAGCATCCCTCATGTATATAACAGGCATTTAGTAAATGCTGTTGGTTTTTATAAACTGAGATATAATTCATAGGCCATCAAATTGATTGTTTAAAAATCTTTTTAATGTATTGATTTGAGAGAGAGAGAGAGATTGATTTGTTGTCCTTATTGTTCCACTTATTTATGCCTTCACTGGTTGACTCTTGTACGTGCCCTGACAGAGGATCCAACCTGCAACCTTGGTGCATCAGGGTGATGCCCTGCCCAGCCAGGACAGATTCATCAAGTGTCCGCTGCAGGGTTTTCGCCAGGTCTGCCCCTGCAGACTGTCGTGTGTGACTCGCTGCAGGGGCCTGAGCACCCACTGGGAAGGGAAATGTCTCGGGTGGGCTCCCCGGCCCTACGGGGAGAACGTGAGATAAACGAACATTTGAATGACAACTAGTTCACACTTTTTTGCTGGTCCCTAAACCTGTCTTCTAGATCTTGTGGGGGGTGGGGGAGGAATCTAAAATGCCATCCTTCTGGCTTGGTTTGGTTTGGTTGTTACTAAAGTTTTTTTTAATTACTGAATGCTTTAGAAATTAGGTAAATTTATTTGTAATGGCAGTTCAGTTGTGTATTCTGCTCAAAATGAAACAAGAGGAAGCATTACGTGTATTTTCAGATGTGTCAGAAACCATCCTCATTTTGGATGATAGCAAGTATCAGTGAGTGCTTAGCAGCCCTTGAAACACTTGCTCGGTTAGGCAAAGTTTAAGCAAATGTGTTGTGTTTAAAAACAAAATTCAGCCCTGGCTGGCGTAGCTCAGTAGATTGAGTGCGGTCTGCAAACCAAAGTGTCGCAGGTTCGATTCCCAGTCAGGGCACATGCCTGGGTTGCAGGTCATAACCCCCAGCAACCGCACATTGATGTTTCTCTTTCTCTCTCTTTCTCCCTCCCTTCCCTCTCTAAAAATAAATAAAATCTTAAAAAAAAATTCAACTCAGTGAATTTGAAAGATGTTACTGGCTTTATTTAAGGATTCCTGAATCAGGCACCATCCAGCCTGGCCCACAGGAAGGAGCCCCAAGGACTGTCAACAGTGAAGGACTCTCTTAAGAAGAAGGGAGCGGGACAAGGAAGATGCACTAGGCAGAATGGCGGGTCGGTGATGCCAGGCCGCTGTCTCTTCGGAGGGGACGGCTGGGTCCATCAGGCAGCTAGCTGGCCTCACCCTTGCCGGTTGGGTGATTCCTGATGGATGGGTCCAAGATTCCACTCCTGGGAGAGTGGAAATTGTAAGGAAGCCTCTGGCGAGGTGGGCTTGGGCTTGGCATGAACACCTCTGTTTTGGGCCCTGTTGTCTTGTTTTCGGGACACCTGGCTGTTGGATTGGGAGGTACAAAGGAGGTAACAGTTACATTGTGAAAGGGTTACAGCTACTCTTTCGGGGGCGGAATCTGCCTCACTCCCTTCTTTGTAGTGAGATGCAAATGAGGAAGTAATACACCCAGTGTAACTGCTAAGTATTTATGGCCCACTGGGTTGGTTTTTTTTTTTAGTTTAACTCCAGGGAATTATTTTAAGAATCTGTTTTTTATGAGGTTTTGAATTTGCCTAGCAGTTGCTAGGAAAGATAGGAAAGATAATGAGCTGAATGGCCGGAATTTGATGTAGAATAATGGTTTTCTGTATTTACCTTTGCATGATTTTAAAGAGAACTCAGATTTCACTTATCTTTTACTGTTTGCTTTTTTTCTTCCTCTGTAAAATCTCAGTGTGTGTTACTGAGCTTTTCTGAAATCCAAATATTCTGAAAAGCTTTCTTCTATTGGTACTTCTATGGTTTCTCATTCTCATCTTGCTTTATCTTTGGGTTTTATAATGTGCACTCCTGAGTGTAAATAGAAACCTACTTGGAATATCGGTTTTCTGTGATTAACAAAGTACTTGTAGAATTTTGTCTTTCTTACAGTTTTTAATGTCTGTGTTGATACCACGAACATTTTGTAATGATCCCTTAATATTGAGTCACTTATCCTTCATGAATATTTATTTTAAATTATTTAGGAAGATGTGTAAATACAGTCACTTATGGTGATTATTACTGGCCATGTCGGCTTTCAGTTCTTGAGTTCAGCAAAGAAAGAATTCAGACCCAAGAACTGCAGAGCGAGAGGAAGTTTATGTAGCATTCAGATTGCAAGTACACTCGCAGAGAAGATTTGAGCACACTGCTCAGACGGTTGCCTTGGCCTTTAGAAAGTGTGTCACAGAGGCAGAAAAAGTGAGCCCGCTGGGCTGCGTGGACGCAGGAAACAAGTTGCAGAGGCTAAAGGAAGGACCCTGGAGCCAGGTTCAGGGGTTAACCTGAGATGGGCCCCCCTCCCATTGCTCCCCTGCTTGCAGGCCTCAGGGAAACCCTCAGAGCTTCAGAGAAAGGAAAGCTGAACGCCTGAAGAAAGAGGGCGTGAGCCTGCTCTCGCCAGAGGGCATTCCCTGGGTCCTTTGTCTGAGAGGTTTTTATCTGCTTTTTAAAGTTAGGAATTTAAGGGGAGGATCTCAATAGAATATTCCTCAGCTTTCCAGGTGTGGTCTTTCATATGCTGATTCACCAAAATGAGCATATAGGGTCAGGGTCAGGGTCTCCACTGATTGGTCAGCACTGGGGGTCACTGGTCATTGCCTCTGGTCCCGATGCCAGCTCTGACATTGCTTGGTCTGGTCGTGCTGCTTTTCTGGGCCTGGAGCTGAAACCCACTTACCTGAGGCCTAGGTGTTATCTCTAGTTTGACAAAACTGTCTCTTTGGTCAACAGACTGGAGGCTTTGTTCCCGAGATTATTTGATGTTGATCAGAACCTCATTGTCCTGAGGGCGTAATGCCTAAGGGAGTGGTCAGGCGAGGGAGAGGGAGGCAGGTGAGACGGGTGCTGGCTGAGGCCAGTTCGAATCAACTGTCCGTCTCAGCTTCCCCATTCCACTCGCCAGAGAGTTTTCCGGGTTCTCACCACCCTGCCTCAGTTAGACAAGGGCCCCTGGATGGGGAGGAGCGGAGTCTGCACAGGGCTCTGCGTGCCCTTGGGGAGCGCAGAAGCCCGCTCTGCCCTCCAGGCCATGTTCCGTCGCAGTGGCTTTGTCCTCTGTCCCATGCTGCCCTGACTCGGTGGCTGTGTGGATGAGAACATTGGACAAGTGGGATGGAGGAGGCCTCTGCAGCCCCTGCTGTGAGGGGAGGCGATTTTTTTAAGGATGCGTGATTATTTTGTACTGTATTTGCTGGTTTGACTGGTGGGTGAGAAAAGACTACTTCAAAACTGCTTTGCTTTGCTGCGTTTGGGGAGAACAAAAAGAGAAAAACATTCACGTACTATTCAGGTTTTTCTTGTTCTGGCTGCTTCCACATTTGACCCTTGAGGATAAATAAGTCCTCTCTGAAGGCCAGGGATGGTCTTTCAGCCAATACTCATCCGGTACGGCCGGGAATGGTTTGGTCCAAATAATCCTAGCAGTATGCCTCTTGGAGCAAAATCAGCTACCTGAGTAAAACTCTTTCTATGTGAAAAATCTTAAAACAGCACTTAAAAATCACCGGAGAGTTTATGTGTTACAATTTTAACTTAATGTGATCCAGAAGCTTTTGAAAAATTATTTGTAGCTGCTTTGGCCTCTAAATAGAAAGGCTGTAAAGACTGACTAATAAAAAGTGTGACAACTGCCACTG
Source organism: Phyllostomus discolor (assembly GCF_004126475.2). Taxonomy (NCBI): domain Eukaryota; kingdom Metazoa; phylum Chordata; class Mammalia; order Chiroptera; family Phyllostomidae; genus Phyllostomus; species Phyllostomus discolor. Next base: position 21,267,207 of record NC_040916.2, on the reverse strand, counting down.
AGCCCTCTTTTATAGGGAAAGAGTTGTTATTCGAAAATCCAGATGAGGGTACCAAGGAGACTGCATTTGTTGAAACACATTGTAGCATCTCCGGGCGTGGTGGGGGGGACCTTCTTAGCATCTGGGAGTAATGTTACCCCTTGTTTTTATTCTGATAGAGATTAAATAGGTATTTCCACCTTCACACCCCCCAAGAAGCCTATTTGGTGGAGGGAAGTGGGATGCTTGTTGCTCTGGACTCTTTCTGAGCTCCCGTGAGAGCCTCCCATCCACTCCATCCCTCTCCATTTGCGTGCCCACCAGGAAATGCCCTGGGACCCACCGCAGGCCACTCCCGCCTGAGCTGGGGACCACCTGAGCTGGGGACCACCTGTTGGTTTCCACTGATGCAAGTGCTGCCTGCTGCCCCTGTAATACACCCAGGCCCCTCCTGGTAACTGTTTGCAGTGAATGGGGTTGTGGGCCCTGCCCCTGGATTTCAGGTGACCGCCCCCCCCAACGCCTCTTTTCAGTGGAGTGGCTTGGTGCGAAGTAGGTGGCTGCAGGAACAGCCCCGGGCGATCACTGGGTCACAGTCCTCCGGGGAGAGGCAGAGGGGCAGCACGGGTGGGTGTCTTGCTGGGGAGGCAGGCTGTGTGCAAACAGGTCTGTGTGCGGAGGCCACTGAAGTCCAGGAGGGGGTTGTAGCTGCTTTTTCTGGGGCTGGAGAAAGTGTTTTCTAGGAAGGAGGAAAAGCCAGTACAAAGATTCAAAGACAGTTTTTCGAATAGATCATCAGTTTTCAAAAGGTATGCTTTCTGTGGGGACCACAGCATACATTTCATTGCATGAGAGGAGAAGCATTTGAATTTCTCCTTTGCAGAGTCTGAAAGCGGGGCAGGGAGGAACGTTTGTTTTAAGGGTGGCAGAAAATGAAGGATGCAAATCAAACTTTTAGGGAGTCCTCCCTTTGGAAGCTGTATGTGCTGTGGCTGGGATGGAGGACCTCTTGGATTTAGGAATAAAATGTTGTTAATCTAGTCAGTGTGGCTAATTAAAACAATCTTTTAAAAGTAATCAGATGCTTCTTAAAAATATCTAATTATTTACCTAAAATGACTGAATTATTTGTAGTTGCTAGCTTCTGCCTGTTTGTGTAATTGTAAAACTATCTTTACAAGCTTTGATTGTTTTTAAAAAAATGTTTTGTACACTCTCAGCCCTGATTCCTTCAATGTCTTATGAGATGAATACACAGCACCGGGAGTATCTGATACTGTTTTCCTGGTCCTTTTTTCCTCGGATTATAAGCGTTTTTCTTAAGCAAGGAAATCGCCCGCTGTTTCACTAACGCGCTCCCTGGGGTGCGTGGACAACTGCTTAGGTGCGGTTACAATTCTCGTTTGCCCCTGGGCGGTTGCCAGCGGGGAGTAGGGCATTGTGGGAAGTCGTTTCTTTACCTTCCACAACAGGTGTCTTTGTCGTGCACCTTAATCAGATACCAGTGTGGAAGCACTGAGTCACCGTCGCAAAGAAAGCTAGGAAAGAAAACGGTGCTGCGAGATACAGCTGAACCCTTCTGGGGCTCGTGAGTGCGTGAAGCGGCGCCCAGAGCCCTCTAACGTGCTTCCGACAGGACAGACCAGAATTCAAAAGGTATGAGCTGCCCGGGCGCCTTGGAATGCCTTGTCTCCTGATGATCATTTCATTTCCACCCGGTTAGTCAGCATTAAGATAAATGTGCTGGAGAAGTTTTTAACGAGATCATGCTTTAAAGACAAAGCTGCATTGTAGGGAGAAAAAAAAATATGCAGTAGAAATGCTTACCAATTCCAACAAGGGTCAAACGCAGTTTGGGGCTGCTTTAACCCTGGGGATTTATTTTCTGTTTAAATAAGCCTATTAGACTTGCTTCTGTTTCCTAGCAATAAGTTTTTTTCCCCTTTCATTGGTGTGTGTTTAATTTAGAATGCCATAGCAGTCACAGAACTCGCCTAATCACATTTAAATGGGAGAACGTACTATGTAAGCAATCGTGTTACTCTAGGTGAAGGTACTTTAGGAAAACAAGGGAAAATAAATGATATTTTTGTTTTCTGGAAAGCAAACGAACTTACTCTACATAACACTGCTATTGGTAATTAGAACGAAAAGGTGCTACCAGTATCTATTTCATTGTAGACAAATTTTGCCAAATTGATTTCTAATTCCAGCAAAAATATTTCTCATTGCGCTGCAGTGTCATATTCTATTAAAAAAGCAGGGAAGACAACAGTTTAATTATAAATATTGGGGCAACAACTTTTGGCGGAGCTTTCTTCTCCCCCCTTTATTTACTTAGTGCTTTTTTCCATGGGATTAGCATACATTGGATTTCCTGGCGGTTTTAAGCAACCTTGTACTGATAATCATGGGCAGCTTCTAGATTTTTCCTCTGGGCACGCTGAGGCTCATTTACACTTGCCACCCGTACTTGGCACCACAGCTATCTGCTGATTTGGATAATTACAAAAAAACCCTTAAGGTTAAAAGTGCAAGATGAAGAGTTTTTTTTTTTTATGGGAGAAAAGCAGTCAGTTTAGAGATGAGACCTTGTGTTGCTTTCTGAATAACAACAGAAAACTAGTTCTCCAAATAAAGAATTCTGTTTAAAGTATTTGTGGGATTATTTTTTTGTGAGTTGAAGGGGAAATGATTATTAATTGACATTGCATCCCTGTCATTTTTATGTTTTGGTATTGGTACTTTTTAACAGAATACTCAGAGAGGGTAAAGGATCTTTTTTCATACTTCAAGAGAAAATTTTTAACTGCACCGAGAATACTAGAAATTCTGAAACAGTAAGGCCACCATTTATTTATTTCCTGTAAATGTGAACAAATAAGCAGTAAGAAAATCCACTTCTCCTTCAAGAGGAAGAATCTTGACATAAAGAATGCTGAGGAAGATAAACTTAAAAAAATTCTAATTACCAAAAGCATAACATAAATCCATTAAAATTTTTTTTCCTATAGGATATTTTTAGTTAAAAAACTTCTTGGTTTCTCCCTTTTGAAATTTAAAGAAGATTTTCAAAAGGTGAATTTTCCAGCTTCTGCGTTAAGAATGCAGAAAGTGTTTACAGTGTATATACTTCCTCCACAGATAAGCGAACTCCCTTGGTTTTCTGCTGGGGTGAGTTGCTAGACAAGCCTGTGACAGCAGCCGCTCTTTCCCCTGTGTTACTCTGTCTGGCTCCCTGGCACTCCACCCCCTCGAACTCAGGTGGGTGTGCGCACTGGCACTGAGCTGCAGTAGGATTTTCCCGGGACGGCCTGGTCTGGAGCTGGGCGGCAGCTGCCGCTGTGGAAAGGCCAGCTGGCAAGATGATGGAAGAAATCTCCATTATGGTAGCCTACGACGCCCATGTGTTCAGCCAGCTGCACGACGAAGACCTCCTCACTAGCCTGGTGGCCATCAGCAAGCCCCGGCCTATGGTAGGTGGTGCCTCGCCCATACTCCGGGGCTGTTGCTCCTCTTCTGACGTGATCGTTACATTCCTGTGGCAGTTGAGGCACAGCTGCCTGGGGACTGAAAGGAAGGAGTGCTCTTGCCTTTGTGTTCCAGGTCGCAGCCAGGGCTACAGGTTTCCAGTGGTTTCTTAGGGAACGAGACACTGGTAGACCTTAGTGGGACATTTCAAGTGTCCTAGGGGTAAGACAGGGGAAAACGCTTTCATCCGTAGGGAGGTCACCGGGGCTTCTGCAGTGCTAAACCTCACTTCGCCCCGCGTGATTGTCTTCCGTGTGCATGCGGCTTCCGGGCTCCCTGCCTTTGCACACGATAATGCAGTCTTTCTGACGCGGGACGTTTTTAGCAGTGGGCCGTGAGGTTGACGCTGAGAATTGAACTACCTAAAAATCAAATAACTGTCAGAGTCTTTACAGTGTTAGTAAGAACTATTACGAAAATAACTTCTAATTTAACCTTAGTTTGGACTTCATATTTGTAACTTTTTTTGGAGTGGGGGGCATTCTCCAAGGGTCTTCGTGTGTATATCCTGGCAGAATAGAAAAGTGAAGTTCTTGCAAATACCGGTTGTTTCTTCTCTGTCTATCATTCCTATAATGGCTGTTGAGTTTAAGATATCAGTGATCCATACCTTTTAAACAAACTTTCCTAATTATTGTTGTAGTGACCCCTTACTCATTTTTTTTAGTAGTACTCTTCACAAGCAACAGAATGGAGTGCGGTATAACACAACAGCTATCTTGCTGATCTGAAATCCTCATTCTCTCTTTAAAGGCATAGGAACCTTAAAAATATAGTATGGCAATTTCTTCAAACAGTAAATTGCAATTTTGCAAAAAGAGAGAAACTCAGAGATTGATTTAAAAAGACTTGAGGGTTCCATCAGCCAGATGCAGTTACTGACCTTGTTTAGATGCTGATTTCAACGCTGTAACAAACATCTGTAAGATAATTGGGGACATTTTGGCAGCTAATTAGGTATTTAGTGATATTAAGAGAATATTTGATTTTGGAGGGTGCAGTAATATCATGATTATGTTAAAATGTGGATGAAACTAGGTGACTATGTGCTGATAATTGTTGAAACTGAGGGATGAGTTTCTCGGGATTCCCTGTACTCTTTGCTTTTGTAGCTGTGTTGTAGATGCAGTTTAAAAGATTCAGCTGGCCAAAAATAATAGCAAAAGCAAAAGAAATTCAGAACCATGACATACTTCTGTAAGTGTTCATTGACATGGAAACATCTAGCCTATTTTTTATTCTTTTCCTATTTAATATGCATAATCTGTTTGTATAATAATATGCAGTATGTGGAGATCATTACTAACGCTCAGTTAACCACAGTAGAAATACCATGTCAAGGCAGGGTGGTCCACGGTTGTGCACCATCTTTAACCTTTATTGTAGCCATTGGTTTTACAATATTCCACCATGAACATTTATCCAAAGAATTCAGAATTCTATTTCATGTTGTTCTAATGTGCTTGTCAAGATCCTCTTGTGGAGTCTGAGCTGCATCTGCAGTTTCCAGGTCAAAGGGGGGACGGTGTGAGAACAGGGAGAGGTAAGGTGGCACCGCGGTGTGGGCGGAGTAGGCTGCAGAAGTAGAAAGGGACCAGGTTATAGGAAGCCTGCGGGCTCGGTGAGCAGAGGACCTTGCGTCGTGTGCGTGCCTGCACGCCTGCCGGAAACGGGATGAATTAATGTTACTGTGTTTCTCAGGAAACACTCTTCCCTGTGTAGGTGACGGGAGTATTCTGTGTATTGATAGCAACTTAAGGTCCCCCAAAGGGGACTCCTACTCCAAACCCTGGAGCTCATTTGACATTAAATCCGGTGACTAATGTGGAAAGCCTCAGAAGTATGATAAACAAAATATTGCTCTGGATACCAAGCTTTTAAATAATCTAGATATTACTGTGTTGAATTTTTATCTTTTATTATTATTTTTAAAAAACTTATTTCTTTATTTTCAGAGGGGAAGGGAGGGAGATAGAGAGGAAGAGAGACACCAGTGTGTGGTTGCCTCTCGAGCACCCTGTGCTGGGGACCTGGCCCGCAACCCAGGCATGTGCCCCGACTGGGAGTTGAACCGGCGACCCTTTGGTTCTCCGTCCGGTGCTCTTGCCACACCAGCCAGGGCTGAATTTTTATCTTTTAAAGATTTTATTTAGTTATTTTAGAGAGGGGGGAAGGTCGGGAAAAAGAGAGGCAGAGAAACATCCATGTGTGAGAGACGCACATCGGCTGTGCGTAACCCACCCCCCCCCCCCCCCCGCCCCAGGCAAGTGCGCTGACCAGGGGTCGAAACCACCAACCTGTCCCTTTGCTGTCAGATGCTCAGCCACCTGAGCCACATCAGCCAGGGCAGGGGGCTGAATTTAATTATACGACTTCCTGGAGACATTTCTTTCTCAAACTTTTAAATACTCTAGATGCCGGGGTGCTGAGTTTAATGACACAACTTCCTGGAGATTTAGTTTTCCTCATCGGATCTGAAATTTGAACGAGTCAGTTGGGCACAGCCTTTTCGAGGTGATACTGGGTTTTGGTTCATCTGGAAAAGTTTTCCCAAAATTGTGCTGGGATAACATGTTTATTATTTGCCTTCGACTTCATGTTGAATTTTTTGCTTTGTTTGAGATGAATCCTCTAAATTGTGTGAAAGAGATAAATATTCAGATTTTGTACAGCGTAAAATAAATTTCTTCTCGGCCTGAGACATCCCGGCACCGTGAAGCAGATCCCACTCTTGCCGACGCACTGAATCCTCTGGGCCAGGCTGACCGTCACAGAGGGCACTGAGAAGCTTTCTTGGTACCGGAGTAATTACACATCTTTCTGCATTTGGACCTTATTTCATAATATGAGGTATCTTGGTTCCTTAAGTGGGTAAAATCCCATTAGGTGCAGGGGTTTTGGTGTGGAAACTGAGTGTTTTTATTGTTCAGCAGCCCTATGGCTCTGACATTTTGGATGGAGACTCAGTAAAAACCACACTTCCAGTCATCGCACACACAAGACGGAAAGAGACTTTGAGCACTACTTACTGTTGCTATGTTGAAGTGTTCGGGTTCTCTTCTGCTGTATTTAACTGTTTAAAGGCCAGTTATGAGCCACTAAGTTGATTTCGGAAAAGTCTCCCCCCACACCCAGAACAAACTGCTGCTGTCTCGCTGACCTCACAGCCCCGTCAGACAGCCCACAGGTAAGGAACAGGGCAGGGAAGCAGGGCCGAGTTTATCTCGTCTTCCAGATCACCCACACACACACACACACACACACACACACACACAATAAGACATTGCCCAAACCCGCATTGTACTTACTAAGGTAAGCTAGGCTAGACTCACCACTAGCAGAACTTCAGAACTTCTGATTCCAGCGGGAAGAAGCTGGCGTGTCCGGGGGAGCTCCGGTCGGTGCAGTGAGGAGGACTCCGGGAGCGTGGAGAGGACTGGGCACAGCCCTTCTGTCTCCCCCTGAATCCAGCAGACGGCTTCTCTCTCTTTGGTGGGTCACTGGCCGAAATTCACTGGCTTGCATTTTGAAATAAAGAAATTGTGGCCTCCCCTCACCTTCCCCTCTTGCCCTCCTCCCCTCGTCTCCCCCCTCCCCTGCTGCCCCCCCCCCCCCCCCCCCCCCCCACACACACACTACAGGGATCTTCAGATGCTGCCCAGCCTCTGGCACTGGGTGACAACAGCTAAGGGAGGGAGTCCTGAAGTTTCCCTTCTGTCTGGTCTCTGCGTGGAGAGGCCAGCGTTCCTCTCTGTCACCTCCACTGTTTCCAGTTACTGTTGTACCTGAGCGGTATAAATAAAGGGAGAGATTGTACCTGTTACCTTTGTTATGTATGCTGTGCATTCCAAAGGAAGCTTTGAGTGTGTATTTAAATTCAAAATGTGTGATTTAATGTTTGAACAGTGAACCAGCTTTATAACCAATGTGTCCTAGGTCGAGCTTGAATATTTCAGATTAAATGTTAATTTATTTTCTGAATTATTTCAACTTTTTAATCTCTCAAGTGGTTAGGAAGGGAACAATGCCTTCTGATGTATGTTAGTAAAGGCTATATGTAACATTATAGACAGTTCGGGGTTATTACAGAGCTGCGCATAAATGGAATCCTTTCCTTCAGAGACCTCACAGCCGAGAAAAAGAGAGAGGCAACATAAGTACTTGGGGGGGCGACATTTGCGATCACAGGACGGAACGAAGTGGGGAGTGGTCCCCACGGGTTGACGAGGTGGAAGACATCTTCGAGAGGTGATGACGGCAGCTTGTGAGTTAGGTTTGGGGTGTTTTATTTTTGCTTCCCCCCCAGCTCAACCCTGGCTGCCACAGTGGGACAGACAGGAAGTGCGAGGAGCCTCTTTCCTGGTGTCTGTACTGGAGTTTTAGCTGTAAGCTCGGCTTTGGAGGCTGGTCGGGTGCTGGGCCGCCAGCAGAAAGCAGCCAGGCCTTTCTGAGCAGGGGGGCAGCCTGTGCAAAGCCTGAGAGTTAACTCTCTGGGGAGCTGAAGGTCATACAGTCCTCAGTTCAAGTTTTACGTCCGTGACTTACTGGTAAATTACTTAGTTCCTCTGAGGCTCACTTTCCTCCTCTGAAAACTGAGGGACGTAGTACTACCTCGCTGGATTTCTGTAAGGATTCGGTTGGCCACTTGCAAAATGTCTAGCAGGGAGAAAGTGCTTACTAATTGTCCCGCCTTCTAACAAGGGAAGGGCTGTCTAGTCACACTGTTTGGTCAAAGCCTAGAGGAAGGAGTGGGCCGAATAGATAAGGCGTCCTCGGGATGGGGGAAGGAGAGGGGGCAGAAGGACAAGGACTGTGTTCCTGTGAAAAGAGTTGACAAGTGTCTAGATGTAGGCCCTTGACTAAGGCAGTGTGAGTGTTAGTCTACCTCGCTGGTTAGCCCTTTCGGTGGATAAAAACAGTAGCACTACTTAGGAAGAAGCAACCACGGGTCCACGTGAGGAGTGTAAATGATGGAGAGAAGCTGAAAATCAGTAGCTTCCCACCGTGTAAAACTGGGGAGAGTGTTGTCGTGTCGACTTGAATGGGCAGGCCAGATGCCAAGCGTGTAGTGGAGAAAAGATGGCCATTCTGACTTGACCATGCTCCACGGCTGGAAATGTTTCGTCGACATCCCTGTGAGACCCTTGGTGCTCAGCGGTTAGAGCACTGTCCCTGTGCAAAAGCTGTTGACCCAGACGAGCCCGCCTAGACAGCACTGGCGCTGGGTTTACGTTCGTGACTGGCAGACACCAGAGCAGCAGCCAGGACCAGGGAAGGCAGGGGCCCTTTCAGGGAGCTGCAGTCCCTCTGCTCCGTAAATGGGAGGGGGGAGCATTCTGGAACTTCTCCCCCCTCACCGGGCTGGCACACAGGTTTCGTCTAGCATGCCAAATTAAAAAAAAAATTAAGAGCAATTCCATGTGCCAGAGATGGGGAAAACAGTGAAATCAGTACAGTCATTGCTTCACTGGATATACATTTCACGTATTGATTAGAAGAAAACATTATAAAACCAATGACGATGTATCCATATTTTAAAAAATGTTATCATCTGAACAGTTTTTATTCTTGTTATTTAGTATGTGCATATTTTGACAGCATTTGATCAGTTTTAGTTCTCGCACAAGGATCCGAACCTCCCCTCACCTGGGTTATCAGTTCTGGTCTCCGTTAAGGTGCTTATGGTTTAAGCACTGAAACCCTGAGCTGTCTTAAACAAGAAAGGCGCCTTACGGCGTGGGCACTAGGATGTGTCCCCTTAAACGCAAGGGCAGGAATTCAGCTGGGCCGCAGCGCTGGCTGATGCTGGCCACCGTTCAATAGGTCTCTTGCTATCCAAGTAACTTCCCTCTCTGCATCTTTGTTATTGATCTTCCCTTCACCACGTTCTCTGTTTCTTCACTCCCACGGCAGAACACGGGTGACACACAGCATCAGTTCCGGTTCCGTCCTGTGCGGAGTTACCTGCTGCCTCTGAATCACAGCTCAGACCCCCTGGAGTCTGGCTGCATGTGTGAGGCGAGGTGGCACAGGGCCGGCTGGAGCCTGTGATGAGCACAGACTCCGGAGCCGGACTGTCTGGGTCAAAGCCCACCTCGCCTTGAACTAGCTCCCCAACTTTGGGCAGGTGACTTGACCTTTCTTTTCTGAGCTTCCTTTTTCTCATCTGTAAAGTTAGATTCCTGTTTGACAGAGGCACTCTGTAGGCTGGTGAGAATTACTCATTAATACACGTAAAGCACTTAAGAATACCTAGTACATAATAAGAGGGATATGTATGTATATTAGTTGATATTATTCTAAACTGGTTCTTTGCAAGATTTTAAAATAACTTTGAGCAAGACTTTATAAAAACAGTCACTGATAATAACTCACTATTCAGAAATTATTTAAGTTGTTTTGTTAATAAATATGAATTATTAAACCAACTTCTATGACAATAATCTTTCTATACTTGATTCTGGGGGTGGGGTTAATTTGAAAGTTAATTCAAAATATCCTTTTATGAAAGGTGTTATAGGAACAGTGGACATGAAACATAGACTATGTTAACATTTTCTTTTTCTGTTGTATAAAATTATAGCTTGGCCTTAGCTGGTGTGGTTCAGTGGATTGAGTGCTGGCCTGTGAACCAAAGGGTCACTGGTTCGATTCCCAGTCAGGGGAATCGCCAGCTCACGTGAGAGGCAACCACACATTGATGTTTCTCTCCCTCTCTTTCTCCCTCCCTTTCCTTCCGTCTAAAAATAAATAAATAAAATTAAAAAGATAAAACCATAGCTTGTTCACCATGGTTAAAAAATCTTATTCTAGGTTTTTTGTTTGTTTTGGTGCCCATGTTTGTAGTTTAATTTAATAATCCATCAGAAGTACTCACTGACCTGCCCCTGTGTGCTAGGCTGTGATTTGGCCCTGGGAATCCAGGGATGGCAAAGAAAGACACATGTCAATTGTGAATCCTGCAGAACTTCGAGGAGAGGTGAGGCACAACTCTTAGCCAAGGACATCACGTGCCGGCTAGTGCTCGGTGTTGTGCAGACTGAAAACGGAGTGATGTGATGGGAGGCGGTCCGCTGCAGGTTCTGCGCTAGGTGGTCAGGGAGGGGCAGCCCCCCTGCTGTCACCTGGGATCTGAATGACATTCTAGGGAGAATCGGGGAAAGAGTAGCTCAGGCAGGGAAACTGCTGAGGGGAAGGCCCGGCGTGATTGAGAGCTTGCTATGTTAGCAGAACAGCGGGCCTTGTGGCCGGAACAGCAGTCAGGCGCCGACAGTGGGAGAAGCGAGGCTGGAGAGCTGGCGGCCACACCGTGACGAGGGCCGTGTGAGTCCGCAGACGGAGCTCAGGTCGTATTCCTCACCCGACGTCCTTGTATTTTAAAAGTCCAATGAATCAGATTTCAGACTCAGTTGACAGAAACCCAAAATGGTGATTAAATTACCAGAGGAGCCAGCATTGCATCAAGAACTCACCACCGTGCTCGAGCTCAGGGTAAAATCAGGTTGTAGCGCTCAGACTCAACACGGGGGCCCTCGAAGCTGGCTTGTGGACGAGATTCACAACAACGACAACACTAGAGCTCTGAGCATTGCAATACCTGCATCCCAACTAACGTAAACATGTATTTTAACCAAAAACATAAATATCTATTTATCATCAATTTTGTTAGGAATTGATAATAATGAATGCCCTCTCTCTGAATAGGAACTCTGAAATACACCATGCTTTCTAGTTTCAGTTTCCTTAAGAGGGGTAACAAATTAATAAACTTATGGAGAAATACAATGCAAACTTTGTAGAGATGTTTTTATAATGGTTTTTACATCTTTTATGGTAGCATTGCCACCATTTCATGTGACAGTGACTTTTGTATTTACTCATCTTCGTCGGGTCTTTTCAAATCGCTTAACTGAGTTTTTATAGAAATAACAATTCAGCTACTTTTCACATTTATTTTATTATGAACATAAAATGTTTGGGAACCAGTATAATCAACTCTTTTTTAAGCATAAACTCAGTTGTGGGAACAGCCTAGGAACCACAAGAATTCAGCATGCCAGGAGTACCAGATTTCTTTATAAAGGGAATGAAGAGTGTCCTTTAATCAGGCCAGGTTTTCAAAGAGTGTTTTTTTTTTCCATTCCTCCTCCTTCCGATATTGTTGCACAGTTAACAGTCATAAATCTCAGTGGCACATAGCAACAAACATTAACCTATTGCCGTATGAGTCTTTGCGTGCTAGGGTTTGGCTGGTCTTGGCTGGTCTTGGCAGCGCATAGCTGAGCTTCCTTAGTGCCTGGACCCGGATTTGGTTCGATCTGCTCCACGCCTCCCTTTCTTCTGCAACCAGCAGGCTGTCTGGAGCGTGTTCTTCTCATGGCAGGGCCTGGGAGTGCCCAGATGTGGTCAGTGGGACGTTGATGCCTCTGAGGGGCCTAGGCTCAGCGCCACACACTTGGACTTCGTGCGTGCCCGCTTGGGCCGCAGGCCACGTCGGACACAGTGGGGCAGGGAAATGGACTCTAAAATAGACTTTAAAAACATTCTGATTTTTAAACTTTTTCAGTTTCAACTTTTGAATAAGTAGTTCATTCACTCACAGGGTTTCCAAGTGTCGGCAAATACAGCACGGCACCCAACAAAGTTTCCCCCCACCCCCGTTGTCCCAGTGGAGTTACGAATGTTCCAGAGGTGGCCTCGGAAGTATTTTATGCAGATGCACGTGGGTCTGCACATACTCTTCCCCTCTCTTTTTGTGGGACTTTTACGCTTGTCTCACTTCATGGTGTCTGTTGGAGATTCTCTGTGTCGGGGCCTCCAGGCCTCTTGTTCCTTTGACAGCTGGGTGGTTTGCCCCGGCGTGGGATTCTGCCACGTGTTTGACTGTCTCCCGATACGTGGATATGTGGGGTGCTTTCCAATATTTTGCTGTCACTGATAGTGGTGCCTCAAATAATCTTTTGCGTGTCATCATTTCAAAAATGTGTGGGAGTGTGTCTGTAGGTTAAATTCCTCGTAGTGGAATTGCTGGGTGTATCATTTTACCCACCAGCAATGTATGTCCGTGCCCATTTAAAGGTGGAAGCTTCGAACAGAATTCTCATTAAAAAAAAAACGGGAATTACTCAGGTGGTCAGGTGGAGGGAGAAGTTGTTCCAGATCAGAGCAACAGCACCTGCAGAAACACAGGCGTGAGAGTGGTAGCAGGTCTGGGAGTTGAAGAGGAGAGGCCGGCCGGGACAGGGTTGGTGTGTGACGCTGAGGGACCGATGCTGTGAACGCTGCAGATGGGGGTGTTGAGCAGGGGAGGGCGGAGTAAGGTTGATGCACACAGATGACGGGCAGCAGCTGTTTGTATCCGTTTACTTCAAGTGAAACTTGCCAGATGCACCTGTTTTCTAAAGATCGTGCGGCTTAAAAGGGTTTTTCCTCGTTAATGACTAAAATAATGATGCAAAATTTGGATAATACATGTAAATAAAAACTAAAATACAGAAATAAGTTACTCATAATTTTGCCACTCAAATTCTATCCAATTAACTCCCGTTGTCCTTAAAATAATAAATAACATGTATTAGTTTAGAAAATACGAAGTGATTTCCAAAGACACCCCTTGTGGAGGGACTTTTGTAACTTCCCCCAGGGAAACAAGAAAACTGGTCCATAGTCTTGCATCGGTGGTAGCATACGGCATCATTGTTAATACAAGGCTGTATGGTGAAGGCCTTCTCTTGAGCACACGGTATCTTTGATGACGTAACCATGTTACTTTTGTGAAGGCCTTCCTATAGCCCACCAGCTAGACCCCAGTTACACGCGCAGCTCTCCCTCTTCGTGATGCTTTGCTGGCGGGCGCGCTCTAGTCGGGAAGCAGCACCCAGCGGCCCCGCACAGTGTCTTGGGGGTGCTGAGTCTCGGAAGGCTGCGCTGCACTGCGCCTCCTCAGAGTCCTCTTGTGGAATAATCCTGCTATTTAGGGTCCCTATGAACCACCCACTCTTTCATTTATAGGGTTATGTTTTTTAATAGTTTGTGGCAGACCCTTCACAGGCTGTTTTTGGGGTGTAGGGTTTGGAAAATATCGCCAGGTCAGTAATGCTGCATTTGGGCGCACGTGCCCTACCGTTCCACAGGTGCGTTAGAGGTCCCGCGTGCATTTACTGAGCCATCTGTGAACACAGTCCACGCTGATGGACTGTGACAGTAATTGTGACGGTTAGGATTCAGTGTACCCAAGGTGGTGGTAAAAGCACCCACCATGTGGCAAACACTGGAATCAGCAAAAATTCCTCTTAACAATTAAAACACGACCTTTCGCTAGAGGCCCAGGAGCTCTGCGGTGCCCTCCAGCCCAACAGTGGCACTGAGGCTGATCCTATTCTTTCCTGCAAAATGGTCATTTTTATTGCTTCTGCCTGAAAGATGCAAATTGCTTTCTCTCTTGGGTGTTGGCTGAACAGCTTTCTTCTTATTAAAGAGACAGGAAATATACCTTCCATTTAAAGCATTAGTGTCATCTGTAAATGTGTAGTCTAATTCGTCATCAGCTTGAACTCTTCCGAGGAGATTTAAAAGCAAAGTGTCACTTGGCACTCAGGACCGTTACACAGGAACCCAAGTCCTTCGGCGACCGGCCTTCTCTGGGAGGCCGAGAGAGAAGGCTGGGCAGACCTGCACGTGCTTTTTATCTCACTAAGGAGTGGCGAGAATGAGTGGGCCGGCCCCCCAAGTTCATCTTTCTCCTAAGAAGGACTCTAATCTGTTATGTCAGGAAGCGAGCGCTCTTTATAACCCTTGGAAGTGAGTTGACAGCACACTGCACTCGGTGCAAGAGGGTTGTCGAGACTGGGCCCAGGGAGAGAAGAGGTCATCTGCGAACACACATGTCCAGAAACTAGGACTTTCTCAACTCTTACCGGGTCGAAACATGGTAGCCGTTCCACTGGCAGTGGTAGGTAAGTAAATGGAATAACTGAATGAAAGTTATTAATTTCTGCAAATTAGGAATGACAGAAACTGTTGTATGTGGTCTCCGCAGATGTGAGAATAAACTATTGAAACCATTTAAAGGCTAAACAAATCGGAAGTGATACAAGCGAAACTACTAATTCAAGGGTGCCATGAAGACATTCAGCCTACTCAATTTTTAATCTATGTAGTAGTTTTTGTATATCAAACATATTTGGACATTATATAAATCATTACAAATTCATACTGGAAAATCCCACTCGCCTGTGACCTGTTGAGACCAGCCCTGTAGTATTCAGCCTGCTTCTCACCCCAGAGCTGGGCCCCACGGAGCCGGGCTGATGCCCCAGGCGACAGCATTGCAGGGACGGGCCTGACCCACCTTGCTGCAGGTGTCTCCGTGGCCCCTCTCCTTGGTCTTCCTCAGCTTTTAGAAAGCTTCCCAGGTAACAGCACAAGGTGCTTGCCTTTGGTGTGTTTGGTACCCCTACACAGGGGAAGATTCATTTCCTTTTTTGATTCGGTGCTGACCTGATACCAGCTTTGGAGCAGGAACAGGAAATTAATGTCCTCACACGTTGAGACGCAAGAGCAGTGACCTAATAAGGAACGTAAAGGGCAAGGTCCACAAATCCTTCCGAGTTACAACCTGAGTTTCATCTTAATAGTATTAAAATAGATGCAGAATAAAAAGAATAACATTATTTTACATTTTTAACTTACCACATTATTTTTTTAAAAACTCAACCTTCACCACAGCTCTGTGTGGTAGGCGCAGATTTTAGGCTCATTTTACAGACGGCCAAGTCGAAGCACAGAGTAAGCAGCCGGTTCAGGGTTGGCTGCTGGAGAGGGACCGAGTCAGAGTCTGAACGCAGGCCCCGGACCCTGGGGCAGTACTCTCCATCTGATTCTTCAAAATGCACGGCTGTGTGCCTTGTGCTCAACTCGTGAGTTACGAAAGCCAGGATCCCTCCGATGAGCAGAATCCCGAACTGTTCACACTTCAGCGGCTTCTGGGGGAGGTGGTCGGTCGGTCGAACGTAAAGTCTGTAACCGGTTTCCTGAACTTCGGAGGCCCGGGTCTCAGAGGTGGACAACTGCTCCGGCAGGCGCTGGCACTCGTGTCGGCGGATGCTCACTCCCTCTCTCTCGGGTGTTGGGGTGCCGAGACCGACACACCCGTCCAAGTTCCCCCAGTTCCACGGACCCCTCTGTGCCTCACACCCGGAAAGGGGGCGAGTTGTGCAGCGAGCACGCGCTCGCAGCGAGTGCGCACGTGGTTACCAGTCCGGCTGCTCTGAGTTTCCCGGCTGCGGAGAAGGCTTATGCCAACGAGAACCTTATTGTTATCTGTTGCCATCTGATTTAAATCGCGTTTTTAAATTCACTTATTCAAGTATGTATGTGAGGAAAGCTAGGAGAGCTTATTGGTGTCATGGAAAAAAACCCTTAATAGTCCAAAAGGCGACGATTTGAAAGACCAGACAAGAATCAAAGGTGGCTCATGTTCAAAGTCATCTTTGGGCGGTTCCATAAAGGAGAGACACTGAAGTATTTAAGGGCAGGGCACTTTTTGTAGCGTGCTTCTCACATGTGTAGAGGACCCGGTGGACTGGTTGGCTGAGTTAGGATCCAGAAAGTTCTGCTGGGACCAGTGAGTTCGTGAAGCATACCAGGGCTGGGGTAACAGAGGAGATGCAGACCCAGAGGGCTCTGCGCAGCACAGCGGGTTGGCAGCCTTCGAGCACGTACTGAGCTTCGTGCACCGTCTCGTGTGGTAAGCGCAGTGTGTGCTCTGTGCCCAGGAATGTGTCTGTGCCGGGACCGCAGAAGAGAGACGGGAGGGTGTGGTTCCTACCCTCAGCGGTGTCACGGCCTGGCAGGCAACGCGGATATCACGCGGTGATCACCGGAAAAGCGTTAGGAGTTTGGGGCAAGGGGGTCAGGGTCCTGCAGGCACGTATGGGGACCTGATGCCGAAACCAGGGCTCTTGGGCTCATGGGAACGGACATCCAGGGCTGATGGAGCCAAGCCAGGACCCAGGAAGGCCCGGACACGGGTGGAACTGAGTCAGATGGAGACAGTGAGGGTGAAGGGAAGAGGAGTTGGTGTATTTTAAGTCTCCGAGGTGAGCAAAAGAACTTAAATAAATGGAGAGTGGAGAACGGGGTGAGGCGGAGAAGACAGCAGGACCCGAGGCAGGAGGGCCCCAGTAGTCACACGAAGGGAATTAGACTTTCCGCATGGGGTGATGGACAGCTGTTTAAAAGGTTTTAAGCAGAGAAGACATTGATTTTATGGCCCTGTCAAACACATCAGGTTAATGATTTAAACTTGGCAGTTCACTTGACCTTTCTAGTTCTGAATTCTCTCACTTTTAGAGGGAGACTTGGGCGAGCCCTTTCAGCTCGAAGGTCTCCGTGTGACTCGAAGAACCCTGAAGGCCGCCGTGTCTAGAGAGAATTAACGCAGCCCTTTGCAACTCCCTCTGCTCTGACTCCGCTCCGTTTTCTTTCCTTTCAGATTGGAATATGAACTTTATCATGAAGCACATTTTAGTATTTTAGAGAAAGCACTGGGATGACTGCTGTGATCTGGTGTTCTTTTAGTCGCTTTATCATCATTAAGGGAATACAGATGTATTGTAGACAGTTTAAATGTCAACAGTGCATGAGAAGAAGGTCATAGTCCTGGGCACCGTGATACTAAGACACTGGGCGCCTCGTGTGGTGGGGGGTTCAGGCCGGCGGAACTCACCTGAGACCCTGTCACAAGGGCAGCGGCGCCCCTGGGGGGAGCTTGCTGGAGGGCTGGCAGTGGTCTTCGGGTTCCCGAGGGACTGTCGTGTGGGGTTGGAATAGAGGGCGGGGTCGTGGTTAATGGGCAGAGGCTGCTAAAGACATAGATTTAATTAAACTCGGTGTCGGGAAAAACAAAACCCACGATGAGAACTTCGCACCAGAAAATTAGCGAAGTGCTTTGAACACCTGTCAGTGTTCCAGTAAATTCCTCCAGGTGGCGGAGCAGCGCGTAGTCACTTGGGGATGTGACGGGGGAATCTTTACCAAAGTGACGCGTGGGTTGAACAGTTGCTGTGTTACAGTAGGGCTCGACGGAAAGAGCTGGGGAGGTTCTGCATGACTGCCCCCACCAAGCAAAGTCAGCAGGTGCTGGTGAAGACGCTAAAACAGACAGGCCGGCAGGCTCCGCAACACGGGGCATGCGGGCCAGTCACGGGTTCCGTGCTGGGCGCCAGCGGAGCTCGCAGAGGAAAGTTTGGGGCCGTGAAACAAGGACTGAAGCCCTGTGGTAAACGAGACTTTTGCAAAACTTAGCTTCCACTCCATTTTATAAAAATCGAGCACCCGGTGTATGTCAGGTGCTGCGCTAGGGCTAGAAGAAGACGGGAAACCCGAGCCTGCCTCCAGGACAGCGGGAAGGGGCAGAAACACCTCCTGGAGTGCAGTGGGAAGCGGGAGCTGGGGTTGTTCCATCGGCGCCCTCTTCGTCTCGGAGCGCTAGGCTCATATCGCTGTTCAATTCTCAGTGACCCCTAAGGCTGTCTAACCTGTGGGAGCCAAAGGTCTGCAAGTCAGGGAGCTGGTGACAAAGCTGGAACTCTAATTCCAAGTTCCAGCCTCTGGCTCCAGCAGCGAGTTTTTTCCATTGTATGCATCCTCTAAATTAAATCCTCCATTTGAGGTGGAGAGTTTGGGAAACTGCCCAGGTTTCCCGGGCACACATGTACGATCAGGGTTAGTACAGTTTTCAGGGGTGTGCCTGTACTCTCGGTTCAGCTCCCAGACACACAGAACTCCACAGTGCTGCCTCGCTGGCATTGCCCCTTTAAAACCCTGGACTGAAGAAACGCACCTCCAGTGAAACGCAGGAGCTTGGACGAGTGAATGGAATGTGTGCCTGCGTATATACTGAGAGACTCCCTTGAACATCAGATGAGCACTTCTCCGTGGCACAGAACTTCCAGAAATTCTGCATTTCCGAGTCTTCAGAGACAGCCTTGGAGATGTACGGCAGTGCAGTGGGGAGGGGGCAGTGTTCCGTAGGGCGTGGGGGACAGCATTCTGAGCACATGTCGGTGACGCTACCATACAAGGCCATGCAGCACCGGGTGTAGGCGGGTAAGAAACGGACCAAAATTTCCACAAGGAGACCTTGGGACGGGAACGATTTCTAAAAGGATATGAGCATAGTGTCTGCGGTCTTGAGAATGGTGGCATCTGGATGTACATTGTCATTTCGGAGACAGTTACCATAGAGTCGGCTTTAGAGGCAACTATGAAGACGTTGTTGATGATAAGGAGTAATTGAGAGTGGGTCATTATAAAAGATTTGTGGTGCCAAAACTCTAAGCCGTCTGGGTCAACTCTGCGGCATCCTCATTGGAAAGCTCGGTGATAGGATATGGTCGGGAGTGACGTGTCGAATGTGGGGCTGTTCAGTTGACTGAAGGTTTACTTGAACTGGGGAGAAATCTTGATTTAAAGTTCCCTAGCCAGTTGAGAAATATTAGTGCGTATTTTACCCTGTTGTTGA
Organism: Phyllostomus discolor; assembly: GCF_004126475.2. NCBI lineage: Eukaryota > Metazoa > Chordata > Mammalia > Chiroptera > Phyllostomidae > Phyllostomus > Phyllostomus discolor. The sequence continues at coordinate 21,248,171 of NC_040916.2, read as the reverse complement.
ATGATGTTGCTGTTTTGTTTTGTTTTATTCTAGCCGTCCTAGTGATTGTGAAGTGGTCTCGTTGTGTTTCTGATTTGCATTTCCTTAATGACTAATTATGTCGAGCATCTTTTCATGTGCTTATTAGCCATTTGTTTATTTTCCTTGGAGAAATGTCTGTTTAAGTCTTTGTCCATTTTTTTAAATTGTGTTGTGTCTCTTGTTGAGTTGTAAGAGTTCTTTCTATTTTCCGGATATTAAACCTTCATCAGATATATGAGGATCCCTCAACAGATATATGACTTACAAATATTTTCTCCCATTCTGTAGGTTGTCTTTCAACTTTTTTAAAAAGAGATTTTATTATTTTTAGAGAGAGGGGAAGGGAGGGAGAAAGAGGTGGACAGAATATCGAAGGGTGAGAAAAACATTTATCAGTTGCCTCTTGTACATGCCCCAATCAGGGACCAAATCCATGACCCAGGCATGTGCCCCGACTGGGAATCGAACCAGCAACCTTTCACCTTGCAATACAACACCCAGCTCATTGAGCCACATCAGTCAGGGGAGCTCTTTTGACTTTCTTGATAATGCCCTTTGCACAAAAACTTTTAACCTTGATGAAGCCCACCTTTGTTGCTGTGTCAGAGGTATTGGTACTTGATGTAAAACACCATAAAATACCCATGCAAGCAAAATTTTTATTTGAGTGTGAACTGTTTGGTTGGATACATGCAGAATAATATAATAGCTAAATTGAGTTTAAATTTACATGATTTGAATAGTTGTGTTACTTTTGCTAACATCATGTGAAAAGGGGTCCTGTATAGAGGATATTTTGGGTTTTTTAACTAAAGCTGATACAACATGAGAATGTGCTTATAAGACTGGCAGTAAATTTTGTGAGCACATTATTTGCTTGGTAATGACATTGTCTGTCGTACTAGATTTAAGATGTTGAATATAGCCCATTCAGATACTCCTATTATACAATCGAATCATCATTTATTATAAAATCCAAAGCTCCCTTGCTTCTCCTGTGATTCTCCTAAGCTGCCAGACATAGAGACACGTGACCGAGCAGCGCAGGATCCCGAGCGCCCAGACATCGGGCCGTGCTCGCCGTGGAGGGAGAGGACGGTGCTGGAGCCGAGCCCGGAGACAGTGATTTTCTACCCTGTTCCTAGCGCCTGCGCTGCTTTGATTGCAGATACCGCTTTCTCCCTGGAGCTCCTGTGATGTGCTGACTAGAGCCCAAAGCCCTGCTCAGTTTGGAAATGACCTCTCATTGCCATGTTTCTGGCATTGCTGTCCCAGTAGCTCCTTGGCCCTGCCTTTGCTTTATAGGTTGAGTGGGCAAATAGATAACAGTTGCTTTTTACCTTTGAAAACCTGAAGTATGCATGGAGTTGGGGGAGTATGCAATGAGTTACTTAGGCCTTTGCAGATGTATCATTTATATGAAACAAGAAGCACACAAGCATGCTCAGTGGCATTGTCCGTGACTGGCAGGCGTCAGGGGACACAGCCCCGTGCTCCTTGTCTGTGTGGAACAGATGACTGGGGCCTGTTTTGTAGATTCCACTGCTCGGTCCTGCCAGCAGCCTCTGCAACTTAGCCCACACAGGGCCCCGGCGAGAGAAGATGGACGGAGCAGCTCACATCCATTGCTCTGGAAAACCAACCCCAAAGGGCTGGACACTTGTTCTGTCCTTGCACAGGCTGGCACTGTGCATTTATCAAGTGGCAAAGGTGTAGCATGCCGTATTACAAAGGATATCAAAAAAAGCCAAGTCCTTGCTCTTTGATCTCAGTAAGTTTCATTACTCTCAGAAAAAGCACGCCCACATGTAGAAATGTCGCATGACTTAAAAGCAAGGCATAAACAAACGCGGGGGAATGGAGCAGAAACGGAATCTGTCTGGCACGGTGCCCGCTGCGTCCAATCAGATAAGTTTATTCCATGTGGAAAGTGTGTGTCAGTCTAGCAGGTGAGGCATGGCAGCTCGTTGAAATGAGCTGTGAATTCTGGTCCCTTCTAGGGTTTCAGAAAAGGATTCATTTTACAATAAAATTTATTCCAGATGTTTATAGGCCATGTGCTTTAACTAGAAAATAGTGAAAATAATTGACACACATGCCATGTTAATGGCATCCACTTGAATGCTGTTATTTCCACTGTCATCTGGTGAAGTCATCAAGCAGCACAATTATCCAAAGTTTAATGATTGTCTAGCACTGTGTGAAGGTTTATGTCTCTGTTATATGTGACACAGGCTGTACCATTCATAGTTTGCTCTCTTTGTACCTGTCTGCAAGAGCCACGTGGTGATGCCGTGCAGCTGGGAGGACTTCGGGAGTTCCCCCCCGCCCCGCGGGCTGCCCCTCGGGACCCGCGGTTCCTCTCGTCTTGCCTGAAGAACGGCATACCTCTGTTTTGCGATAAAATCTTCCTGATAAGAGAGAGATGTTTACCAAAACCCTTACTTTGTGGAAAGTTTACAAGGCTTAACCCTGTAACTTCTGTAGGGGAGGAAGGGGCCCGCCCTCCGACTCGCCCCTCTCTTCTGGCAGACCACCTGTCACCGTTCCATTTCAGGCAGGGGACAGGTGCGTGAACACCTGGTGTCCTTCCTCGGAGCAGCCGTCCGCGGAAGGCGTCTGTGCCGTTTGCCTGTCCTAACGTTTAATTGGAATAATGTAAGAAAATAAATAAGAAAAGGAAAATTAAACTTACAACCTCTGGCATTAAAGTAGTAGAGTGGCATGAAAAAAATTAATGTGGCAGTTCGTTGTTTCAGAAAATAAATCCTGATACCTAAAAGTTACAAGGTTTCGATAACATTTCTGGAACATTCTTTCAATATATAAACTTCAATGTCCAGGATAGATTTCCCAGTATATTTATCTACAACAGATCTTAAATATTGAAAACTAACAGAAGTTGTTGCATAAATTTTTCTGTAATTAGATAAGAACATTCTTCTTGCTGGTCTGCAAATGGTTCACAAAGATAGCTGCTGCCTAAGATACTTTGCCGTCAACAAATGTTGAGCAGTGAACTCTATTCTTCATTTTCTCTAACATAATTAATTGTATTATCTTAAAATTCTCCCGTGCACTTTAGGGCTGAGAGGTCACAGGCTGGCAGGACAGCTCTGCGGTTCTCACAGATGGCTTCCACGTGTGGGTTCAAGGAGCTGTGAGGGCTGTGGCCAGATCGCTGTCCGGAGGAGACAGGAGGGGGTACAAACCCTCACCCCTGTAAGAGGCTGGTGCGCAATAGCGCCCGCCACCTTCGCTTCTGTCCGTCCACAGCCAGCCGTGTGGCCTCCCCATGCTGTGGGGCCAGCTGGGGAAGGCCACCTTCAGATGGGGAGCCATGAGCCGGGTTGGAACCCAGCGAGGATCAGTGTAGAGTAGTGCATCCGTCACCCCCGGCCGTCCACGGTTAGGATGTTCATGTCACCCAAAAGTTCTCTCATCCTCATTTGCAGTCGGTCCCCACCCACCCCCAGACCCCAGCGCCCAGTAACCGTGGTGGCTACGTGGAGCTCAGGAACCCAGCCTCTTCCTGTCTTCCTGGTGAGCCATCCTCGGGGATGGTGCCCTCCTCTGTGTGGTCCAGTAACTGGCCAGCACATCTCCTCGGTCCACGGTCCCCTGGACGGAGGGGTGCAAGTGGGAAAGGGAGAGCACACCTCTTCCTTGGGACGGAGTTTCGACTAACAGTTCTACCCATTTCATTGGCCAGGGCTCCTGACTGGCCCTGCCTCCGTGCAGGAGGGCTTGGAAGCATGGTCTTCAGCTGAAGGCCATGGACCCAGCTAACTGTGTGTTACTAAAAAGCAAGGAGAGAATGCATATTCACAGGCGACTCTCAGATGATTCCTCCAGTTTCACTTACATTACGTATAGTTATATTCATGAACATAGTTATAGTTACGTGTACGTCAGAAGGCAAGCATCGAGCAGTTACACTGGGTGTGGTGTTCAGGATGGTAAAGACTGCCTATAGTGAGATTTCCAGAATTTAATACTTGGTGGTGGGGAGAGTAATTATAGTTTTATTAAAAGATTTTATTAAAAATCTTATTTCAAACCTGAAAATGTTCCCGTGTTTCAAGCACAAGCACTGATGATCCCAGCTGCACTATTTATAGTTTTTTAGCTGCCTTATTTTAGCAATTCTTCACTTTAAAAAACACGTATTGAGTACCTGTCACGGTACTGCCAAGGGTAGTAGGGTACATTGTCTGCGTCCAGAAATACAATTATGTTTGGTCCTGGACAGAGAGCTTGTAGAACATCCTGAATGCTGCAGCTTGAATAATAGAGACAGTAAGAGCCTTTGTAACACAGCACTGTACTGGGAAACAGTTGTGGCTTTGAAAGCACCCGGGACTGGAGGCGAGGAGACGTAAGTGCACGCCCTCGACCTGCCAGTCATCAGGCAGCTGTGGCGTGGTCTGTTTCCTCGTCTTGACAGTGAAGGGGTTGATTATGTGCTGTCTGCAGTCCCCTGTGTTTCTGTGATCCTAACAGCTCTTGATATCTGTAATATTGTTATACATGCAATATGTTTTGTTATATATTACCTGTAGTCTGTATATCTCTGTGACTCGATAGCTCTGTCTGTAGTCGTCTATAGTTCTAGTACATCTGTTGCAAACCACCCCAAAATGTCGTATCTTAAAATAATAAGGCCATTCTGCTCACCGGCTCAGTGTGTCCAGAATTCAGACAGGGCAGAGTGGGCTTTGTCCCTGCCCCACGACCTCTGGAGCCCTTATGGGAAGGCGCGAACCGGAGGAGGTGACTTGAGGACTAGGGGCCAGAATCATCTGGAAGCCCTCACCCTGGTGTCAGGTGCTGAGACCTGGGTGTCTGGAAGGCAGGGCTCTGCAGGGGGCTGTGAAAGAAGCTCCGTCCTCGGCTCCGCCGTGGGCCAGGCTCCTGCACAGCAGGGCAGCTGGGCCTCGTGCTCGGCAGGGCTCGTGCTCTCCCAGAGCAAGGCTCCGTCTCAGGAGAGGACTGGAACATGTGAGTGGATGGAAATGGTAAGAGTTATATTTAAAACCAAATTCACGAAAGTTATTAAGCACCAACTAAGTGAAGCTATAAAAGTTTGTTTGCGGTGTACCAGCACACTAAGCCTGCCCTTCCTTGGGTGCGCACTGTGAGCCAGGCCTTGTTCCACAAGCGCCTTTGTAGATGGTCTCATTCCTTCATCACAGCAGCCCTGTGCGGGAGTCCCGGCCTCGGGAGGAAAAGCAGCTTATCCAGGTCGTGGTGCTAAATGACTGAACGCAGACTCAGAACAGGTCTGACTCCAGCGTTTTGGCTTACCCACTGTCATGGCTGGTCTGGGTGGATCTCGCCCCCACCCCCGTCCCCGCCATGTGCCAGTTTACATGTTGAAGTTCTAAACCACCAGCACCACCACCATTACCCTCACTACCATGGAGTGTGGGTGTACTTGGAGACAGGGTCCTTTTTTTCCTTAATTGAGGTAACATTGGTTAATAGCATTATATAACACTCAGGTGCAGACATTATAATTTGATATTGGTGTCCACCGTCGAGTGCTTACCACCAAAAGTCTAGCTTCCATCCATCACTGTTTATTTGACTCCCTCTACCATTTTGCCCCACACCCACCATTTCCCCTCTGCTGACCCCCAGTCTGTTGTATCTATGAGTTTGTTTTTGTTTTGTTTGTTCATTTTTATATTCCATGTATGGGTGAAGTCATGTGGTTTTTGTCCTTTTCTGTCTGGTCTGGCTTATTTCACTTAGCATAATACCCTCAAGATACAGTTGCATTAAGAGTCCCTCTTTATGTTTATCCGAGAGCTTGTGGAGCACGCACAAAGCAGAGAACAGTCCTGTGAATACCCGAGTACCCATCACCCAGCTTCGACAGCCATCGCTTTCTTGCTTTTCTTGTTTCATTTCTCTAAATTACTTTTACTAGAATATTAAATAAAAATTTCAGATATATCATTTCATTCGTAAACACTTAAGTATGTATCTTAACAGATAAGGACTTTAAAATTTTAGCCGCATTATGACCCTGGCCAGTGGCTCAGTTGGAATGCCATCCCGTCCCGCCCACCAAGATGTTGCAGGCAACACCCAGGTCCGGGCACATGTGGGAGGCAGCCAGTCCCGATGTTTCTCTCTCTCTAACCATTAATTAAAAAGTTATAACCATGATATTGATATACTGCCTACAAAAATTAACAGTCTAGTGATGGGTGCAGTTTTGAAATTCAAGTGACTATGGAAGTCCAAGTAAAAGAATTTATCAGGTTCCAACTTAACAAGTGGGGAAGAGTTTGGGTTTTGTTTTAACCCTCAAGTTTAGTGGGGTTTTGTTGTTGTTCATCTTGGTTTTAACCGGAAACGTTTAAAAATCATCCCTTCGTTGTCCCCTCTTTTGGAACGGAGTGACAGTTAGGCGACTCAGATGCCCTTAGCGGGTCGTCTGGTCTACCCTCCGGGCTCACAACACGCTTCTGCCTCCCCGGACTCGGGGGCGGGAATGAAGGAGCGTGTGTGCGGCGAAACTCGGTGTTTTGTTACGTGATGAACTTCACCCATTTCTTTTAAAAGAGAAGGCTGATGGGACATCTTTTGCATTATATTTTAAGAATAAAATTCAAAATCACTTGTGCTCACGGTGAGGCTTATCTTCTAATACCCTGGTTCTCAGTCTCACTTGGAGTTCTTTGAATGAGGCAGGTCCTTTCTCGGGGCTTCTAGCAGACCGTGCTTTTCTCAGCGATCCCCTTTCAGGAGTTTTCTCTGTGACGCTCTTCAGGCTTCATAGAAGCTGGTGCTTCGCACCAAGTCAGAGCTTGCTTCAGCCCCAGCAAGACTCACATGTGCTTTAAAAAAGGGATTAGGGAAGACAGCGATTGTCGCGTGCTTTACTTGGCTCTGCTGAGCCAGAAGCAGCTGTCTCAGCCAGTTGGGGAATTGATGGCAGGAGGAGGAAGACAGGGTGTTGTTGTGTCTGTATGACAGAGAGAGCTCTGCTCTGCTCTGCTCTGCTCTGCTCTTTGCTCGAAGGGGCGGAGAGCTGATTCGTTGGCCAGCCGTAGCCCCTGAAGTTGTTAGGAAGCAAACGGGATCGCACTATAGAGGTTCACTCACTACTTGCCATCAGTCTCCAAGGCTGCAGGGAGCAAAAAGATGAAGCCTGTTTTATATCAGAAGGCGTCATTAGTACTGTATTTAACTTAAAAAAACATTTAAAGGTTCTGTTTCTGTTTCTTCCTGGTTGAGCCTGCTGTCTAGCGGCAGCCCTGCCGTGGGAAGACCGCGAGTGCTGGCCCGTGCCGCTCACCGTGTCGCGGTGCAAGTTCCCCTTCGTACTCTTACGGTGGGAACGAAGTTATGAACAGCTTTCCCGAGGCTGATCCTGTTCTGTTCTTTGGTGAAACGTGGTCGTGTGCCTGTCCGCTGAGGTTCTGAGCTCCACGGTCCCTCGCGCTCTGAGTGACAGATAAGCAGGTAGACGGTCAACAGGGTGGAATCAGTAGATCAGAAGGGACCCAGAGAAATCATCTGGCACTTGCTTCTCTTCTCTCTGTGTAGGGTCATGTCCAAACCAATCCAGAAAGTCAGTCCTTTTCTGTAAAATATCAAAGAGTAGCTATTCATTTATTTAAAATGAAAATTTTAAGACCAATTCTGAGCCAGGTACTTGGATTTGAAACAGTGTCTCAGCCTTTCTTTGACCTTTATAACCTTGATATCTTTGAAGATTACAAGCTGGTTATCAGTAGAATGTCTCTCAATGTGGATTTGTCTGAGGATCCTCATACTGAGGTCTAGGGCACACGCTCTGACCAGGACATCCTAGAGACGACACTGTGCGCTTCTCCCTGCGTGCACCGTGTCGGATGGAGCCGGGCTGTGGACTGTCCGTCACTGGAGATGCTCGCTCTGACCGTTTGACTAAGGGTGGTTCCTGCCAGGAGCTCCATGGCATTGCTTTGTCCCCTTCATAACTCATGAGAAGTTTGTGAGGAGGTGCTTTGAATTTCTGTAAATACCCCATTCCTTATCAGACTTTCAATATATGTACGTATATATGCATATACATGTGTGTATACACACATAAACGTATGTACATGTATATATACATATATTTGCATATACATATATACATGTATACATGGGGGGACCAAAAAAACCCAAAATTTATTTATAAAAATTGTTTATTTACTCTTATATGTTTAACTTTCAGTCACCTTCAAAGTACTCTCCATTCGATGCAACACACCTATCGAGACGTTTTTCCCACTGCTCAGAACAGTTTTTGAACTCATGAGTCTTGATGTCTTTTGGTGTCTCTGCCAGTTTTTGTTTCACCTCTTCCATATGGGCAAAGCATGTCCCTTTGAGGACTTTTTTTCATTCAGGGAAAGAAAGAAAAGTCGCTCTGGGTGAGATCGAGTTGAATAGGGTGGGTGGGGTACAGGGGTCATGCCGTTTTGGGTCAAAAATGGTTGAACACTCAGCTTGGTGTGGGCAGGTGTGCTCGTAAAGTACCCAATGGGCAAATGTGCTGAAAGGGTCTTCAAAAAAAATAGTTCACTGAAGCTGAACGCAGCCTCTCACAACAATGCCAGCTGGTGCACTGATGCACATGGGCTCCTAGAACACTCACCTAGTGGGGGAAGCTTGTGGTACAAGGGGCCCGCCCTCCAAAAGATAATTCTGTTTTTGGGGGGATGTCCCCCTTTATATATAGTAATATATATGATATATATCTCATATATGTGTATGGACTCATGATTTTCTGTTTTATTGAATATTCTCTTGTGTTCAAATATTTATTTTAGTGTTCAAATTATTCCCTTTTTGCTATTGGGAGCTCCTTCAAGATGGCTTCTGTGTCCTTTTTCATTTTCTTTGTTCATAGGAGATGAATAAACCACTTAATACAGAGTTTGATTTACTTTTGTCTGGTCCTTGCATTTTTGCACTCACAAATAATCCCTTGAAATTGTATCTTGGGAAATTGTTAGTCAATAAAAATTTGCCTATGAAAAAAGAAAAAAAGGTTTCTGTAGAATTGGAAAGTTCCAGAATTTATTCATTACTTTGGTCCCATATTCATAGACTCACCCTGGGTCCTAAGAAGTCACATCTATTTTTCATCTATTAATCTGCATTTTATTGATTAAATGAAATGTTACATCATCAGTAGCATTTATAAAACCTTAGTACCATGCTCTTGTACACCAGGTTCTATGTGGAGAAGAGGCATGGGGAAGGAGAGCTGCCCTGTATGTTCCTTATGAGTTTAATTTAAAAATAACAATATTTCATTAAAAACACAGACACCCGGCAGTTGGAGACTGCCTTACTCAGAAATGCTGGGACGAGCAGTACCTGGTGCTAAGTGATAAGGCTGCAGTGTGTGCTCACGTAGATTACATAATCAGAGTTAGACCTGAGCCAACAGTGAAAACCGAGTATCCCGACTTGGAGCTCCTTTGTGGTTTATTCTCATTTTCTTATCTTGGAAATATCACCTTGGAGGTAGCGGTGGGGATAAGAAGCCCGGAAGGTCTGCTCTAATATTCCTCCTTGTCTCACCACCGCTAGTGTGCTCTTGACTCCGGTCTGCTGAGTTGTCTTAGTTAGGCAAGGCTCAGGGTCTGTATTTGCTTGAGGCGTGTGTAGTGGAAGCCAAGTTACAGTGAACAGTTTAGAATAACGACCTCTCCAAAGAGAGCGAAAACTACCTCAGAGGTAAAACTGACTTATAGACATGTAAAACAAAAAGAATTCCTTTTTTTCCCCTTTTCAGCCTTTACATAGGTTTAAAAGGATGACATTCATGTCAGGTTATTGATGAGGCTATTTCCCCTTGAGCTAAAAGCTTTTAACACATTTTCCATCCATAAGTCATCTTACGTATGGATTCCGAAGCCTCTGGAGGTAGAAGGGAAAAGGGGAGTCTCTAGCAAGTTCGGGCCTGCCTTCTCCGATGAGGCTTTGCTAAAGAAGTGCGGGTGTACCTCTCTCTTTGAACCCAGGAACTGAGGAGATTCGGACAGCAGGTGTGTGTGTTTGTAGAACTCTTCACACATGCTTAAGCCCAGGTCCCTCACCGAGGTCACTGGGCTCCGTGTTCCAGCGCTGGGTGTAAGGGACAGTCTTCCCATAGTTTCTTGTAATAAAATATAATGAGTTTTTAAATTAGACCCCTCTTGAACGAGTCCCTCCGTACTTTGCACACGTCTGCCGTTTGGAGGGAGCCGGACGTCAGAGTGACGTGACAGCATGCTCTTCACTGCGCCTGGTCTCCTGCCGCAGCCCCTCGTCCAGCACGACGCCCGACGCCTGGACGGGAAGGGACAGCAGAGCCCGAGCCTCCGAGGGTCCCTTCGAGTGTCTTCCTCGTGCCAGTGATGTAGTCAGCTTCCCCCTGTAAATTGTTGCGGAGGGGAATTTATTAGGGAAAACATCATTTAAAAATTTTAACAGCTGCTCTAACCTGTCATTTGCGGCTCTCAGCTGACATTCAGACAGCTGCGATCTGGGAGGGAGCTTTCACTTGCAGCTACCGGAGGCCTTTCCGTTCCTGTTCCCATGGAAATGTGGGCCGGTCGGCAGGAGAGAAGCGAGGGCTGAAACAGACATTTCCCCAAACCTTGTGTTCCTTGCCCCCTCACCGTTTCCATGGAAATGGGAACATAAATGCCCCTCCACCCCAAGCTTTGGAGAGCAGTCATTCATGTGTAAGCAACAGTACATGGACTTAAACGGGCACACAGAACAGCTAATTATAGCCTTTCTTTTATCTGTGTGTGGCCGACCCTGATTTCAGATATACCGTCATTTGATCTACTCTGTGCATCAAAGTAATTCAATCAATTTTTATAAAGCCAGTTTGATATTACCTTTTCTCCAAAATGAGAATTCTGTTAGACTTATTCTTATTGATTGGCAAATACATGTCTACTCCTCCTCCATGTCTCCCGCCCCGTCCCCAAGATTAAAGAAATAAATTTCAGTTTAGGGAGTAGCATCAATTGCTCAGCATGAAAACGCTCCTCAAATAGTCTCCTTCCCATGCGCTGTTTCAGAGCTCGCCCCACAGAGCAGAGGTAATTATGGGCTCTGTCAAACATGTCAGGGAAAACTGCCATTTTTAATTGGCTACCGCAATCTTCTCATCTAGGTAACAGAAATACCCTGTGTTAAGTGGATTTCGATGTCTTTCCACTTATCAGCTCTATGTCATCACGCAGCTCCTCGCATACCCGTACTCAGGGGAAATGTATGTGCATAGCCTTTGTCTGCCTTTTTGAGAAATTCCAGTATGTTAACTAATGAACAAAGTATGCTCGAACCATGAGATATTAGGAATAAACTTAGCTGAACAGATCTGCTTCACGCATCTGCTAAGTGTTCAGCTTTGTGTTAGATCAGAGCTGTGGATACTGAGTTTGAGTAAGGCTGGGCTGGCTGGGTTTGTTTTTGTTCGTTTGTTTGGGGGTTTATTTTTTTTCATTCTTTTTTTTATAAGTTAGAGGCAAATGACCCTCATTTTTTAAAGATTTTATTTATTTATTTTTAGAGAGGGAAGGAAGGAGGAAGAGAGAGAGAAACATCAATGTGTGGTTGCTGGGGGCCGTGGCCTGCAACCCAGGCATGTACCCTGACTGGGAATCGAACCTGCGATGCTTTGGTTCACAGCCGGAGCTCAATCCACTGAGCTACGCCAGCCAGGGCTTTTTTCATCCTTTTTAGGTTAGAAAAACTTATACTCCAGGAAAATCTTTTCAAAGCTATCTATGATTATTAAATGAGTGGTATGAGCTAATTCTGAAGAAGTTTAAGGAAGAAAGGGATCCCTTGACCTAAACCACCAGGGAAGACTTGCCTGGAAGACCTCTTACAGGTTTTAATGGTGCTTGCTTTCTGTTTCTCCTGTCCCCTTCTTCCCAAAGGCCTCTCTCCCGAGCTGTTTTTGTAACTTTCTAAACATGGTTTTACTTGCCTCCCTTTCTTGGTTCTCCCGTGTAGTTTAGCGTGCGCATTGTTTCCGGAAGAACGTTTTTATGGGTAGTTGTGATCCTTTTATCACTCTATTTTAAAACCTCAGTGACTTTTTATCGATACTGGGACAAGACTTTTTATTTTTTTAAAGATAGTTCTAATGTCAAATATTCTACCTTATAAGCCCTGTAAGCTACAGAAACAGTAAAAAAATGTTTTAGTATTTTAGGTTCTTTTCTGTTCCCCACTGCCCCTCACATCCATATGGGTGCAAACATCTGTAAAGACGATGCGTCTGGTTGTCGTATCAGAGAACACGGTCGCTGCACTGGCGACTGCCAGAGCTGGTTCACACTTCCCGTTGGCGGGGACTCAGACCTCCCACCATCTGGCGCCAGTGCGCTCTTCCCAGCCGGCTCTGCAGGTGCCTTCCGCCAGGGCGTCTAGCTCCTCACCCAGACAAGCAGAGCGGCTCACACAGTTAGCGTGGAGCTAAAGAGGCCGTGGTCTTTAGCTCCACGCCTTTGCTGACAGAGCTTTCACTGCTCCCCTTATGGAATGAGGAAAGAAATGGGCACTACGAGCGGTTCCCTCCATGTCTTGTCCCTCTCTGCACCTCTCACAGCCCCACGCTCCTGTTACACTCTCTGCAATTCACGTGAAGTACTCCACCCTATGCAGCGTGGTGTAATGTACGTCACTTTTAGCCTGCAGCCTGGGCTTGAACGATATTTGCAGGACCCTGATACGGAAATGCACAGTCTAGGGGTAGTTTGGTTGGCATTGGAAAGACCCTAATGAGGAGTTAACTGCTATAATTTGCCCCACTTATACTTAAATCTATATGAGAGGGTTTTCTGATTAGCATAAAGGATGTCATCGTCTTAAATTAAATTGGCTAGAAATACTGATAGGCCTCCTAGCCTTGCATGGATTGCAGTTAGATTCTGGCACGGCGGGCAGCCCGACGCCTGCAGCACGGCCCCTGTGGCATGGCCCCTGCGGCAGAGCGCTGTGGGCCTGGTGACTGCCACTCAGCGAGCCATGCTGCCCACCCAGTGGCAAGGTGGCGGGCAGGGACCTGTGGCCTTGCATCTACAGTCCTCAGAGGCTACTGGTACCTGCTGAAAAAAAGATCCTGACACTCATGGATGGTCAGTATCAAAAGCTCCCCCTAGGAAAAGACGTTGATTACATGCGTGTTCCCCCTTAAAGTCCACCCTAAATTTCCTGGTGTATTTGGGAAAAGAGTTTCCTCTCACCCAATCACAGCATGAGGCTTATACATCGTTTATTGATAAAAGGGTTGTGTCATGGATGTCTTCGGGTCCCGCATAGCATCTGGCGTAGTGCCTTGCGCACAGTTGATATTTGTCCAGTCGAGTGCGTACATGTGCTTCCCAGTCCTGGAAGGAACAGAACCAGTCGGGTCATGGGGGCCCTGAGAGCCGCGTGCGTGTTCCCAGAGTTCCACTAACTCAGCGCTCACCGTCCTCAGTGAGTCAGCAGGAATCGCCCATGACCACATTGGCTCCAGTGGGCACACCAGGGCTGTCATCAGCTCCAGCGGAAAGTAGCATTGCATGTGTCATCTTCTCTCAGAATTTCGTACCTAAGTGTATTTCCCGTTGCTGTTTGTGCCAACCCTGGCTCTTGATGATGAAGGCAGACAAATCTTTCAGGAAAGTCATTTATCTTGTATATCTCTTAGCCAACTGGAGACAGTATGTATAGCCGACAGAGCAGAGAGAAAGGTTAAACTGACAGCAGAAGACCAGGGAGAAAAAACAAAAAGGGTATGAGAGAAGCACATAGGTTTTTTAAGGCAAACTAACAAAGCAAACTAAAGCAATGTTAGTGAATGGTAGTGCAGTGTAGCAGTTCAGAGCAAAGAGTTTGGACCTGGGCTGTGCGGACTGGAATTTGCTAGCTGTGTGACCTTAGACAGCTTACTTAACCTGTGGGTTCCGTTTCCTCCTCCGTAAAGTGAGGTTGGTAGTGGCACTACCTGCGTCATCGCCGCCAGGTGAACATGAACTAGTCCGTGTAGGTGTGGCACTCCGTCCCTGGCACCCGGGAAGTGCTGATGTGTTGCCATGCGCAGGCAGAGAGTGCTAATTTCATTCCTTCTCTCTGCGTTTTCATGCCTCGCCTCGAGGGAGTGATCTCATGCCTTCAGTCTCCCGCAGGTGCTTATACTCCGCTGTGGAACTTATCCTGGTCTACCCTAAATTATAGAATTATTTGTAAGCTTCTTAAAAGAAAGACTCTCTTCTTTGTCTTCCCCTCAGTGGTGAGTACTTAGGCAACAGCCAGGCTTACACAGTAGCTCTTTGACAACTGCGGGGAACTGAGGGAGACACCGCAGGCCGCTCTGCGGGCTTGGTCCCTGGAGCCCTGCACCTGGGCCTGGCGCCCGTGCGCCTCTCGCACCCCTTCAGCCTCCACAGCCACTTCTCTCCCTGCTGGGCTCCAATGGCCTTCAGCTCCTACTGTACCCCTCCTTCCCAGAGCCGCTTCCTGGGCACGTGGCCTGTGCAGTCACACAGGTCCCCACACGTAGTGTGATGCTCTGTCACCATCTTGAAGTCGCCACTTTGAACAGGGGCCTCCACTCTCTCGTGCTGGGCCTGGCCACCTCCGGAGTCCATTGTTCCCTGCTAGTCCTAGGCTGGCTCGACTCGTTCTTCAGGTCTCAGCAGTTAGAGGTGGAGCCCTGACCTGGCAGTTCCACTGCTGGAAGTATATCCTAAGAACCCTGAAACACCATCCAAAAGAACCTGTGTGCCCCAATGTTCAGAGCAGCACAATTTGCAATAGCCAAGAGCTGGAAGCGACCTAAGTTCCCGTCAGTAAATGAGTGGATCAGAAAACTATGGTACATTTACACAATGGGATTCTATGCAGCAGAAAGAAAGAAGGAGCTCCTGCCCTTTGAGACAGCATGGATGGAGCTGGAGAGCATTATGCTAAGCGAAATAAGCCAGGAAGTGAAAAGCAAATACTGTATGATCTCACCTATAAGTGGAACATAATCAACAGAACAAACAAGCGAGCAAAATATAACCAGAGACATTGAAATTAGGAACAAACTGGCAGTAACCAGGGGGAGGTGGGAGGGGATGATGAAGGGGAAAGGGTAAGGGTTTCCAGGAACAACTGTAAAGGCCACATGGACAAAACCAAGGGGTCGTGGAATCAGGGGAGGAAGGTGGGGATGGCTGGGGTGACTGGGGAGTGGCGGGAGGGGGGGAAGGCAGACAACTGTACTCAAACAACAATAATTTTTTTAAAAAGTAGAGCTCTGGGTGTCGTTTTCTCCCCCTCCACCTCGACCTCCCCCTGCTCTGTGCTTGTGTGTTCCAGTCGTGGGTTATCTGTGTAAAGACTTTCCCCACCCACCGCACCGGACAGCCTGTGCCTTTGTTCCTGGATGGCCGTGCCTGCTCCGTAGCAGATAGCCAATGATATTTGTTAAATGGGTGATTTTTTAAAATGCAGAGTAGGGATGTTTTCTTCCCGTGTTAAAAAAGCTGACGTATAAAAGTGGCTGCGCGATCACCATGCACGTTAACACTGCTGCCGATGGCTTCCAGCCAGTTTCCTGTGCGGTTTTCGAGGGCAGAGAGCACCGCCAGGGGCCTGCTTCCCTCTCTCCCACTGGGCGGCCTCCGCAGGTACTCGGAACAGTCAAGTTGAATCTCTCTGTAGACTCCGGTGGTTTTATACAGCTGCTGCTCGGCATACTAATCTCGCATTAAATTTCGTGTAGTATAAATGTCTGTAGCCATCTGCCTACCGTGAGCGTGAGGTATGTGTTTACTTCTGATCTGATTGTCAGTGGCGGCTGGCCTAAAGTATTAGGTACCTCAGGTTTCATAGCATCCCCTGGTGGCAGGGCCAGCCCCGCTGTAATGAATGGAGCACTTGCTGATCGTCGAGAACGGTGTCCTACTTGGCTCCCTGTCGTTCTTTCTCCTGCCTTGTTGTCTAGTTTTAAATAAGCTTAATTAGCTCCCTCTGAATGCACAGCTGGATCAGCTTTCTGTGGCCCGGTTTGGGGACTTCATCTGGTTAATCTACTCCCTGGACTCAGACCAAGACCATTCCACATGTAACCAGGTTTGGTGGATTACTTACTATCTTACAATCTTAATTTTTAGCACTTAGTAGTGATTCTACTTTTCAAGCACTGTAATGAAAGTTTTAAGTGGTACATTTCTAACCAAAGATTCATTCAGAGGTGGAATTTTACTTGAGATATCACAGTGGATTTTGAGTACCTCCCCCCACAAATAGAAGAAACAGAAGCATGCCAACCTAAGATATTATTATTTCTTAATTTTTACAAAGGGAAAGATAACAGGATTTCCAGAATTCAGCCTAAAATTTAGGCTATCCAATATAGTGAGAAGAATTTGTCTTGCTTATAAGAAAAAGAGACAGAATGTCTTTCTCTGTCCTTCAAGTGCAAGGAGTCTGAGCAAAGCAGATTTAGAACCCGGCGGAAGGAGGGCCGGGCCCAGCTGCAGCTGTCGCACGTGGGTGAGGGAGAGAACCCAGCAGTCTGCCTGCACGTCGGTGCATGAAGCAGTGGGGACAGAGAGAAATAGGGGAAAGCACAGGACATAATAGAGAAGAAGGACATTCTCAAAACATGTTCCATCTGAGAGGTAATTTGCTGTACGCTGTAAATCTCCTGGGTGCTTTATGCCTCGGTACTTGTTTTCAGAAGGCCGGAAGAGGAGGGCAATAAATCATTCCCCTCTGCCCCCTCCCAGTTCTTTATGGACTTTTAAGCAGGCTTCTCCCAGAGTTAAACTCCTGGTTCAGCCGCCCCAGGGTCTAGGTGACCTTCTCCTTTTTCTGGCTTGCCCAGGAAGTTCAGGGTGAAGGTGTTTCTGTTTTTCTGAAAATTCTTCTTTTATGCTGGGTAATAGGACAGGTATCTTGGGTTCATTATCGCCCAGGCAGGAGTTAAAATAGCAACATCTCCATCATCTTGCTGTGGATCAGTTCGGTGGTCACAGCAGGCTTCTGGTGAGGCTCACGGGGTCCTGGGGTTGAAGCTGGTGTGCTAGGTGGCAGGCAGTGCAGGTGACAGGCATGTTGCAGCTAAGGGTGTGCCTTTGGTGTCAGAAGGGCCTGTGGGGCTAGTCCTCACTGTGGTCCCTGTGCACGTTACTTACCCTTTCTCAGCATGCTCACTTCACAGCGTGGGTCTGGTAGCCCCAGCTCAGCTTCGTGAGGCTAAGGCAAATACAGCGAGCGAGGTGCACATCTCCGTGCTGCGGCGTGCATCGCGTGCTCAGTGAAAGGGGGTGGGCACGGTCGTTGTCATTTGTGTTACCTCCAAAGCTTTGAGTAAGACCTTGAAATGATTTGCATATAAAATTACATCGCTAGTCTGGGATGGAGCGGGCTCTCGGACGCAAACCTGTTTAACCCCCAGACCACACCGTACGGCTGGTTTGCGAGCAACTCTGCTGCCTCAGTGGTCGTGCTTGATGCGCGTGTGGTGGTCTGCTCATTCACAACTCGAGTTTGTCCTTGTATACAAACGGTTTATACAATAGGCTCTTGAAGTGTTTCAGAGCATCAGAAATGGTCCTTCCAGCTCTTATAAACTGATTCTCTCCTAAACTTTATTTATAAATTGGTTGTTTGAAACTCAGAATGGATATTCCCTTAGGAACTGGTAGTTATGTTCTCAGGCGAATTCATAAAAGCCTCCTTGGCCTTTTCTACTCCTCCCTGTCCAGCACTTGATATGTTAATCCAGGGGTTTTCAAATGGACACCCCATCAGAGTTGCCTGAGAAGCTTTATAAAAATAGAGGATCACGCCTCAGACGTTTTGAATTGGAGTCTTGAGGTGGACGTGCCGGGTGCATCTCAGCAGAATCAAAGCGAGCTCAGAGCCGTGAGACGGGGCAGAGCCTGAAGTGTCAGCGAACCCGGGAGAAGACCACTGTGGCCGGAGTAGAGACTGGTTGTCTCTTTTGACCTCTAGTATATAATATTCATTTTAAGATAAATCATGGGTGTATACTTCAATAAAATTGGCATTAATATAGATGTTTTGAAGAGGTGCGGTAGAATAGAACCAGGAATCCTAACGACGGCCTTTGCATCTGTCTGGGTCCTTTCCGCCCTTCCCAGAGTGCACGAGCCCGGACAGGCACAGGGAGAGTGGGGGGCGCAGACGGAGACCCCGCCCCACAGAGCCCGGCCAGCGTTCCTCTCTTTATCCTGCCTGCAGCGGGAAGCAGTGGAAAAGTCAGGAAGGGGAATAACGTCAGATCTGCATGCCGAAAAACGATTGGCTGAATTTAGCCAAATAGGAGGCATTGGACAGGCAGAGGATAGGTGCTTGGTGGAACAGGACCCCAAATTAGCTAAACACTCAGAAGAATTGGTGTTTCTTACTTGGCATACTCTTCAGGTGCACACTTACATTAAGTGTATTTAACTTCAGGAGAGCAATCCCTAGATCGCTCTTGAGGTAATAGGTTGTTTCCATTGTCATAATTCTTGATGTCTTTGTGTTCCTTTAATTAAAACCGCAATCCCTATGATAAAATCAATTTTGTTGTGGAATACGGTTTCAGGAACTGTACCATCCATTTTCCGTGTGTCATAAATAATAGGCGTTTCCTGTCAGCTCCCCCGTTTCTTCCTCCTCTGCTCTTTTTCTGCTTGCTTTCGCTCCGTGCCAATCACAGGTGGAGGCTCAGTATCACCCCACAGCGCAAGATAAATAAGCTTGGAAGGTTTCCTAGCAACATATTGTTCTGGGAACTCGTTCTGTTTCCCTGAGCAAGCTGAAGCCAGACATCCTAGAACCTCTGCCAGATGGGGAAGGATTAGCGTATTGACGGTGTTCAGTGTGTTTTTAAGGAATTTCACTTGGAAATGAACCTCTTAACATAAGTAGCAAGGTTGACTTTTAAAAGGACACTCTTTTGCTTTTAAAAACATCTCAGTACATGTTTGAATATTAAAATATGTGCTTTGAGAAGCAATTCTCCAGAAGCAAGCTTGCCACATGAACTGAGTCATTGGTGAGCGGATCCATGTAGAAGCACGTAGAAGATACTCCCCCCAGGCCCGGTGTGCAGCCTGGTACCCTGGTCCCGACGTGTGGTTTCGGAAAGAGTGAAATACTCGTGATCTGTGGGCAAACCGCGACTGGGGTCGGCCCTCCTCCCCTGGTCCCCGTCCCGGGGGCTACCCGTGAAACACCTGTCCCCGCTCAGAACTCTCCGACCCCCTCCCTCTGTCCCTCAGTGCTAGTGATTGCCGCTTCAAATTGAGCCCCCCCCCCCGCAAGTGCATGATTAATACATACAGAGAAAAGAAATCTAGAAGGAATTGAGGCCCTTCTCAAGGTCAGAGAAGTGACACCTTATCATATGATCATGAAGAATGTCCTTGTTCGTCTGATGACCTTGGGGCCCCTTGGTTGGCAGGTGCCACCTTTTTCCTGCCATGCGTGTGGTCGGTCACAGTGTGTGGGTGCGGTTCCCTGGAGACGATACAGCAACGGGTTAGCGTTCTCACGACAGCCGTGGACAGAGGCTCTGCAGTTCGGTCACACCCCGGGGCTGGTCCGACTCCTTGCTGGACTGGGAGACAACCCCCACCGGCCGGGCGAAGACTGTCCTGGTGGCGTGGGATGCCTTACCTGTCCGCCCGGTTCGGCCTGGGTCTGGGAAGCTTCCCAGGGGTGGTGAGAAGCAGATCGTTCTGCCCCTGGCAGTGCTCCTGGGCGGGAGGAGCAGAGCAGGGACCGTGGACGGTTGGCTCTGCTTCGGTTTTTTGCTTTTTTGTTTTTTAACAAATTTCTCTGGCCAGATTCCAGAGAATTAAACCTTCCTCAGCCCAAAAAGCTACACGACAACTTCACATCTGTTCCGGGTGCTGTCCATTCTCTCTCGCTGCCCCCCACACACGCGCACGCTCGTGTGTTTTCTAAACTCTTTATTTCGAACTTGACGAGGAGCAGTGTGCTGAGCGCGTCGGCGGGGCCGTCCCGGCCGACACCGAGACAGACGCGCGGGGACACCAGCCCTCACCCTTGCCTTCCCGGGCCCCCCAGAACTCGGCGGAACAGCACGTCTGGAATCCTCTAGAAATTAGATAAGCTGTTTCTCTTTGCTCTCAGCCACTTCTTGTAGAACCCGAACATTAAGATTTTGACTTCTAAAGGGATGATATCATTGGATTATCTAAGGAAAGCCGAAAGGTAGATTTAATCTGTTCTATGGAACACAATAGAACAGATTAAGGGAACATAATTACGGTATTTTAATTCTGAGGGGATAACATTAAAAAACAATTTAAGAATTTCCACGAACCACGTGTTATTTTAGGTCCTTCAGCTACCTCGTTCGATTTCCCCGAGGCCACTCTGAACTGGAAGCGGGCTCCCGGCACTTTGCAGGCACGGCGGGCGCTCACACCCTGGCTCTCCACCGCCCGGTGCTGGCTTGTTTATTTTTAAAATCCCAGGTTCTGTGAGTGCCTGGTCTTCCCTCAGGGGGCAGCAGACTGCTGCTGCCTTCTAAAGGGGACACAATCCTAGCGAGAAGCAGACGAGCTGTTCAGGTGACTTCCTGTCGCCTCCTTCAGCACAACGATTCCTTTTTTTTTTTTTTCCTTGAGCTTTCGGCAGCGAACTTTAGGATCTTCTTTCTGTCTGGTAAATTAACTTTTTTTCAAAAAAGGCTGTGAGTGACTTTTACTGAAGGGAAGGTAGTTAACAAAATTAACGGCACTGGCAGATGCACTAACAAGACAGGGGTGCGGCATGTCAGCAGCATCGCAGGACAGACAGACAGACAGACTGACTGCAGCCCGTTTTCGCACAGTTTGTGGGAATGTGGCCGGACACTCGTGTTCGCGGGCCCTCCGGCAGCTCTGCGCGGCTACGGCTGAGCGGAGCAGGGGGCCTTGGCTGCCGGCCCGGCCTGCCGTCCGCACACACGGGGACTTGCAGAGAGAGAGCGTGCGGTCGGCCCCTCCCCTGGGATCTGGTACCTCCCGGTCTGACCGCTTCCCCTGTGACCCCGCAGGTGCCGACCAAGAAGCTGAAGAAGTATGAGAAGGAGTACCAGGCGATGCGCGAGAGCCAGCTGCAGCAGGAGGACCCCATGGACAGATACAAGGTACGGCGGGGTCACGGCACCTGCCAGGGCACGGCGCCCCCCGGCCCCAAGGCAGCGCTGGGGGCGACCTCGAGCCCCTCTGTCCCTTCCCGACCGACCGAGACCGGTCTGACCGTCGTGTCAGATCAGCGTCCAGGTGTGTGTTCATTTCAGAAGACGCCGAGTGGCCCCCCGTAATATTTCTTTTCTTTCAGTTTGTATATTTGTAGGTAACGCCACCTGTTGCATTTATACTGGGGATCTTCCCGAGAAGCTGACAGAGAGGGAAAGAGAAAGAGAGAAAGTGGCTCTCGACTACTTTCAGACATGAGGAAAAAAAGAAAAATGGCCAAGTGCTGTTTCAGCTGTGCACGGTCACAGCCGCAAAGACTCTTAGAAGGTGACCCGTCCCGGGACTGGCGCGAGAATGCTTCAGACACACCCGTGTCTGTAGCAGATGTCAAAAGCACAGACTCACTGGAAGGACAAATAAAAACCACAGAGGTTGTACTGAGCACAGTCACGGTGTTTGTCGCAACTTTTATTTCCGCAAACGAGCTTCTGGGTGACAGTGACATTTCACTACAGTATCCAGTTGCAGAGTCAAAATGGTTTCATCTTAACATCTCGGTTCAATGACTAACAGTATTTGTTTCAATTGGGCTATTCACAAAGATAGATCTCTTCAGTGGTAATGAGGCAATGACTGAGTTTGAACTTATTTTTTCACACTGAAATATTATCGTTTCTCTTTAGCATATTTTAATTCTCCTGGTTCCTACAGTTCTGCAGTCCCCTTTCTCTCCACATCAGTGCATCAGGAGAAGAGAACACTGTACTTGCACAGTGAGCCATGGCACAGTGCCCTGCCAGGAAAGAAAAGCACTGGGGTGGCATCATGGACTAAGTCGCCCACGGTGGCATCACTCCGCTCTGGCGCTAGAACCGCCTGCGTGCGGGCAGAGGGCTGGGCCCGGGCAGCTGCGGGCGCACGGTGCCTCTTGTCTCTGCCGCTGAACTGAGTGGTGGGGTCCAGAGAGGGTCGCGGGGGAGGAGTGTATCGATCTCGTAGTCAGACCCGAGCTGGAATCCTGCCTTTCCAAAAAAAGGAAAAAAAGCCAGGCTTTGGAATCCAAGTTGTTCATCGTCTTGAACTATTAAGCCTCTTTCTTGTCTGCAAAGCATGTAACATACACATTCCCTTGAAGGACTGTTGGGAAGGTGAGGGATGGTGTATGTTAAGCACCCAGCACATGGTGGGTATGCCGTGCATGGTTGTGTTAGCCTGATTAGGCCTGCTGCCTCAACTTACCCAAGTATTACTGGGGCAGTACCACCTTATGTGCCCCAGTCTGTGGCTGATCTTCCTCACGGTTCTTCCAGGCGTTGCTGCCCAGTAACCTAACATCAGCCTGTTTTCCCCCGGTGCGTAGGTAGGCCTGGCTGCACACTCTCCGGTGCAGTGCTGGAAGCCAGGAGGGGCTCGCAGAGCGGGCCACCCACCCCCTCGGCAAAACCAGTGTCGGCGCAGCTCACAGAGCGCGCTGCTTGAGAGAGGCTCGACGGGTAATTAGGAGATATTTCTGAGGATCCGACATGAAGCCCTCCTACCGCCCGCGTCATTCCAGTTTTCTTATTGCCGCCTCCGTTACACATAAGGCCTGGGAAGAGTGCTTCAGAACAGACGGGAGGGAAACCACGGACTAAACTCGCGTGTGGGAACGCGGACTGAGCCCCACCGGTTATTGTTTCCTAAACCCCTCTGGTGTCAGAGCAGATACGTGTGAGTTAATGGTGCAGTGCATATTATTTAAAAAACGCTCACCACGCATAAGACTCACCCACGTGTGCAGTTTTTGTTGAGGGGTCTGAGTAGAGTTAAACCTGTTGTTTTGTTTGGAAAACAGGTGTTACCTTTTAGCTCCAGCGCTGTGTGCGCACCAGGCTGCTTCTGTAACTGTTCCCTTTGTGTTACTGGCCCCCCGGTTAGTACGCCCCCTACCCAGTATCTCCAGACCCTTTAGTGATGTCTAGGCATTTGTACCGAGAGAGACATAGTGGGTAAGGTACGGCCCTCGAATTATAATGATATTTTCAAGGTGACAGTTGACAACATAGTTCTCAGTCACCCACACATTTTTTTTGTTTCACAGCTGTCATTTCTAGTTTAAGAAGCTAATTTTAATGACCGTAATCATAGTAGGGTCATCTTAGGGAATACTGTTCAGTGTCTTCTAAGTTGAATCCTGTCAAGGATACGATTGAGGTCCCGGGAACTTTGTAATTCATAGCTCTCGGACCGGGAACCTGTTACGTAAATTCGAAGAATAACTTGGGAAGAGTTTCGAGGCTGTGAGTCGAATCTAACTCCGGTTCACTGACACTGCCCCTCCTCCCCCGTTAGCACCCACACCGCTTACAGCGAGCGCCGCGCTTACCTCTGGCTCGCCGCCCGGAAGGTTATGTTAATCTTAAAAAATGGCCCAGAAATATCATGCGGTAAGATATTGCCAGACAGTGTTCGGTCTGCAGCTGTTGGGCGTGGCGGTGGACAGACAGGCCTGTTGTAGGGAGGCCAGAGGCAGGCTGGAGACCGGACAGGGCAGAGGCGGCCCCCAGCAGTCACATTGTGCTGTCTCCTGTTCCACCCAAGCCTGTGCCCTGGGTTCGCTTTCATGGCATACACGAGTGTGTGCTTTCTCGGGTCGTGTCACTGTGCTCACCTGTGTCTCACACTAAAATCTCAACCACAAAGAAGGAGCGAAACGGGGTTGGTTTAAGTGTAAATTTTAGAACCCTATGCACAGCAAAAATGTTTTGGAATCAGATAGTGGTGACAGGCACACAACTTGGTGAATCCACAGGACCTGCTGAGTAGTGCATTAGAGAAGGTGAATTTTATTGGCTTTTTTGAATGTATGTGAATCCCATCTCAAAAGAGTGCAAGCAAAATGTCCCGGGAGGATTGGCATCTGGCCCATCATCTTCTTTTCATGAACTCCAAGTCACTGAGAGGTCCCCGTGCAGAAGCCAGACTTGTGGGAGCGGAGACCGTCCTGTTGGAATGGAGCCAGTTAGTGACTGGAGACCCCCAGTCCCCGTATTTATCGGGGAAGGGGCAGCACAAGTGGGTCGTGTGTTCATTTTCATGTGCATCCATGTATATATATGAAAGTGCACACACATGAAGTGAAAGGGTCTAGTCCATATTTGTTACGTATGCTCATTTTCATAAATATGATGTCCATGTGCGTATGTACACGCACAGAGACGTAAACGTCTGTAAATAGTTGTAATGCACCCGTGTACACACTGCCCGCCTGCCTGGTCTTGGTTCCGTCGTGTTTGAAACTCCATGGGCTCTGTCACGGCTGCTTACAGCCTCCGGGGCACTGCTTCTGTTCCTCTTCGTGGCCAGAGCTCGAGACAGAAAAAGGAAACTAGTGGAGGAAGAATGTAGCGTCTGTACCCCAAGTCCCTTTCATTGTCCTTAGGTGTGGCCTGGCCGCACGTGTGCAGGAGCGTTGTCGGTCTGTAAGCGTGCTCGTTGATTTCGGATGGAGTGACGTGCAGGAGAAAGGTGTGTCTGCAGAGACACATCCTGTAGATTTTCATTTTCATGCAGGTCCCCAGAAAACAAACGTTCATGGATGTGTGTCGCTGTTTGAGCACATCGTACTTTACTTTTTTAAAGATTTTATTTATTTATTTTTAGAGAGAGGGGACAGAAGGGAGAAAGAGGGAGGGAAACATTGATGTGTGAGAGAGACATCGACCAGCTGCACGCCCCCAGCTGGGGACCAGGCACGTGCCCTGACTGGGAATCCAACCTCCGCCCTTTCAGTTCACAAGCAGGCCGGCACTCGGTCCACGGAGCCACCCCAGCCAGGGCTGTCTTAGTACATTTTAAAAATTAGTTAGTTGCCAAGCCTCTAATAAGCATTTACCAGTTTCAGAAAATGAAATATTTTCTATTTTAAGGAGGTGAATTGTTTCCTTTGGGGGAAGTTGGTTTTCTGATAATTTCGTCAATTGACAGTGCTTTTTAGAGAATCACCACCTTCGCCTGCCTCCGAGAGACACTGTGCTGTCCTTGTGTAATTAAAGAGCCGCGTGCACCAGTGTGGGCTAAGCCTTGAAAAGCACAGCTCATTAATTAAATTCAGTGAATCTCCCAGAGCACGAACAAGGTTACGTTGCTACCTACTCTAGATGAGCAAATCCTAGAGTCAGGATTTGGGACACAGATCTTATAAATACATAATTTCTCATGGAATATCCTTGTTCAGTGTAATTAAATTTTGAATATTTAACTTCTTTCCTGAAGTTAGACATAATAATTTTAAGTCAAAGTGTAACTCAAACAGAAAGAAAATGATTCCTATAAGTTTACACGTTTCTTGCACGTACTAATGTCTGTAGGGCACTTGTTCCTGCACGTAATTTAAAACTGAGCTATTCCATTGTACGTGGTTAAAACAGCGCAAACAAAACATCGGAAGTAAAGCTTAATTGTACTGTTTGCCATCCCCACATGTCTAATGAAATAATTTAGAATAATACCACATTTTGTTTTTAATTTGACTAGTGGAGAATTTAATTATGCTAAATTTCTTACCTGGAAAAAAAAGTTTCCCCATTTCTTACTATGGTGGGTCCTTCCTAATTCAGAGAAGTCAAGATACGTGAATCCATGTTTGACAGATGTTTTTCTACAAATGAAAAGAAAGTTCAATTTTATTTTTTTTATCACAGAGACTGTGGTTGGCTTTTGGAAATATTATAAAATAATGTGCTTTTCATGAATAGTTGTAGTGAAGAGGGTGGTTTCTATGGTAACTGAAAGCTTAATGATAAACTTCAGAAGACCCCACTCTGTCCTGTTGAGCTTGGATAACCAGTGAACTTGCCGTGGGTGGAGCTGGGGTGGTGGAGGGGCAAGCCCTTGGCCTCTTAAGGCTTCTTGAGCAGCTTAGCTCAGAAGGAGCAGGTGGCCTCTGATGGTGCTTGTCTGCTGATTGAGTTATCCTCAACATTGGGAGAAGTGTAAATGGTAAACATACTAAGAATTTCTAAGTATGTTTATTGATGATCTTCAGAGTGAATTCTCCAAAACTTTTCTTCACTTTTTAGTACGTTTTGTTTCTTACTAAAGTCCTATTACGGAGAAAGTTACGTCACATTCTTGTGTTTCTACATCCTCTGTAACCCATTTGCTCTTTTAAAATTTGATTTGGGCCCTGGCTGGCGTAGCTCAGTGGATTGAGCGCGGGCTGGGAACCAAAGTGTCCCAGGTTTGATTCCCAGCCAGGGTACATGCCTGGGTTGCAGGCCATAACCCCCAGCAACCGCACATTGATGTTTCTCTCTCTATCTCCCTCCCTTCCCTCTCTAAAAAATAAATAAATAAATAAATAAATAAATAAATAAATAAATAAATTTGATTTGTGTGCTGGATTAGAGCGGGGATTTGCAAACTGCGGCCCGTGGGCCAAAGGTGGCCCACTGCCGAGTTTTGTGAATAAAGTTTTATTGGAACACAGCCACACCCACTGGTTCAGTTACTGCTTGCCTTTGTACAGTAACAGAGCTGAGTAGTCCCAAAGGCTATGTGGCCTACAAAACCAAACATATTTACTGTTTGTCATCTGCATTAGAAGTTTGCTCTCCCCTGTGCTATTTAATCTAAGGTGATTTTTTAAGTGCTAAATGAAATGCAGTCTGGTTTGCCTACTGCCAGGTACGTACTACTGAAAAGACCTTGTTTTTAGTTTGACATTTAAAAATTTTAAACCCCCACCAGCTAGATAAAATCGGATATTTTGGGTAAAAGAAGAGCATAGCATTATTTTAAATATATCCACGTTTTCCTTCTCCAATCTTCATTTATGGATGATGTAGACATTTCAGCATTGCGTCTGCAAGCATTGCTCTTTGAATGTCCAAAAACCCGATGAAATTGGAAGGTGCTGGCTATCGGCTCTTTTGAAAGAGGTGTCCAAAACATCATCAGTGAGAGCTGAGTGTGCCGTTGGTAATAAACTTGCACTGGACCTCTTAGGAAAACATTTTCTCCTGACCCTTAAATGTCTTCAAAAACACGTGCCAAGAATTCGTTACAGAAACGGACACACACCCAGAACACAGAGCTGGCGTTCGTGAGCTGCCTCCCGCCCCATCATTTTTTCCTCTAAGGCTCAGCGTGTTCTCTTCTGATTGCCAGCTCCCATTTTTCTGTTTTTCCATCTTGGAAAAAATGATGTTCACCATCCCTTGTAGCGGTTCACTGTAACATCAGCCCTCAGACCCGGGGGTGGGGCCCCGGGACCCACTTCTCTCGCGCATCCCCATTTGGCAGCGTCATCCTGTTGCCCGAAGATGACGGACTGTTGGGCAAGGTCTCCAACCTTGTCGCATGAGGAAGTCCCTTCCACCCGGCTCTGACGGCGCGGCATAAACAGCTCACGCCCAGTTGCTCACAGTCCCACACAGCGGCTCCAGCGGTCACGCAGGCTGCATGGAGGCCCTGGGGAGGGAGGGGCCCAGTGCGTCGCCTCCCGAGCTGAGACTGGCCCTCCCTCTGGCTGCCTCCAGTGTACCTCCCCCCAGTGCTGGCCGTCCCGGGGACACCCGGGAGTGTGTCCTGTCAGCACTGCCCTGTGTCTGTCTTGTTCCCACTGTTCCCTGAATGTCGAGTAGGTGTGCGGTCTCATTGCATCTCCTTTTTTTTTTCAATTGTCTTTGTACCCATGATTGAAAACGGTAGTTGGTCTAGGACTTTTGAGGAGGTAAGTTTTTTTTTTAATCTATGTTTGTGTGTGATAGCAGCGTCTGTCTCTGAAAAATGCAGCATCCTCCTCCCGAACGTTATACTAACCGCACTCCCCCAGCTGTGGCCTCCTGTGCGGGAGGGGCGGGGGTGGCGGAGGGGAGCTGTCCTTGGCTTTCCGTTCGGCTGCCTGCGCTGGGGCGTGTCCCAGACGGCGTGGGGAAGGGCCGTGGGAGCAGTGTCCCCCGCAGGCTTTGCTGAAAGGCCGGGGGGCCGCTGGCCTGCCCGCTTCACAGGCTCTGCTCACACAGCACGCCTGCCCGTGCTGACCTGTAGCCTGCGACTGTCTCCAGAGGTCAGGACCCTCTCGGGCGGGCGGCCCTGGCTAACGTTTCCCAGTGAGTCAAGCAAGCTAGCTAACTGCCCTTCCTGAGCCCACCCAGACGCAACTCTCTTCTCCGTCCTGGTGTAAGAGCAAACTTTTTCTTGAACCAGCCTGTTCTGAAGAGAGCTTTGACTCCTCGGGACAGGCTAGCACGGGTGGCCCGGGAGGCCTCCCTGAGGCCCCCTCGGGGCCCCGGGTCCTCGCCGTGGAGGACGATACTGCATTGCTGGCCCCATAGCTTGCTTCGCCCTGCGTCTGGGAGTGCAGAGCCGGGGCCCGTGCATCCCGCTCTGCCGCTGGCTTTGCAGACACTGAACTGAAGCTCCCTGCTGAGGCCAAGTCAGGTGCGCCCTGGCTATCGCACTTGGTAGGGACCCCCAGACACATACTCTCTCCCCAGTAACTCCCTTAGCTGTGTGTCTGTAAGGAAGGGTGCCAGCTACAACAGTCCTGGAGTGGGAAGTCACCAGGCAGGATTTCAGCCAGGCTCACGCTCTCTCGTGTAACTCAACAGACCCACCGCTGATCAGCAGGGAAAGTACTGACCTGTGCTTTCTAAATACCGTCAACAAAGTCCTCTTCCACTCACATCGTGTGACTTTACCTGGAGGTTAGCGCAGCTCTAAGAGTGTGTCCTGCAGCCTGAAACACTAGTGCTTGGGACTCAGGAACGGGTGCTGCGGCAGCCTCGCCAGGGCCGCTCGGGAGGGCATCCTGCAGGAAACGAGGACAGTGTCTCTTCTGCATTGTGGAATGCGTCGTGAGGAAACCGCGCTGGCGCCGCTGCCTGTCCTGCCAACGAGGGCATCTGTTAGGAAAGTTTCTGAACCCTTTTTTAAAACGTGTGAGTTTTTGACAGGCACGTAAGTTGTTTCCACAAAAAGGGGTGATCGTTAGATATAGTGGAATGGAAGACCGAGGCTCCAGCAGCTGCCACGATGGATCACCCCCACAAAGCTTGCAAGATTCAGCCGGAGACCCCCTGGCTTCTTCGTCATGCCAGCCTCCTTGTTCCTTACGCTCGGTGAGAGGAGACGCCCGTGGGTGGAGGGAGAGAAGGCGCCTGATGAGCACAGTCTGCCCCGGACACACACACGCTGCCCCGTCGGGAATAACTTGGAGATGGAGTTCTGGTGAGGCGGCGCTCTGAGGGTTACATTGTATCTTGGTCCCCAGGAAGACCCAGGGTGGTGTCGTGTAGAATATGAGCTTCTAACAAGAGGGACCTAAAAAAATATTGTTTGGACATTTCATCATCTACAGTGGAATTGAAGTTCTAAATTGCCTTTCATTTTTTTAAACTTTTAAAATATATGTTATATATTCATTGTAGAAAACTTGGAAACCTTTAAATATCACCAAGACAATAAAAATAGTCTACTACCCACGGTTAATACCTGTTATTTATGGTGTTATACAAATGGGATTTTCTAGTTACTTAGCTCTTTTTCCACAAGATATCATAGCATTGCTCTGTTGCTAGATAGTTTGACTTACATTTTAATACTACATAGAATTCCATTGTGAGTTTATTTAAAAGTATCTCAGTGATTTGGGATTCGAAAATCTTCACTAGACATCCTTTTCAAAAAATGTTTCACATCGTCCCCCCGTCCGCCTTCTGCAAAAGAAAAGTCTGAAATGAGCCCCCGTGGCTGGTCACAGTTCAAGCACGAGTTTGCCCCTGCGCTCCTTTGCCGGCCCCGTTTGGATCCTCTTCCCCCGTGGAAGTCTCCGGCCCTGTCCTTCCCGTCCATCGCTTAGCCAGCCCTTCTTTGAAAAACAAAAAGAAGAAAGAAATGAGGTTTTCTGCTTTCCATGCAACACACCCCAGTGTGTCCTGTAGAGAAGATAGAGTCCACCACACGCGCACGCACACACACACACACACACACACACATACGCACGGAGCATGCTATGGCACGCCCTCTTCCAGGACGTAGGTTTGTCGTCTGGTCTTGCACCACAGCTCTGAGTTCTCGCCAGCCTCGCAGAAAACACTGTGAGGAGCGGACACCTGAAAAGCAGGAGGGCGTCGTCATCCCAAAGTCTTTCCCGTCAGCTCTCTGGAGGCCCCCGTGACTGCCAGCAGGGGCAGAGGGAGCACTTTGGAATGGAGGCGCCCCACTGCTGTTGTGCCAGGGCGACCTTGCTTCCCAACGAGGCGATGCGACTCGTTCTCGTCTTTGAACTTTGTTTCAGACTTTTCCCAGGGAGCTCAAGGGGAGCGAAACAGCTCAGTAGTGTGTTTTACCTAGGATCTTTTAACCTGAAATTTAACAAACACCAGAGCAAATGTTTAGAGAGATGCTGTCGTAAGGACTGTTGCCCGAAGGCAGGCATCAGTGGTCAGAAACGTAAACACATTTTCACCCAAAGAGCAAACACGTCAGTTGACAGCAAAGTCACGAACCCATGCGTCCTGACCCCGGGTCCTGGAGCAACAGCTTGAGAAAGTGCCCAGCGGTTTGCCCCACCCCAGCCCCACTGCGCCTTGGGGTTTCCCTCGAGGTCAGGACGGGGTTACCGTGCATGTGTCTGCACTCCAGGTCTAGACGCAAACCTCACGGGGCCGGGGTCTGTTTGGACGTTTTGCTTTTCTGTGGCACGTTTTTTACGCTGTCCGGGGGCGGGGGGTGTGACGACTGGGGTAGGTTTCACTGGGTAGCGTGCCGCCTCTGCACCGCTCGCTTAACTCACCGTTGTTTCCAGACAGCTGCCCCGCCTTCCTGTGCCACTGCGCCCTCTCCTCCCACACCTCCTTCGGGTTCACTGTCGTTGCTGCTTGCGGCTCCTCACCAGTCCCGTCCGCCGCTGCGGCCCCGCCAGGCACTAACGCCCGCCTCTGGCTGTCGCTCTTTTTCCGCAGAGGGAGAACCGGAGACTGCAGGAGGCCAGCATGAGGTTGGAGCAGGAGAATGACGACCTGGCCCACGAGCTAGTGACCAGCAAAATCGCCCTGCGGAACGACTTAGATCAGGTACGCTTGTCCTTCGCCGGGGAGAGATGAGACCCTGACGGCCTCAAGGGCAGGGACCCAGCTGCCCTCACCTCAGCCCCGCCAGGGCTCCCTCTGTGCTTGACACTGAGTCAGTTGCTCGACGGGTGAACGGTGGGCGAAGGTGGGAGGGGACTGCTTGCGCTAACTGGAGCAGGTGGGGAGCGCCGGCCTTTGAGGAGGGTTTGGGCCACCTCCGAACAGCACGTGTGACCTACTCGTTTATGCCTCTGCACTTCTCTGGGGTCTCCTCCCACACTGGTACTTCTCCTGAACCGAGGGCTGCCAGCGCGACCGCCCGGAGACATCAGTCACAGGCGTCCTCACCTACTGTGCTTGCGGGGGTTTCACAGTGCACGTGGCCATTAAGACATGTGTGTTCTTGGGTTGGCAGGCAGTCCAGTGGCCAAGAGCCAACGCTGCCCGCGTGTGAGCCTGGCATCCCCGTTTCCCAACTGTGTGCCCTGGGCGGTATGTAACCTGCCCGCAGGTATAAAAAAGTCCACCTCATGAGATGATTTGAGAATAGAATAAGGTAAAGGACCTTCGTAGTGTGTGTTGAGTGAATGCTGGCTGTTGCTGGGAAGATGTTAAGCTGTTGAACTTCCCTTCTTTTTTCAGCTTCAGGATTTCTGTTTTCTATTGAAAAGTTGAAACAGCTATTTCAGAAACAGTTGACAATATGGAAGGAATCTTGTGTAGATTTAAAATGATCACTCTATTTTCTGACTTTTAAAAAGTGGACCTTCCCAACAAACGGTGCGAGGTTGGAACAGTGGAGACCCAGACTATGAAATGTGTGAAAAAGAGGCATGACTGTGTCCTGGCAATATTTGAAGTACGAATCCATTAATAGTATAAGTCTGATTGAATTAAGATTGAAGGAGTTGTTAAATATTTAAAGATGGCCCCCGCCACACCTTCCTTTCCCGTGTAAACACCTGATTTTGCACGCACCGGTCTGACCGCGGTGGGATGCGAGAGGAGACTGCTGGTGGCGGGGGGCACGGTGCCGGCTCCCGGGGGGAGGCGGGAGCCCAAGGAGTCAGCGCTAAGTGGAGTTTGAAAATAAAGCAGAGACTGTGCTTTCTGCTCAGGACGGCCGACGGGAGGGTAGAAAAACCAGCCCAGTGGGGGTGGGAGGGGGGTGGCGCTTTTAACCACCAGCCCCATGCAGCCCACCTCTTTGTGAGGCCTCAGCAGGAAAAAATGGGTCACCGAGGGCGTCAGAGTCACAGGAGGGAGAGGCGTCCTGGTCGACCGGGGCCGCGCCCCGCCTGACCGCAGCTGTTCCAGTTGCGTGCGAACCCAGCTCCAGTGGTGGGGGCGGCGCTGCAGCGGCGTTCTTGGCTCCCTGTCCGAGTCCCGAGTGGCCTCCACTCACAGCTGATTCTGTCCTTCGGAATCTTGTATGTTACTAGTTCCCTTTGGACGACCAGCCAAAGGAGAAAAGTCCTAAGCAGTTGGACTCGGTGGGCGTGCAGTGGGAGAAGGTCAAGTTGTAGATTGAAAGTTACGTGGGTAATGCACTCCGTACGCCTTATAAAGGTTTAAAAGTAAAGAAATTAAATACTGGCTGAGTACCTACTATGCACCAAGCAATAAATGTAGTGATTTATGAGCATTATCTTATTTAATCTTCCTAATGACTTCATTATTTTAATCTTCCGTTTTATCAGTGAGGAAACTGGCACACACACACACACACACACACATTCACACACTCTGACTCAGCAGTCCTAAGAGAAAGAGAGATTTGGTCAAAAAGATACACACAAGGTCATTTTCTGCAGTGTTACTCATAAGAATAAAAAATAGAAATAACGTATATGTCCAATAGGAGGGGAGAACGAAAGTATATTGTAAAATGCCTTTTTTGGAACAGCTTTTAAAAATCGTAGGACGGCAATGATAGAAGGCTTTAAAAAACAGTAAATTAATTTGTGTGTAATGTCTGAATCTCAGTCACCAGGGCCGTGGGTGGCACGGGGCCATCCTGTGAGGGACGGAGGCTGGAGTGCACCTGGGCAGGGAAGAAGCGGACAAGGACACACAGCACCACTAGATTTCTCTGGGCGATAAGAGCAAATCTAATTTTTATATTCATCTTTATACCTTTATTTTTTCAGTGACTAATCTTTTCTAAGAAGACCTTAAATTGTTTAACCACCCTTGGTTAAGCAACAAAATGCATTATAACTTTTTAATAATGAGAAAAAATAAATTATACAAAACTTAAAATTTTTTTAATATAAAAATATACTATTTAAACATAAAAATAATCATAAAAATGTATTATTTAAAGGTTTTCTGGCCCTGGCTGCTGTGGCTCAGTGGATTGAGTGCCAACCTGTGAACCAGAGAGTTGCTGGTTTGATTCCCAGTGAGGGCACATGCCTGGGTTGCAGGCCAGGTCCCCAGTAGGAGGCGTGCAAGAGACAGCTAATCATGGTATCTCTCGTGCATCCATGTTTCTCTCTTTCTCCCTTCCTTCTCTTCTCTCTAAAAAAATAAATAAGTAAAAATAAAATCTTTCAAAAACAAGTTTTCCAAGAAAGCCCATTTTGTGGGTCGGTCTGGAATGACTGCCCCACGGGGGCTCCTGACACAGTGGGTTGTTGAGAGCCCAGGAGCCTCCCGCAGACACGTGCTCAGTCCCTGAGGACAAGTGACTCCTTCCTCTAGTCCTCACTCTCATTTCCTCCCTTCACGCCTCTCTTTCTCTCCCTCTTCTTTAATCCTCAGCCGAGGACATGTTTATTGATTGTGGAGAGAGGAAGAGAGAGGGGAACATCACTGTGAGAGAGAAACATGGGTCGGTCACCCCCTTGCTCACCCAGACCGGGTATCACACCCACAAGCTTTTGGCGCCCAGGACGACCCCCACCAGCGGAGCCACCTGGCCAGGGCATCTCTCTCTCTGCTTTGGAAGCTTCTTATCTGAATGAAAGAATAAACGTTGCTTTTCCATGCGTGTCTCCTCCTGATGTTGCAGTTCTGCTCAGGCAGGGCTCACCCCACGGTCCAGGTGGCCTGCGCCCCTGGCTTCAAGGAGGGGCCCTCCCTGGCCTGAGAGTGAGCCCACCGGCTTGGCCTGCTTCACCCCCTTAGCTGGCCTGAGACTTCTCCATCCCGGCTTATCGAAATCACGTCTCTGCATTAAAATAGCAAACCTGGCAAACATTAAACAAACGTGAAAGCAGGTTGCATATTGGAAGTAATATTGAAAGCAAACAGACACTAATTAGGCACTTTTCAGAATAAACGACTCCCTACCCCCGTGGCGTTAGCAGTCGGCTTCGGGCTTCCTGGGCTCCGAGGGCTGTTCGCTTCTCGCCGACGGCACAGGCTTCTCCCTGCAGAGCTCGCCCTCCCTCCCACGCTTGAGACGGGCTTCTGGGTGAGATTAGAAACGTGAACAGACGCAAATTCCCCGGGTCAGTCTGTGCCGCTCCCTGCTCTCTGGCCCTCCCTGTCCTTTCCGGCTCCCCGGGAACCGAGAGGAGACACAGCGTGTGCTTTCCCAGGGGACCGTGCCGAGGTCCCTCCTGACCACAGCAGGGTCCGTGTGAGGCCAGAGGCGACACGTGCTAAGTGGCAGGTCCGTTTGCTTTGTTTTTTACATTGAGCAGCTGGCTAGTTCTTTGAGAACCCGCTACTGAAAGACCCTCGTGCTGGTGCCTTTTGCTCAGGTTATGGGCTGGTTCGTGGTGACATCACAGATGGCAGTGTTGTTTCTGTCCCATTCCCGTGGGAGTCTAAGGCAGCGGAGAATCTTCTGGAAAGCTCTGGGGCTCCTTCCACACGGGCCCCGCAGAACTTTCTGCAGACGTCACCTCTGGTGGCGACAGGAAGAGAGGGGGCTCGCCTCGCCTCGGCCTAGAACGTGCAGCAGAAACGTGAAGTAAAACTAGTGGGTCCTCTCCTGATCAATGTCTAGTCATTGATTAAAAATTCTCTCCGGGAGATGGCTTTCTTTTCCTTTCATCACAGACGTTTCCCAAACTGTGAAGTGTCTTCCTTGAGGCCCGTCTCTGGTGTTCAGATGTCCTTTTGCTGCGTGCGTGCACGCTGCCTCCGCCCCACTGAAACGTAATGCAAGTCCCTTGAGGAGGGGCTCGCGCAGCGTGAGCGCCGGCAGCTCCGACGGGTGGGAAACAGAGCTCTGCCCCTGGGCTGCGGGGCGCAAGGAGCACCAGCCAGTGGGAGCAGAGGGCTGGAGGCAGGCTCCCCGCCGGCCCCCGGCAGACGGCGCCGGCCAGGCCATCTGGACGTGCGGGCAGTACGGGGTGACAGACAGGAGGCCGCCTGGCCCGTGCTCGCTGTGACTCGGACAACATCGCGCCACTGCCAGCCAGGCCAGCTGCCTCAGCTAGCTGCCTGTCCCTGCGTCTGTGGTTTCCTCCGCTGAACCCGTCCTGTGGCTCTCAGCCACCTCCGTTCCGCACCGGCCGCTTCTGTGGCGACTTTCACAGCCACGTCCATCCGCTCGCCAAGTGCTGACACAGGCCCTGCTCGGCACCCGGTGCTGCGCTGGCTTGTGGGCCGTGTGGTGCGCAGCGGCCGTAGCGCTGCCGCCTCCCAGAGCCCAGAGTCTCGTGGGCAGGACGAGGCCGCCGCCCATGTGTGACTTGTCAGTACAGATGCGCCAAGTGCTGTCGAGGGAGGGACCACGGGCTGAAGCAGGAGCGGAGTTAGGTGGGTGAGTCGCGCAGGGCGCGGGCCATGCTGCCCTGGGTGCGCACACTGGCAGCTGAGACCTAACAGGTGACACAGACGCACACTCACGGGTGACACCCGCACACGGCGCTTCCTCCGTCTAGTTGGGCTCTGTGTCTGAGTTGAGACCAGAGTCCATTTCTGAGCTTTCCTTGGCCATTCTGGTCTTTTCTGTTTGGATCGCTGGTCCCTACTTCATTTTCCCTCATGGATATCTGTGTCATGGGGTTTGGGTATTGCCTTCTCACCCCTACACTCCCTCCTGTGTGAGTGCCCGTGTGGGGCTTCGAATGTCCTTGCCTGACTGTGGTCCACGCCTCAGCCACCCGCCCTGCACCCACCCCAGGCACAGCCCCTAGGAGCTCCCCTCTGCGGCTCCGCCCCTGCCTCCGCCGTGTCCACGGTCTCAGAGTGAGTGCCGCGTGGCGCCCAGAAATGTGCGAGGAGCGTTCAGAAGAGGCAGGGGCTCAGATGCCATTCCAGCCTGCGTTCGGACCCGGGTTCCAGTGCCCGGCGTGCGCCCCGGTCAGGTGGTTTGATCCCTGCGACCCACCGTTGTCGTCTGTGAGGTCGCCGCTGGGGGAGGGTTAGTGGCAGCGCGTGCCCAGGGCCTGGGACACGGCTGGCATCCGGTGAGGGCGGCCGTCGCTGGGTCGGCGAGGAGGGAAGAGCTCCGGCTCGCGGTAGCGTGGGAACAGGATGCGCCGGAGGGGGAAGGGCACGCGCACTCTCCCCACGTCCCCGTGACCAGCGCGCTCTGACTTGCAGGCAGAGGACAAGGCAGACGTGCTGAGCAAGGAGCTCCTCCTGACCAAGCAGCGGCTGGTGGAGACCGAGGAGGAGAAGAGGAAGCAGGAGGAGGAGACTGCTCAGGTAACAGGCACGGGCGGGCGTTCCTGGGCACAGGTGTACTTATCACACGGGTGCGGGGCGGCCGGCAGTGCACACAAGACGTCTCAGTGCCCTGAGTGGGGCGCCGTGGGAGCAGCCCCTGTGAGCAGCACCGAGTCCGGCGTCTCCTCTGCAGGCGCTGGAGCAGGGCGGCCTTTCTCCCCTGGACCAGCTGCTAGGCGTCTGCCTTGGCTGAGCCGTCTAGCGAGCATGCTAGATTCGCTCTGAGTTTAGTAACTCGGGGTTGTGATCCAAGAGCTCTGACAGATCTGCAGACTTCGTGTCGTGTCTCCAAGATGGTTGACTCCCCTGAAGGAATCTGGGGCTTGTTGAGCCGGGAGCCCACAGAGCGCTCGCGCTGCTAGGAGTCGCCTCCACCAGCCACGCTTCCCTTTCCTGATCCCGCCCCGAAGAGGACGCGCCAGCGCTCCCGAGGAGCTGCTGCCCCTCGCTCCCGGGGGCGCGGAGGGAGCCCGTCCGTCTCCTGTGAGTTAGGAGGCTGTTCGGCTGGAGCGTGCCTCCCCCAAAGGGTGTGGACGGGCGACCAGAGGGGCCTCTCTGTCCGTGCCAGCCGGGCTGGCCAGCGCACGCATTCTAACAGGTTCTGTTCTGAGACGGCAAAGTTGCTAATAGAATTAGCCTTTCCAGGACCTACACCCAAGCGGAGAAGGTTTTGTGAAGTCCGTAGTGAAGGGCTGTGTCATTTAACACCTTTGGAGGTTTGTACAGAGTGCGCCTTCATTTTTGTTGTTGTTGTTGAAATGATAAAGTGACTTTTGGCATTTACTGTGGACCAAGATTTTTTTTAATATACTTAAAATGTTTCAGTGGCTGATTATCCGGTTGGATGTAGGCCTTTTCATGGGTATTGTTTGTTTTTTTACCTCCTGCCTCTGGGGGGCTCACGTCAGTACAGTTGGTGAAGGGTGAAGCTGGCGGCCACTGAATTGAAGCCTTGCTTCTTCCCTGGGTGTGGGTGTGTGCGCGTGCATCCTGTTTTAATCCTCATGGAACCGCTGTGAGGTCTGGCGGAGGAGGAAACTGGATCAGAGAGTTAAGTGTCAAAGCCTCTCCACCGTCCAGGCCCATCCTGAGGTCAGGGGCCCTGCCACCGGACGGGCAGGGGCTGTGGGTTATGTCCTTGTATGTGAGACGGAGAACGGAGACTAAGCTAACAGCTGAGTCTGAGTCAGAGTGACCCACAAACTGCTTTTAGAATCCTAGAATGCAGCAAGTGTGAAGGGATTCAGGAATCTTCTAATGAGAGGAGCCCAATTGTAAAGTGCACTAATTAGTGAGTTGGCACGCAGAGAGTAATCTTGAAGTACATAGTCCAAATAAACAGATGAACTCTTCATTGCAGCACCCCAAATTATGAACGGGGTACAACTAAAGTTTTTCTTTGTTTGGTCAATGACTTGGAAGAACGGGGTTCTTTCCCCTTTGCCCGAGAGCACCCGAGCTGTTCCGCCGTCTCCACCTCCCCCCACCGTACCTAGAGCTCTGGAGCTGCCGCACTGCCCAAGTTGAGCATCCATCAGTCAGTGTTTCTGTGGCTGTGAGCAAGTACCTGCCTGCCTTACGTGTCACCTCGGCTCCTTCTAGGGTCACTGTTTCTTTAGCCCTGAATCTCCTGTCCTCGGGCTCTCGTCCTCCTCCATCTTCCTCTGACTCCTGTCCCAAAGCCTGTGGCTCCTGCCTCCAGGGCGGTGACAGCAGTGGCCCCAGGGACGAGTAGGAGGGCCCAGTGTGCTTTCTCTGCAATGGGTCATGTAGCATCCAGGGTACAGGCGGCGATGCTTTGTCGTAGACCCTCACGGGGCCCAGGGGGCTTCCGGACGGGCGCTGAATCAGCGACAGGGTTGTAAAGCAAGTGGTGAGCACGGGCATTTTTACCATCGGTGGCGCCTGTGCCTTACACGTCACAGGAAAGAAAGACTTGTGTCCCTCTTGAGATGGTCGGGTTTTCAGGCGATCGAGATGCAGCTTCGGTGAGGAGAATGTATATAGTTTCAGAGTTTGCCTTGTCACTGGCCATGATGCAGGCAGACGTGAGCCTGGATGTCTGTGGGAATTATTAAGGTTTTGACCGAGTCCTGACAGTGTCGTCCTCACTCTTCCAGCTGAAGGAGGTCTTCCGGAAGCAGCTGGAGAAGGCGGAGTACGAAATAAAGAAGACCACGGCCATCATCGCCGAGTACAAACAGGTACCGCGCCGCGGTGGTTGCGGCCCCCAGAAGGGTGGTTGCGGCCCCCAGAAGGGTGGTTGCTGATGTCGTTCTTCGGGGAAATACACTCCGTTTGTAGAGTTTCCAGAGCCGTGGCCGCGCTGCAGTCACTCAGTGTGGTGGCTGATGGTCTCCTCCGGTCTCCCCTGAAACCGACAGCGGTCGGACACGCCTGCTGGGAACCTGGGACGTTGACCCGAGCCAATCGGTCTGTTGTCTGTCGGTCGTGTCTGCTGCATGTAGAGGAGGAGGATTACCGTGGCATCATTACCGTGGGGACCCTGTCTCCCCTACTCAGAAGCCGCTCCCTGTAGAGCACAGCCGCAGACTCAGGGCCTGCGGGCAGAGTCCGGCCCTGCGCCTGCGCCGGGCTCCGGCCTAACTGTTAGGGAGCAGTTGCACGTGCACAGTCCTAAAATGACGTCCCGCCCTCTGAAGGCAACCGCGAGTTGGATGTGGCCCCGGTGAAAAGGAGTCTGACACCCCCGCTGTAGAGCATACTGGTAACACTTGCCTCTTTGCCAGGGACTAAAGTTTAGTGGTTGTGTGAATGGCAGTAGCTAGGGGGTCAGTGTGCCCTTGGCTGTCACACCACAGCGTGTGGGCACCCGTCTCCCCACGTGGCCATGCAGCCTTGAGAGGGAGATAACGCCCTTGCGTGCAGAGGAGGAGAGGGGACTGGCTGCGGAGGGAAATGGGGAAGCCCTTCCTGGAGGAGGGGCGGTTTGCGCTGCGCCTCCAGGGCCAGGTGTGTGGGGAGGGGAGGGGAGGGGAGGGCAGGCCCGGGGAAAGGGGCCGGCGCACACGTGCACACAGGGGCGGGCGGAATGGTGGACGGAAAGAGTTTGGTTTGGCGAGCGCCCCGAGCGAGAAGAGGAGCACAGGCGAGTCCGGGCGCAGTTCAAGGAGGGCCGTCAGGGACAGCTGAGGAGTTTGGGGTCGGTTCTGCTGGTGGTAGGAACGTGTGAGCGGGAAAGTGGCCCCATCAGGGACCTGTGGCTGGCACTGCTGTGGCCCAGTGAGAAATGTGGGACCGAGAGGGGACCCACAGGCAAAGACGCAGACCAGGGAGCGGCAAGGCGCAGGGTCCAGGTGAGCCGAGAGACCCCGACCGTCATCGGCAGTGACTAAGTGGAGGCGAGGGCGACACGGAAGATGGCTCCTTTTTTGGCCAGAACGAGGGGAAGCGTTGAAATCGATCCTGAGATTCTGAGTCTGGGTGAAGAGGAGGGGATGCGCGAGGAACATTCAAGGCCACGTGCCGCGGAACTTGCCGTCACTGCAGACGCGTTTTTCTGTCGCCACGTTAGGCCATGGGTGGCTGCCATATGCCGTGCTCCGCAAATAGCAGCCTTTGGGGCTGATCTTGACTGTTATCTGGCAGGCACTTCAAGCGATGTAAAAGGCAACAGACCCATCTGTTGGAAGATAATTAGGACCTCAAACATGATCTAAATGCATCTCATAGTTGGAATTGGCTTTTACTGGCTATATTTCAGAACATTTTGGTTTATTTAAAAGGGTATATGGCTTGCCAAAATTACTAGGGAGATCAGTTTTTTAAAAAATACTGGCTAATGCATGCCCGTGTATGGCCTTCAGGCTTAGCTCTGGGGAAATCGGACAGTGAGCTGCACAAGCAGGCCCTGGGTTCTGGAACTGGCCTTGAGTCAACTGGGGCTTCTTTTTAATGTCTGTCTGCGTAATAGAGGTGGTAGAGCTTTAATGTGTTGGTCCAAATTGCACGTGACAGTTTCACACCCCCTAAACTTTTAATTTCATTTCTCACACAAAAAAAGATTGAGATTTTATTCAAGTTCAGTAAGAATTGAACTTCCAGTATTTTTTTAAACTTTTTTTTTGCTTCGAAAGCACTTATTTCTACCTGTTCTAGTGCTTGTTAGTACGTATTTCAGAACTAGTAATAATGAGGTTTTATTTGATGCGCGATTATCAGCCAGGTGCTGTACCAAACCCTCTGCATTCATTTTTTCTATGAATTTTCACAGCACAGCACTCTGGTCAGGAGGAAACCGAAGCGGAGACTGATCAGCGAGTCTGTCCGAGGGCGTGGTGCTAGAAAGAACGGGAACTGGATTCCCGGGCTTTTCATTTGTGCTAAGTTGCCAAAGCACTTGATGAGTTGTAGTCTTTATTGTGTTCTGGTCATTTGACCTTTTTTTTTAAAGATTTTATTTATTTATTTTTAGAGAGGGAAGGGAGGGAGAGGGAGAGAGAGAGAGAGAGAGAGAAGCATCAATGTGCGGTTGCTGGGGGTTATGGCTTGCAACCCAGAAATGTACCCTGGCTGGGAATCGAACCTGGGACACTTTGGTTCCCAGCCCGCGTTTTGACCTTTTTTTTAAGTTTTATTCACTCTGCCACTTCTGAAGGAGGTTTCTGTACTTGAAACCAGAGGCCCTTTCTGTGGCGGCACTCGGGAGACGCACCTGGCCCCTCGTTCTCCCACCAGAGCCCCAGCATAGACAGGTCTCGCTCACATGAAGCAGGTGCTCAGCACGGGCCCTGTGCAGTGATTCCAGAGGTGAGGACAGGCGTTCCCTGGAACCCCTCCCGAAGGCTGGTGGTGGGGAGCAATCAGCTCTTCCTCCTGCCAGTTACAGCAGGTGCTTCACGCGGGGGGTGCCCCAGGCCCTCTGCCGCTGCCTGCAGAAGAGCCCGGCGTTCCCAGGGCCGCCTATGTGCACGGTTCCCCCAGCATCACGGGGGTGACCGCATAGGAGCTGGTAAAATGATGGGCCCACGCGTGGAAGTTGTTCTGTTCTGTCCAGTGAGGAGACGTTCACCTTTCTTTCCTTTAGATCTGTTCCCAGCTGAGCACCAGGCTGGAGAAGCAGCAAGCGGCCAGCAAGGAGGAGCTGGAAGTGGTGAAGGTGAGGAGTGGCATGCATAGTTCTGTGACAGAAGCGCTCCCCCGTCCCCAGGCGTAAGTGAGCCCCTGGTAGGAAGAGCCCACTGGCCCTTGGTCCTGGAGGACTTCGGGATTATGTGGAAGGGTCCCTCTCTCCCCACCAGGTGTGATGGATCCTCCTCCCTGCAGCTGAAAGGCTGTGTCCCCACAAGTCTCATGGCCTGTCAATGGCAGGCGG
This sequence comes from Phyllostomus discolor, assembly GCF_004126475.2. Classification (NCBI taxonomy): domain Eukaryota; kingdom Metazoa; phylum Chordata; class Mammalia; order Chiroptera; family Phyllostomidae; genus Phyllostomus; species Phyllostomus discolor. The sequence continues at coordinate 21,205,914 of NC_040916.2, read as the reverse complement.
TGGCTTTCAGCACTGTCTCAGGAGGCCCTGAGCCTTCTTGGATGGTGGGCCCCGGGGTGGGGCAGGGGGGGCCCCAGCAGCCTGCATCCCAGCTGTGCCTGAACTGGCGTGCCGCTTCGGTGCACGGCCCGTAGTCTCGGGCGGAGCAGGAAGCAGCATGGGTGGCCTAGGGTTCGGCTGGAGAACACGTGTTGGGTAACTGATTCTAATTTTTGAGAGATGAGTTTAAAAAAAAAAAAACCCTTGTAGCATTTATTTATATGCTGCCCCCTGGTGGTAAAATGGCTATTGATTATTTGAAAAAGCAGCCGCTTATTCTGTGGAAACAGTGGTAAACCAAATGGATCAGTATTCTTAAGACGTAATGTTGGCACTGCCAACTCTCAGACCAGTGGCCAAGAAACCTGATGTAATTCTATTTGAATATATTCAGGTTTCATACTGGAATTTGTATACGTTCTAGGGACTCCAGCATGTACTTGAACACCTTGGCAAGTTACTGACCCTTTCTAAACTTTACTTAGTATTGTGCATAGCAGATAACAGTACCCGAGTGATACAGTCACTCTGAAGATTAAATAAGAATGTATACAGAGTGCTTAGCTGAGTACTTGGCACACAATAAGTGCGTATTTTTACAATTTATGACCTGATAATGTGAGACATGGGACATGAAAATATGAACCTTGTTCTGACTTTGTATCCCAAAAGTATTTTTTTAATTTTGTGTTATAAAGCACCACCAGTCTGAGATTGTTAGCGTAGTTGGTGGTCTCCCTTCCTAAACCTGCTAAATTTGGGGTTCATATCTTCCCTTTCTGTCCTTCCTTTGTCCCCTCTTCCTACTTAGACTTTATCATCCTTTGTACCTTTGTAGACACAGTGACCAGCATCAGTTGATGAAGTGTCTTGGCCTAAAAGGATTAACTATCCTGGACTAAAGCTTTTGTGGAAACAAAAATGAAACAAGGATTTATACTGACCACTCAGGGAAGGTTCTGTTGAGCATCAACTATGCACACGGGTGTTAGACTTCTGTCTTCTACAGAAATTATGCATGACCCAGGGCTCAGAACGTCCCTGCGGGGACAGATTACATAAAGGTGTGTGGGAGACTTTGAGGAAATTACTTGAAAAGCATGTGAGTGCTGAGCTGGATGACACTGGCAGTTGTAGAGAAGCGAAGTCGCAGGAACTGCAGACCGAACATGACTTTGGACCTGCTTGGACTAGAGCATGATGGGTAGAATTCGGTTAGAAGGATTTAGAAGGGACATTCTGGAAAAACGGTGGGAGTGAAGGCCCAGAAACGGGAATGAGCGTTTCATATTTCATACGCTCCCCGTAGGCCCCGAAGGCGCAGTGTGCGCGCACAGGGTGCTTTCTCTGCTGAAATGCCCTCCTCCCTCTCGTGAGATCCGTCTCTTCCTCGACGCGGTCCAGCCTAATGAAACTGCCTGCCCAGCTTGGTAGACTTTTAGCCGCTTAAGACCCGGATGAGACGCCACCAAGTTAACGTTCCGTTTAGTCAGCAATGCGCACATGGCAGATACTCGCAGCGTGCCCCCCGCGCCAGCCCCGGGCTCTTCAGGGAGCTCTGGGAGTCCTGTGAACACAGACCAGTAGGAATCCGAGAGCACAGTCTGGGGGGGTGGGAAAAATCAGTGGGGGCCGAGGGGTGATTCCGGGGGATTCAGGCCTGGGCCAGGAAGAGCGTGGTCGTGTCAGAGGAAGAATTGAGTGATCAGCTGGCGAGGAATGAAAAGAAGACACCCAGGTCCTCAAGCCTGAGCGGTGGCACAAGAGTGGCTGTGTGTGTTGCTGGGGGTGGGGGGAGGGTGGGACGCTGGGGTCGTGGGCACGGAGCGCGCTGCAGCAGGGGACGCCGGAACAGGAAGGTTGTGGGACGTCTCTTCTCTGCCAGCTCTCCTGGCGGCATTTTCACAAGACAGTGGTGCTCTTGCGTAGAGGTGAGCCGCTGCTGTCACGCTTTGCTCGGCGGTACAGGTCGGAGTCACTTTTACGACCTTGAACCACAGTGACCGTCTCCACTCAAAGCTGAACAAAAGGACGTGCCCTTTATCTGCCGCAAGGGTAGATTTCGGTCAGTCGTGATGACCTCAGCCCACTCTAGGCACGTTACCGAAACTCGGGGTTTCTTCATTTACGAACTGGAGGCGAGCTGGCCCCTCGTCACACGGCAGCCCCAGGAGTGAGTGGGACAGTGGGTGCAGAGCACAGTGGAGGGGCGTGGCATCTAGTGCGAGGGACGGGAGCTCGGGGTTTCTGGAACCGACGTCAGAGTGGCGCTGAGCCCTGTCTGTCCCAGGGTCTCCCTGCAGACGCTGGGGGGAAGGGGCCGGTGGGTCCTGCGCAGACTCCAACCGTTTGGGCTGTAGCAGCAGAGACAGAACCTCCTTCAGATACAGGCCCGCGTCTGGGGCAGATACAGGCCTGCGTCTGGGGCAGACACAGGCCCGCGTCTGGGGCAGCGAGCAGCATCTAAACAGAAATCAAGTCGCACGCTGTTTCAGGAGGCGGCTCACGCTGTGGAGCGCACAGCCGGACGTTGCTCTCTCTCGGGTGTTTCAGGGCAAAGTGATGGCGTGTAAGCGCTGCAGCGACGTCTTCAGCAAGGAGGGCGCCGCGAAGCCGGCAGCCAGCCCCCGCGCCGACCAGGGGGCCGAGCCGGACGACGAGAAGGACGCGCTGAAGAAGCAGCTGAGGGAGATGGAGCTGGAGCTGGCACAGACCAAACTGCAGCTGGTGGAGGCCAAGTGCAAAATCCAGGTTGGTGACGGGATACAGGTCAGCGGGAAAACGAAGTGCGTGGTGCGGGCCGTTCTGGGACTTCAGAATAGACACGTCTCGCTCAGAACCGTAGGGGTTCCGATACACTCATGTTTCTGCCCCAGAATGCAGAGTCAGCTGTCACGTCATCATTTCTAAACACTGACATAAATACATAGATTTAAATGACTATTAATAATTAAAATTATATCTTGTGAGAACTTCGGTGTATGCTTTTTTTAGTTTACCCTGTGATTTTTTTTTTGGCCAAGGTCATTCCTCATTGAACTTGGTCACTTCGGTAGCTGACCCTGAAAATGAAAGCTCAAACCTTGCAGGTTATTTTTCTGTCAGTGGTTGAACATCAGCTGACACCTTTTTTTTTTAAGCTCTTTTTCATCGTTACCTGCTTTTGCCAAATCCCTTTCCCCATAATCCCTTTCCATATCGGGAGGGCAACATGATTAGGAAAATAGCCCTGGCTTCCAGTGGACCGCCATCCGCACCCACCGCCACGTCCTGCCGTGGCTCCAGGGCCACGGCGCCCGCGTCCTTAGCTGCCTCTGTGCTGCTCCTTGCACGTTCTGTGGGCAAAGGCCACGTGTTCGGAATTAGAACGCACTCGTGCTTACTCCATCGGTAACAATGCAACCCATCCATGCCTTTCTGTTTGTTTGTGGTTTTAACCACATTATCTCGGGCTTTGCCCTAACCCTGAAGGGCAGGGGGAATAAAAGGATGACATGAGGTTTCATTTTCCTGTCCAGAAAAAGTACAGATTCTGGTTTTTAGTGGTAACTCTTCTAGCTGTAAACTTTTCTTTTTTGTCCATTAAGAAGCCACTTAAATTTCTCCTGGGCTTTGTGGGAGGAAAACTATGGATATGTAGACCTGGGGTCTATTCTACAAAGATTCTAAAAAGCTGTGTACTTAGATATTGTCTTGTCAGAGAGAAGATATTGATACAAACTCAGATGATTTTTCTTTCTCTAACTAGGAACTCGAACATCAGAGGGGGGCACTTATGAATGAAATCCAAGCTGCAAAAAACTCTTGGTTTAGCAAAACCCTGAACTCGATCAAAACGGCCACGGGCACCCAGCCCCTGCAGCCGCCACAGGCCACCCAGCCGCCCAAGGAGAGCACATAGTCCCAGCCCCGCCCCCCCCGACACAAGAGCACAATGTCACAGTGACGGAGACCCCGGAGGACTCTCCCGGCATCCCTTTCGAAGAAGGAAGGTGGAGGAGGCCAGAGAGCGAGCCGGGGCTTTCCGCGGCCCTCCCCCTTTCTCGTACAACGCTTTCGAAGGGACGCTGTTTAGATGGACCTGGTTTGTGTTGAACACCTGTGTCTGAGCTCCTTGGAAGGCCATGTTCACATCCGTTCTAGTATTACGCATTATTTTACATGCCTGATGTTTAGTTGGAAATAAGTAATTCAGAACTAAATGCTTTTTATCGAGAACTAACTTCATAATTGTTTTTATCTCACGTAAAAATGAAGATGTCTTTTATTCCAGGGTTGAAGTGATGGGAAGATATTTGTCACAAGCAAAAAAAAAAAAAAAAAGGAAACCTGAAACTCCCACCTTTTCAGGACTCCTTCAGATAAAGCACACGGTGGAGCCGGCCGGGGTCACGCCGGGCGGCGTCCTCCCAAGGGGGGCTCCTGGCCGGCGGGTCCTGTCCGAGGGGGGCGCAGGCCTGGGGTCGAACGGGCCCCAGGGATGGGTCGAGTGTTTCATTTTCTGTTGGGTGCATCTGGAAACAAAGTGCCAAGAATCCCGGGAGAAGGTGGGCTGTTGAGGAAGGGAACGGAGATTTTGGTAAACGAAGGAAGAACTGTATCACTCGGGCGCTGGTGTTCTCTCAGGCCCTCCTGAGGGCTCCACGCGGGAACTGCAGGGCCTTAGCAGCAGCGCAGTCGGGAGTCGGGCAGACGGGAAGCCAGAGTGGGCAGCTCGAGTCGCGGCTGTAGGGCGCCTTCGCCAGAGGCGCCTGGACAGACCCGCCTGGACAGACCCAGGCGCCTCTGGCCTGTGTCCGCAGCGGACTCCAGGACCAGGGACAGAGTGTGTCATTTAGTGTCAACTTGCACTTGCTAAGGAAACATGAATGCACCATAACTTTGCTGAAGTTACAAAACATGACATCAAGGCCGGCTTCCCGTCGTCTTAATGTCAGGCAACTTTTCCTGCTTTCTGCGGCTCCCCCGGAATAGGCCCTCGGTACCCCTAGACGAAGAGATGCAAGTGCATTGGTGACATTTTTGATGGAATGTGAAACCTTTATAGAAATACTTATCTTGTGGAAGGGTGAAGAAAGCTATTTAAAAGGTGATGGAAATATTTTTTCAATTATACGTCACATATCTATATCAGTAGCCCACGCAGGAAATCCTTCGGTAAGGGCAGAACGAATGTCCCCGTTTTCTAAGCTCCTGTGGAGGCCTTCGGTCTTTCCCGCCAGCCCCACTGCCGTCGGGTACATATGGTGGCATTGCTCACGCTCCTCCTCGGCTTCTGTGATGAACATACTCTGTCCTTCTTTTATTATTGCTGTCCAGTTACAGTCGTCCCCATGTCCCCCTCTGCGTTCCCCTGCCCTCCCCCCCACCTCCCGCCTCTCGGCGAACACATTCTTTGCAAAGGACCTTGAACCCCGTAGAGCCGGAGTGGGTCCCATTGGTGCCGTGGGTCGCAGCTGGGACTAACCCAGTCCTGGGGAGAAGAATCCAGGAGCGCCCCGACCCCAGGAGCACACTCTGCAGGTTGCTTCCCTTTAAAGTGACCCTCAGCCTCTGAGAAGTCACTTTGTTGGCGTTTGTGTCCTTTCCAACCCGTAAGACTGACAGGGTCGTCTGTCACCCTTTGTCACACTCATCACGTGATGTTGTACTTCCTCACCTAATTTGTTTCTGTCCCGACATCTTTCACTGTTACGTTCATTTTCTTGACCAAAAATGAAAATCAGCCAGCACTCAAGTGTCCACATGGATTTTAACATTCCCTCCATGGTGGTTCAGAAAAACTCAATTTTTTCTTGTAAAATACAGCGGCTAGAGAATTGCATCTTGGTACTCGTTTCTACAAATCATTAGTATAATTTGTTAGCTTTACTGATACTTACTAATCTTTTATTCCAGGAAGCCTTGTACAGGGTGCCTTATCGAATGGCCAGCTGAGTTAAAGATTCTTGTGCTTTCTGAATCTTACCGTTCCACTGTACGGAGTTCTTTTTAACTTCCAGAAATCGGCACATTCCACAGAACACCTGAGCTCTTTTCGTGAAGTAGCGGAGGGGGGAGCAGAATGGCTCCAGGTCTGGTCCTTACCTGTATACCCGGTGCAGTTTCATAGCCTCTCACCTTCTTCTTATACAAAATCTCCAGGTGTATACACTCCAGATGTTTAATAAATCAGTCTTTTGCCTTTCCTTTTGACTTTTTCAAAGGGTTGTAAGGGTCATCTATAGATTTTTTTCTCGTCCAGCTCCATGTCACACTTGAGTGTGTTTTGATACCATCAGCCTGGGCTGTCCTTCAGTGCAGTGCCTCTGGGCCAGAAAATCCAAAGCATGGTGTAGGTGAGAGTTTTCACGCGGTCTGTTATAATAGCGTCACCGACCACGTGCCCGTCTCTGTGCGTTGTTGAACACTCGTGCATCCCAGCATTAACTGCTAGTTCTAATTTCACTCATTGGGAAATATATTTGAGAATTGCTACTCTAATCTTGATTCCTTTAGAAAGAGATTAACCAGCCCAAATATCCAGGAAATTTTCAGATACGTATTCTAGAATGTTCTTCATCTTTTCCTAGAACACCATTGTATGTAACACTCCGGAAATCCAACATTTGCAGCTCTGAAAAGAGATTATTTCTCTTCTTATTAAATTCTGCAAAATAAATTAAGGGAATGAGCTTCAATTTGATTATTCTATCCATGAGCTTTTCTATCTTGAAAATCTCATTTAACACATTCCTTTAAGCTGCCTTTTGAAAGAAACCACGCTGGATTTCTCAGTGCATATGTTGGCTGGCTTCCCACATCCTGAGCCATGGAGCAATTTGGTTATATTTAGTTACGTATGATTCAGTGCAGAGAAACAAACTCTCGGTTGCCTGATGCTCGCATATGAGCGCCCATCAGAACTCTAGTAGGTGGTCACGCAGGCCTGTGGCCTGTCCCCATACAAGCCAATCTCTGCCTTCCTCTCTCCCAATACTAAGTTGGCAGTTTCTTCCTCATGGGCTTTCTCAAACTTCCAAAATAAAGCAGAACAACAGTCTTTGCACTGATGTTGGGGTATTTAATCGTATTTATCTTGTTTCATTTCTTCAAAATGTTCATTCTTTTATATATACACTATGTGTTATTTATTTTTCTCACACTACTACTCCATTTCTTAAAATACTTTCCAGTTACTGTATTTTTAGGACTATAAGACACACCTAGGTTTTAGAAGAGGAAAATAGGGAAAAAAATTTTTGAAGCAAAAAATGTGGTAAAATATTTAATAACATAAATAACATAGGCCACCTCCCCCCACCCCCCAATAAGCCAGGTAAGCTACATTTGGACTATAAGACCCATCCCCTTCCCAAATTTGGGGGGGGGGGTGTCTCATAGTCTGAAAAATACGGTAATAACTAATGGCTTCATTTCCTAGCTAAAGTGAGGAACACAAGAGAATACACAGTTCAGGGCCCAAGAGATGAGAAATCCTTCAAAGGGTCAACTAGTTACTGCAGATGAGACTCGGTATGTATCTGACGGAAGGGGCTGAGTTATCTTTTGTCTGTGGCTGAAATCAGTGTGCTAACTTCTGCCAAGATGGTTGTCTGATTTTCAGGAGCCCCAAAAGGAGCTCTTTTAAAAAATTAAATTCCTTGTTTGTTTTACCTCTCTTGGAAAGAGCACTTTTACTTACTTAGCAAGCGAATTCTATTGTATAACCTTTAAAAGTGGCTCTTAAAAAACCTCTGATTCTAAGTGCTTCAGTTACAGATAAACGAGAGAACGGACAAACTGTTGTTTGATCTGCACACTGTTGGGTCTGTGCGCATGGACTTGCCCAGAGCATCCCTGCCTCTCTTGTGTACCCAGGTGCCAGCGCACCTGAGTACACAAGTGATGGGCAGGGAGGGAGGGGCAGGTCGCGGCTGTCGGCCTGGCCCCCACCGGGGTGCCGCCCGGTGAGACACTCCTGCCCCCTAGTGGCCCTGCTCACGGTCGCACTGAGCCAGAGCTGTGCCTCAGCACCTTTGCCACAGTGGCTTCCGTGCAATAAAGGCAAAGCTGTTTACCGTAGGAATTTCCTTATTTTTCAAAAGCTACCAAATGAACACTCCAGTGTGGGCTGCACCTCAGTGAGAGATGATCTTGAGTTGTAATGAGGAAAGTGGGTGTTTGCAAGCCCAATTTGACTGCAGTCTCAGCGGTCAGGAGTGCCCTTCTCAGCTTCCGTGTGCGAGACCACGTGTCCAGCGAACCTGCAAGTGGATCTGCTACCTGCTGTAAAAACATCTTCATCCACACATCCCACTCTCCCCACCTCCGTCCCACTTTCATCATCAGTGGTAGTCTCCAAAATTTGATACAAAAGAATCATTGAGTAGAAAATGAACATTTTGTTACTTTTTCTTTGCAGTAAGTTAACGTTTGAAATCTTTTCCATTGAAATGTAACATAACTATATATTACATATGGAATAAAATATAGGAAACTGGATTGGAAGGATATAAAAGGCATCAAGACTCTGGGGTCATGAAAGCACAAGAATGAGGCTGGAGATGGTCCCAGAATCCAGGATGTCCCAATAGCCTTTTACACCAGTTTCTCTATTTTTGGTATTTTGCATAATATATGGATTCTTTATTCAAATGAGGGGGGGTTCTCAGTCAGTCCCACTTTCCTTTCAGCTCCTGCCTTTCCCTTGCTGAGGACATAGTACACATTCTCTACCATTTATTTTTGTGAATTGTTTCATTTTCCTACACGGTTTCTCTAATGAAAACAGGTTCTGGGATAAAGGAGTTGATCAGCGCAAACAGTGCTGATTGACTGCACAAGAAACATTAGTAAGCAGCCTCACTCCTCTTTAAACACTGACCAATTAGATGTTTCCGTAACTCCACGTATTATGCATAGTACACTATAAATGTAAATGTAATGCTTGTTAAGAAAAGTGCAATTTATTGTACATTGTTCCAACAAATGTTTACTTTTATAATCGTTATGAACTTGAATTGGATTAGTATCTTGTTTTCACGTGTGAATGAAGCCTTGTGAGATAAACAAATGCAACCAAGAAGGTGACAAGGTGACTGTTCTTGTGAGCCAGTGACGTTTTCAATGCTTTGTGTTGCCCCTCTTTGCCCCTTTAAGCAGTAATAAACATTTGTTCTCCAGTCCATATACGTCTTCTCGATTTCTTTCTGGCTGATTCTATTCTGAGCCGTTTGAACCCCATGTTTCTGTAACACTTCCTATCTGACACCGGACTCCAGGCAGCGCGGGAAGAAAACCGGCGCAGGAGCTCGTGGCCCCCGCTCCCTGCAGAACGGCGCCCTCCACAGCCCCGCTGCCAGACGCCCCATCTTCCTCTCCAGAGCCCTCGGTTGCAAGTAACAGAAACTCTCAAACTAGATCAGCAACAAGACAAATTAACTAAAAGGAAACAGGGAGGGTTTTGTCAAAGACACCCAATGCCAAACAGGGCCCGAACAGGCACTGGGACGAGGGGCTGGAAGGCCATCGGAACCCGAGCGGCTGTTCTCATCGTCGCTCTTCCGCTTGTATCCGCTTGTATTGCTGGGCGATGCTCATCTGTTGCTGCTTCTCTGCTTCCCTGCAGAGAAAAACAAGCTTTCCCTGCTTCCAAGCGATTCACTTTCACACCTACATTTCCTCTGTTCAAGGGGCAGCAGAGGTGGATGAGCATCCCAGTGCTCCAATTTCAAAGTCTTGCAAAAATCTGACAGGTCAGTTCTGCGTTTCAGTGCAACAGGTAACTCTAAAGGTGACATAGTTTGTTACGCTGTGGGACACTAATCAGTTTGTACCTAACTGTGCAACCTTACACTAACATCCCACGGGCAAGTTGCCTAATAAGTCTCCCGCTGTGCAAATGCACTTTGATAGTTTGAACATACTATTGGTCTCCTCATAACGAAGATTGGTCACATGTTCATTTCTATTTGCATGAGTCTTGATTTCAGCTTTTTGAAATAATACTTTAACACAACTATTTTTAGGTTTTTTTGAGGATGTATTTATTGACAAACAGACACGATAGGAGGCCAACGTATCGCCTCCCACCTGCGCTACAGCAGGAACACGGCTGCAACCTACAGGTGATCAGACCGCGACCTTTCCGTTACTGGTGGCGCCGTCACGTGGCCAAAGGCAACCCTACGCGTCGCTGAAGCTAAATCGTGATGACGTATCGCGATAGCAGAACCCACTGAAAATCAAACTGTTGTCTTCAGGGTCCTCCCTACTTTACGTCTTCGCTCTTTCCCATTTTAAAAACGTATACAGGCCGCCCCTTCTCCTTTCGTCCTTCTCCCGCACACAATCACTGATTAGCCTTAGGCAAGATGGCTGCAGGGCCGGCCCTTCTGCTAAACGGGGCGGAAGTAGCCGACTCTGTAGTCCACTTCCGACTTGGATCCGGAAAACCGGTACGTCGCTTCCGGGGTTCCGGAAAGCCCGCAAAGGCAGCGGCTCCGAGTTGCGACTGCGCAGCCGGAGCAAACGACGTCAAAGCGTAAGCCGACTGTGGTCGGCGCGGAGAGGAAGTGGCGTCATTTCTCTCGCGAGAGTTGAGCGTTGCTAGAAGGCTCGGCGAGCGGGGCGGGACCGGGGAGGCGGCTGGCGCTGGGGGACGGGGCTGTGACGCTAAACTCGCGAAGGTTCTAGAGGCGCCGCGCACGGTAGGCGGGCCGCGGTGTCGCGCAGGGCAGGCGGTGCGCTCGGGCCGCGGGCGCTGCGAGTCGTGCGGGTCCTGCGCATCGAGCGGCGCGACGTTTCCGGTTTGTTCCCCCCGCGGGGCTGCATCTCGTGCCTTGCCCGGCCCGGCCCGACCCGACCATGGCTTCAGCTGTGGAGGAGGTAAGGGTCCCGCCTCGTCTGCCTCTGTCGGCCTTGCGGGAGCTCCTCGCCGCGGTTCGCGCGCGGTCCGCCCTGCGGCCGCCTCCCTCCGTTGTCGCTCCCCGCGCTCGCCGGGGCTCGCACCCGCGCCCCTGCAGCGGCCCTGCTGCTGAACTGCCCCCGGCGGGCGCCGGCTTCCGCGGGAAAGTTGCCGATCGCCGCCGCCGCCCGGCCCCGCCGGGGGTCCCGCCCGGCGCGCGGTGCGGCTGAGCGGGGTGTGTCGGGGTTTGGTGGTGCGGACGGCAGACCGAGCGAGCCGGTCACCTTCCCGCGCCCGTCGTACTGGCCCGGGGACGTGAGGTTTCGTTCGCGTGGGACTGATGGCAAACCCCGAGTGTCACTGCAGGGTGGAGGGGGGCGGGCAGCCGAGAAGCCTTGGGTCTCAGCACTTCATTCTCTCAGGCGTGTTTTCTCCGCACACGCGAGTAGCCGCGGGGTTTGGGACACGTTGTTGGGTTTCTCTGGGCCACAGGAGCACCCGTGCCGTGGGGTTAAGGGCGCCAAGTATCGGTTCTTTGTATAACAGTGCCTGGCGGACCGCAGTCTGCTCTATGCGTTGAAAAAAATTGGGAAGTTGGTTTACCCAGCGGTGGGCATGGCCTTTTTTCTCTTGTGAGAGCTCTAATCTCTGAACAGGGGCGGCTTGACTCTGGGGTACTTGGGCGGTTGCGCCCTGGGCGTGACAGTGCCTGGTCGCTCTTTCCCTGGTCTAAGCGGAATGTCGGCATCCCTGGAAGTCTGTTCCCCGGTGTGGCCGCGGCTGGGGACTCTCAGGTGGGACTTTCTAAGTCTCATGACCTGCTTTAAGTGGGAAGCAGAGGTGTGCATGTGTAAAGTCTCGGACTGGGTGACTTGCCACCCGAGGCCCACGGTGCCGCGGGCCGAGGAGATGATCCCTGCGGTGACTCCGCGGCCCTTCATCCTCCGCAGTGAGTAGGAACTTGCCAGTGCAGGTACTTAAATCCACATTGAGGGACGCTGCTGGGTGTTTGTTTTGTTGGAGATAAAATTCAGTTTCTGACCCACGGAAAGTGTATACAAGTCAGTGCGTTTTAGTATGTTCAGCTGTTCAGCGATCACCACCAGTTCCGGAACATTTTCATCAGCCCCCAGAGAAACCCCTTGGGGGTCTATTGAAAAGCCTCCGCCCGCGCTTGCGCCTCCCCCGGCAGCCGCAGCCCACGCTGTCTCTGCGCGTCTGTCGTGCAAACGGAAGCCCACGCTAGGTGGCCTCTGCTTTTTGGCTCCTTTTCACTTAGCGCGATGTCTCCAAGTCCATCCGTGGTGTGGCGTGTGCTCCTTTCTGTGGCGGAAGAGTATTCCACCGCATGGACACACCACACTTCGTTCTCTGTCATCCTCTGGCGGACATCTGGGTTTTTCCCCTTTTGGCTGTCACGGACAGTGCTGTCCTGAACACTTATGTGCGGCTTTTTGCGTGGGCCAGGTGTGCAGTGTCCTGGGGTTCGCACTGGGAGTGGGACGGCGGCGTCCCCTGGCACTGACTCAGAGAGACGCCTGGCTCCTTCTGCAGTGGCGGCCAGTCTCACATGTCCACGCGCGAGTCTGTAGCCCCCCCGCCTCCCCCCCCCCAGTTCTGTCCGGATGTTTTTGTTGTCATCGGTCAGCCGTCCTAGTGGGTGTGAAGTGGCGTCTCACTGGGGCACGATGAGCGTTCCTAGGTGCCTGGTGAGCGAAGCTGGCGTCCCCCCCTCTGCCCGGGATGTGGCCATTTGTGTCTTTCTGGAGCGATGCTTTGGGGCACTTTTATTTTAATGCCGCCTCCTGTGAAACTTGGAACTGCGTTAGAAGGTACGTTTGAGTGAGTTCAGGGATGGGGTGATTTTTCGTAAGGAAAACAAGTGGAGGCCTAGATGGATTAGGTGAGAAACTGCTGTTGAAGCACAGAAGGGGTTGCTGCTCCGGTTTTCAGGTCCCCACGGAGCAGAAGCACCGGGGACCACCCGACACGGGCCTGCGTGAGCTGCTGGGGACCCACCCTGTCTGCACCGGCCGTCGTGGCACCCACGGGAGCCAGCACTGGCTGTGGAGGGCCGGGGAACCCCTTCATTCTCGGAGTTCGTTCCAGAGTCTGCTAGGAAAAGGATTCCTATCTAGTCAGACTCAGCCCTTACTCTGGGAGCAGACAGGCTAACTTTACATTTCAGCGTCTGTCACGTTGGTGTTAGAACCAGTGTGAAAACTTTAAACCATCTTAATAAAAAAGGTTGCTTTGAACTGAAGCATCCTGGTGCTGGCATCCAAGAAGAGTTTGCAGTTTTTTCTGTCTTAGCAGCAGGAGTTTGGGGTTGTGTAGAGTGCGGACCGGAGACTCGGCACAGTGGGACGTCTCTCACTGTGTCACCGGTCACACAGTGTCACCACTCACAGGCGGGGAAGCCGGGCGTCTGAGTTCAGTGAGATAATGTCAGACTCGGGTACCGGGGAGCGTTCGTTTCCCTGTTACTGCATTTTATAAGGACTTTCAGCCTCTGCTTCAGGTATTACACGGAGTTACTAAGTGTTGGAAGATACGCACTGGGAGCCTTTTATGCGCTCTCAGACCCTATAATAGGAGCATCTTCCTCTCAAACTGCTCGTGCCCAGCCAGAATGTAAAGTTATTGTAAGAAAGTCAAATCCCTTTTTTGGGGGATCACAAAAGTTATCTTGTATTAAAATGTTCTATAATAAAGACCGTTAAACAGTCTACCAAACTGGAAACAGAGGCTCAATTACCTATTGTTAATTCAAGATTGTTAAATTTTCCTTTAAAAGAAAGAAAGCTTGGTTACTTACAGTTAGATAGGCTGGAAGAAAGAATTTGAGTTGCTACCCAACTCTAGAAGATGTAAATGAGTCTCTTAATTCTTAGCTCTTTTTTCAGTAAGCTGAAATGACCAATAGGCACCATGTCAAACTGTTACCTTATTTACTGTAGCTAACTGGTCTTCTGTTGTAACACAGCTACAGAAAGATCTAGAAGAGGTCAAGGTGCTGCTGGAAAAGGCCACGAGAAAGAGAGTGCGTGATGTGCTGACAGCTGAGAAGTCCAAGGTGGAGACGGAAATCAAGAACAAGATGCAGCAGAAAGCACAGAGGAAAGCAGAGGCTCTCGACAGCGAGAAGCCGGCCGCCGTGGTGGCTCCCATCACGACAGGCTACACCGTGAAGATCAGCAATTACGGTAGGACACGCCACCCCGCGCCCCGCTCCTGCCTGCGAGCAGTCCACTCTGTGGTGGGACCAGCTCACAGACTTAGTTGCTGAAGCAGCTTTGAGTGTTTGTTTTGGTGGTTTGATGGGAGAGGTCCCGTCACTTGCTTAATAAGATGCTCTTTAGGAGATAGAAAAGGAAAGGACACATTCCAGCAGCTGATTTAGTTCAACCTTGAGGGGCAACAAGAAGGAACTTAGCATACATGGAACACAGCTTTGTGTTTGGATTTTCTTCCTGTCTTGCATTTCACTTTGCCAAGCAACCACCAGTGTTAACTGAGGCAAGACATCTAGTGAAAGTCAGACATTTCTGAGCATCTGACACGTGCCGCTGTCGCACTTGGACTTGGGGGCACGCAGCGATGGCCAGCACCAGGCCCCGCTCACAGTCTGACGGTCCATTTGCCCCTTCGGACACTTGTGTTGGAGCTCCGCAGAGGGCGGGGCGGCCTCGTGTCTTGTGCTCGCGGGATCTGGCACAGGGTCAGTGCTGGGTTGGCCGAAAAGTTCACTCGTTGTTTTCTGTAAGGTGGCTTTAGTAGCGCTGAGTTGTCTTTTAACTTCACTGGAGACAGTTTTGTTAACTGGTATTTGTGACAGCTGTACATGTGCTTTTTTAATAAGAAAATCGAAATTGGTGAATTTTCGTGTAGCCATTTTAATATTAAAGAGGGAAGAAAATAGGCAGCCTATTCGCATATTGTGCTTTACTATTTCAAGAAAGATGAAAACACAGCTGACATGCAAGGCAAGATTTGTGCAGTGCACAGAGGAGGTGTGCTGTCACTGACCAAATGTGTCAGGGTGGTTTACGTAGTTTCGGGCTGGAGATTTCTCGCTGGACGTCGCTCCACAGTCGGGAAGAACAGTTGGAGTTCATAGCGATCCAATCGCGACATTAATTGAGAACAATCAACATTATATACCACACAGGAGACAGCTGACATACTCAAAATGTCCAGGTCAATAAAGGTATTGGTGAAAGTGAAAAAATGTGTCTTTTACGGGAAAAGCTAAGCGGACTTTCTGGCCAGCCCAGTATCTTGCGTCTTGTCATAGTGAAAGGCAGTGTGTGTGTCGTGCTGAAGAGGCGCACTATGGGAGTGACGCAGTGTCCTTAGTCAGCTGACACAGGAAAGGGGTCTGAAGGGGGGTTTCGGCCCAGGAACCAGGAACCTGCACTCATGTTCAGGGGGAGACTGACTGTGGGAGGGTGGGTGGAGCGAATGGGAATAAACTGGAGGAAGTTCTGCAGGCTTTTTTTTTAAGTTAACACTATTTTATAGGAAGAAACTGAGGAAGTGTTAGGAACATGTATTTCATGTGTACATACTATGTGTACACAATAAACATACATTTGATATACCGTGCTTTGTAGGTGAAGTTTGTGTATTTTTTTTTTATGAGAATTTATTTCACGATAGTTTGTATTTTTGTGTTGACAAATTGACTAGTTTGGAAACTAACACAGTTTCACAGTGTGTGCTGAGCTGGCATCCAGCAGATGTTGGGTTAGTCAGACGGGCAGATGTGGGGGAATCGGACCCTGAGTTCGTACCCCACGTCGTCGGAGAAGGGGGCCGAGGGAGCTGGAACTGGCTGTGTTGGTAGAACCACCACGAGGAGCGGGAGTGATCGTGGGTGAGACGGCGCTGGCGGCAGCCGTCCCGCTCAGCGGGGAAGCGCCAACATTCGGGGTAGGGCCAAGGTATCTTCCTGCGTGGGGAAACGAACTGCTGTTAGAGAACGTCTCTAAGAATCCTCAGATAAAGAAATATTCTTTCCTTGGAGGAATGAAAAGAATGTGGACTTTGTGTTCAGTAAACAGGGGTTTGAGTCCAGTGCCCCTCTGGCTGACGGTCAGATTTTGGGTGGGTTACTCAGCTGCTTTGGAGCTCAGCTTCTGCGTCCAGACAGTGTCTTACATCTTAATTTTTTTCGTGTTTCTACCGCTGGATTTCTGTTTTGCCGAGTTTTACCGTAAGCCACGTGCACCTCTGTTTTAGAGACACCACCGGACTTCACTCACGCCCCCTTTGTGGTTCTCGTCCCCAGGATGGGACCAGTCGGACAAGTTTGTGAAAATCTACGTCACGCTGGCTGGCGTCCACCACGTCCCCGCTGAGAACGTGCAGGTGCACTTCACGGAGAGGTGAGTCCCGCCGCGGGAAGGCGGTCAGAGGTCAGAGGTCACCGTGGCGGGAGCTCTGCTCTCTGCGGTTTCTGCAGCCCGCCCAGCTTCAGACTGCGTGACCCCCCCCCCCCCCCAGCCTGCTTTGGCGGGGTGCGTCTCCTCTGGGGTGGGGGGCCAAGTGCTCTTCCTAAAACCGCGCTGGCGGCTCTCCTCCGCAAGACGAGGCGCACCTTTCGCAGAGCCAGACAGACGGTGTGTTCGCCGCTGTGTTGCAGGTCATTCGATCTCTTGGTCAAGAATCTCAACGGGAAGAATTACTCCATGATTGTGAACAATCTCTTGAAACCCATCTCTGTGGAAGGCAGTTCAAAAAAAGTAAGTTTGCTTTTTTTGTCATGTTGTGAAACCTCATTGAATTGTACCTGGCCGATGTAGAATTGAGATAAACCCGAACTAATTCACCCTCCATAAGAGGGACCAGCAGACGGCAGCATGTTGCACGTATTTTGTAACTGAAGCTCTGCTTGCACACAGCCTCGTGCGTGGGTGTGGGCGCGGCTGCGTCGGGGCTCCGGAGCGGAGTTCAGGGCTGCCGCAGATCTGGTTATCACACAGCCTGAAACATTTCCTCTCTGGCCCTTGACAGAAAGAGTCTGCCAACTCCTGGTCTAGAAAAAGAGAGTATTATAAGAATATTGCATTAAAATCGGGAGAGGAATAAGTTTTTCAAAGGGCACAGAGTGGGCCCCGGCTGGTGTAGCTCAGTGGATTGATCTCCAGCCTGCGAACCAAAGGGTTGCTGGTTGGATTCCCAGTCAGGGCACATGCCGGGGTTGTGGGCCAGGTCCCCAGTGGGGGCTGTGTGAGAGGCAGCCACACATTGATGTTTCTCTCCCTCTCTTTCTCCTTCCCTCCCCCTCTCTAAAAATAAATAAAATAGTAAAATAAAATATTAAATAAATAAATAAATGGTTCAGAGTGGGACTTGAGTTTTAACACTGGTCTTGCCACTTCCTGGTTATGACCTTTTGGCAGTTTCCTTGTTTGTGCAAAGGGGTTAATGGCTCCTTTCACAGAGTTGAAATGAAATGTACGTGAAGTGTTTAGTGGTGGCCCTCGTCAGGAGCTCTGTGTGGTTCTGGTACACGAAAGGACTTAAGTACCTAACCTAGTTGGACTTAGTAGAAGCTATAAAAATAAACTGCCTCGAAAAACCATCCACACTTTCTGCTAATTCAGATAATCTCTCTTTACCTGATTTAAACGAGGTTAGTGCATCTGGTATATAGATGTGCCGTTCTGCCATCTGTGTGTGGATAGAATTGTATAACAGCCTAACGATGGCACTAGAATGTCACGTTATCTGTTAGCTTGTGTCTCGCTGCCCCCTCTCCGCCTGCTAATTCGTGGTGGGAGGGACACTGAAAAGACGCCTGAGACCCTCGTGGATTGTGGTTGGAGGGGCCGCAGGCTCGGCTCCCGTTTCCTCAGCGCCTCCCGGGCTGGCTGCTGGTGCCGCCGTGCGTGCCTGGGTTCGCTGCCTGTCTGGGACCCTCACGCTGTGTCACCTCGTCCTCCCCCAGAATCCAGCCGCTCCTCCTCCCTGCTTTTCACACCCGGGGACCCTCCCATCCTTTCACACCCCAGGACCCTCCTGTCCTTTCACACCCCGGGACCCTCCCGTCCTTTCACACCCCAGGACCCTCCCGTCCTGGAGCTTTCCTGCTGCTCCGCCAGTTGTCTCGAAGGCCCTTCTCCTGCGTCTCGGGGAAGGCGCCCTGAGGGGGGGTCCTCCCCGCTCCCACTGGCGCCCTCTTCGTCTGGAGGACACTTGGTGTTGAAGGTGCTCTGGTAGGACCTGAGGTCTTCCTGCCGCACGAGTGCTTAGGCTCTGGCCTGCCACCTGGGGGCCTTACTGGGACCTCAGACAGGCCCCACACGCGGTGGTGGCGACCAGGGAGGAGCTGTGGTCCTCTGGGTTGCCCGTGCTGGCCTCCGTGTGTGTGAGCTGGGCCTGTGCTGCCTTCTCCTCCAGGTCAAGACGGACACGGTGATTGTCTTATGTAGGAAGAAAGCGGAAAACACACGGTGGGACTACCTGACGCAGGTAGAAAAGGAGTGCAAAGACAAAGAGTAAGTTCAAGTTCACTTTCGTTTCTTTAAGAATTTTAATACATTCTTTGCTGGGGTTATAGACTTTGAATGGCTTGTCTTTGTGGATGACAGAGTTGTGTGGTCTGTGATATGACCACTTACCTGCCAGTGACCACTGGCCGACCAGTCCCCTCACACCTGCTCCAGCTGTCAGAACCCACAGGAACTGTCCGGTGCGTTGCTCCCAGTTGGCTCCCGGTTGGCTCCCGGTGCCGGTCCGCAATGCCGGGCCAGCGGTGCTCCTCTGGTCACACGGCGCCCTGTCCCAGGGAGTCCGCTTCGGTAGTGCCCGCGGGGCCCAGGCGCCCCCGGGGTTCATGCGGGCCACGGGGGTTTCGCCGTCGCTGGTGGGGACGGGGGAGAGGGAATGTTTTTCTACTCAATGGCTCTTCTGAGAAGCGTTTATTCCAAGACCTCCATGTCAGTCACCATGGCTCTGCACCGTCACGCACTGCGAGGAGCGGGCCAGCCGCCGCCTCTCCCGCTCAGAGTCTCCGCGGGGCCGGCGGGCTCCAGTCGGGCACTCTCCGTGGAGCTGATCCGACACCCGCGTGAACGGTGCCTGAGCGCGGGGCCCCGTCTCGCTGTTACTGCGTGTCGCCAGCGTCCAGGGTGTGACCCGGCCCTCGGTAGACGAGGCGAGGGAGGCATTGAAAGGGACCTGGCCCAGGGCGGACGCGGGCCGGACTGGAAGGGGCGCCGACCGCACCGAGGCCGGCTGCTTTACCGCCGGCCCAGACCCCCGTGTCTCGGGCTCCGCGGGGCCTTGCTGACAGGGGATCTGTGTCCGTGTGTGACTGGTGCCCGTGTGTTTCTCTCAGAGTGCTTGTGCAAATAATACGAAGAACATGCTTTTAAAAACTATGACAGTTCAGAACAGTAAATGCTTGCTTATTTTTTCTGCTAAAAGTCACCTAGAACCCTACTGTCCCAAGGTAACCTCCGGCCGTTTTGATGCCCACCTTTTCGTGGGACCAGTGAGAGAATGCGTGTGCGCTGCACCGTGGGTGTCTGCGGGTCCTCCGTGTCCCCCCGTCCCCACCCCTCCACCGCCCGTGACATCGGCAGCCTGATCGGGGTCTCTCCGTGCCCAGTAATGGTGCACAGACAATTTCTCTCAGCAGATGGGGTCGTTTGCGCACACATGCATATTTATCCATTTTTAGATGTGTGTGTATTTTTCACTTGTTTTCTTTTTTAACAGAAAACCTTCCTATGACACGGAAACAGACCCTAGTGAGGGATTAATGAATGTTCTGAAGAAAATCTATGAAGACGGAGACGACGATATGAAGCGAACCATCAATAAAGCCTGGGTGCAGTCCAGGGAGAAGCAAGCCAAAGGAGACACGGAGTTTTGAGGCCGGAAGGCCCCTGGGAACTGACGGGGAAGGGCCGCTGTCCGGTGAGGACGCGCGGGTGAGCTGCACGGAGAAGTGTAACGGGTAACTTGGCAGAGCCGTCTTCTGAGTCAAGGCAGTGAATTCTCCTCCTGGAGGATTTATTTAAATAAAATACGCTTATTAAACACTTCCTCTAAAGATGGTTTCCTTAGTAAACTGGTCATTTTGTTCAAGAAGGAATAACACTGTCGCACGGGAAATGTGGAAAAGCCAGTCTTGCCAGTGAAAGTGCCGTGTAGTGTTTCTGTTCAGCTGAGAGGTAGAAAAGTTACTGCTGCTTAGGTTCCTGACATCAGTTCTCACCAGTGTAAGAATAAGTTTGAAAAAGTAAAACCTGAATTTTTGCATAAAATGCAAATTTGTACCTGTGCTTCCAGGTTGCTGTAGAGACGTCGATCTCTTCTGTGTTCGCAGCTTAAGCGATGCACGCCCTGCCTTACGGCGCCCTGAGGGCCAGTGACGGGGTGCTCCCCCGGGTGTGAATACGTTTGCTGACGGATAAATTGAGACCAAACCTGATCTTGACGAGAACCAACATCTCCGTCTAGTACCAATTAGTGAGTGTCGCCCTGGGTCTGACAGCTTACAAAACAAAGCAGTAACCACTGGCCAAAACCAGTGTAAAAATTCATCTTCTATTTTCAGTAAAGTCAGGTTTTTATTTGGCGACACAGCTTCACTATCAGTCTGTCCAGGAACGGTGAGGTTTTGGGGGGATGATTTGCTTTAGAGGGAATCACTGACCCTAGAACAGGAAGGGGCGCGAGATGCCCATCGTCCCTGCCCTGGGTTGAGATGCAGGGTAGACACACAGAGGAAAGGCCCGGGAGGATTAACCAAAACCGCTGTGACGAGAGTTCGGCACACGTGGTCGAGTCGAATCGGGCAGGTAGCGTTCAGAACGAACGGCCAGCCAGTGTGGGGATAGTCGGTAGTGCTGCTGAGCACACTGTTAACCCCGGTGACCAAGGCTGGGGTGCGGACTCGTGATGCACAGACCGCTGGCACAGGACAGGGGGGCCCGATGCAGAAGTGTTTATTGAGCCTCACTTTATTGCACTTCACAGGTATGTTTTTTACAAATTGAAGGGAAGACCCTCCACCAGCAAAAAGATTACAACTCGCTTTATTGCGATAGGCACTTTATTTCGGTGGGCTGGAACCCAACCTGCAGTATCTCCAAGGTATGCCTGTGATAGCATTTCTAAACAAGTAGAGGTGAGCTTTTGCTAAAATAACCAAAAGTAATAATATATGCATTCCAAACAAATGAAAGATCTAAATATGAAAATGAAGCCATGTGAGCACCAGAAGACATGAATAGAACCCCATTATGACCTAAGGGAGGGAATCCTACACTACATGATTCGGAAACGAGAAATAATAAGGCTAAATAAACATTGGTTAATTCCAACTATGTAATAAATGTTTACGCCGCCAAAAAAACCACACACACATAAGACACATAGGATTCCAAAATTCAGAAGAGTTCACAGAGAAAGAAATATAAGTGGATTTTAATGTGAAAAGATGGTTACCTTGTTTAGAAGAGAAGTAGAAAACTACCTTTCATTGGGAAAACCAGTGGTGTGGCATGCTGATGGTTGAGGGTCGGGGGATTCACACACGGGAGTGGGGGGAAGAGAGAGGGCTAGAACTGGTCGCCGCTGCCGGAGTCACAGGAGCATTGACCATCCGAGTCACGGCTCCTCTGGGCTCCTTCCCGGGAGACGATAACACTGACCGAGACTGGGAACGGCCTTTGCAGAGGATCGGAACCACCCAAACGTCAGTCAGTGGAGGACTGGCTAGGTGAAGTAGGGTGCGTCCGCATGGGGGCGCTCACGGTCACAAGCGGGTGAAGAGCGCTGGGGCCCGGTGTAGCGAGGGAGTGGTCGCCAGGACACAGACGGCGGGGAGGCGGAGTGCAGAGCACCATTCCCGGTGCACTCAACCGCCTGTGTTAGATCGGGTGGGCGTGTGCGTGCACCCACATACAGGTGTTTGCTTGTGTTTCACAAAGCAACTGAAAGGGTAAATCCAAACTAATAGGAACAGTTACAACGGGAAGGAGAGGGGCAGGGTGGGAGCGGTATTTCAGTGAATGTACCTTTTTCTTAAGTTTCCACTGGAGAACCATCTGAAATTTAATTTAGGAGCTAACTTAAAATAACCCTAACATTTGAAAACATACCAAGTTATAAACGTGTTGCTTTCAAGTGACTTTAGAGCACGGCATGTTGACTGTCCATTGGCCAGTGAGATGCTGGGACTATTGTAGGTTGATGTGATCAGGAGCTAAGATTTTTACAAATATAAATTCAATATAAACTTACTGTTTTTGTCTGGGAAAGATGCCCATTTCTTAGCAAGTCCAACCAAAAGGGCCTGAACGTGTGAAGCAACAACAGCCCAGAGTTCAGTACCTCTGAGCGGCACCCGTGGCGCGCAGATGTGGTCCCCACACACCGTTTCCTACTCGGAGCGCCGGGACGCCCGGGGAAAAGAGCCGTCCTCGGGGGCAGGGGACACACAAGGAAGCCTGGGTTCTGTGCGTCAGAACGCGAGGAGAGGTCCAGCCTCCTGCGTCACGGCAGCAGGACGGACGAAGGGCCCAGCAGCGGGGGATCGGGGCAGTGGGTTAACCTGAGCCTCAAATGATGTCCGGAGTGGATGGAAACAGAAAATCTGTTCCAGGTTCCAGTCGGGCATCGCACGACTGGAACCTGGACTCCGAGATGTCGCCCAGACCCATTCTCCCCCTGCCTCCCCAACCCTGTTATCTTCTGGCCAGGGGTTGCTCTGTACCCTGTGTAGTCACCCTCACCAGGAACCCAAAGAGCCTCTTTTTTTTTTTTATTTAAATTTTTTTTTAATTTAGATAAGGAAGAAAAGAGGGAAAAACATGAATCAGTTGCCTCTTGCACAGCCCCAACTGGGAACCTGGCCTGCAACTGAGGCATGTACTCTGCCTGGGAATCGAACCGGCGACCTTTTGGTTTGCAGGCCGGCGTTCAGTCCCCTGAGCCCCACTATTCAGGGCCAGAGAGCCCTTTTACCTCTTAGATATAAGCAGTCTCTAGGTCTTGCCCAATTTTCTTTCCTAAATACTTATATTTGTCCTATGATCTTTGCTAACACTGCTACCTTAGTTCAGGTCATCTACCTGGACAATTAAGACATCCTCCTAACTGGTTATCTTGCTTGTAGCCTTTTCCGTTTTTGGCTGTGTACCACCCATCCGTCAGTTACCTGTAGGGCACACTGGTGGTGTCATTCCTGTGCTTAGAACTCTGCAGTCGCTGTGTTTAAACCAAGCCTCAGCTCCTTGCCACCCGTGACGTCTGCTGTGGGTCGGCCCTGGTCTCGTGCTGTGTCCCTGATGCATGGAAACGACTGCAGTTCCACCATCTGGTGCCTTGATGCCTCTGCTGCCACCGTCCTGTCTGCACCGAGTCCCATCGCTGGCCTCCCGAGGTCTGTGCAGGCGTCGGCCCCGGAACACCTCCCGGGTGCTAGGTGGGTGCCGCCCCACTCCGTGCACGCTCGTGTCCCTGCACCGCTAGCGCGGCTCCTGCCTGAGACAGCCTTTGCTACCCCGCCTCGTTCTGCTACAGGCGACACAAACACGACGACAGAGACTTGACTACGCGACAGAACTGCTCCTCTTCGGATGGGTTTTTCAGGGGCTCCGCTCTAAGGGCCCCCAGAGACGGAACAAGAAAGCGAGTTCCACCGTTTGTTGGCCATCACGCACAGAAGCTGAGGGTCAGGCAATCAGACGCCAGCTCTCCCTCCCCACGTCCCGTTTCTCTAACAAGGCACCCACAGGAGAGCGGGCCGGGGGGCCAGCGCGGCCAGCCCAGCGCTCCGGGTGCGCCAGGGAGCTGGGTTTACGGCACCCCGGACCCTGCGTCAGCAGAGAGTGCCCCTAAGAAGTGCAGGAACCCTGAAAGGCTGCTGGAAGACGAACCTCGAAGGAAAAGGCAAGCACACAGAGCCTGTTTCCACAGAAGATATTTTATTACTCTGCACCATGCATGAGGACAGTGTATTTAATGTAGTCCAACAGGAGAGAGAATTTGCTAACAGGATGGACCATCCACATGTCTTCACTGAAAGTTTAAAAGTAACGGCATCAGGCAGACAGACTCCCATACTGGACGGGAGAAGGGTTTTTGTCTTAGAACGAAGTCTTTTCCCGGGACGCTCCACAGGCTGTGAGCGGGTCACCATATCGCGCGCTGGACCCCGGACATCTGCCCGTGGTCGGCCAGGTGACGGAAGACAATGCGACTGAGCCTCCAGCGCCGCTTCACGCCGCGTGGCCGGGACGTCATCACGCACCGGTTTCTGATCCGGACGGGGCAGCTGTCCCGGGGAAGGGCCGCGATCTCTTCGTCCGCCACGTCCTGAGGGAAGCCACAGCACTGTTAGGTCCCGCGGACGCACCGAGTCTGGATGCTGACCGAGGTCAGTGACTGCAGGAGGAGGGCGACGGGCTGGGCTCACCGACGCAGCCCAAGTGGCCAAGGAGCCTTGGCCACGGTCGGGAACCGCGACCTCAAAGTAGAGACAGACCAGAAAACTGGCAAACGTTTGACGTGGTCCCCGTGTGATTTTTAAAGACTTAACTGAAGGTTAACAAAGGTTCATGAGAATCCACAAGCTGTAAGGGTACAGCTCGGTAACCACAGACAACACGCCCGTGCAACCCAACTAGTCTGGGAAACAGCGTCACCGGCGCCCAGGCTGCACCGGCACCGCCTCTCCAGTCACTGCCTCCCGGCTAACAGCCACCCCGGGTCCTGCCACCCCAGACTAGTTCTTGTCTTGACTGTTGTATCAATGTGAACACAGAGCGCGCATTTTTCACTCACCGTTCGGTTTCTTCCATTCAACAATGTGTTTATGAGGTTTATCCATTCTGCTGCATGTGTCAGAGTTGGGTCACTCTCATTGGTGGAAACTTACCCATTCTGCAGTGGGTGGACAGCTGGTAGTTTCGAGTTTTGAGCTACTATTTATAGGGCTGCTACACAGATCCTTGTGTAAGTCATGTGGGAAGTGTGTGAATGCATTTGTTGTCTTGCCCATGAGATTTTTCCCCAGCCTTACTGAGAGGCAGTTGACACACACACTGTGTGAGCTCACGGTGTGCAGCACGGTGACTCGGTGTGTGCGTGGTCTCGGTGCGTGTGTGCACCATGAAACAATGACCACGGTGAGGTTCCTCACCACCTCCACCACCTCACGTAATTACCTTTCTCATGTGGTGAGAACAGTTAAAACTCACTCCCTCGGTAACTCTGAGGTATACAATGCAGTGCTGGTACCACAGTCACCCTGCCCGCCGTACCTTAGGTCCCCAGAACTCACTCGCAAGTAGACATCTGTCCCCTCGGACCGGCACCTCCCTTTGCCCCCCTCCCAGCCTCTGCTGAGCGCCATTCTGTTTCCGTGATTCTGCTTGTGTAGGTTCCTCATACGGGGGAGGTCACAGAATCTGCCACTCTGTCACTTACTGCGCTTAGCGTAACTGCCCTCGAGGTGCATCCGTGTCACCGCGAAAATCAGGGGTCCCTCTTTGGGAGCACGGTGCCACACTCACTGGTGACACCTGGGCCGCTCCCACGGCTTCACTGCTGTGCACGAGGCTGCAGTGAACTTCGGGCACACGCGTCTCCTCACTGCTAGTGAGTCCGTCTCCTTCAGGTGCACGCTTAGACGTGGGAGTGCTGGATCGCACGTGGGAGCTTAATTTTTTGAGGAGCTTCCATACTGTTTTCCACAGTGGCTGTGTCAGTTTACATTCCTACCAATAATGTATCCATTCTCCATGTATGTCTTTGGAAAAATGCCTGTTCAGGTTGTCCGCCCATGTGGGGAGACTACCTTTTAAGTTTATAGGTGACACAGTATTGTATTGGTTTTAGGTTTACAACAACAGTGATTTGATACCTACGTACCTACAGTGTGATCACCACAGTGAAGTCTAGTACTGTCTGTCGCCACGTCAGGCTGCTGTAATAGTACTGACCGTGTTACCTGCGTCTCTGCCCATCTTGACACTGGATTTCTTTTTGGAATTTTTTTTTTTTTTGCTACCGAGTTGTGTGAGTTCCTGTATTCTTGGACATGAACACCTCATCAGGTGTGCGGTTGGCAAATACCTTCTCCCACTCGCTAGGCTGCCTTTTCACGTCGTTCCTTCGCGGCGCAGAGGTTCTAGTTTGATGTGGTCCCACTGGTTCATTTCAGCTGTTGCTGCTCACACTGTTGGCGTCACACCTGAAAACCGTTGCTGCTCACACTGTTGGCCTCACACATGAAAACCACTGCTGCTCACACTGTTGGTGTCACACCTGAAAACTGTTGCTGCTCACACTGTTGGCGTCACACCTGAAAACCGTTGCTGCTCACACTGTTGGCGTCACACCTGAAAACTGTTGCTGCTCACACTGTTGGCATCACACCTGAAAACTGTTGGTGCTCACACTGTTGGCGTCACACCTGAAAACCGTTGGTGCTCACATGGTTGGCATCACACATGAAAACTATTGTTGGTGCTCGCACGGTTGGCCTCACACCTGAAAACTGTTGCCAAGACCAATGTGAAAGCTTTTTCTTATGTTTTTTCCTAGGAGTTAGGCATTTTCAGGTGTTACTTTTCAGTCTTTAACCCATTTCAAATTCCTTTCTGTGAGTAGTATAAGGGTCCAATGTCATTCTTTTTATAGGAATATCCAGTTTCCCTAATACCATGTAATGAAGAGACCATCCTTTCCCCTACTGAGTATTTTCAGCTCCCCTGTCAAATATTTACTGGGCCTTCATGTGGGAGTTTATTTCCGGACTCGGTCCTGCCCCGTCGGTCCGCATGTGTTTTCTGTGCCAATACTGTGCTACTTGGACTCGTACAGCTCTGTGGTAGAGCTGGAAATCAGGAAGGGCAATGCCTCCTGCCTTGTTCCTTCTCATGACTGCTTTGGCGATTTGGGGTCTTCTGACATTCCAAATGAATTTTAGGGGCACTTTATTATTTATTATTTTTGAGAAATGCCATTGGAATTTTGATAGGGACTGCACAGAACTGGTAGATGGGTTTGCGTAGTACTCCATTGTAACAGTATTCATTCTTCTGGCCCATGAACACAGGATATCTTTTTATTTAGGTCTTCTCAATTTCTTTCATCAGTTTCTTACAGTTTTCAGTGTTTAGATCTTTCACCTTAAATTTTTTTCTGGTATTGCATTGTTTTTCTTTTTTTTTTTTTAATCCTCATCTGAGAATGTTTATTGATTTGAGAGAGAGGAACGGAGACAGAGAGACAGAAACATCAACTGGTTGCCTCCCGCACGTGCCCCAGTTGGGGATCAAACCCACAACTCTAAGTGCGTGCCCTGATCAGGGATTGAACCTGCAACCTGTGGTATGTGGGATAACTGTTTTCTGTATTTCTTTTTCACGTAGTTTGTGGTTAGTATATAGAAATGCATCTGAATTCTTTATGCTGATTTTGTATCCAGCAACTTTACTGAACCCATTGATTAGTTTTAACAGTTTTCTGGTGGAGTCTTTGGGATATAAGATCATATCATCTGCAAACAAAGACAATTTTACTTCTTCCTTTTGATTTGTATGCCTTTTTCTTTTTTGTCTTCCCCGACTGCTCTGGCTAGGACTCCCAGTACTACGCTGAGTAGGAGTGGCGATGGAGGGCACCCTTACCTCCTTCCTGGCCCTAGGGGAAAAGCCCTCAGCCTTCCATGGTTGAGTCTGTCAGCTGTGGGTTTAAGATGCCGAGGTGTGTTCCTTCCATACCCAATCTGTTGAGAGTTTTTAAGATGACAGGGTGTTGAATTTTGTCTGATGCTTTTTGTGCATCTGTTAAGATCCTATAATTTTTATCTTTGGTTCTGTGCATTAATGTGGTGTATCATTTATTCCTCTGAGTGTTGAACCATCCTTGAATCCCAGGGCTGAATCCAACTTGATCATGATGTATGATCTTCTTACTGTGCTGTTGCATTTGTTTTGCTGGTCTTTTCCTGAGAACGTTTGCATCTGTATGCTTCGGTGTCTGGGTAAC
The DNA here is from genome assembly GCF_004126475.2 of Phyllostomus discolor. Taxonomy (NCBI): domain Eukaryota; kingdom Metazoa; phylum Chordata; class Mammalia; order Chiroptera; family Phyllostomidae; genus Phyllostomus; species Phyllostomus discolor. Next base: position 21,177,965 of record NC_040916.2, on the reverse strand, counting down.
AACGCCTGCCTGCGAAAACGGATGGGGAAACGTTCCCTCCTCTTCAGTACGCTGGAGGGTGGGAGAGGGTTTGGTGTTCATCCTTCTTTAAGTGCGTGCCAGGTTGTTATGCTTCTAAGAATTCATTCATTTCTTAGGTTATCCAGCATGTCGGCATACAGCTGTGTGTATCACTCTCTGTGATCTTTATGTCCGTGGCACCAGTTGTCCTGTTTCCTCTTTTGTTCTGATTTTATTTATTCGGGTGCTCTCCTTTCTCCTTTGTTAGTCTAGCTAAAGGTTTGTCAGTTTTGTTTTAACCTTTTCAACAAACCAGCCTGTAGTTACATATATCCTTAGTGTTTGCCTGGTCCCTATTTCACTTACTTCTGCTCCTTATTTCCCTTCTTCTGCCAACTTTGGGCTTAGTTTGCTCTTCTTTTTCTGTTTCCAAGAGGTATGTAGTTGGGTTATTTCCCACAGGACTTTGAGTCACGCAAGTGTGAAACTGCTGGGCTGAGGCAGCAGCAGGAGAACTGGGGCGGAGAGGCGGCAGAGGGAGGCAGGGAGGGCAGGACCCCGCGCAGCCTGGGCACCGGCGGCAGGGACTCTGACTGATGCAGGGTGGACCGAGTGGGCGGACGAGGCTCCCACATCTACAGGCCCTTTGTGAGGCACAGAGTGAGCCTGGTCAGGGCAAAAGTGGTGGAGGGGAGGAAAATGGCACTTACTGCAGTAGCTTGCACTACGGTTTTGCCAGCTGAAGTTCATTCTTACGTATGTGCCTAAGTTGTAGGTATGTGTGCCTGTGTATTCTATTCACTGCTATCTGACAAGCATGATTGACCTTGTGCTAGAAGCACAACAATTACTCTGACGTATAAAAAGTACATAAATTAGCCCCGGCCGGTGTGGCTCAACTGGTCATCCTGTACACCAGACGGCTGGGGTATCAAGTCCCGTCCAGGGAACACACCTAGGTTGTGGGTGGGATCCCTGGCTGGGGTGTGTACAAGAGGCAACCAAAAGATGTTTCTCTCTCTTTCTCCCTTCATCTCTCTATAAAATCAATAAACATATTTTAAGTACATAAATAAGAAAATTCACATGAAAGCCACTAAATTAGCATAAACTGTTAAGCATTAAGGACAGTTTCTGGCCCTGGCCAGTGCGGATCAGTTGGCTGGAATGTTGTCCCCTGCCCCAAAATCCCAGGGGTTCAGTTCCTGGTCAGGGCACGTCCCTAGGCTGCAGGTTCAGTTCCTGGGCAGGGTGTGCATGGAAGACAACCAACCAGTGCTTCTCACATCAGTGTTTCTCTCTCTCTCTCTCTCTAAATTCAATAAACATACTTCAAAAAATTTAAAAAAAAGAATAGTTCCTGATGTCCAATACTTTGTAAATATGTTGCTGTTATAAAATACTGACAGAATTCTACAAAAGGACGCAACGAGGTCAGCGACCGGCAGACAGCTAAGCGTCACAGGAGGAACTGGAGGGGAGAGAGGACCAGGTCGGGAGCATGAAGCGGGGTCACGGAGACAGACCCTGAAGACCGGCTGCGCACTGCGTACTTGCGCATGTGCACAGCAGTGCGCCCGCAGACCCTGGGGAGCCGGGGGCTCATCGTAACCTGCTAACCTGAAGGATTCTGGGCAGGATGGTGTTCTTCCTGAGCGAGTTGATCCGTAGCCTCTCGTCTGCATACTCGTAGGCCATTTTCCGTCTCTTCACGTCACGCAGCATTCTCCAGTCCACGTAGTAACCTCGAACCTGACCGGAGGCGGATGCAGGGACCATCTGAAAGAGAGGAGGAGCGACCGAAGGACAGTCAGACCGGGCTCTCCCGGCGTCCCCACCCTGCGGCCCCTTGCAGTCACTGCTTGTGACCAACTATTTTTTGTAGTAATTCGGAATCACTTTAACAATTTTAAATAACAGATACCTTCATTCCAAATAAATAACTTTTGGAGATGTACATTAAGCCTAAATGGTGGCAACCAATACAATGCCAGTAATGTGTGCACTGGAAGGTGGAATATTTTCTGAGATTTTTAATGTAATGCTGTTTGATCTTTACTCTATAGTTACATGGTTCAACATTTTAAAAAAGCATGAAAAGAGTCCTGGCTGGTGTGGTTCAGTGCCCTGAACACCAGACTGCAAACCAAAGGGTCACTGGTTCTATTCCCAGTCAGGGCACATGCCTGGGTTTCGGGCCATGTCCCCAGTAGGGGGTGCTCCTTCTCCCTCCCTTCCCCTCTCTAAAAATAAATAAAATCTTTACCAAAAAGGCAGTAAAAAAAAGGGTGGAGTCTCCCTCCCACCTCACCTGCTCAGTGACCACGCCCTACCTCCAACTGTATCCACTGTTACTAGTCTCTCCCAAAACTTTTGTCTACACAGACAGATGCATACCCTCTCTCTCCCGTGTCCCTTCCCTTCCCTTCCCCCTTTGACTGCGCTTAACAGTGTATCTTGGGGATCTTCCCATACCCAAGCGCCTTCTGGTCTCCTCCACTCTGTGCATGTGCCGGGGTTGGGACATGCTGCCCCAGAATGTGGCGCCTTGGCGTACTGATCTTTGAAGCAAAAGAAGTGTGAACAATGCCAAGTGCACAAGGGCCTCTCTGACCTTCCCCTGAAGCCAGAAGACCCTCGCATGAAGGAGGTATGTTGGGGGCAGGGGTGAAGAGCACCCTCACCTATGAACTGAGAACCATCTGAACAGAGAGGCCTTGCTGTTCTCCTAGTCCACACTTAGCTCGTACCCTTCGTCCTGTGACGCGTTGCCTCGACTCCCCACTCTGCACCAAACCCAGCACAAAAACACTCGGGTTGGACCATTTCCTTAGGTCTTCAATTCCTTATGGAGGCTCCCATATCAGGTAAAACTTACACATTTGTAAGCTTTTCTCATGTTAATCTGTCTTTTGCTGGGGGCCCCAGCTAAGAACTAGGAAGGGTCAGAAGTCTTCAGGGAAATTATTTCTTTCTCCCCGCAGATGCATCATAATTTATTTAACCTGTGACCTATTATTGGACAGCTAGACCACACCTCACCATTTATCACTGAAAAAATGCTGCAGGGAATAACCTCCTATACAAATCATCTCATGTGTGATCCTATGTACCAGCAGGGTAAATTCTAGGAAGCAGAACTGCAGGGTCAAAGGGTACTTTGGAATGATCGCTGACCGAATATCTCTTAGCATGAGCTGTCCAGAAACGACCCAGCAGGCTCCTTATTATCGCCTGTTTACATGGTGATCGTCTACAGTTCTGACCGACAGGACAGGCACAGAATAAAGGCCACTAAAAACTCAAATATCTCCCAAACCAGAGCAAACAGTACAGCTGATTAAGTTGCAGCTACAGAAAATGATGATGGCTTCCTATAACAGCTGTTTACAGAAGAAATACATGAGGTCTGTCTGGAAAAAGTCCAGCCATTGTTAATGTAACAACGGTTTTACGTGACATCGATGTGACCTGGCAGCCAAGGCAAGTGGACTGGAATGCGCATGTGTGAACAATGACGACTTCACTGTACTAGTCAGTGGGGGTGATGGATGCCTTTAGGTGAGCGTGTGTACTGTGTGGCCGTCACATTCAAAATGACTGAGCAAGTAGAGCAACAAATCCATATCAAATTTTGCACTAAGCGTTAACATTCCTTCACGGGAGCTATTCAGATGACTCAGAAGGCTGCAGCTATGGGCACCTGGTGGCTGGCAGCTTCATCATGTCTCGTGCAGAGATTTTTGGTGAAATACCAAATCATCCAGTGACTCAGCCCCCAACAGCCCAAATTTGGAGCACTATGACTTTCCAAAACTAAAATCACCCTGAAAAGGAAAAAATTTCAGACTATTGATGGGATTCAGGAAAATACAATGGGGCAGCTGATGGCGACTGGGAGAACTGTGTGAGGTCCCAAGGTGCCTACTTTGAAGAGGACTGAGATATTGTCCTATGTACAATGTGTCTTGTGTCTTCTTCAATAAATGTCTCTTCTTCCTATTACATGGCTGGATACCTTCTGGACAGGCCTTGTATATACAGCATTATACAGAATATAAAACTGAAAATGAGAATACTATACTAGAAAGCCAACAGTTTTCCAGTCTATTCACAGAAGAAAACTCAGTATTTCCAATGCTAAAGTCTCAGGGGAAATACAACAAATCTATAATCGCCTTTTGGAAATGAGGCGGCGGACTGGACATTCAGCACTGATTTGACCCATGACTGGGTCAAATGAACACTGTGGCCCCTGTGGCTGGAAATAGGGGGGCTTCATGAAGGCTTTGAAAGACTGACAGAATTTTAATTTTTCTTTTTATTCTCACCCAAGGAAATTCTTTTCATTGCTTGGAGAGAGAGAGGGAGGGAGGGAGAAGCATTGATTGGTTGCCTGTCATAAATGCCCAGACGGGGGATCAAACTCATAACCTTTCAATTACTAGGGGATGCCCCAGCCCACAGAGCCACACCCGCCAGGGCTGAGCTGACAGAATTTTGATACGGTTATGGGTTGGGGAAGGGGAGAGAAGGTGAAGCCTGTCCAAATCAGACAAGGAGATGAGGACATATTCATGAAGACCAGGCGTGGTCGTTCCAGCTAAAAGGATCTAGGATGAGGGGCGGGGCAGGGTCTGCTCTTACCTTTTCCAGGGAGACAGAGAAAACAGAATTCAACCTTTTGTCCTTCTATTCCTTTTCAAACTATTCCTAACCAACTTCCTCTCTACTATTTCCTATCTGGTTTTTATGTATTTAAAAAAAAATCTTTCATTCTTTATATATCTTTTTTTCTGACTATAAAAGTAATACACTTTTTAAAAATGTATTAGTCTATATTCTGTGGGTGTTTTATGTCCTTTGCCCACATTTACATGGTATTTCCTTACCAGTTATAGAAGTGCTCTATAGATTAAGATCACCTCTATTCTGTTCTGCCCACGTCCCGTTCTGCCCCGTCTCACCCCTCTTCACCTCTTAAAACCCGTCCGCTGGGCTCTCTCCAACTAAGGGGCTACCGTCACCTAAATCTCAATCCTCAGTTTCTCCTCTTAGCGACTCCTTCAGATTTCTGCTCTGAGTCTTGAATTCCTCCTGATAGCTCCCTCTGTAGCTCTTTCTCCTCCCTCCACTGGGGGAGAAAAATTAACTTCATCTTTTAAAACTTTTTAAATGTGCTACTAGAAAACTTTAAGTTCTATATGTGGTGGGCATTGTATTTCTGCTGGACAAGGCTACGACAGACGAAGGGATGGTCCACGTTCCTAAGACCAAACATCATACCTGAGACCCATCACCTCTGGCCTACACAGGGGTACAGGGCCAGCGGGTCTCTCTCTCTCTCTCTCTTTTTTTTTTTTTTGCCACTCGACAGGATCTTGCCCTTTACCACAAAAACACGCAGTTGCTTCTGTCATGTGAAAAACACACAAAACACCCACTCTTAACTCATCATTCCTCCAGCTATTGAACCAGTTTTCTGCCCCTCTTGGCAGCAAAACGTCTTCGGAGGCTTGTTTCCACCCCCTGGTGTCCGATTTCTTTCCTCCCGTTCTCTCCGGAACGCTGTCGCCCAGCCACCTCCACACGCCACACCGAGGGCCCGTTCTCAGCGCCCCTCTAAGGGACCTGTCAGCCTCGAGCGGTCTACCACTCCCCGCTCCTCGACACTGTCGCCGCCTGCTCCCCGGCCGCACGCTCCTGGGTTTGCTCCTCCCTCGCTGAGCCCCCTTCAAGTCCCCTTTGCTTATCCCTCAGCGTGGGAGTCCCTGGGGCCCATCCTCGGACCCCTTCTCTTCTCCACCGACACTGCCTTGTAAACAGAAGCCAGTTTTACGGGGACGGACACCAAAGGTGCATCAGCAGCTCGGGCCTCCCCAGAATCAAGCCGGAGGAGGGAGAACCCCTGGGGCGGGTCCGCACTGGGTTCTACAGGTGGCAGAGCAGGGGCGGGGGGCGCAAGTTTGGAGGTTCCGGAGGGCAGGGGAGGGGTAGGGGTTAAGGCGCGGGCCTGACCTGCCGGACGCTCCGCAGCAGCGAGCCTAGCATGGAGGCCGCCATGTTGTCCGCCGCAAAGTCAAACCGCTGCAACTTTATTGACTCTGCCCAATACAGAGACGCTCGAGGGGCGGGGCCTGGGCCGCAGGGGAGAGGCGGGGCGGGGGCGGGGCTCCAGCCCACCGGAAGGAGAGGTTATTTATTGGCGTTCTCGTGGTAATTAACGGAACTCGGGCAAATTTCAAAGCTGGGAGCGCAGCTTTGATGCTGATGGGCAGTCTGGCGCTCCTTGCTCGCCGCTCCCCTTCCTCTGGCTTTCCCTGCCCGCTGAGGCTACCTGCGTCCCTACCTACGCCCCTTCCTCCGCCCCCCTCCCCCCAGGTGGTCGTTGCCAAAGTCTCTGCCCCTGAGTCCTCCTCCGTCTTACTCAACCTGTTCCTCCCCTTAGGTTCTGCGTGCAGTTTAGGGGGGTACTTGCCAGACACCGACAGTTATTGCCAATCCCCTGTATCATCCCGCTGTAGATGTTGCAAATCAGCTTTCTGCCTCAATGGTGATACTGATCGTGTTGATGGTGGCGATGATACAGTACCCGTTTATGTCTGTTGTGTACACAAACACGTATTCTGTACTGGAAGGGGGGCATTGCCGTTTAAAAGTTGCCGATTCAGTCTGCAGTGCAGGGAACTTTCAGGTCATCTTACTCATTTTAAGTGCTCAGTTCAGTGGTATTAAGGACATTCACACTGTTTTACAGCCGCAACCACCACCCATATCCGGAACTTTTTATCTTCCCACACCCAAACTAGGTGCCCACTGGGCGAGGGCTTCCCATTGCCTGGCAACCCCGGCCCTGGCGCCACTGCTCAGCTTCGGTCTCGTGAATCGGACTCCTCTTCGTAGCTCGTATAGGTGGAGTGACACACCTGTTTTTTGATGCCTGGCTTCTTTCACTGAACGTGTCTTCGACCTTCATTGAAGTGGTAGCATGTATCAGTGCTTCGCTCCTCCTCGTGGCTGAATAATAAATACCCCGTTGTATGGACATACCACAACCTCTTTATCCCTTCATCTGTAGGTGGACATTGGCTTTTCGTCTACCTTTTGACTACTGTGAATAAGGCTACTGTGAACACGTGTGTTCCATACCTTAAACAGCATTGTTATCTTATTAGGCTGTTTTGCACTGGAAGAGAAGAGCTCAAAGCAATTTAATGGCTGGTAAGATAGGAGCTCAGAGATAGCGAGATAAGACTCCAGGTCTTCTTTAATTAATTGCGTTGGTTTTGTGAAACAGCCTAAGATCTTTTCCCCCCATGCACCTTCTCCCACTAAGTGTGGGAAGCTTGGCAAGGCCAAAAGGAGGCTTGCTTTACCTTGAGTTCTCCCAAGGGGTCTCGAGTTCCCTGGCCTTTTGACAAAGTGTAGGCAAGGCTGTTGGGCTTACTGTCCCTGAATTCCAGGATCAAGAGGACCATCATCCTTCATTCATTTATTCAATCGACAAACTCATTTTAAGTGTCTGTTGTATGCCACTGTGTGTGTGTGTCTGTGTGTGTGTGTGTGAGGCAGAGTGACAGAAGAAACATCTTTGTCCTTCTGACGCTTCAGTTCAGCTGGAGACTGTAGAGTCAGACAGAGGTGGAGGCACCCGCCACCCGCCGTTGTGTGGCCTTTGCTTTTTCCACTTTGTCTCAGCTTTGGGAGCTGAAAAGGTATCTTGGGGTGAACAGAGTAAAGTTTAAGAGTCAAATTGTCTTGAGATGTGATTGTGAGAGACTGCTCTACCACCATCTAGAATCACAATGTTGAGTCTCGGCCCAACAAGATAGTAAAAACGATTGTACAGGTGGTAAAGGTGAGGCGGAGAGAGGTCGGGTGACCTGCCAGACCCGCAGAGCCCGCCCTGTGCCACGGCCCCTTCTGCTCCTCCTTACCCACACTGTCCCTGGAGGAACACGGGCTCAAGGACACAGGCCCCGTCTGTCATGGTGTCCTTTCTTATGAAGCCTGTCAGTTGCTTAAGATGTAGATTTTGTTTCAATGCAGTCAATACCCCAATGCAATTTTTCTTAACAAAGGTAATTTAAAAAATATATATGAGAGAAATGGGAGGGAGGTAGAAAGCTCTGAAATTTTTGAAAAAGAAAAACAACAGTATTTTTGCCCTCCTAGTTATGAAGAGGCCACATGTCATTATGCACGACCGCACTGGTTCGGTGCTGGTGCCGAGGCCAAAAGGCGGTGCAGGAACTGGAACAGATGCGCCAGAAAAATACTGTCAGTGTAATCACAACTTGGATTTTATTAAAGGAAGCAGAACAATTGTTGCACAAGTGGTATTGGAACAACTGTTTAGAGATTTGGGAAAAAATGTTTTAATTATATTTTTACCCTTTACCACTTATCAAAATAAATTTTAGGTAAATGAAAGAGTTAAATGCTAACAAACCTTACGAAGAAGGAACTATAGATGAATATGTGTTTAAACTTCAGAGTCACACATAGAATATTTGCCCGGTACGCACCGGCCCTTGGAGTCCCTGCCCTGCCCAGTCTGGCTCAGGACCTGACCACCCTCCCTGCCGCCCCCCCCCATGCTGCCCACACAGTGGTCCAGCACGGCCCCCAGGGCCAGGCCCCCTCCCAACGGAGAGCGGGATGAGGGCTGGACTTAAAGGCACCAGCCTGGAGCAGCGTTGTGAGAGGCACTACAGACAGGAGGATGATGAGAGTGACAGGAAAGTGTGTGCTGGTGGGAGGGCACGGACACACGCACAGGCATTTCAGCCTTGCTCTGAGATGGTGTGCGTGGACAGCCTGCCTGACTTAAACACCGCCAGCTGAACAGAACCCTCTTGGTGTACCGGCGGGGGCCTGGAGTAGGGGTGGCCTTTTCTGGTTGCAGCCCCAAGTGCCTCCCCACCACCTGGGAGTCTCCTCCCAGAGCTCTGTGCTGTGCATGAGTTGGACACAAGGTGGCAGTGGTAGCACACCTGAGCTCTGGAAACACAGACACACGCACACCCGCCCCTGTCCACCAAATAAGATGATGGCACATTGGCACGTTCCAACCATCAGGCCGGACCTGTGTCTGAGTCTGCCTTCTTTACAGGAGTCGTAGGCAAGACGGGCTGCCCAATTTGTAGGCCCAGTGCAAAATGCAAATGTAGGACCCCTTGTTTGAAAACCAGGAAAAAGTTCCTGTTGAAAATGGTAAAATACAGAGCTGAGCTTAGGGGCAGCGAGGCAGGCCCCTCTCACCTCTCACCTGGTGGCTTCTCTGAAGTGACACGGACAAGTGAGGGACCAGGGGCCTGCTGGCCGCTCACACATGCACGGCTGCCTAGTGCGGGGCGGTGGACGCCCGAGGGACCCCCCCCCCAGAGCCAGTGGGGGACGGAAGGGCTCCTCGGGGGTCTCAGAGATGTGGTGTCACTGATATAGGACCGCATCCTCCATCGCTCTGGCCCCACTCTGGCCCCACCCCGCTCCCTCTCTCCGGCTCCCTGGGGCCCTTGCCCACGTCTCCTCCTTGCACATCAACCTCTGTCTTGGGTTCTGCTCTGCGGCTGGTGGGGGAGGTGTCGGGGGGCTCAGGCTAAGATGAACACACCCAGCCAACAGGTCATCCAGAGGGTGTTGAGTCTGCTTCTCGTTGTCTCTCTGACTGCCTCCAGTCCTGCCCCTGCTCCTCCAGGTCAGACCTGCTTCATCTTTTGGGCTCCGTATTGCTCTTGTTGCGTCCATTTTTTAAAAACTTGACCCATCGCCTTCCCCCAAAACACATCCACCCTTTTCTGCAGCCAGAGCGAGCTTTCTCAGACCCGAACTGCTCACTTTGGGGAGCTCTCCATCATCTGCAGAATAAAGCCCTCTGCAGCGCCATTCCCCTCGCCCCCGAGCCCCGCCTGCCCGCCGGGTTGCCCCTCCTCCCTCGGTCCTCCTGCCCTTATCTCAGGCACCCGCCCCGTCCAGTTCGGTTTGGTTCGCCAGTGCTCAACTGAACACCAGGCACACAGCAGTTTCTGCCCTCCGAGGGGTGAGGAGCAGGTGGGTGGGCGAGGAGACGCTACAAATGCCCGGGGTGGGCGGCACTCATGTGTCACCAGAGTCCCGTGCAAATCAAGGCTTGCAGCTCTTCCGCCTCGGCTGAGGGGCCTGAAGATATTTTCTCACCAGGCCGAACTAGGGTGGGGTTTTGGTAGGGAGATAGGACATTTTTCTTCTGCAGAATGCGAGATCTTGTAGAAAACTAAGGTTCTGAGTGGGGGAAATATATGAAAAGCCTTTTTATCTTCGTATCAATCCTAAAGACGGATGTCTAAATAAAGGTGACCCGATTGGTGTTTTGCACATTTTAGATTAGTAGCGGTGGGTGTGTCACTCAAAAACACAAGGTTGCATCGTCTTCCCAGCGGTTTCCAGGAGACGCTTGCATATTTGTTTCTGATTTGTCACAGATTCTACACATGGAAAGAGGGTTTTCTCTTCTGCGTCCCATTTTCCATCCTCATGTTCAGTGTCTTCCTGGCCCAAGGGCTGGGAAACTCTCCGTCCCCCTCTCTGCTCCCGTCCTCACCGGCCCCCTCCCGTGTGTGTGTGTGTGTGTGTGTGTGTGTGTGAGTCCTTGTGCTTTTCTCCGCCGCCTGTAAGATCACTGCCCCCTGAATTTCGGCCGTTCCAACCCAGTGCGGTCCCCTCCCGGTCCTCGAGCTGCTGCAGCTGCAGAAGACCCTGCTCTCAAACAAGTCACATTCCGATGCGGCGGGGGAGTGCGAACACTCTTTGGCACACTGCTCGCGTACTTGCACCTTGTCGAGACTGCCACGCCAGCCCCTCTGCTCCTCAGGCCGCCCACCCTGCCTCCTCTGCTCTTCCCACCTCCCGGCTGCTCTCCTCCTCCTGTCTGACTCCATCAGGGGTGACTCCCACTGGGCGCTCAGGACGCGGCCCTGCTGGCCTCGCTGGGCGGAGGGCGGAAGCCCAGGGCACATGGGCGCACGCACAGCTGTCACTGCGGCGCCTCGCTGGCTCGCTCCCGAAGCTGCCGTGTGCGTGTATCCGTGTTCATTCCCCCAACTTGCTGGAAACGTTTCCAAGGCAAAGCGCTGTTTTCGGCGTACTACCCCCGTTCCAGCGGAGTGTCGGGAACGTTCATAAACATGGGCTGGATCGAAGTGCTTCCCATCCCGCCTTTGACTGTGTCCTAACCGGACTCGGCCAGGGTCTGCCCAGGGAGGGACGGGGCTGGCACGGGCTCCCTTCAAGTCCAGTGTCCGCGCACACCAGCTGCTGGCTCGGCGTTTCGTAAAAAGGGCCCGTCTGTCCCTCCCTCGCTCCCCGGGCCTGGTGAAGGCCGTTCTCATGCTGCCGGGCGGGCGTCCCTGGAGGTTTTGTCCCTTCCGGAGGAGAGGTGCCAGAGTTGCCCCAGGGGCAAGGGGGATGTGAGGGGCTCTCCTGGGCCCCTCCAGAACACGGTGGTGAGGTACGCACCCTGTCCCCGTGGAGAGAGAGTGAAGTCTGCGAGGACAGAGCAGAGGCCTGGCTGCGGTGCTTTCCGGATGCAGCCAGCTGTCCCGCAGGGAGCCAGGCCCAGGCCCAGTGCTGCCCATGGCACGCACCGTGGTCACCCTGCCGCCCCCTGGAAGCCCACGGAGCTGGACTTGGGCGCCAGCTGCCCCTGCGCTCCCTGGCCTCTGTGGGCGGGTCCCTGAAGTCCTGCCTCAGCGCAGTTCCTCCTCTCTCCCTGCGCCTCCGGGCCCCGGGCCGGGGTCAGCGCCGAGGGATCCGCAGCTGTCTCTGCCTCGGTGGCCGTGCGGTGGGTGCCTTCCCTCCCCTCGCCAGGCGCTAGCTAGTCTGCACTGGCCTGAGGCCGGGTGACTCAGAGCCCCCCCCAGGGGCTCCCCCTCGCTCTCCCCCTGCTCCGCCAGCTGCCTGTGGTCCCAGGGAGACACACTGTTTCATGTGCCTGGGGGGTGAGGTCATACCCGTCCTCCCGTGCGGTGTCCGCAGCAGATTTTCATCTTCGGGAAGAAGAAGCGGGTGGGAAAAGCAGCTTCTTTCTTCTACATCATTTTCCCCTTTTCTTTCTTTCCCCACATCCGGCTTTTTCTTAGTTCCAATCCCCGAAGACAGGCAAAGTGTTGGGAATTTAGCTGAACTACCAGAGCCGCAGGTCAGGGGGAGCCGAGGGCGGGAAACCCCCGCAGAGCCGCAGCGTGAGTCCCGGAGGGGGGGACGCCAGTCCCGGAGAGGACACGTGGCCAGGCGACCCTCCGGGTCACTCAGCAGCCCCAGAGCGACGGAAGTGTGCCCAGTGAGCGACCTCATGCCTGTGGTCCACGCTGGGGCCCCGGGGGAGCGCCCCAGGAAGCCGCACTCGCTTCATGTCCCCTGTCTGTCCGGGACTCCTGGCCGGGTGTCCCCTCCCATCCCCCTCCTCCCACCTGGGAGCGAACTGTGTTAGAGAGAGTGTTGGGGGGGAGGGGCCTGGTCTCCCCCCGAGTCGGTCCCTTGTCCGTCAAACCGGGGAACGCGAATGCCCTCCTGACGTATGTTAGGACAGGAAATGAAGACTGTGTGTCCCGAGGTTCTTCCACCCTCCTCTCTTCGCCGCCCGGGCAGCGGGGCAGCGGGCCTCCGGTCCTCGGTCAATGCCTCTTCGTCAGGCGGTGAGGCCCCCGGATCGGGTTGGACTGGCAGCACCTCTGCCTGCAGGGCCCCTTGGGGCGTGTTCCTTCCTCGGGTGTGACTCGCAGTGCAGAAAGTGCCCCCCCAGACTTCTCCGCTCAAGGCAGGGAAGGGAGGGAGAAGGACAGTGGCCACCACCAAAGTCGCTTGCTGTCCCCAGGACGCAGGCTGTGGGGTCACTAGTGTGCAGCGCGGCCCTGAGGACACTGGTGCCTGCCACCTGCAGACACCAGAGGAGTGTGAACAGCCACACATCTCTCGATTCGTGCTGATTTGAGTACCAGGTGCTGCTCGGAGAGGGTGGGCACGGACTCGTCTTTGCTGACCAGGAGGCTTGGATCAGTGTGTCGGGGCCGGCCCATTCCCCGGGGGTTTCTTGCTTCTGTGGGGGGCTGGGCCCGTGGGGCTCTCCGGACGCCGCCGCCCAGTGAGTGCCTGTGGAGAGTCGGTGTGCCGCGCAGTCTCCCGCAGGCGTCCGCAAACACACCTCCGGCTGCCAGCCGCCTCTGGGCCTCTTTCTGTCTTCCCAGCCCAGGGAGACAGGCGCATCCTCCTGTGTGACATGCACACGCCCCTGAGACCCGCCACCCCCAGGGCCCCACCGGGGCTGCTCCCTGTGCGTCCAGGCTCCCGGGCTCCCCGGGTACCCCACGCCCCCTGCAGAGGCCCAGCTCATCTCGCCCCCCTCTCTCGTTCTGTGCAGCCAAACCCTCCCTCCATGATCCTTCCTGAAGCTCAGCGTTAAAGCTCTCCCCGGGCCGCAGTGGTGCGGCAGAAGGTGAAGTCGCCAGGGTTTGCCTGAGAGTCACGGTGCCTGGCGTCCCCTGGCGTCCCCTGGCCTCGGGCCCTATTCTTCTCCCGGAATGTTGTGGTGGGGACGGGGACAGACCTGGTTCTGCGCTCGCCTGACGGCCCATCCCCCTGGAACAGAAACCAGCCCATGGTCCACGTGGCGCCGAGGCCCGTCACAGGGGCGCTGGGACAAGCTGTGGCCAGGCTTGGAGTCCACCAGGCCAAGAGGATTCCTGGGGGATTTTTTTTTCCCCTTTCTCATTGCCGAGGGGATGGCTGTGAGAACCAAGCAAAAATAATGATGGCCTTTGAAATTCTGGGTTGGAAATCCACCCCATTTGAGACAGCGGTGGCTTGGAACAGAGGACACATTTTTGTGAGAATGAGAATAAGAAATACATTCTCATGTATTGAGAAATACATTCTCAAGAATGAGAAATACATTCTCGACAGGCTGCTCTCCGCTTCTTATCTCCAAATCTGGATTGCGTGGGTCCAGCTTTCGGACCCCGGCCCCGGGCGGGGAGGCTCAGCCGGGTGCAGCCTGCGAACACTCATGCGTCACCGTTGCTGGTCAGGAAGACACCCGACTCCTTGGCCTTGTATGGGGGGGACCTCCAACACGTGCCCCAGCTTCCCAGTCTGACACCCCACCCCCTCTTTGAACTCCCGCTCTGCTCAGAACGGCGCGGCCGGTGTCATGGGGTCTGAGGCTCTCACTTTCCCGAGGGCCCCCTCTCCATCTCCTGGGGGTGCCGCTTCCTCCCCAGAGACGTCTCCCGAGGGCTTGGACGTCGGGGTCTTTCTGCCCTTCTCCTTTCGTACGTGTTTTCCTTCCCTTCGTGGCTCCCGCTGCCACCAGGAAGTTTGCATCCGTTTCCACCCAGCAGTCTCTCGTCAACTCGAGGCCCCTACAACCCCGCCGGGTGCCTCGGGTATCTCGGTGGGCACCCCAGACTCAGCGTGTGCAACACGGAATTCCTGTTTCTTTGTGAGCTGGGTTCAGCTTCTGAATTCCTTTCTGTGAGACTGACCCCCACGCCAGACTCCAGGGTCCACCCCCGTTTCTCACCCAGCCTTACTTCTCAGGCAACATGGAAACTTGGGGTCCCTCCCCGCCGCAAGTGTTTTCTCCATCTCATGTGTTCGCTTGCTCAGTGCCGAGCACACACTGGGCGAGGTGCCCGGTGCCGGGGTCACACGTGGACAGGAGGGGCAGCCCTCGGTCCTCCCAGAGACTGCAGCCGAGCCGTCTTACTGCTTGATGGGTGTTACTGGAAAGAAACGAGGCTGGCCGTTCCCTGTCCCCACGGCCCCCCCTCACCGCCCCCAGTGGCTCTGGCACGAATGTCCTCAGGCTCACCAGGCCCCCATGACCCCTGCACAGCACCGGCCTTTCTGAGACACAGGGCTGCAACCCCAGCCCTGCCTGGGGCTCCCCTGGCACACCAGGTCTCCATGGTCAGGTTCAGCTCGGTCCTTTCAGGATTGCTTGCTTCTCGCTCAGCGTCTCATCCATTGCGAAAGGCTGGCCTGCAAGCCAGTGGCACCCAACCCTAAGTACCCGAACAAAGGCAAGGAGAGTAGCGATGTGGCTGGGTGAGCTTTTCCAAATGAGCGAGAGCGCTATCCTCGGGCCCGGCCGCAGGGCGGAGTGCATGGAGGACAGAGTAACACGTAAATGCGGTACTTTGAGATTTTAAGGGAAAGGGGAAAAAATGTAAAAACCCACTCACTAACTAACCGAAGGGCAGTGCCAAGATGGCCGCCCCGTGGCTGGGTTAACGTTTGTTGAGTGCCTACTCTGTCTGGGCACTGTTCTCACTGAGTCACACGAGTGATTCACCCCGCTCATGGGCAGGTGCCACTGTGATCCCATTCAACAGGCCAGGCAACTGAGGCAGGGGAGGACAGCACCTTCCCAAGGGCAGATGGGTAAGCGGGCCCTGGGAATAACGAGGTGTGAACCTGGGCCGTGTGATGAGAAGAGGGGGGCAGGCGTGGCGAGCCCCCATCCTTTGGAACGTCTCCTGGCTCCATCTGAGCTGGTCTGGCCTGGATGCCCGGGCACCACGGGCCAGAGAAGGGGTGTCTTTAAGGGGGAGTTGTGAGGTGGGCCTGTGATGCGGCCCGTGACCGTCGGGGTCTGAAGAGGTGTGAACGTGCTAGCGCCAGCAGTCACATGGATTCCTGCGGCCTAGGCTTTCCTCCCAAAGTGCGAGTGGGCCCTCCGAGCCGCGACCAGGCGTCGGCGGGGACGTGTGGGTCGCCACATTGACTCGCTTTGTTCCCGAGGCGTGCGGCTCAGCACAGAGGGGGTGTGATGGAGGGGAGGAGCGGGCGGCGGCCAGAGGGAGAGTGGGCGGGAGACCGCACGTGGCAGCCCCGTTCTTGAAACACACGTCCTTGAAACTGCAGAAGCATGATGACCTTGAAGGTCAAGAGCGCAACAGGGACGCCAGCTTTCGGTGTTCCTGGTCCATTGTGTCAAAAAGGGTCAAGACAGAAGAAGGAGATGAAGCTGTTATTATGTAGAGGACGTAATTATTTACATAGGAACTTGTGAAAGTCTATAGAAAAATTATTGGAACGTGAGAGTAAAAACAAAAAAATGAGGCACTGTAGAGTACATGTGACAACAGGTATGCAAAGCCCCCACGGAGACCGTTGTAAAGCTTCGCTGACAGAGGACCGAGATGGCGGGGAGAGAGCCCGTGTCTGCTGGCGGGAGAGCCCGCGCTGTCACTGCACCGATGAGCTCCGCCTCCGTTCACCGGAATATCCGCCTCACCAGAAGACGCGGACTGGGGGGCGTAAACGACAGAGAGTGAACTTGTTCGCGGTCCTGGAGGCCTCAGGTCTGAGGCTGAGGTGTCGGACGACTGGTGTCTTCTGAGGTTTCTCTCCGCAGCGGGCCGGTGGCCGCTTTCTCCCCGTGTCTTCGTACAGACATGTGCGTCTCTGTGTTGTGGTCTCTGCTTCTTTAGGGCACCACCACCTGGGAGTGGGGCTCGCCCCCGTGACCTCATTTAACCTTTGCTGCCCCTTTCAGACTCCTGCCTCCGAATGCACGTACGTCCTAAGGTGCCGGGTGTGAGCACTTCAATACACGCATTTTGGAGGGACACTCTGCAGCCCGTCATGTTCCCTAAACTACCCTGCAGGTGGAGGGCCGCCCCCGCCGAACTCCAGCAAGGCCCTCCTTGGACCTTGACCATCTAGATCCAAGTTCACGGGAAAGACCACAGGTCAAGTACAGGCAAAACGTTTTTCGAAGAAAAGAATGAGGTAGTCGGGTATGCCTGACTGGCTGTTGAAACTCACTGTAAAATACAAGAAGGCAGAGCGTGTTGGTACAGGGGGAAAGCGAACAGGTAAGGGAACAGAGGACACAGCCCAGAAGCTCACCCACCCAGGTGCAGGTGGTGGAAACTCGGCAAATAAAGGGTGATGCTCGCAGCCGAGGGGCGGGGCTCCGCACTGGTGCTCCACAGCGAGGCATCTGCGTAGCAAAGTAAAACAAGGCTGGACGCTTCCTTCGTGCCCTGGACAAGAATAAATTATAAACCTAATAATTATAGTACATTATAAACCTAAATGTGTTGAAGCAAAATTTAAAACCCTGTATGGGAAAACAGAAGAGACTGTCTTGTGTGACCTCCAGATAGCACAGTATTTCTTAAACAAGTCACAGAAAGAATAAATCACGAAGCGGAAAGCCGATAAATGTGGCCAAGTTGGAATGTACAACTTCCGCACATCGACACATCAGGAAGTTACCGGAGAAGCACAGTTACAAAAAAGGTGTGAGGGCTGTCCCCTTGTCCCGAGTGCCATCCCGCCCCCCTCCAGCAGGAACCCCGTGTGGGGGGCCATGGAGACAGCCGGGGGGACCGCTGGCTGGGGTCTCTGCAAGCCCACGGGACTCGTCTGTGTGACCGTGTCTGTGCTCGCAGGCTTCCCGGGGCTTGCACGTGCGGCAGGATCCTTCCGAGAACTTCCTCTCCGCGGGGACGGCGCCTGACCCACGGAGCCACGCCGGCCAGCGCTAGGTCTGTGTCGCTTTAAGCCTCCACCTTTCTGGTGGTGCGTGGCGCAGCGAGGGAAGAGCAGGACAAGCGTGGATAAAAGCAGGGTGTTGATACAGACAAAGCAAGCTGCAACAGGATAAGCATACAAGGTACACAGAACCACTTACCTAAGGCTGAAGGCAGGCAAACAAGTTCTCTGCGCTGCCCAGGCTTCCGTGGGACACACGCGATGGGCGTGCAAACGCACACACACTGCATGGACCGTCCCAGTGACAGGAAGTGTTGCTCTCTTGGGAGGGGCGGATGATCAGAGCCGTACGCAGGGGCTTTAACCGTCCGTACAGTACTTTATTTCCTAGGCTGGGCGGAGACTCCAGAGAGGTTCAAGTGCCCTTCCCTGCACCTGCCTGCGTACCTGAAATGCTCTGCAGCTCCCACAAGCGGCTGTGTCTCCAGCGGTAGCCCCACGGAGATGACCCTGGGCTGACAATGAACCTGGCCCACCTGACGTGCCCCGAACCCGTCACTGATGAGGGGGGATGGCGGGAAGCAGAGCCCGAACAGCCCAGCGGGGGTGGGTGTGGGGCAGCGGGGGTGGGAGGAGACCAGAGGGGAGAGGGCCTGAGGGGCGGCAGTCAGTGGGGGCCCCAGCAGGAGCCCCGACCCTCGGCCGCCCGGGCAGCCACCCGCTGCCGCACCTCCCTGAGACAGAGACCGCAGCTGGCGCCCAGGGGCGGCCTCAGCAGTTCCATGTGACGACGGAACCGTCACCGCGCGGCTGCCTCGCTGTAACCCTACACAACCCATAGAAAACAACAATTCGAAAAACAACCCAAACCCAGAATGTTGCTAGTTAAGTTGTCAGGGAGAATGAACGTGGCTGAAGACAACAATAATCCCAGCAGAAACCCACAGAAGCCCGGACAGCCCGGCCTTCGGAAGGAGCTTGGAGACGGAGGCTGTGACTCAGTTCGCAAAGAAAACGACTGGGTGTCCCGTCGTTTTTAGGCAGTGAGTCACTTCGGGGGGGGACAGCGCGTTCCTTCTTCTCTTCGATTTGCAGCCATGAAGTTGGGCGGATGCCACGGCACCCACCCAGGTGGTGCAGGGCCCTCCGGTCTCCAGGATGACAGGGAGAAGGGTGTCCAGCGGCTGGCTCCCCGGAGGGAAGAGGCTCTTCTCTGAGTTCTGTGGTACGAAAACGCTCACAGCGGCTGATTTTCAAGGTGCCAGTGGGAGGTCACTGGGAGTGGGGCTGGGAAGAGATGTGCCCACTCAGCCCTTGGAAACCCAGACAGGCTGGCTCCCGGGATTTCCTTCCTACCAGGGCGGCGAGCAGCCCTGGCTGGGGCCAGGGACAGGCTCAGCCACAGGGAGGGTGACTGCTGCCCCAGAGGTGGCCACTGTCCGAGACGCCTGTGTCTGTGGCCTCTCCTGGCTCGCTCTCGGTCCACAGATGTTGAGATTTTATTATTCCACTTAGAATGTAAAAGCCCTTCCTTCATAGCCACACATTTTGAAAGGTAAGAATATATTAAACACCTTAACCAAAACGCTATTCCTTTTTTAATTTTTAAAAAGATTTTATGTATTTATTTGTAGAGAGAAGGGAAGGGAGGGAGAAAGAAAGGGAGAGAAACATCAGTACGTGGTTGCCTCTCGCGCGCCCCCTACTGGGGACCTGGCCCATAACCCAGGCCTGTGCCCTGACTGGGAATCGAACCCACAGCCCTTTCGTTCACAGGCTGGCACTCAATCCACTGAGCCACAGCAGCCAGGGAACATTCCTGTTTTTAGAAAAGTGACAGAGACGAGCTGTCCTCCCTGAAGAAGCCGGTGACTCAGTGCTGGTGATGGAGCCCGACTTTTGTCCCATACTTTCCCGTCCTCAGCACCCTGGACAGCAGGTCTCACCCATCTCAGGGTGCTTCCAAACTGGGTCTCACTCCGTTTGGAAACTCCCCTTGCGGAAGTTTGCAGTCCCTGCATCATCGTGCTCAGCTGCACAGAGTCCTGAAGGTTCTTCAGTCTGAGGGGCATTTTCTGTGACAAGTCAGCGGGTCTGTGCTGGGCAGAACGGTCCGAGTACAAGTCACAGAGCTGGCTTACATGCTGAAGAAGTAAGTTATCTCAGACAATGAGAAGTCCCAGGGGCGGTTAATGTGGGGGTCCAAGAACGTCACTGAGGACCCAGACTCCCCCCACTCATCGGCTCTGTGTTCCTTGCCCTGTTCAGCCCCTCCTGTGGGTGTAAGACATCTGCCGTGTTCCGGGCACGCGGGGCGACAGCCTTTGGAAAGAGAAGGACCACTCTCCCGATACCAGAAAACTCCTCAGAAGCCCCATTTGACAGAAGTGGGTCAGAGGCCCTTTCCTAAGTCAAATCCCGCCAGAGAGACGGCAATTGCTACGATGAGCTGGGAACAAGTCAGGGTTTAGCCCCGAGTCACCTGGGCGAGCGGTAACCATGGTGACGAACACGCGGCCCTGCTGGGTAGGCAGCCGTGGTCCCACGGTCCTTCCGTCACTCTGGCCCCGAGACTGTGGGGTTGCACAGGTCAGTGTGGCCCTCCCGGCTGAGCGACCCACTTGAACCCGACCCATCAGCCTGATCAGAAATAAATTATGCCATTTACCACATCAGTTACCTTCAAGATCAATTGTAAACGAGTGTGTATTGACAGTCTACTGGGAACTTGGCATTAAAGGTCACAGCTTAGACGCTGGACCACTGATGTGTAGCCCGGACAACTGGGCTCAGCGCCCTCTTCAGCTGACAGAATGAGTGAACATTTCTCCTGGGGGCAGAGGCCAACGCTTAAAAAGTAGACGGCTGTGATTTTCAACAAGGGGACCCCGATAATTCAATGGGGAAAGACTAGTCTCGCCAACAACTGGTGCTACAGCAACTGGGTATTCGCATGCAGAAGAATGGAGTGGGGCCCTTCCTCACACCAGATACCACAGTTAACTCGAGGTGCATCAGTGACCTAAGTGCAAGAGCTAAAACTGTAAAAACCTTAGAAGAAATCTTGTAGATCCCATGACCTTGGCTTAGTCGGTGTTTTCTCACACACGAGTCCTAAAGCACAAGCGACAAGAGAGAAACTGGACTCCATCAATGTGAAAAGCTGTCATGCTCGAAGGATGCTCTCCAGAAAGTGAAACGACAGTCCGGGGAATGGGAGAAAATATTCGTAAATCGTGTACGTATTTATTAAGAGTCTCATATCCAGAATATATAGAAAACTCTTACAACTGAACAGTAAAAATGCAGATAATCTCATTAAAATGGGCAAAGGCTTGAGTAGACATTTCTCCAAAGAAGATACACGAGTCGCCAACAAGCCCATGGAATGATGTTCAGCGTCACGAACCGTCCATGGAGCACAGACCAGAGACTCAGGCTGTCACTCCACGCCCACGGGGGTGGGGCATGCAAAGGACAGACAGTGATGAGTGTCGGAGAGGCTCGGAGGAATCGGAACCTTGCACGTTGTCTGTGGGAATGTGGGGTGGTGCAGCCCTTTGGGGAAACCACTCAACAGTTTCCAAAACAGTCAAAGTTAGGCCCCACCATCAGCTCCACTCGGAGCTAAACACCCGAAGAAATGGAAACACGGATCCATGCAAAAGCTTATATGCAAATGCTCCTAGCAGCAATATCTATAACAGGCAAAAAAGTGGAAAAACCCTCATTTCTATCCATGGATGAAGAAATAAAACCAAACATGCTAAATCCTTCTGATGGAATATAATTTGCCCCCCAAAAGGAGTGAAATAGGGATGCACGCTACACCAGGGGTGAGCCTTAAAAACGCTGTGTTCAATGGAATACGCCGGTCATGAAAGGTCAGATGTCGTATGATTTCACTCATATGAAATGTCTAGAACAGGCAAGGAGGTTGGTGGTTGCCACAGGGGGAGGGAGAAGCGAGTATTAACAGGTGTGGGGCTTGTTCTCGGGTTGAAGAAAGTGTTCTCCAGTAAGTAATGGTTAGAGCGGAACAGCTGCATGAATGTATTAAGAACCACTGGGTTTGACACTTCTAAGGCATGTGAATCATACTGCAATGAAAATATTTTTAGGACTGTCTCAGGCCTTTGGGGGGAAATAAGACAAAACCCAGTGGACAAATACATGCCTAGTTTGCAAAACCCGTTCAACCCTTGTATGACTCTGAAATTTCTGGGTGCCGTTTGACCTCCTCCTGCCTCCTTGGCCCCGTGACGTACCGGGCAGATCGGCGGATCTGAGCCCTGGCCTCGCAGGTCACAGTCACCGTGGGGCCGCCTTGGCCTGACCCCGGGCCACTGAAACCCGAGTCCCTGGTTCCTGTCCTCCCACACCCCGGCATCTTGCTTTATTAAACACTCCAGGTGGCTCCCACGTGCTGCCGGGACGGAGAGATCCAAGAGCAGACACGATGGGTCACGCAGATGAGGTGGCCCTTCGGCTGAATCTTTCCCCCCCTTAGGTCAGGTTTATTGAGATACAATTTTTACCCATGGAAATTTACCCTTTTAATGTACACAGGTCAGTGAATTTTGACAAATGTGCACAGTGCTGTGACGTCTGACAGTTGGGACACACCAGCACCTTTACACCCATCATTCCCGCAGACGCCTTCATGCCCCGCTGCACCCCGTCTGTTCCCCCATGAGTTAGACGCACGTGCTGGAACACTATGCAGCGTGAAAAGCATGTCCCTGGAAACACGTGTGAGGAAATGAGGGGAAAAGACTGCATCGAGGTGAGAGCACAGAGCAGAAGAATCTCTGTGTAATACAGTCAGTCCTAGGTGTGAAATCTCTGTCAAGCATGTGCATCTCTCCATACACGTGTGTATTTGTAGAAGAAAATCAGTGGTCACCCCTGCTTGTGGGAACTATAAAAAATGTCACTTTTCATCGTCATATTTTGCTGTGTGTTTTAGATAGTCTACAATAACAAGTTACTCTTATAATGAAAATAAGGATGACATCCTCACAACGGCGGTCTGCAGGCAAGCGGTGCGCAAAGAACCTGCCCGGAAAGACCGGCCCGCCCTCCCCTCCGAGGTCCCGGGCTGCGAGCCCAGCCCTCTGCCCCGCCCACGGCAGGCGCAGGGCAACTGTCACCCCAGAAAGGACGAGTCGGGAGACATCGACTAACACGGAGACGGAGATGAAAAAGCGCCGACCCAAGAGAGGAAACTAGGAGGGAGAAGAGTCGAGGTCTTCCGCCGCCTCCCAGGCGCCGCCCCCGCCCTCCGGGCCGCAGGCGTGTTCCGTGCTCTGCCCGCGCAGCCTCCTGCACCCTCACGTCAAAGACCCGCATCCCTGCGAGCAGCGGGACAGGTCTGAGCTCGGAATCTGCCCCCAGGGAAGGCGACCCGTGGGTACGGAGCATAAGTAATTGATGGTCACGCGAGTGAACCAGTGAGCGAGCCGGGACCACACATCTGGACAGCGGAGGTCTGTTTAGGGCTGGTCCGACCTCCTTCAGCTTCAGCAGAGCCCTGATTGAAGGTCCTGGACAGGCCTTCCCGCCGACCGGCTCAAACGGCCCCACCGCGGCTGAGGCCGGACGCAGGTGTCCACACCAGACGCAGCCGGTTTAGGCCCCCTCGGGGTCAGCACGGGGGTCATCGGGTTGTTTCTTAGGGCCAATAACACGGGAGCTGGCTGTAGTTGGAGTACTTTCTCCTGCGTTTTCTCAAATAGAAGATGATATAATAACATGTTGGTTGAAACATCACATGAACCAGCAACGCTGTTTTTCCCCAGGTGGTTCCGGAATGGGTCACACCCTGTGGACGAAATAATGGGTTGGAATTAGTTTCAAGGTCAATTATTTCCGAAGTCTGGGCATAGGCTCGGTATCACTTTTCCGTTGTTGCACAGTGAACCTCTCTCAAGTACAGTGACCTAACACAAGCACTTCTTTGCCTATAATTCTGTGGGTTGGCGGTCTGGGCTGGACTGGGCTGGGGCGGCTTGCACGGTGCTGGCCAGGCTCGCTCCTGGGTCTGGGACCTTGGCCAGCGTGGCCCCAGCTCTGAATCACGTCACTTAGCCACAAGCTGTCGGGCAAAGAAAAGCACAAAGGCAAGGCCGGTTCAAGGAGGGGGGAAATCAACTGAACCTCTGGCCTGGAGGTGCTGCAAAGAATCGACGGCCATTGAAAATCTGCCGCAGGCTTCCAGCCTGGACACAGCACAGTGAGGCTGGAAGGACAGAAAGCCTTGGGGACCGACTTCCCCGTCTCTGAGCCCGGCTTGTCTCTGGCTGAAGCTGTTTTCCTCCGGGCCTTCCCTGCATCTCTCTCTCTGAGTTCTCAGCAGGGGCTCAATAAACCACTTGGCTCCTAAGAAATTAGCTGAGCAATGTCAGGTCCCTTGAAACAAAATCCCGACTCCAGAAAGTTCTGAAGTAGGCAAACTTGAGGGCTAGTGAATTCAGCAGCTTAGCCATGTCGTACAAACCAGAGATGCCGTCCATCCTTCTGCTCTGCCCTCCGTGACAGGCTCTCTTTTCCTTGGCCAGCACCCCTTAAGGTGGTTGCAGGGTGTCCTAGGTGTCCAGGCATCACATGAAGATGTGACAATGTTTGTTTCTTCTTTGGGCCATTTGTTTGTTTTCTGAGTGAAGAGGTCTTTCCCTGAGGCCCTGCTGCCAGCAGCCTCCTGCTGCATCTCACTGACCCCAAAGGCATTGCTCGTTTTTGTCTGAATCGAGGTCAGTGGGACGGGGCGACAGGGTTACCCTGGTTGGCTCAGATCAGTCAGACCCTGCCTCCTGGAGCCGGGAATGGGCCCAGACTCACCTGAAGCCCACGTGCGGGAGGCTGTCTAAGGAAAACTGGGTTCCCTTGGGAGAGGGGAAGGGGGCAGACAGAACAGTGTGGCCGCCGTGGTTAGGCCTGACGTGTTTGTGGAATTGTCTTGGGCATCATCTTAAGGGATAAATCTGCCATGATGGGATTTCAGGCGACATGTTACGGACCTTGCCAGACCACAGGTGGGGGGGGGGGGGAAGAAAACAACGCCCCCTTCTCCAGAAGCTCTTCCTGAATGTAAGGAGCTGCTGGACGGACACACTGACAAGCCAATCAGCTTCTAAGGGTCTGGAGATGAGGGGTGGGCCTCGAGAGGGAATCTTGTAACCCAGGTGCCAGCTGAAGTCACCTTTCTTAGAGCTACTTAAAATTGGTTCCAACCTTCTTCCTACAACCTTTGGGACATCCTACGACCTTTGGGACATCCTACGACCTTTGGGACATCCTATGACCTTTGGGAGACCCAGAGCTCCCTGTCCCCAGCCAGTTCCAGCTCCGGTGTCCGTGAACTCTGTCCCGGTTGGCTGTAGGGGCTTGTGACGCACGGGCGCGTCTGGCCCTGGGTCCCTGCGTCCTCTGAGCACGGCCTCCCGTGTCTCAGCCTCTCGGCCGTCTCCTCGTCTGGGTGCAGCGCCGACCCAGGTGCGCAACCCAGCTCCTGCCCACGGTCTCCCTCTGCCCGCTTCACACCAGCCCCAAACAGCACCTCTGTGTGGGGGGCACTGAACCTAAGGTGTGGGGGCATTAAGGGGGATTTATACAGAGCAGAGCAAACACTTCCACGCTGAATAGACGCCACTGTTAACAGTAATTTGGCTGCTGAGGAGTAGCTCACGGGCCCACTTCTCCCGGAGCCCCAGCCTTCCGGCCTTCGCTTCCCAGGAATCTTTGGAATTGTTTTCTGTTTCCATTGCCAAGTCCTATTCATGCCTGTGTAGCTTTTTGTTTGTTTGTTTGTGTCTTTGTTTCAGTATGAGCCTGCCCTTAGGGTCCCAAGGATTTACCTAAACAAAGAGAGTTCCCTTCCCAGCAGAATCTCTGGGGCCAGCCGCCAGAAAACTAAAAACTGGGGACACCCTACAGAATAACTGGTCTGCACCCTGCAACAACGTCTGGGCCGTGACCGACAGAGAAAAGCCTGAAGAACTGATCCGGGGTCAAGGCGACTCAGAAGCCAGGACAGCTAGGCGCCGTGAGCTGTCCTGAGTCGGATCCCGGATCAGTGAAAGTGATTTCTTTCTTCCTTTGTGATGGGAGAGAGAGGTCGGTGGGGTTTGAACCCAGTCCGCCCACTGGACAGAGCTGTTCTGTCAGCGTCCCTGCCCTCGTTCCCATCGCGCTAGCGAGGTTACATCGTGAGATTCGGCCTCGTCTGGGGGAGTGTTAGTTACACACCGACGGCTCTGGGGGCCTCTGGGAGACTTTCCTGTTTAAAGGGCAGGAAAGAAAGGTGCAAGGAGGACAGACTGTGGGGGCCGGGGGGACACTCTGGCAGCCTCGGTTCACAACGCAGCGTGACCTCTGTGCGTGGCCGGCCTCCGCTCGGGGCAGACCGAAGGACTGTTCTTGGTTGGAAGGAAGGAAGGAAGGGAGGAAGGAAGGGAGGGAGGGAGGGAGGAAGGAAGGAAGGAAGGAAGGGAGGGAGGAAGGAAGGAAGGGAGGGAGGGAGGGAGGAAGGAAGGAAGGGAGGGAGGAAGGAAGGAAGGACGGGCAGAGAACTGTGAGCCCGTCTAGACTGGCGTGCAGGCACCCAAGACGGCTTGGAGGACACACAAGAGTAAAGAATGACACTGATAATCACCACAGTCACAGCAGCTTTGTTTATGGACTCCTCGTTGTGTCCCTGGGACAAGCAGAAAGTCTTTGCATGTATCGGCTCACTTAATCCCCACCGTCACTGTATTATTGGTCCTTAAAGATGAGTAAATTGCCCTGGCTGTGTGGCTTGGTGGGTTGAGCACTGGCCTGTGGACCAAAGGGCCGCTGGTTCAATTCCCAGTCAGGGCACGTGCCTGGGTTGTGGGCCAGGTCCCCGGTAGGGGGTGCGTGAGAAGCCAACACACATTGATGCTTCTCTCCCTGTCTTTCTCCCTCCCTTCCCTGCTCTAAGAAATAAATGAAATCTTAAAAAAAAATAAGAGATATGTAAACTGAGGCAGGAAGAGGTTAAGTCAAAGGTCATTTGCAAGTAGCAGACACGAGCTTCAGATACAGGCAGTCTGGCTCCAAACGTGCCCTTACACCGCTTCTGGGGAGACTCCTTGATCGCCCCCCCCACCTCTGCTGTCCTTTCCTTTCACTCCACCCACACTGGCCTGGACTTCCGTGAGCTGAGAGCAAAGGGGCTCCTTCCATGTGCCCTCGGGCAGGGGGGCAGGCAGCCAAGGGGGGTGGGGGGAGAGAGCAGCGTTGGTCCGCAAGAAGCACGAAGGCCTGTCCTTCTGATGGCCACGAGGCGAGGGGGCGTGAGGGGCACCCTGCACTTTCCTGGCGACGGGTGGGGGTCTCGGGGGGCTAAGGAACTGAAGGCGCGGGGTCTGCAACTCTTGCACCCAGCTGGCCCCGGACGCTGCCCCCCACCATTGTGAGCAGAGGGGCAGAGCAAGGAGGGGTGGCCACGGGAGGTCCTGCCCCCGAGGGTCTCTGCTCCCGCCTGTCTGGGCTGAGGGTCTCCTCCTAAGTGGGAGGCAGCCCGTCCCCGAGCACCCAAGACCGGGAAACGAGAAACACTTCAGAAATGCATTTTTGGACCCTGAGACCCAGCCCCCACCCAGGAGACCCGCAAACTCTTAATTCAATAGCCTTAACCTGGAGCTTCTTATTACTTTTTAATTGAAGTTATTGGGGTCACACTGGTTCGCACAACCGTGCAGGCCTCGAGTGTGCGACTGAACAAGCCCTCATCTGCACGGGGCGCTGCACACCTATCGCCGAGGCAAAGCCTCTTTCCGTCCCCGCCCCACCTTTGCCCCCCCTCCCCCTCCCCCACCCCCCCTCCCTCTGGCTGTCCCCCACACTGTTGTCTGTGTCTGTGTGAGATATATATCTATGTTTTGGGGTGGTTTTTTTTTTTTTGCTTAAATGGAAACAGCACTTTTAGTGGCTGAGTATTTTCCATCCGGCTGCTGGAGCGAGCGGCTGAGCTGAGCGGCTGCCAGTGAGGGAACACCCAGGAGGACCCGGCCGCCCCTCCCCCGGCCTGGCCGGTATTTAAGCCTCGGAGGGACGTGGAGGACAGGAGAGAGCCAGGGGCTCGGGACGACCAGCTCCAGGGCCCGGGCAGCGGCGGGAGAGTGGGACGGACGGACGGGTGCCCAGCAGCCTCCCAGGTAAGAGCGCTGGTCTCCCAAGGCTTTACCTGTGAGACGGGACGGTGGCCTGGTGGGCACAAGGCTGACCCTTTACCTGTGAGACAGGTTGGTGGCCCGGTGGGCGCAAGGCTGACTGTGCAGGCAGCGAACATCACCTCCCGTCGCCTCCCCGAGGAGTGGGGCCAGTGAGGAAAGACTCCCCAGGAGCTGGGTGACGCATCCTTAGCCGGCGGGTCCACCTGGGGCCGGGAGTGGTGGCCTTCTTCCCGGGCTCAGGGGGGAGGTCTCCACCGGGACGGCAGAGGGTCGTGGGAAGTGCTTCTCAGGGGTCTACCTGTTCTTCTCATCGTTACTTCTTCGCTGGCTTCTTCCCACCGTCAAAGGCCTCTTTTCTGTAATCTGTCTGTGTGTCTTTTTAAATATATATACATATATATATTATATTACAGCTATGTATAACATGATATCAGTGTCAGGGGTACAACAGGGTGATTAGAGATTCACGCACCAGACAGAGTGATCTCTCTGGGAAGCCCAGCGTGGTATGTGTCGCTTTTTTGTTGCAGTGCTCAAATTTATTCTGTTTGTGTTTTCACAGAACTTGTCACAGCTTCTTCCCCTCCGCCACTTACCCCCCTTTATGCCTTCCCCCACCGCCCCTCCCTCCCCCCAGCAATCGCCACGTTCTCATCCACGTCCCTGAGTTCCCTCTCTTCTTCTTCTTTCTTTCTTTTTGTCCAATCCTTCCTCCCAAGTCTCACTTTTTTAAAAAATCCTAAAATAGAACCTTTGTTTTAGCTGTGATCAGGAAACTATTCTGACTTTCCCTGCCTCTGGCTTTCGTAAATACCAATCAGATGAAGTTTACGAGTGTACTTGACTAGCTATGAACTTCATTCAAACATTTCATTTTATTCTCTTCGTAAGATGACTTCTTCTCCCTAAATTCTCATGTTCTGACCCTCACGTTGCCTCCCAGAAGACATTTCGAAACATTTCAAGGCACGATGTGGTGGACTCGTTTCTGGAGGTCTTTTTAAATGTATCTATTTATCTTTGCGGCTGGGAGAGGGCTGGGGGAGGAGAGGGGAAGCATGAGGGGGGGCAGTCCCTTCAAAGGACAAGAGCTCGAGTCGCTTATACCAGCATTTGAGAAAGAACACATCCTAGCATGAAAGTAGCAGACCACCCCCGTCTGGGCCCAGGTGAGCCTCAGTGCCCGAAGCCCCCCCACCCCTGTTCTTGGAGAGGCCGAGGCGTCATCACCTGGGCACCAGGTGAGCCCGCTGAGCCCGGACTCCAGGCCGGCGGCGGGCAGAGCACAGGGTGTGCGTGGAAAGACTCAGTGGTGTTTGGCACGGGGGCGTTTTGGAACTCAGGGTCCGGCCAGGTGAGGGTGTTTTTGGGAAAGGGCCTCGGGAAGGAACGGAGCGTGGTGGTGACATCAGCATGGAGAGGGTGAGAGCACCCACCTGCCGTTGTTTCCGACGGCAGTTTCAACCTTGGCATCTCCCTGCGCATGTAAACTCATCCCTGCGATTCTGGGGCACCCCGGCAAACACGGTTTTTGCCCATCTGACCAGAAAAGCAGGTATACTTTTGATTCAGTCACGTGGAGCAGCTATTGTTGTGTGGGCTGTTGTCATCCTTCAGTCTGACAGTCGGAGGGAGAGGAGGCCAGTGCCCGGACTCGGCAGTCAGTGTTGCATGTTCTAGAAGTCCTCGTGGCCCACCGGCTGGATGTCGCTGTTTCTCTCAGCTTTCGTTCCTCTGTGCCCCAAGCCCGTGGGCTGCCGCCGACTCCTGGACGAGGGGAAATGGGGCAGGATGACTTCAGATCGTCTTGTGGCTCCTGGCTGCCGTCCAGCGGCCCTGTGGTTTGAGACGGGGGGGGGGTGGGGTAGGGGGGGTGGACTGAGGCCTGGTCCCGAGAGCAGGCCCGCGGAAGCCCCGCCCAGGCCCAGCAGAACCCGTGTCCGTCCACGGCTCATCCCGGGGCCTTGGCTCCTGCAGGGTCTGGATGCAGATGTGAGACATGGTTTGGGTTCTGCAGCCTGCGCGCTGGTGCTGCTGGGACCCCGGGCCGGTGCTCGGACAGGCAGGGCCTTCGCCGGGTTCGCCACAGTAGACTCACCGCTCATGCCCCCCGGCCCCCGAGTCCACCAGCCACCACGTCGGTGGGCACTGCTGGTCCCGAGGACAGACCCAGAGAGTGTGGGCGGAGCGGCGCCGGCCCCTGGAAGTTGGCGAAGGAAAGCCTCTCCCCTTGGGCGGGAGGCTGCCCCGGAAGCTGTTTCCGTGTGCGGACAAGCACCCTCAGACTAAGGAGGGGACCTGCGGCCTCCCCGTCACGTCCCCTTGCCCCTTCCCCCGCCCCCTCGGGCGAAGCCGAGTCTGCCGTCGGGTGCCTCGCCTGGGGCCGAGGGCCGGCCGTGTCTGGGGCGGGCTGTAGTCATGCTGGGGACGGGTGTCCGGCCCTATGTGGCTTGAGGTGCCTGACCTTACGCCCTCCTGTACACTGGACCCTGTCCTTGAACTTGAGCCCAAGCGTGTGCCCGGGGAAGCCAAAGGAAGGTGTTTTGTGAGCAAGGGTTTCACTCCACGGGGTGAGTCACGTCTTTGCCTGGTGTCTTCAGGGGGCCTTTGAAAGTGCTTGGCACAGGGGCGCAAACATGGGCGGTGCTTCGAAAACGGGACGCCCTCGCCCTCACCTGTGTGAGCCGTTGCGAGGTGGGCTAGGTTTCGGCTGGCAGCACCGATCAGCTGCAGCAGCCTGTGGCCACCGTGGCAACGGGGCTGGTGCTGAGGCTGGGTCAGGGAGACTGTCTCTCCCTCCCCTTTTCCAGCAGACTTGGGGGGGAGCTCTTCGGGGAAAGGGGTGCGGCTCAGCGGGGTGTGAGCCATCTACAGGTTTGTGGGGCACTCACCGGGCGTCCTCCATGGGACCAGAGAGTGAGGGGCCAGGAGGCCCAGGATGTGACCGTCTTAGTTAGGCCTTACCCCATGAAACCAGCTCCTTGTCCTCACCCACACCTCGCTGTCCCGTGTCCCAGATGGAATGCCTGTGCAGAGTTCAGCGTCGCCGAGGCTGGGGATGAAAACGTCCGTGTGTGCCCCGGGTCCGCCTGCAGAGCGACCTGCCGGCAGCGGCAGAGCCGCCTGGGCACCGCGCCCTCGTGCATTCCTTCCGAGCTCGGGGACGCCCGCCCTGTCGCTTGGGGACAGGGCATCTTTGAGGTGGCCCCACTGGAAACCCACGATGACCCGGTTTCCCAACCCCGAGGCGGTGCTCTGGTGTGCTGCGCTTCCCTGCGGCGCAGGCAGGGCGAGTCAGGAGGGACCAGAGAAAGCCCTGGGCGTCCGTGGAAAGGGCTGCAGGGGCGGCCGCGGCTACGCAACTGGTGGCCCCCGTCCTCAGTGTCAGCAGTTTGTTCCACCCCTGACCGGGGAGCGTGTCCTCCTTTGGGGGCGATGAGGAGACACGGGGGCCGTTAGTCCTGGGACTGGACAGGACCGTCCCGGACCCCCTGCTGGGGCTCAGGGTCCACCCTCCTCCTCGGGCCACGCTGGTCGGTCCCTACTCCTGGGTCTCCCAGGAAGGGGGTTCCCTGCCTCTGGGGAGACTCGATGGGGTTCAGGATGCGATGGGGTTCAGCCCCCACGGGGGAGAACACTCGTCTGTCCCTGTGGGGGCGTGCTCGGCCCTGCTCGGAGGAAGTGCGGGCATCGGGTTTAGTGGCCGAGCCGTTAACCTTGAACCGAGCCCCTCGTGTGTCCCGGGTTCCCTTTCTGCTCCTCCGGAGGGCCCTCTCCCGGGTGCGGCAGGGAGGAGGGCGTTTCCGTCTGCCGGCGGTCCCTCTCATGGGGGGGGGGGGGGCTGCACGCAGCGGAGGGAGGGGGAGCACGGGCATGGGACGTGGGCAGACCCGGCGATTCATCCCAGCTCCGGCCGATCGGCTGTGTGTCTCGGGCAGGCCGCGTGGCCTGGGTGAGGGCCCCCTGACAAAGAATGCCATCGGTGGGCTCCTGGGACCTCGGGGACTGCCTGAGGGTGGTGTCCATGGAGTCCTGGGCACAGCACCCTGCATGTGATACGCATGCCAGCACCCAGGGGCTGTGAGCGTTCAGTGCACACAGTGTTCCTGCGGCCAGGACGGTGCCATGAGGCAGGGGATCCAGAGGGGACCCACAGGGTCATGGCCACGGCCACCCTGGGCCACCCCTGGGCCGTCCCTGAGCGCACAGGGGGTGGCTGGCCTGGGAACCCGCACACAGATGGGGGAGCTGTCAGTGTCTGCCTGGAAATGAAAGCCGCAGGGGCAGATGTGGCCGCCAAGAAAGAGTAAAAAGAGCACAGATGTCCGTGAGTCTGTGACACCAGTGGTCTCAGACGGAACCAGGGAGCCGTCTGCCAGGGTCGCCGTCAGCAGCACACACCTCAAGGGGCCTTTCTGGAGAAAGCGGTCCTGGACAGTGGGCGTCTTGGTGTGCCCTCTCCACCCTCACCTGTCCTCGCCGCCCCCCTCCCCTCCCCTCCCCTCCCTCCCCTCCCGCAGCCGGAGCTGAGGAGGTGACCGGTGGGTGGGATGGCCCCCAGGGACCCCTGACGCCCTGTGGTCTCCTGCACACACACCCCTGCAGCTGAACCCCCTTGGCCTCGCGCATCCTGCCAGCACTCACCCCACTTCCCCTGAGAAGCACCCTCCGTAGAGTAAGCCCACCCACTTGGAAACCCTCCACCCTGCATTTTCCCTGGTGAGGCTGCGGCCCTGGCCGCCCCTCCCCAGCCCGGGGGAGCTGGCCCTGCTCGTAGGAGCAGGTGAGGGCATCCCCTCCTCGAGCTGCTGCGACACAGGCAAGCGGCTCCTGCCACGCGTCCCGGGGACAGCCAGGAAGCGCCTCCTCCGGCTCCTCGCCCCCCACAGAAGGGCCGGGGTGAGGATCCCCCCCCCACCCGCCCCATCTTCTTTCGAGCAACGACTCTGCCCAGGAAAATCTGAGCTCAGCCTGTGGAACGGCGAGGCTGTAATTAGTGAGGACATCTCATTACCACTGGGGACAGGGGCACCCGGGGCTCCGACGAGGGCTTCTGGGGCCTCTCGTGTTCCCGGCTCCGGAAAACAAACAGCCGGAGACTGGGCTGCGAGCGGCAGCCTGTGGTTTAGGGCAAGAGCCTGTGGCTTTTCCTCACCGGGCAGGAACGTCTTCGGAAAGCCCTCTGCGTGCCGCGTCTGTCTGAGGCCGGCGAGCCCCGGCCGGGCCCTGGGGGCGGGTGGCGGCCGTGGGCAGAGAGGGCTGAGTCTGCCGTTTAGCCCTGCTGTCGCCCGGGCAGGGGGTCCTGGACCGTCTGCACTGTGCAAATGGGTGTGCCGTGCTGTCCGGAGGAGGCACCTCGAGATCCGTCTGTGTGGTTTGGGGCCGGTGGTGGATGCTCACCGGGGTCAGCAGCTCAGCCAGGGGGCTGGGTGAGGGGCACCGTGGCCTGGGGCTGCGTCTGCGGCCTGGGGCTGACCTGGCACCATCGGGGGCACCGGCCTCTGACCTCGGCCCTGTCTGCGAGGCAGGCGGGGAACCAGTGTGGGACCACCCCGTGTCACGGGCTGAGCCTCGGAAGACGGCAGTGGTGAAACAGCGTAATTTTCGTCCCACACCGGCCTTGCGTCTGGCTCTGCTCCCCTCCCCTCCCACTCACAGGGCCCCAAGCAGATTCCGGAGCTTTTCTGGTCCTTTCTGGTATTGCCAGGTGGGTCCGTCCCTGTATCGGAGCCTCAGGGTCCCATCCAGGCCACACGATTCTTCTCTCCCAGCTCAGGCCTGATGCTGGGGTTGGAGATGAGCAGGAGGGCACGGGGGACAGCGGGGATCCCTGTGCTTTCTTTCCTCCTCCCCCCCCCGGAACTCACACGCCATAGCACTGTTGCGGGCTCCCCCACCTGCTGACTGGGACACGGGGGTGGGGGCCGGAGGAGAAGGGAAAGGCCTTGTGTTTCTTCGGGGCAGTTGCAGCCCCTGGGGCTCTCCGATGACCCCCGGCACGGCGGCTCCCCGCCGCTCCCGCGGGGGCCCTCGCTCTGTGCTGCCTGCCGGCCCCGCCGGCTGCAGTCTGCCCACCAGGGCAGCCCACTCTGGCTGAGCTGGGGGGCTGCTCCCCCTCCAGCCCTCAGATGCCTTTTTTCTGTGGCAGGACATACCCTTGTCCCCCCAGACTCTGGGGTGCAGGCCCCCGCCACGTGGCCTCCCCCCACTGTCTGCTGTGCAGCCAGCTCTTGGCCAGCAGCTCAGAATTCCTCCGGGCGAGGGGCTGGCACTGGGGGCTGCCCTCGACCCCTCTGCACCCCTGTCCCCCACCCCCCAGAAAAGCATCTCTTTGAAATGGGTAGGCACTTTTTAAAAAGATTTTATTTATTTACTCTTAGAGAGGGGAAGGGAGGGAGAAAGAGAGGGAGAGAAACATCGGTGTGTGGTTGCCTCTCATACATCCCCAACTGGGGACCTGGCCTGCAACCCAGGCATGTGCCCTGACTGGGGATTGAACCAGTGACCCTTCAGTTTGCAGGCCGGTGCTCAATCCACCGAGCTACAGCAGCCAGGGTGGGTGGGCACTCCTTACCCACTGTCCACATCCCACCAGCACGGCCACTGTCCTGCTGACATTCTATTATGTCTGCCCGGTGGTCAGTCCAGCTCCTGGGATGCAGTAAGTGCTCAGAACAGGTGAGGTACGGTCAGTATCATCATCAGCACCACACGCTTCGGACGACAGCAGGGGCAGAGAAGCAGCGGGTGGGGAAGGGCTGTCTTTGGTGCCGTGCTGTTTCGTTCCCGGTGCCGGCACCCCCCACCCTTGGGGGCCGCATGCAGGACGTGTGCCCAGGGGGTCATGTAAGGCAGGTAGCCGTGCCCTGGTTTCCCTCTCTGTAACACGGGGGAAATCACAGTAACTCCCACGAAGGCTGCCGTGAGGGCGCAGTGGCAAGTGTGGACTCCTCAGAACAGCGCCGGCCCACAGCACACGCCCTCTGTGTGGCCTCTGACCGCCAGCGTTGTCCACGGGAGGAGAACGCTCCGGCTGTCGCAGAGATTAGGGGTCGGGGGAGGGGAGCCTGGCACGCAGCAGGCGCTCAGTACAAGACAGGCTCCTTGATCTCGTGAGAACGCAGGCGAGCGCAGGGTGAGAGACGGGTGCAGAGGAGGGCCTGCAGGAGTGGGAGCGGTGAGAAGTGAGCGAAGGCAGGAGGCAGGAGCGTGTCACGCGTGGGGACGGGACAAAGACAGTGTAGCTCGGATCCCCGGGAGACGCAGGGTGCACTTTTCTGCGGCTGCCTCAGCTTCCTGCAGACTCTCGGAGCCCCTTCCACAGGCCGGTTTCCGCCTGCACATCCCCACGGCTGCCTTTGCGTTTTTTCTGGACACAGGCCTGCTCCGCGTCTCCCCAAGGATGGCCCACCAGGGCGCGTTCTGCCTCTTCCGCCTGGGGCTCCTGCTCGGCTCTGTGCTCCTGGCGGCCCCGGCGCCGGCCACTCCCGAGCCTTCTGGCTGCGGTGACAGGGAGCATCAGGTGACCGTCAGCCACACCTACAAGATCGACGTGCCCACGTCTGCGCTGGTGCAGGTGGAGGCCGACCCTCAGCCCCTCGGGGACGACGGCGCCTCGCTCCCGGCCCTGGGGGAGGCCGAGGAACAGAACATCATCTTCAGACACAACATCCGCCTGCAGACGCCGCGGAAGGACTGCGAGCTGGTGGGCGTGGTCCAGGGCCTCCTGGACCGCGTGACGAAGCTGGAGGAGGAGATGGCGCGGGTGAGGGAGCAGTGTGCCGCCCAGCCGTGCTGCCCGGGAGCTGCCGGTGAGCTGGCCGCCTGCGCTCGTTCAAGACACACTTCGTGAGCACCTGCTGCTCAGGGGGGTGCAGCCCCGCCCATGGCGCCGGGTTTTCCCTGGGGGGCAGAGGCAGGGCTCCTCACTGGGAACCAGCTGGGGGGGGAGGGGGCGGGGCGCGCAAGTCTGGGCAGGGAGGGGCCTTCCAGGGGGCCTGGACTCCTGGGTCAGTGCCCCAGACGGGAATGCTCCGGGGGGCTGTTTAACCGGTGGGTCCAGTCTCTCCGTGGGAGGTGGGGGAAGCAGTGGAATGGAGAGGAAAGAGCGGGCAGGACCGGGACACGTCTCAGTGCTGTCTCAGAGCTGCCGCTTTTCAGCTCCGTGACTTGAGGCGAATCCGCAAGTTCCCTGAACTGTGCGGTGAGGATAATTCCACCCACTGGTCTGGTTCTGAGACCTACAGACGATGCATTATTTACGGTCCCTGGCCTGTCGGACAGAGTCAGCAGACTGTTTATTTTTTAACCTTTTTCAGGGCCTTGAACAGACGGGGTGGGGGGCCTCACAGGGTGCAGGCAGCTTTGCCTCCCGGGTGGGGGGCTGCGTTCCCGACTGAGCTGGGGGAGAGGAGGCTGGGCACCACAATCTAGCTGAGAGTAAGGTTAAGGAGTTCGGGGGAGTGCTGCTGGGAGGAAAGACCCCGGGCTCGGGGGCCCCCATCTCTTCGGGGCGAGAGCTCCTCTCTGGCAGGGAGAGGGGCGGCCGCTTTATCTGGGTCTGAAGCCCAAGGCGGAAGGAAGGTGGGCTGGGGCAGCAGGGTAGGGGCCTCCTAAAGGGGCCAAGACCTTTCCAGGCTCCGCAGGCAGGGAGGGAGGGGGGACGAGGGGCTTGAGGGAGCGGTGGGGAGCCAGCCCCTGCCTCCACAAGTCAGGCCTCGTACAATGGGCGGGAGAGCGGGGAAGAAGGCACTGGCGGAACTTAAATAAGCTTGTAAATGGTGTTTGTAGAACAGCTAGCAAGCAGCCCACTGCTCCAGTCGCTAAAAATCCCTCCTTCCCGGGCAAGGTTGCTTCGAAGGGAAGGCCGGCCACTCTTTTGCTCTCCCTTAGCGAGTTTGCCGGTGGAGTGGCGAGGCGGGTGGGGAGGGCAGGGCCCCTGGGTGGGCGCACCCCGTCCCTGGAAGCACCCCCGGGAGGCCTGCTCCGACCGGGACTGACACGCTGGGTCAAGACAGGCAGAACGGGCTGGGT
Source organism: Phyllostomus discolor (assembly GCF_004126475.2). NCBI lineage: Eukaryota > Metazoa > Chordata > Mammalia > Chiroptera > Phyllostomidae > Phyllostomus > Phyllostomus discolor. The sequence goes on along the minus strand of NC_040916.2, from coordinate 21,141,249 downwards.
GGGGGGAGGCAAAGGCTTTGGGGAGGGTGGGGGCGGGAGGCAGGGGGTGAGGGAGGGGGCGCAGCTGCCGTCGCTGCCCCTCTGAACACCTGGGTCCCTGCAGGAGAAGAAAGAAAAAAGAATTCTTTTCAGTTAGTTTACCGTCGACATTACTTTGTGCTAGTTTGAGGTGTGCGGTGTAGTGGTTAGACCATCATACATTTACAAAGTGACCCCCCGAAGTTTCCAGTCCTTCCAGTCCTCCCCTCCCCCCCCCCCCCGGAATCACAATATTAGTGACTGTAGTCTCTATGCCGGACTTAACATCCTCACCACTGTTTTGTAGCTGCCAGTCCGTGCTTCCCAATCCCTGCACTTTTTTTAAACATGAACTGCCGGGGCTGATCCAAACAATGCAGAGGGGCCCTTCACACACCTGTCCATGCCCCCACGGGCTGCACCCAGAAATGAATCGGCCTGGGGCCGCCCTTGGGGGGTCTCCGGGGAGAAAGCGTTTTCAGGAAGGAAAGCGGGTGTTCTGAGAAATGGGGGTTACTGACTGGCCCACCCGAAACCGCCTCTTGCTGTCTCGGGTGGGAGAGGGCAGGGCAGCAAAGCCCTTCTCCCCACCTCATGCCCCACCCCCCGCCCCCCATCGGCTGGGCTGTTGTTGTAGCATCTGCAGGTCCACTCTCCCAGGCTTCCGTGTGGGCTCTTTTCCCCCGGACCGGGTCTCACTAGGCCCAGCGCCCTCCAGCCGCCGGCCCCAGGAGCCTGCCCCGGCCTGAGCCCAGGCTGCAGCAAGGGCAGAGAATGAGCACCGTTGAGAGAGGACAGAGCCGGAGCGTTCCCATGAGCGCTTGGGATGGGGTGGGAAGGGAAGAAGGGTGGTTCCTTTTTAGGCAGAAGAGGAGGAAACAGGTATCAAATTTCACAGGTCAGAGTCTGGCCCAGGTTGGAGGGGGTGGCCCCCCTACCGTGCTCCAGAGAAAGCGCCACACTTCGGGGTCTCCAGGGAAGGAGGCCCCGCTCTGCGGCCCACAGCCCTGTCTTTCCCTCGCGCCGGCAGGTGTGAGCCGCCACTGCAGCGGCCACGGGACCTTCTCCCAGGAGACCTGCAGCTGCCGCTGCGAGCAGGGCTGGGAGGGCGCCGACTGCGCGGAGCCCGCCTGCCCCGGCGCGTGCAGCGGCCACGGGCGCTGCGAGGACGGCCGCTGCCGCTGCGCCGCGCCCTACGTGGGGGCCGACTGCGCCTACCCCGCCTGCCCCGGGAACTGCAGCGGCCAGGGCGAGTGCGTGCAGGGCGTGTGCCAGTGCTACGAGGACTTCACGTCGGAGGACTGCAGCGAGCAGCGCTGCCCCGGCGACTGCAGCGGCCACGGCTTCTGCGACACGGGCGAGTGCTACTGCGAGGAGGGCTTCTCAGGCCTGGACTGCTCGCAGGGTGAGCGCCGAGCCCCGCACCCCCGCGACCTCGGGTCACCCCTGTCTTCTGAGGGGCGGGCCTAGCCCCCACCAGCTGCCCTGAGGGCTTGTTAAAGCACAGCTGGCTGCGCCCACCCTGAGTGTCTGATTCAGCAGGTCTGGGATGGGCCTGAGAATTTGCATTTTCAGCAAGTTCCCAAGGGACCTGCGGCTGATGGCTTCAGGACCAGTGGTCTTGTGGGATCTAGTGGCTGTGTGTGTGTGTGTGTGTGTTAGTGTAGGGGGTCAGCATGAACTCCCAACTGGGTGACTTTTGGGGGGTCCGGAAGGGTGCCTCACACAGCTGCTGCACACCCAGTAGGGTAGCATTGAGTACGCAGTGGCTGCTCAGCGAGTGCTCATTGGCTGTGGGTTCTGCCCCTCCCAACCCCGTTCCTGTCCTGCGCAGTGGACGCCCCCCAGAGCCTGCAGCTGCTCAAGAGCGCGGAGGACTCCCTGCTGGTGGGCTGGCGGCCCTCCGCGGAGGTGGACCACTACCTCCTCAGCTACCACCCGCTGGGCAAGGAGCTCTCCGGGCAGCAGGTCCGGGTGCCCAAGGAGCAGCACAGCTACGACATCCTCGGTCTGCTGCCCGGGACCAAGTACATCGTCACCCTGCGCAACGTGAAGAAGGACGTTTCCAGCAGCCCCCAGCACCTGCTGGCCACCACCGGTGAGGGGCCCCTTCCCCAGGAGAGGCGCCACTGTGCACGGTGTGTTCAGCGGTCTCCGCCAGTGCCCTTCCGCCAGCCGGGCTGCTGTCCTGGTTTGGGGCTGAAAAGACAGCTGCTGCAACCCCAGGGCCCGCAGAGAAGTCTCAGCTCTTGCTCCCCCCACCAACTGCTGAGTCCCCCAAGCCGGTGACGGAGCCTGCTGCCTCGGAGCCCCCGGCTCCTCTGCCCCGGAGAGCAGTGAGGGCCGACTGCCCTGCACCCACACACAAGCAGCCACACGCCTGCGTGCCCGAGTCCCCGCCGAGCCTCTGGGGCCATGCTGCAGGTTCCGGTTGGGGGTCAGAGTGGGGGGTCTTCTGAAGCCACCTATTGGATCAGTCTCAGCAGGAGAGAGGGGAGAAATAGGGCAGTTGAAGAAGGTGTAATGAGAAGGTTATTTGCCAAGGTGTGGGTGGGGCTTGGGCGGTGTGACACTCTGGGACTAGCAGCCCTGGGGCTGCACCCCCTGGGGCTACAGGGGAGGAGGCGGGGCTACAGGGAGGAGGAGGGGCTACAGGGGAGGAGACGGGAGTTGGCGTTGAGACCCAGCCAGAGCTGCAGGAGGGGGCTGCCGGATGAGCTGCTTTGGTAACAGGACACAGGCAGTCCGCTGGGTGCCCCCGGGGAGGGAGTGAAGGAGTTCAGTTGCCCCAGTTCTGCCTCCTGCCATGTGACCTCCTGGTGACCCTCACTGGTGGAACCCAACCAGGAGCCAGAGGGCCCTCGCCTGGCTAATGCAGCTCCTAGAGGTCAGAATCTGGGATACAGAGCAGCATGGGGGACGGATCTGGAGGGACAAACGGAGTCTCTGGGGCACCACCAAACGCTGCCAAAACGTTTGGAAGGGACAGCATCGCTGCTTACTCTTTAGAAATTCTCGTTTCCTCGTGGAAGCTCTTAAAGCTGCTTAGCTCTTCACGGCTCATTTCTTCATGCAACATATTTTATTGAGCATCTACTATGGGCCAGGCACTGTTCTAGATGCTGATGAAAATGAGCTGCCTCCATCCCGCCCTGAACTCCTGGGGAGAGACCCGGGGAGCCCCAGACAAACAGGCCTGTGGCACACAGTGTCCTCGCAGAAACACGTGGCTGCCCGTCTGGCTGCCTGGGGCAGGGCTGGCTCAGGGCAGGAAAGAGCCGTGAGGGACTTGTGCTCCGGGAGCACAATTTCTGATGGCCTTTGCCTGCTCCTCCGGCCAAAGACCCCTCTGGAAACATCCCTGCAGTTGAACAAGCTGCATTTATCGACTGTTCCAGCAGGAGGAGAAGGCACACCGGGCGGGGGGGGTGGGGGGCACAGTGGGCGTCTGAGTGAGAGAGGGTGAGAAAGACCGGAGTGGGGTGTGGGCTGGGGTGGGTGACTTGGGGAGGGTGGGAGGGAGCAACGCTTTGCACGCCCTCAGGAAGTGGGGGTGACTCCATGACGGCACCTCGGGGACTCTCACCTAGAGGGCCAGCCTTGAGCTGTGATTGTCACATGGGGAGAGCAGTCTCCTCTCCTGGGAGGGACCTGCCGGCCCTCGGCCCCTCACCGCCTCCCCGTGCCGTCCCGACCCCTGCCCTAGATCTTGCTGTGCTGGGCACCGCCTGGGTGACAGACGAGACGGAGAGCTCCCTGGACGTGGAGTGGGAGAACCTGCCGACCGAGGTGGACTACTACAAGCTGCTGTACGGCCCCCTGACAGGGCAGGAGGTGGCCGAGGTCACCGTGCCCAAGAGTAGCAACCCCAAGAGCAGATACGACATTACCGGTAAGAGCCAACACTGGGGACATGGATGCGGGGGTGCGGGCAGCGGGGGCCGGGGACCCACACCTGACTGCTCAGGTGTGCGGGGGGCCATGGGGCCTGGGAGTCACCTGAACCCTGGCCCCAGAAAGCTCCAGAGACAAGCCCATTCTAGAAGCCCCCGGGCTCTGCCCCAGCCTCCCAGAGCGACCCCAGGGTCTCAGGGCACCCGGGTGACAGAGGGAGCATCTGACACGGGACGCCCGAAGCTTCTACAGTTTCCAGGGCCCTCTTTCAGAAGAGCACTACGGCCATCAAACACCCGGCATGAGGCCTGGGAAGGGGCCCGAGGCCTCGGAAGGGCCTGAGGCCACGAGCTGCCTGGTGAGGCCTCCTCTGGGGCCGCTCCTCCGTCTGCCCCTGGGTTCCACCCCAAATGGCCGTCTGGGGTCTGCACGGTGCTGCTGTGAGAGACAGGGTTCACCCACTCACGCACACTGCTGTCGGCCTGCATTTGGCCAGCCATCATTCAGGTTGATCCTACTGGGAAATCACAACAATGAAAGGCAGACAAAAGAAAAAAAGGAAACATTTAGGTCAATTCTTGCAACGAGAAGGAAAGAAACTTCTGAGGGGAAAGGATGGTGGGGAGCAGAAAGTCGTTTGGGCTGTGGGGACAGCGGGGAGCCAGGGCTCAGTGGCCCCGCAGGGGAAGCTCCAGGGGCTTTGTGGCATCCACGGGTACCTCACCCCGCCCCCGAGCCCCCAAAGGGTAAACCCTCCTCCATGCTCCCTGCTCCCTGCCGGGAGCCCACCAGACCTGCAGCTCTTCACCTGCCTAGATGGATTCCTTGTCAGGTGGGAAGCCCAGCCCCTCTCCCCACCCCCCAACAGAGAATCCCCGGGGAGTGCAGTGTGGGGGGTCGGGGGGGGGCAGAGGGGCGGGAAGATGCACTCACATCCAGCGCTGGCCGCCTGCTCCCAGGTCTGCAGCCCGGGACGGAGTACAGGATCATAGTCGTGCCCATGCGAGGAGACCTGGAGGGCAAGCGGATGCTGCTGACCGGCAGCACAGGTGAGGGCTGCTTGGAGGCACTGGGCGCTCTCCTCTCCTCGCCGGGCGCGACTCTGGGGCTTGTGTGCGGAGAGATTCTGTCTCTGTGGACTGAAGCCTGCTTTGTGGGGCAGGGGGCCGGAAGGAAGCAAATGTCCTATTTCAGTTTTGGGTTTTTTGGTTTTTTTTTTTGCCATTAAGAATCTCCCCCAGGATCTTGGAGTCAAGAGAACAGGCCATTTCAAACTCCAAGTTTGCTTGGAGTCAAGCAAACAGACACCTTTTTGCTTACTTTAATAGCTTCACTGCCTGGGTTATTTGTGAGGCAGTGATTACCGTGAACCCTGGCATCTCCCCTAAGATCTGTCACTTCTTCCCTGCTGCTCCGTGTCTGCTCCCGACACCACACGCCAGCAGTTTGCTTTAAAGCGTCGGGAGATGCTCAGGGGCTTCGCAGGGGGTAGCGGTGCATTTGCCATTGGTGGATTGAGAGCACATGCAATGACAAATGTTGTAAATCAGTAAGGTGCGACAATAAATCTATAATTTATTCATCAGACTATTAGTGAACTAGATCTTGAAGCACCTGTGACCTTGACCGACCAAATGGCTTCTCTGATTTTTCTTTCTCGTGTGCTTTATGGAGAAATTGACAGCCCGACCAATGTGGTCACGGAGCGAGTGACCGAAGACTCCGCGACGGTGTCCTGGGAACCCGTCCGGGCTGTCATCGATAAGTACGTGGTGCGCTACACCTCCGCCGGCGGGGAGACGAGGGACACGGAGGTGCCCAGGGAGCAGAGCAGCACCGTCCTCACGGGCCTGCGGCCGGGGGAGGCGTACCGAGTGCACGTGTGGGCCAAGAGGGGCAGCCAGGAGAGCAAGAAGGCGGACACCACGGCCCTGACAGGTGAGGGCGGCAGCGCAGGGCGGTGGCGGGTGTCCTTACATCCGGGAGGAGGAGCCAGAGGGCTCCGCCCACCTGGCCCCAGCGCCTTGCTTTGTAAGGGTCCGGGAGCCGGTAGCAAAGCAATTTCAAATTTCGTAGCGATTAATTTTTTCCTTTGTAAACCTCAGACAAAAGAGACCACCAGCCTTTTTATTTGACCCAGAAGGTCACATTTATTTGGGCTGGAATTCCATACGGAGCCCCCTCCAAGTAGAGCAGCACTTCCCGATTTTCAGTTTTTGGACGTGAAAACTGCAAACGTTCAGCCAACAGGGACTCTGGCTGCGCCTCTCGCGGTGTGCAGTGCGGCACAGGCACGTGGCATGTGGCACATGACCTGGAGCCCTTTCCCGCCGGGGACACGGTTTGCATCCCGAGTCTGCCGCGAAGCTTTCATGAGGGTCCCCGTACATCACCCCCGGTGGGTCCCCCTCCGCTCTGGCAGGTGTCCTGAGACGCACGGGCAGACCCAGGACGTTCCCTGGGCGCGCACCGCCCCTGGCCCTGCCCGAGGTCGGAGCGGCCTGGTCCTGGAGAACGCTCGAGGTTGCCACCACCTGGCGGGAGTCATAGAAAAGGCTCGCGGGTGGGACGGGCTCTGTTCTGACCGCCACGGGGTGGAGGAGCTCTCGGAGAAGCAGATAATTCGTGCGGAGTATGGGTTCGGAAGCTTGACGGTCCAGGCTTTATAGCTGAGTGGCTTCGGGCGAGTTTCTTCTCCTCCCTCCCTCAGGTTCTTACCTGTGGACTGGGCATCCGAGTGTCTGCATCGCAGGGCTCGGGTCGCTAGTGCGCGTGAGTGCCCGATGGACACCCTGCGAGCGCTACGCGGTGGTGGCCGTGCCCTTTCTCAGAACGTGCCCGCCCGCCCGTAGCCCAGGCCGCTGTAACGTGACTCCGCGGACAGGGGCTCCCACTGCGGAAAGGCATTTCTCACAGTTCCGGAGGCTGGGGGGCCCCGGGACCTGGGGGCCGGCTGGTTCGGTTGCTGGCGAGGACCCTCCTCTCCGAGCTCCGCGCGCCCCCTTGGAGAGAGGAAGCTGAGAATTGGACGCGGAGGCGGCTTCCGGAGCAGGAGAAGGGACGTGCTGATCACGCGCCCAGTGCCTTGGACTTCTGACTGTCTGCGGGTTTACATTTTGAGGATAACGTGGTATTCCATACCTCCGGTGACATACGTGATAACACTTTGCTGTGCGACCTCGCGTTTGCTGCTGGCCGTGACCTTGGGAGGGAGGCGCCGAGAGCTCCCTCTTCGTGCAGAGGAGCGGACGGAGACCGGAATCGTGCGGGCTGTGCAGAGCTAGCGACCGGCCGCGCCGGAGCCAGGTGCGGACGCAGCGCCCCCACGCGGCACCTGGAGGGTGCTGCAAGCAGGGTTTCTCGTGTCGGCCATTGGCGAAAAAGCCCCTTGGCTTTGTGGCCGCAGACACACGATGTTCCAAATGGAAAGAACTGGCAGCTTCTCTTCCCGGGGTAATTTTCTTCCCGAGGAAAATGTGAGAGCAAATGCTGACGTTTCTGGAAGTCTAACTGCTTTCAGGTAGGCACGAGGATCTGGAAACTGAAAGAGTATGTTTTCCGTAAATCCAGAGGAAAGGAGACATGTGCGTATGAAGACCAGTCCTTTTCATCCGGAGGCAACTTGTGGGGCAACTTCCCAAGGCTGGGAGTCGCCGGTGGCTTTGTCTGCACACCCGACTTCTCGGGAAGCCCAGCTGGCTCCTACTTGGAACTTCTGGCTTCTGGTTTAATTAAACCCTTAGTCATCTCAGTCACTGGCATGGAACAGGCTGTGAAGTTCGCTGAGGTCGTTATTTTGGTTGCGTGTATACTGGCCTTTCATGAACTAGAGAGTTGGTAACTGCTACCCTCTTTCATTTCTCTTAAAGACATTGACAGCCCCCAAAACCTGGTGGCCGAGCGGGTGACGGAGACCACGGCCTCCATCTCCTGGGACCCGGTGCAGGCCGCCATCGACAGGTACACGGTGCGCTACACCTCCGCCGACGGAGACGCCCGGGAGGTGCCGGTGGGCAAGGAGCAGAGCAGCACGGTGCTGACGGGCCTGCGGCCGGGCATGGAGTACACGGTGCACGTGTGGGCCGCGCTGGGCGCCCGGGAGAGCCGGAAGGCCGACACCACGGCCGAGACAGGTAACGAGAGAAAGGTGGTCAATGGAAGTTGAATTTTCAGCACGTGCATTTGAGTGTCCGTGGTGCCAAGCGGGGCGGCCTGAGTGGAGGGGCTTTGCAGAGCCAGTCTTGACCATCAAGCAGGCCAGCGAGCCTGGTGGTTCTGTCCACGAGCTGCTCCCCGCTGGCTGCGCCAAGCTGCTCATGAAACCCTCCGCCCACCGGAAGGGAGGCGAGAAGCTGTGATGTAGCCATGGTTTTAGCAGGCTCCGCGGAGACGTTACGAGGATGTGGCCATTGCAGCGCTGGTGGTAGATAACACTTTTAGAATGGCCGTCCGTGACAAAACGATAAACGCGGTGCCCTGAACGCCATGGCAGACACACGACGGACTGTTGTGATGTGCCATGGCGTCGCTAAGAAGGCAACGTTCCTTCCACCTTGTCGGGGGCTAGAAGCCAAGAGAGATGGTCAGGTTTCTAATGAGTGGTCCTTTGAACTGGAGACCCAGGGGTGACTTTCCGCCCACTCCCACTCAGGGAGAGACCGGGATGGACCATGATTGCCCTGTGCTGAGCGATCCGGAGGATGCGGTGCTGGCGATGGGCTGGCGGCTGTCTCTTCCGCGGCTTCAAAGCTTAACCTTTTCTAAACGTTTTCTTAAAGACATTGACAGCCCCCAAAACCTCGTGACCGACCGGGTGACGGAGACCACGGCCTCCATCTCCTGGGACCCGGTGCAGGCCGCCATCGACAGGTACACGGTGCGCTATACCTCCGCCGACGGAGACGCCCGGGAGGTGCCGGTGGGCAAGGAGCAGAGCAGCGTGGTGCTGACGGGCCTGCGGCCGGGCGTGGAGTACACGGTGCACGTGTGGGCCGCGCTGGGGACCCGGGAGAGCCGGAAGGCCGACACCACGGCCGAGACAGGTAACGGAGCTTGCACCGCGGGTACCACGAAGCTCAGCTCGGGATCTGTCTAGGGCGTGGTCTGTCTAGGGCGGCGGAAAGGGGGGCGGGGTGAAAGAGCGGGCGGGCCTTCTGCTGTAGTGCACTGAGTGCCCCTCACTGCCCTCTAGTGGCTCCTCTGGAGTGCGCAGCGCGTCGTGTGGCCTGCAGAGCCTGCGCTTGGGCGACTGGCGTCACTGCGCTTGGCCCGGGCCCTCTGCCCGCGCTCCTCCTTCCTTACTCCCACGCTGCGTGCGTCTCCATGGTGAGGGCTGGGTGCGAGGGAAGCACAGCAGCTGCCATGCTGAGGGGGCCGGACCCCAGACTGGGCTCCAAAGCCGTGTCCCCGCCTCACCTGTTCAAACCCTTGCTGTGGGGATTGGCTTTGTTTTTGGATGAATATTTTAGGTAAAAAAAAAGTAGTTTTATTAGCTAAAAATAAGCAAATATCTAGTCACTTAACCCCCCCAAATGTATCATTTTAGTGATTAAAGTGCCCACACCCCTGGAACAGTGTGTCCCCATTTAGAACGGAGCCCCTCCCTGCACTGGAGGGAGGGAGGGGGGCCCAGCTGCCCGGGATTCCCGTCTGGCCCTTCAGGGGCCGGTGTGCCCGGGTTCCCGGAGTCTCCCTGCTGTTTCCGGACCGTGAGTGTTTGGCACGGCTTTGGGGGGGGGGTGCTGGTAAGTGGTCTCGGGGGGGTCATGCTCCCCTGTAAGTCACACTGGCTTGGGCCTGTCCTGGGGCCTGAACACTGTTGAAGTTGTTCCTTCGTGGGACACTTCTGTGGGTTCTTCTGAGACACGTCACCTGTCTCCTCCCCAGGACCGCTCCCCGCAGTGAGTGGTCCTGTGCGAACCGTACCTGCCCTGCCCCCTCCCTTGGCCCTCGTGTGTGGGGTGCACCCTGGTGCCTTTCCGGAGGGGTCTCCATACCCCCCGCCCCCGTGATCCTCTCGGACAGCTTCTCATGCCCACATCTGGTCCACCGGATGTGCAGCCACCTTTCGTCGATTCAGCCAGGTCTCTGCGTCAATGTCCAGGTCTCTGTGATGCCGCAGCCTGTCACTGCATTGGGGCAACTGGCCAGTGTCCTGCCTCATAGATATTTTAGGCACAGGTCAGACGCCTGCCCTCGGGGTCCCCCGAATCGGGCTTCTCAGCAGTGGCATGACTGATACGCTAGGCAGGGGCTTCCTTTCTCAGCGGGGTCCTCTGTGCACCGTAGGAAGTTCCGAAGCATCCCTGGCTCTGCCCGTTGGAAGCCAGCAGCTGCCCCATCCCCCATGGGATGGTGCCCAGCTGAGGTGTGTCCAGATACTGCCAGTGGCCCCTGGTTGAGACCCCCCCCCCCCGCTCCGGGGTGCAGTCAGCAGGCCCTGTCACGGGGCCACGGCAGCTGCTGGCTCCCCCAAGTGGACCTCCAGGGAAACCCTCCCTTCAGGTCCCACCTCTTGGGCCTGTTCCCCGTCACAGCCTGGGGGTAGCTGCCCGGCCCAGGGCCGCAAAACCGTCGGTCCTGCCTTTGCTGTGGGCTCTCAGGTTGGAACGTAGGTACTGATTTTAGTGGGGTCACGGCCTAAACCACGAGAAGCACAGTCCCACCTCAACATGCCCTGCACACGTGTGACGGGCCTGGGGGCAAAGCGGCTGGGGGAAGGGCTTTTGCAGTGAACCACTTGGAACAAAGAAGTGCCTTCATGATGGTGATGATGGTGGTGATGGTGATAATGGTGATGATGATGATGATGGTGGTGATGGTGATGGTGGTGATGGTGATGATGATGGTGGTGATGGTCATGGTGGTGATGATGATGACGGTGATGGTGATGATAGTGATGGTGCTGAGGATGATGATAACAATGATGGTGATGGTGGTGATGGTGATAATGGTGATGATGATGATGATGGTGGTGATGGTGATGGTGGTGATGGTGATGATAGTGATAGTGCTGACGATGGTGATGACAATGATGGTGATGATGATGATGGTGGTGGTGATGGTGATGATGATGATGGTGGTGATGGTGATGATGATGATGGTGGTGGTGATGATGGTGGTGATGGTGATGATGATGATGGTGGTGGTGATGATGATGGTGGTGATGATGATGGTGGTGGTGATGGTGGTGATGGTGATGATGATGGTGGTGATGGTGATGGTGGTGATGATGATGATGATGATGGTGATGATGATGACGGTGATGACGATTGGTCAGTGCAGTTTTGAACGTCCCCGCTCTGTGTGGTGTGAAGGAGCATAACCTCCTGTTCACACTCATAAGACATCAGTGAGCTGATGTCAACTATAGCTGCGGTCACCCGGCACCCAGTCCGTGCCGGGACCCGCCACCAGGGGCGTCGTCAGTTCACACGATGCTCGAGGCAGCTCTGTGGGAGACACTCTGCTACTCTGTCCCCCGGGCCCCTCCATCCCCCCCCACCCCATGTCTTTTCTGTGAAGGAAACTGAGGCAGAAAGACTGGTCTGCCCGTGATTACACTCTGAATTGCGGGGTGCGCATTCTGTCATTTGGAGGTACAGGCTGTCCCCCTTGGTCTTCAGGGCCCCTTTCCACGAGGCGTTTTGGTCTCGGTTGTCACCCACCCACAGAACTGTGTACGAGGACTGGTCACGACCTCGTTTCACAAACGCAGACACGGGCCTGCCCAAGGTCGCAGACCAAGCTGGTAGTTAGCTGCGTGGGTGGAGTGCAGCACTCACGGGGACTTCGCCCGAGGTGACCGGTGACAGTGGCGCCGAGGCATCTGCGCTGTCCAGGGCCACAGCTTCTCCGACGGTGGCCCTGGTGCTCATTCCACTCTCCCGTGCCACCTCCTCGAGGGTCCAAGAGCCCCGCTGTGGAGAGAAGGTCCGAGTCTGTGACACAGCTGAAAACTGGCACACCGGACAGGAACCCCCTGGGGACAGGGGACTGCCCCCGCCCCTACGTGACACGGCCACTCGGTCTGTCTACAGTGTTCGCTGATCATCGTTTTCCTCTCAGACATTGACAGCCCCCAAAACCTGGTGGCCGACCGGGTGACGGAGACCACGGCCTCCATCTCCTGGGACCCGGTGCAGGTCGCCATCGACAGGTACACGGTGCGCTACACCTCCGCCGACGGAGACGCCCGGGAGGTGCCGGTGGGCAAGGAGCAGAGCAGCGCGGTGCTGACGGGCCTGCGGCCGGGCGTGGAGTACACGGTGCACGTGTGGGCCGTGCGGGGGGCCCGGGAGAGCCGGAAGGCCGACACCACGGCCGAGACAGGTAACGGAGCATGGTTTTTGGGAGTGTGAGGCCTGCCACGCGGAGTGTACAGCTGGTCAGTTTTTGTTTTCTGCTCTGACGCGGGGAGGACCTGTGGTCTGTGCAGGGGCGGGTGGCATCCCCTCGTCACAGACCACCCACGTCAGCCCCCAGCGTTAGCTGGTTTCGTACCGGCCAGGGCCTCCCGATGGCCCCTGAGTGACAGCCCTGCCATGATGGTCTCGTCGAGCCCCGTGAATGCTGGGTCCTGGACACCTTCGAGGGTCTGCTATTGAACTTGTGAGGGGGACAGAAAAGGAAGCTCAAATGCTGTTGATATTAATATGTGAAAATTAGCTTTAGAAAAGTAGCCTGTCCGTCTACCAGCGCGAGGAGATGCCTGCGGTTTGCTCTGCTCTCTGGGTGGAGCGATGATGCTGGCTTGGGGAGTAAGGACAGCCTCTGTGTCACATGCCCATCCTGTTGGGAAGGAGTCATGTGGCCGCATTTCTGTGCAGCGACGGAACCAGCCACTGAGCACTCCAAGTGGGAGCGGGGTTTGACACCTGCCGGTTCACTGCACGGTGTGTCCTGAGCGTTGGCCACTGTCCCTGCCACTCCGCGGCAGCGAGGACCCTGAGGGTGGCAGGACGCAGGCCTCTGCCCCGGGGGCTCACACCTGCCACCGGCTGCCGGGGTCCTCACGCAGGAGGTGGGAGGGCTTCGCCCACTGGTGCTGGGAACAGTGTGACTAGGTGCTGTGAGCAGAGGCCAGGCCTCCGGCTGGCCCCACCCCCTGCCCGGCGCCCTGCCGCGTGCTGAGCGGGAGTGAGACACTCACCCACTAACCGAGTAAAGGCACTTGCTGTGCTGCACTCTTGTGGAGGCAACGGCGTGGAGTTTCAGATGCTGGTCTGCCGTGCTTGCTCCCTGAGGAGCCAAGGTCTCCGTGGGGAGGGGAGACATGTATGCCCACGACGGAGCTAGAGCCTCTGAGATGGAAGAACCACACAACACGAGCAGGCTTTGCCCCAGGCAAGATGGCCACGGTTTCCGCTCCCCTTGGCCCATTAACGGTGCATGTTTTTTCTTCCAGACATTGACAGCCCCCAAAACCTGGTGGCCGACCGGGTGACGGAGACCACGGCCTCCATCTCCTGGGATCCGGTGCAGGCCGCCGTCGACAGGTACATGGTGCGCTACACCTCCGCCGACGGAGACGCCCGGGAGGTGCCGGTGGACAAGGAGCAGAGCAGCGCGGTGCTGACGGGCCTGCGGCCGGGCGTGGAGTACACGGTGCACGTGTGGGCCGCGCTGGGGGCCCGGGAGAGCCAGAAGGCTGGCACCACGGCCGAGACAGGTACTGCGAGGGACCCAGACAGGAGACTCCTCACATGTGTCAGGTGTGGGGAGGGGGCGGGGAAGGCCGTTGTTTCGCCTGAGGACACTCTTCAGAGGGGTTCCCTCCTCTTACTCCTGGGTCATGCGTTGACGTGACCTTTCGGACTAGTGCGAAAGAGGGCAGAGGACATGGCATCAGGCAGGGCCGTGGGACGGGTCGAGAAGGCAGCGCAGAAGGTCACCTCTCTGACCACCCCCGCTGCCCAGCTCCCACGTTGTGCCACTAAGGGGCACGTGTGAGATCGTGGCCACTCAGTTTGGAGGTTCGGATTCGCAGACAATAAGGACCCCAAGTCAGAGGTGAATAGTTAAGCACTTTATTAAGCGAGGGCAAAGAGAAAAGCAAGGATCAAGAGCCTCCGTCGCCGGACGGGAAGTCACCAACACCCGCGCACAGACGCCGGGGATCCCGGAGACAGCCGCATTCGGGGTTCGTCTGGGAGCCGTGCTGAGCGAAGCGTCCTTCCCCGGGTGGGACTCCAAAGTCCTGCTGTGGGGGCTGTGATTAAACATGCTTCAGACACACGTGGCCGCGTGCCGTGGGGTCCGTGAGATTTTGCCCAACTAACTGTTCCCTCTGGGAGAAGGGCCAGTTCTCCCGGGAGAGAGCAGTGGGTCTTGCCTTTTCAGGGAGGGCCACAGCTCAGGCAGAAACAGGGAGGGCTCTCCAGGTCCCTTCAACACTCCACACGTCAGCCGCAGGCCGGCGGCCAGGGCGGCCAGGAGCTCGGCCACTGCCCTCCTGCAGGCGGGGGCCACAGTGCGGCGTCTCCTCCCTGCAGGGCCCCCTCCAGGGGGCGAGCAGGGAGCCGGGCGCCCGACTGTAGGTGCTGACGACAGGGCCTCTGGTCTCGCTGAGCGTCACCACGATCGGCCCTGGGGTCCTGAGAACAGTCCGGTGCCCTGAGGTCCTTGGGTCGCCCTAGCCAGTCTGGGGGAGACCTGGCCACCCCTCTGTGGCCGGGGCAGCACATGGGCCCCTGGAGTCACAGGAGACTTGAGTTTTTGAGTTATTTTTATTAGTTACATTAGGCATTTTTTAAAAAGATTTTATTTATTTATTTTTAGAGAGGGAAGGGAGGGAGAGAGAGAGAGAGAGAGAGAAACATCGATGTGTGGTTGCTGGGGGTCATGGCCTGCAACCCAGGCATGTGCCCTGACTGGGAATCGAACCTGCGACACCTTGGTTCGCAGCCCGCGCTCAATCCACTGAGCTATGCCAGCCAGGGCCATGTTAGGCATTTTTAACCAAAAAAGTGATGCATGCTTCTATAAAAATTTTCAGGCAAGGGCATGTGGGAAGAAAACCTCTTTTCCGCAGCCCAGGCTCCCTAACGGCTGCTGCGCTGCTCTGGCCCGTGCCTCCTCCCTCCTCCCTGCCTCCCTCCCCCTTCCTGCTTCTCCTCCCTCCCTCCCCTCTGCCTCCCTTCCTCCCCATTCCTTCCTCTTCTTCTTCCTTTCCTTCTCTCTCGCTTCGCTCTTCCTTAAAGACAATGACATTATCGTGTTTCTGGTCCACAGAAATGAGAAAGTAAGACAGACCTCCACTGTCCCTAACCCGGGGCGGCGGACAGTCACGGAGGCGGCAGAAGGCAGCCTAAGATACTTAAATCGTCCAGGTTTGGCTTTGGTTTTGCAAGTGGAAATTCAGTTTTTCTGTGGGATGGATACACTAAAATCTACACCAGATGTTCCGCTTTAGAATGTCAAACCAAGCTGACATCACAGAAACTCAAAATTTGTCAAAACACCCGAACTCAAAACAACGGCTGCCTGATTCCTGTTCGACCGCAGCAATTCTGTGCTCAGCTGAAGAGCTACTGGGTATGAAATAGCCCGGAGACCCCTTTTTTGGGAACGTGGAAATTGAAGTCGTATTCTGTAATGGCTTTTCAAACTGGAAATTTCCATTCATATCTTATTTGGTTGGAAAAAAAAACAGTCTCTGACCAGTTACTATGGTGTTGACCACGAGTTTGCTGAGCTCCAGTTTTCTGGTCCCCACGCCCCCACGTCCTGACGCCCCCATGTCCCCACTGGAGTTTGCAGGGGGGAGTGCAGGGGGCCTCAAGGAGAGCCCTGCTCGTCTCTGCCTCAGCCTTTCCTTCCCTTCCTCTTCACTGTTCCCCTCCCTTCCCCTCCCCTCCCCTCCTTTTCCTCCTTCCTACTCGCCCTCTTATCCTCCATACAAACACCCCCGCCCCTGCTTCTCTCTGCACGGAGCACGCATCTAAGGCCACACACTTAGACACATAAGGAGTAGAGCTTCCTCTTTCTACGCCAACTTAATGTCCGTCATAAGCCCTACTCTGCTTGTTGGACAGAAATCTCGGTAACTTTAGGGTCATGCTCCTCCCCCCGGATTGGATGTGAAGCCTTGGGCGGTTTCCCAATATCAGGCCCGGGGCTCCTCCGGCCCTTGGGCCGTCTCTCCCGGCAGCTGTTTGCGGAGATGCCCTGGCTCCCGTGTTCAGGCCTCCCTGGTCCTGCACCCCGCGTCCCCTGCCCCCGGCTCCGCACCTCCGGGGGGGCCCTGCCGTCCCTGGACCCACCCCTAGTCTAGCTTGCTCCTGCCCGCCGGCCTCTGGGAGTCTGCTGGGCAGGCGGGAGCCCAGGTTCACTCCATGTGGAGGGAACTCGGCCGCCCGAGCACCTGTTCCTTCGTCCCTGTCCCCGGTGGATCTGTGCCTGTGGACGCAGAGGCCGGGGAGGGCCGGTGGCGAGGGAGAACGGAGCCTGCCATCTGCTCGAAGGGAGGAAAAGAAATGGGGGGGGGTTGTGGGCAGGAACTATAAGTTAATGCTTCAGAAGTTGCCCTGCCCCCATCACCTTAGCAATAACCATCGCCCCATCACTTGGCTTTCCATACACAGACATTGACCCTCCCAGCAACCTCCGTCCCTCTGCCATGACGCAGTCCGGCGGGGGACTGACCTGGATGGCTCCCTCTGCTCAGATCGACGGCTACATTCTGACCTACCAGCTCCCGGATGGCACCACCAAGGTACTGGACTCTCCTGGCTCTTCTCTTGGCGCCTCTGCCTGGCCCCACACAGAACAACTGCCTCGGGTCAGCTGGCATGATGGCTGGTGCCACGGCAGCCTGCTGATAATGCAGCGGATCCTCACTGGTCGCCTGCTGTGTGCAAGGGACCGTGCTATGCACAGTCGCCTGTGACCGCCAGGTCTCACTGTACTAGGGTTAGCCTGTGCCTGCCCCCGCTGACCACTCCGCACCTGCCGGCCACGCCTTGGCCCACGTTGTTTGTTTATTGTGCCCCATAAATCTTAGCTCCGGGAGGACAGGGACCTTTCGTCTCTTTGGCTCAGTCCTCCCAGGTAGGCGCTCGATAAAGATTTACTGGATGAATTGATTAACCCTTATTTCAGAGATGACACCTCTGCCCTGGGATCTGAAGGCCAGTAAACTTTCAAAATTAGTCCCAGTGGAAAATTATTATCTTTCGTCCTTGGGGAAAAAAGAAAGGAGGAAGGAAGGGGAAAAGGAGAGACGCATTGATTTGGTCAGTAGCTCAGTGACTGCCTAGGACCGCCCTGCTGCCAGAGGAAGACGGTGGGTTCAGAAGGGAGGCGGCGAGAAAACCAGCCCCCCCCCATAGATAGCAGCCCGGTTTCCCTTCCCTCTTCACTTCTCAGCCTGGTGTGGGGGCCCCGGCGAGGGCCTGGGGGGCAGAGGTCCGGGAGACCGGCGGGTGCTCCCTGGGGCTGCTGCCTCGCACCGGCTCCCAGCCCGTGCGCCCAGCCCGTGCGCCCCGAGGTGCTGAACCTGGAGAAGCGGCTGCGACAGGCTGGGGTCCCGGGCCACCTCTGAGCCCTCGGAGGCAGACACCACACCGTCCGAGAGCTTCTGGCGTTGGCACCAGGGATGTTCCCGGCGCCTGGGTGCTGGGCATGATGAACTGAGCCCGTGCCTCCCGTCTCCTCTGTTCGTAGGAGGTGCGGCTGGGACCCGGGGACCTGAGGTTTGAACTGCAAGGCCTTGAGCAGGGCACCGCCTACCCCGTCTCCCTGGTCGCCTTCAAGGGGGATCGCCGGAGCAGGAGTGTCTCCACCACCCTGTCCACAGGTACCGCGGACCTGCACTCGGAGGGAGAACGTTGTGGGGGAGGAGCCTCCCAGAGGCCGGGGCCGTGCCCACGTGGGAGCGGGTGGCTGCCGAGCTGTGGGTTTCTTCAGGAAGGGGACATGGGGGTGGGGGTGCGGCGGGTTCAGGAGAGACCCATCCCCTGGTGGAGGGACTGGAGGGGGGAGCAGAAGGGAGTGTTGTTTTGTGGGGCAGCCGGGTTGGGGGGGAAGTGATGTGAACGTGACCTTATCTCTGGTGCGTTGGGACAGTGCGATGAGAGCGGTGAGCGGGGGAGGTAAGATGCGAGTGAAGGGCCCGAAGGTGCAAAGCAGTGGGAGGCCGTGGACCGTTCCTGAACAAGACACATCACTTAAAACAGGGGACTCACCCCCCTGCCCTTGTCCTAACACCGCCCCTCTGCCTGGCCTCTAGTGGGCGCCCGTTTCCCGCACCCCGCGGACTGCAGTCAAGTCCAACAGAACAGCAACGCCGCCAGCGGCCTGTACACCGTCTACCTGCACGGCGACGCCGGCCGGCCCCTGCAGGTGTACTGCGACATGGACACGGACGGCGGCGGCTGGACTGTGAGTCACGGGGGCCCTGGGCAGCCGCCCCTTCCCAGCCCAGGCAGCTCTAGCTCTTCTGACGCACGGGACGGGGGAGCCCTGGTGGCCCCAGCACCCACAGCGCCAGAGGCCCCTCGTGCCCAAGACAGGGCAGACTGAGGCCAATGGCTGCAAGGCTCGGGGGCTGGTCCCCGTCTCACAATGCCCTGTGTGTGTGCACACGTGCGTGTGCACGTGTGTGTGTGTGTGTGTGTGAGCCACTGTCCCCTCCTCAGAGCACTCTCCTCAACCCGCCCCTCGCCAAGCAGGACCCTCTTGGAAAACAAGGCCCATACAGAAGCTTCCGGGCAGGGGTGTCAGACCCACTCTCACCGGGGCCACATCAGCCTCGCGCTGCCCTCGAAGGGCCCGGTGTGGTTTCAGGGCTGCGTGAGTGTGGCCGCTCCTTAGCCAGGGGCCAGGAGCTCCACATTCGGCAGGGCAGGCCCCGTGTCCGTGGCCCCCCAGCAGTCCGTGGCGCTGTCGCCCACACCTTCCCCTTTGCGGACTTCGTGAGTCCACGTCTTCCTGCTTCCCCCCGAATCTCGGGCTGCTGCCCCCGCCCCCCATGTGCCCACCCTGCACCACGTGGAGGTTGCAGGGTGTGAGCTCCTCCCGGCTTTGTCTCCGTCTGGTTCCTGTGTCCTTCCCAGCCCGTCTCATCCTTTCCGGGGGCTTTAGTTTACTTCCCAAACCTGTTACCATACCATGTATGCTGTGCAGCAGCAGCACACCAACACCAAACTCCAACGAGCTGAAACTTAAAGTGCTTTTTCTCCCGCGTGCCCAGTCCTTTTTGGGTTTGGCTGGCATTTCCAAGGGGCGACTTGGGGGTTCGAGCGGACTCTGGTGCCCGGTCAGCGTGCGGCCGTCACCGAGGCCCAGGGCCCGTGGCGATGGAAGAGGGGGCAAGGAGAAGGCCCCCACCCCCTCCTGTGGTTTCACTTCCAGTCCTTGGCTGGGACATGTCGTCCCAAGGCCCCAGCTGCACTCAGAGAGGCCGCCAGGAGGTCTTCCCGGACTCCTGGCAGCGGAAGAACCTCACATCACCTCAGACACATTTCTCCCCTTTACAAGCCCGGCCTGGCTCGTGTGTTAGAGCTCTGGCCCTGGCACTCGGGGGCTCCTGTGGCATCTTCACCCACCCGTGACTCCCACTGCCGGGCCCCCAGCGAGCACGTGGGGCGCACAAAGCCCCTCCACTCCCAGAGCCCCCATCCCAGCGGAGGGCCGTCCCGCCAGCGCCAGGACTGCAGAACCGCTCTCCACTCCCCGTCCCTCAGCTCCACTCCCAGGCCACCCCACACCTGTGTACAGTCCCCTCCTCTGTCCTCAGGGCAGCCCCAGTGCGAGCTGCCGTCCCCGCTCCCTCGGGGGTGGCCGTGCCAGTGCGGGGCAGAGGGAAACGGCCATCTCCCTTTGCAGGTCTTCCAGAGGCGGAACACCGGGCAGCTGGACTTCTTCAAGCGCTGGCGGACCTACGTGGAAGGCTTTGGGGACCTCAGGAAGGAGTTCTGGCTTGGTGCGGCCTTGGGGAATCTGGGATGGTGGGGGATGCAGGGGGGACTTCCCCTTGGGAAGCTGGTCAGGCAGCTTGAGGACGCTCACCAGGTTCAGGGGGAGGTCCCGGGCCAGGGACCCTCTGGGGAGCCTGCCGGCCAGCCTGTGGGAAGGCTCCCACTGTGCTTTGGTGAAAGGGCGGGACAGTCCCAGGCGGCCTTTTGGCTGTGTCCAAGCCCCACAGGATTTGCCGGGAGCCGAACCCCCGAGAGCCGTAGGAGCAGGAGCAGGCGGGGGGCTGGTGGCGCGGGCTGGTGGGCGGGCACACTGTCAGGAGGGCACACTGGTCACCCGGACTTTCCGCTGGTGACGCCCGTCGTGCGGGTTCTGCCGTTGCTTGTGTCCGTCTGCTGCGTGCTCAGGCAGAGAGGTGCGTGGAGAGGGAGATGGCCAGAAACAGCCGTCGGGAAAAGAAGAATTAAGACGTTGTAATCGGGGGACTCGGTGCCCAGTAGAGTCGGCTTTGTGCGGAATCCCTTCAGGGACTGTCGAGTGAGCGGGGGGGTCCCCTCTGCCCCCCGGCGGGAGGGGTGGACAGTAGCCACCAGCCGCTGAGGCCTGGGAGAGTTGAAGCTGACGGAGCAGGGTCACCCCGGAAAGAACCCCACCACTACCCTCCCAGAGGACAGGGCTCCCACACTCCGTAGCCTGATGGTCCCAGAGGAGTAGCTGGGGGAGAAAATGAGCCCCCGCCCAGAGAGAAAGTCGGGGGGAGGCCCAAGTGAGCAGAGGAGGCGAAGGCCAAGGTGACGCCTGACGAGGGGAGGTCTTCGTTTCCAGGGCTCGACAAGCTGCACAACCTCACTACCGGCACCCCGACCCGGTACGAGGTGCGGGCGGACCTGCAGACGGCCAACGAGTCCGCCTATGCCGTCTACGACTCCTTCCAGGTGGCCTCCAGCAAGGAGCGGTACAAGCTCACGGTCGGGAAGTACAGGGGCACCGCAGGTGAGGGCCGCGGTCCCGGCGGCCGGGGCCTCACGCCCTGAGAGTCCGAGCCCTGGTTTGCAGCGTGCCCTGGGCCTGGGGTGGGATACTTCCGCGGAGGCCAAGGGTCCTCACCGACTGGCAGCCGAGGCCCTGCCCCCAGCAGGGGGCCTGGCGTCAACAAAGTCGTTAAAGTGATCCTGGACCCTCAGAAAACCAGAATGTTACACGCTGACCCTCCCCGTCGCACCCCCAATCCGGGCGAGGAGTGGCCCACCCCCTGTGCCTGCCCGCCCCCCACCAGGGCTCCTCCGGCCGGGGTAGGGGGGTGAAGCTGCCACCCTCACATGGTGCAGAGCACGCACGGCGGCGTTCCCACAAAGACGGGAAACGAAAGGGCCGACTCCACCGGCAGGAAGTGGGGGTCCCACCCACGTCACACGAGGTGACGACATGGGAGGGGCAGCAGGGCAGCCGCGGGGGTCGGGGACCTCCCCCTCCCCCACCACGAGCGATGTGACGGGATCCCCGGGTGCGCCACTGACTGTCTTCTTGAAGGGGGAGGGGTGGTGACTGTCCGTGTTACAGCTAAGCCTCTGTTCGTGGCGTTTAAAACCCGGGCAAGTAGGTCCGCTGTTTGGCTTTGCACGTTTGTTTTCCCTTTTTAAAGTTGTTACTTTACTGCAGCTGTCCCAATCCCCCCCCCCGCTTGCTCTCCCCTGCCCCGCCCCCCACTCCCACAGTCGGCCCCCACCCCGCTGTCCCCGTCCACGGGTCGCTCATGCCTGTTCGCTGGGTTTGCGTGTCTTTGACTTTGGGGTGGCCGTACAGAGGAACGTGCCACCAGCCGGGTGGCCTGACTGTGCGGGACACGGTCTCTCCCCTTAGACTCACAGGGAAATGAATAGATCGGTAGTAACAGAAGGTGACTTTAGCAAAGAATGTAGTAAGTGGTCAGGAGACTGCAGGAGCGTGGACAAGGGTGGGGCGTGGGGGGCTGAGGGGACTGAAGGGGGTCCTGCAGGACGGGGTCGGGAAGGGGGGGCTGGAGCTGGGCCTGAGAGGGTGGAGCTCAGATGGGAGGAAAGGCAGGGGCTCCCCAGCCCGGGGGCGTCGGGGGCTGAGCCGGGGCAGGGACATCGCGGTTCATCCTTGGCACCTGCGGCTTTGCCAGAACTGTCCGCTCAGCGACCCCTGATGGCGGAAGCCTGTCCAGACAGCGTGATCGGAAGTGGCCGACTGCTCATGCCAAACTTCTTCCAGGTTCTAGGACTTAACTTAAAAAAAAAAAAAACCACATGAATGTTGCATTTGCCCTTGTTTCCCAGGCCTTTGCTGGGCCTGGAGCAGAGTAGTCGAGTCTAAAATAAGGTGCCGCCAGTGAGACCTTCCGGCACAGCCTCAGGGGAGCCTCAGGGGTGTGTTGTGTTGTGTGTGAGGAACAGTCCGGAGCCCCAAGCAGCCCTGTCCGGGTCGGGGAGGGGATGAGTCGGGTGACACGGTGACCTGGGAGGAAACAAAGTGCTGGGGGGGGGGGGGGCATCTTGACGGGTCCCCCTGTGGCTTTGTCTCCTCAAGGGGCCGGGAGGTGCCTGGCCCACCCCGAAAGCCTGCCGCAGGGCTCCAGCCAGAGGGTGTCTGTGAGGGTGATCGGTAGTCTCGGGGACCAGGTGTGAGTGTAGGCGTGGTTCTCGTAAGAACAGAGCGGACTTGAACTTGGGATTGACATGGGCCCTGACTGCCTTTTATGAGCTGGATTAAAAAGTGGACTTATAAAAGGATGACCGTCACGATGGGGAAACAGGAGAAAGGCAGGTAAAATAATTGCATGTGTGCAGACACGATGCGACGGAGCACTGAGGGCACGGCGTGCCCAGAGGGCGCTGGAGGTCCAGGTGTGTGCTCGGAGGCTGAGAGGGAGGACCCAGGAGGGGATGCTTCCTCGGGGTGCGCTGAGCTGGGCTTCAGGGGCTGGGGGGGGGCGGTTTGGACCGAGGGAGAGCATAGAGACGCCGGTGGGCAGGGGCCCGGAGGCCGGACCTGTCCCCTGTGCAGGTGGAAGGTGCCTGTGGGGACGGTGGCTGTGAGACGGGGCACAGGGAGCAGCCAGGTCCCAGGCCTGCAAAGCGAAGAGGAGGAGTTCACCCCGCCCCCACCCCCACCCCCGTGCGGCAGAAAGTAGGGCGAGATGCCTGAGATGACGGATGCACAGGCTTCAGGGGGGCCCGGGGGCTGCGGTGGGGACGCAGGCCCAGAGAGATGGGAGCCGCCCAGCTGGCAGTGGAGGGGGGCGGGGAGGGGGCGCAGAAGGACGGGCTTGATTAAGGTGCAGAGCAGGTGTGTCGGACACGTGGCTCGCAGGTTTCTGCTCTGGGCGGCTGGGCGGAGGGTTGGGCAGAGACAGGAAGGGCCGGGGAGGTGCCCTGGGGAGAGTCGATGCGTCTGCCCCCGGGAACTTGGGTCCTGCACTTGACTGTGGAGCTTCTCAGGGGAAGGGCCCTTAGGGCGAATGGAGAGACAGGCCTGGCGTGCGGGAGGCAGGCCGGGAAAGAGCACCCGCCCGTGGGGCCGCTCTGAGAGGCGCGACTCCCCGTGGCATCCCGGACGGGACCCTCGGCGTTTCCCCGCTGGAGATTTCCCTGCTGTGCCCTCCACCCCTCGGTGGCGGCTGGCACGGCGTGGCCTCTCACCTCGGCGCACGCCCTCCCTCCTGCAGGGGACGCGCTCTCCTACCACAACGGGTGGAAGTTCACCACGTTCGACAGGGACAACGACATCGCCCTCAGCAACTGCGCCCTGACGCACCACGGCGGCTGGTGGTACAAGAACTGCCACCTGGCCAACCCCAACGGCAGATACGGGGAGACCAAGCACAGCGAGGTGGGTGACGGGCGCTGCCCCCAAAGTGACGGTCCCCAGAGCGACACCCTCCGGGCTGGGGTGTCTGCCCTGCTCCTGCTGCTGCCCCCGCTCGGGGCGGAGGAGCTGGTTTGCAGCCTCCGTGGCCTTGAGGTCAGGCACTCGCTGCCCATCTGCGGCAGCCCCTCCCCGCCCTGCATGCCCCCCAGGGCCACACACCTGGCGCAGGTTGTGGGGGGGGGAGCCCGGGCTGCCCACTGTGGAACAGAGCCTCGTGCGGTGGGTCCCACCCCGTGTCCCTTCACCCTTTCACACGGGGACACGGTCCGAGGCAGCTGGGTCTGCTAGAACAGAGCCCCACGCCCTGCAAGGCTCGAACAGCAGATGCTGTTTCTCCCTCTCCCGCGGGCTGGGAGTCCAGCGTCACGGTGTGGGCAGGTTCATTTCCTGCAAGGACCCCCCTTCCTCCTCCTCACACACCACAGAGAGATGGAGAGAGCGTGTGCACACTCTGGTGCAGCTCCCTCTTCTAATGAGGGTGCCAGTCTGACCACGGGACCCCCTCTTCTGACCTCACCCAGCCCCAGGCAGCGGCAGGGACTCATAATCCTGGAGTGATTTTTTTTTTTGAAGGGAAGAAACGTGCCCCCAGGGAGCCGGGGAGGGGGGCGGGCCCACGTGTCGCCGTGGCAGCGAGGGGCCCCGCCCAGGGACCCCATATTTGAAAGGAGCAGCCGGCAGGCCCTCCACCGGGCCGGGGTTTGCTAATAAAAGGCATTCATCTGGCTAATGTGCTTTTCACAGTCTGCAAGGCATTTAGTTTCTTGTTTATTATTTACCTCACAAATTAAAATACATAAAATTGGCCACTTGGGCTCTTTATTGGCCAGGCTGCAAGGTTATTAAGTGAATTAAATATTGCACTCACCAGTCAAAAGACACAAAATGAAATTTAGTTTCTAGCAGGTTGTTTGTTACCCCCAGAGCTAATATCTAAACAGTCTAAATTGAAAATGATTTCACACAATTGGCCAATTAATATGTTTATTTTTGCCTTTAAATTCTCGGAAAGGAAAGAGGGAAGCAAAGATCGTGTGACCGGTGCCGGCCCGGTGGCCCCTGTGCTTTCCGAGCCCCAGCGGCCGCTCCCCGGGCCTCACCCACCTCCGGGCCCACACCCCCATCTCCAATCACAAGGGGGCGTCCCAGCCTGTCTCGCCCCAGCTGCCCAGCAGAGGGCGCATGTCCCCAGATTCCACCCCTTTCCCTTGGGTGCTGATGCCCCAGGCACCACCTGGCTCCGTCTCCTCCCCTTAGCAGTGAGGGCTCGGTTCCCAGGCGGAGGGGCCTTCCTGCGAGCCGCAGCCCACCCGACCCTCCTCCCAAGGGCCTCTTCTTGATGCTGGCCTTGTATTTATTTATTTATTTATTTAATGCAGGGGGTGAACTGGGAGCCATGGAAAGGACACGAATTCTCCATCCCTTACGTGGAGCTGAAAATCCGCCCCCACGGCTACAGCGGGCAGCACCTCCTGGGCCGGAAGAAGCGGGCCCTGGGAGAAAATTCGAGAACGTTCTGGTGACCCATTTGCCCATTCACCGCGCGCGAGGCAAGACCAGCCCGGGGGGTGGGGCTGCGTAGAGGTAGACGTGGGGCGGGGCGGGGGGGTCGTGCGCACCACGAATGGAAATTGGAGGGAAGGGCAGAGCCCCTAGGCCCCGAGGTGGCTGGGTCGCCAGCAGGACAGAGCGGGTCGCCGAGGCCCAAACGGCAGAGGGCGCTTCCTCGTCCCCTGCGTCCCGGCCCCTCTGCTGGGGCCCGAAGACCCCCAGTCGTAGCCGCGTGGCGCGTGCGGGAACGACGGCGCGCGAACTGCAGGGTCTTCCGTCTGAATTCGGTAGCGAGTAAAAACAGGGTCCAGCGCTTTACCTGTTGGAAAACTCTGGAGATCGGTATATATATTTTATCTATCTATATAGAAAGCTCGGCTAGTGCCAATCTCCCCAGAAAGAAGCCCCGAAGAGGCGTTCTCTCTGATGCGGGGGTCCCGGAGCCTGGGACCCCCGCATCACCCGGGGTCCTGGGGAAAACGGGGTGACTCTTCCCCCGCAGCGAAGCTCTGCCAGTCCCCAGCCTGCTGGAACCCAGAGCGCCCCCGTTCCTGCTATTTTTAAGTGGCCTCTTTCCAGTCATTTGCATAATCCCTTCCAGAGACCTGCATGTGTTGTGAATAAATTCTCACTCTTTCAACTTTGAATAATTTGACTGTCTTGCTAATTGGCTCCTCCCAAAGAGTCTTTGCTGCGACCCCCTTTCGAAAGCCAGCTTCCCTCCCTTCCCTGGCCCCTCCGTCACCCCTCCCCACCCACCCTGGTTTTTTTTTAACATGTTTGCCTTGGAGCTTCCAGGTCTGAACGGGCACCAGGTCAGACCCTCCTGCCTTATTTCCCTGTCACTTCGGAAGGTTTTTCTGTAGGGAAGCCGGCGACCGTTGAAGTAACTCAAATTCCTATTCCAGGAGAAAGTACTAATAACCACTTGATTAAAAATAATTGCCTTGCGTTGTTTCCCCCACACAAGTGCACTTGAGCTCTAAATTTAACCTGATTTCGAGCGAAGGCGCATCTGTGTGTTATAGCAGAGTGTGGCTGGCGGCGGCGGCCTCTCACCTGCACGATGGCAGATGACGGTGATCGGAGGCAGGGGTTGAGTGGGGAGGAGGACACATGGGCCCTATCGGCTGCAGTCCCCTCCAGGGCCCGGGTGTCATTTATCGCCTCAGTTTCTCCCGGTTTTAACCTCTGGCTGAATGCCAAGCTGTACTTCTGAAACTTTTTAAAAAATCAACCTTTAACATTTTTATTCCCCTCCCCAACACACACACGGAGCAATGCCACAGTTACTGCTCCATCGAGCTCATGGCGGGTGGTCTGAGCCACGTGCGGTTCCGGTGCTGGGCTCATGGTTACAAAGTATGCTGGGCCTGGTTCGTGGACCCCACGCGAATCTGTGTCAGCCTGCTTCTTACCAGGCAGTGTGCTTGGCACTGGGCAGACACAGGAGGGCAAGCTGGACAGGGCCCTGGCCCTGAAGGAGTGGGTGCACTGTCCTTCCTGCACCCCTCCCTCCCTCCCTCCCTCCCTCCCTCCCTCCCTCCCTTCCTTCCTCCCTCCCTTCCTTCCTCCCTCCCTCCCTCCCACAAGTGCTGGCCACGCCCCGGTGTGTGCCACACTCTACTCCGGGCACCTGTGCTACAGGTGGAGCCTGACACCGAACCACGCAGAAACGCTCAGTGCCCAGTAGGGCTGAGTGCCCTGGAGGCAGAGGTTGGTGCTGGAGGTGGGGTCTGCGCAGGCCAGGTGGAGTAGGGGCACCTGTCGTGGCTCCCGAGCCCGATCCAGCTCTGGCAGGACCAGAGCTCGAGCCCACTCCCTGGCCGTCTCGAAGGTCCTTCTGTGCGGCTGCCCAGCCCCGAGCTCCCGAGCTCTCTCGTGCCTTCTGCACGCAGGGCCCACAGTGTGGTGGCTCAGAACCCCCGCACTCCCCCCAGCGGGTGCGGCTTTGTGGAAAAGGAGGGACTCCTTCACAAAGTGGATCAGAGCAGGGAGTGACCCAGGGCCGGGGGTGGACTCGCCTGTCAACCGGACTCGGGAAGGCAGGGTCACTGAGCGTCGTCCCTGGACGTTCTGACTCTGTACGTCTGGGCTGGGGACCACTCCGAGTAGCTCTGGCACAGCGGTCACCCGCCGGTGTGGTGGTCTTTCAGCTCTGGACACGGGCAGTAGCCCCAGCCCCCGCACCCCATGTCCTCTGACCCCAGCCTTTGTCCCCCACCAGCCCGGACAAGGACTGGAGATAACTGGTTGTGTCTTGCTGCCCTTTGCCTGTAGGACCCACGGTGCCCAGAAGGCTGAGGGCGGGGAAAACCTCAGCTGACCCTTGGAAGGTTCTATGGCAGGCAGAGCAGGAAGTGGGGGGAGGGGAGCTCATTGTCAAAGGATGTTTATCTGACCGGGAGCATTCCAGCCCTTAGGCCGCCTGCCTAACCTCATTTAACTGTGACCAGCTCGGCTCTGGTGGCTGAAATAGGCCTCAGGAAGGGGTTTCTCCATCAACCTGCGCTCCAGGCGGTCACACGTTTTTTTCGGAGTCAGGTTAGAAGCCACTGGGGACAGACCGAAGGAAACAGCAGCTGTCAGAGAAGGGATAAGCTGCCAGCCAGGCGCCAGGGTAGAGGTGAGGACACACGTGCCACAGGCATTTAGTCAAGTCACGCAGGACACTCTGAAGCAGTGACACCCAGCCCCTGCCCTCTGTGTGGTGGGGCCGGCCCTGGGGACACGCCGGGACAGTGGGCAGTGGACAGTGGGTTCTCAGGTCTCCCTGCGCGTCAGAATCGGCGGGAGCTGCTGTGTTTGCAGGCCCTGCCCACCTCCGGAGCCTCTGCTTGACCTCCGGAGCCCCTGCTTCAACGAGCCTCAGCTGCGCCCCGTGCGCCCGCCCGAGCTTTTTACAGCTCCCGGGAGGCAGACGGGGAGGTTTCGGGCGGAGGGCAGAGGGCAGAGGTCGCAGGTCGCAGGTCGCAGACAGGGTGAGGGCCATGCGATAGGCCTCACGCAGGACTGACTTGGTCTGAGCCAGGAACATGGGAAAGGGGAGAGAGCTCAGGCTGAAGAAGGGTTTGGGAGGAAGCATCGGCAGGATTGGAGGGGCCTGGGCGGTGGAGGTGGGGAGGGGCCCTCCCGTGACAGCGGAGAGCCGGCTCTCTGCAGGCGCTCTGCTGGCGTGGGGCCCCAGAGTGTCTGTCTGTCTGCTTGTGAACTGAGGGTTCTCGGGGGCTCCGGGATCGCTGACGCCCGGAATATGCTGAGGGGCCAGGGAGCACCAGCAAGGGGCTGCCGGCGGGAAGAGGGGCCGGGTGCTGTGTGTGCAGGGAGAGACCCGAGTGGACGTGCAGCGCGGCAGGGGAAAGTCAAGTATAAGTGGTGCAAATCTCCTGGCGAAACTTAATTGTTTGCTGGAGGAAGTCCTGCATGAAAATAATTCCCAAGTCATCCCTTGAAGCCGCTCGTCAGGGCGACGGAGCGAATCAGGAAGGAAGGAGTTTCTGTGGATGGAGAGCCGCAGCCCTGGCAGGAGGCGCGCTGTACCCGGCCAGGCCAGGAGATGGCAGTGTCGCCCCGCTCCACCGCCACTTCCTCTCCCCCACGAAGGTGAGTTCTGGGAGTTCCCACTTTTCTTCCTTCCTTCCTTCCGGGATGATACGGCCTTGAGAGTCAGCCAGTGGGGCAGCCAACCTGTGCCTGGTCAGTGCCCAAAACAGATCGCTGGGAGATCCCTCGAAGAGATGGCCTTGCGAGCCTGGACTCAGTCCTCAACCCGGGCTCACCTGGGTGGTGAGTCAGGTGGGATGGGGGCCATTGGCTTGATGGAAGGAGGGTGGGGGCGCCTCCGGAAGGGAGTCTAGGCAGTTCGTAATGTGCAGAGAAATCCAGGCCCCGGGTCCTCCTGGTAGCCGGGCTCCCCAACGGGGAAAGAGCAGAAAGAGGTGGTTTCGATGCCGGCGTTAAAGGAAGAAGTCAGGTTCCCAGGTGCGCCCGCAGAAGGCCGTGCGTTCTAGGACACAGCCGAGTGGCGGCAGCGCGCTGGCAGCTAAGGCGGGAACCAGGAAACGGTGGTTTTTTGCAGTGTTGTGATTTAAAGAAAAGGAGGAAACAAAACGGAATGAAACTAGTTCTTCGTTTCGGCACGTGAAGGAAATGAGCTTTGATTGGAGTGGGCTGAGGAGGCAGATGAGGCGTGCGGCGGGACACCTGGAGGAGCCGCCTGGGCGGTCTGCAGGCGCATGCGCAGGGTGGTCTGCAGGCGCAGGGTGGTCTGCAGGCACATGCGCAGAGCGCTCTGTTGTGTCCGATAACGTTCTGAGTCCAGGGAGGTGCCCACGCTGGCTCGTGGTCAGGATGGAGATGCCTGGTGCCCAGCGGGGATGCTGGGAGAGGCGGCTCGGGCTGTGTTGCGTGACAGGTCCGGGGAGCTGCTTTCTCCTCCGGGCCTTGGTTTCTTTTTTGCTAAGCGGGAATGACACCCACCCCGGCTCACGCGCTGCGGCGGTTGCTGCAGGAGTCCAGTGGGAGCCCTGGCAGCGCTCTTGTGTTACTGACAGCCCTAGGGAGCCGGGAGGTGGAGTGCCGGGATCTCCGGTCCCCAAAACTTCATTGAACGCTGTTGGATTTTCTTCCCCTCGACAGAGGGGTACTGCTCGCCAGCTCTGAGGTCTGTGCACCCCGAATACCCACCAGTGGGATTATTGGGGGTCGCTAATGGAAGTGAGGGAAAGGGCAGAGTGAGAGACAGAGCTTATCACAGGCACGGGGGATCCCGGGTGCGTATGGGAACCGGTTTCCCTGGGGGAGGTGGGAACTGGGCTGTCAGCGGAGGAAGGCGGGAACAGGCGGTGCCTGGGGGAATATAGGAACCCTCCGGGGCGGCGTTTCCCAGGCGGTGTTCCCCGGAACCCTTGCTTC
The DNA here is from genome assembly GCF_004126475.2 of Phyllostomus discolor. Lineage (NCBI taxonomy): Eukaryota > Metazoa > Chordata > Mammalia > Chiroptera > Phyllostomidae > Phyllostomus > Phyllostomus discolor. The sequence continues at coordinate 21,111,063 of NC_040916.2, read as the reverse complement.
TCCAGGTGCGCTAAGGAAAGAGGTTTGATGGTTCAATGAGCTTGGGAAATCGGAGCTCAGCAGAGGCGCACCTGTTTCCTACAGTGCCTGCTGGAAGCGAAGGTGGTCCGTGCGTTGCGGATCTCAGCGGGGAGAGGGCCATGATGCAGTGTGTTGCCCATGTGTCTGACTGTAGAGTTTGTTTGTTTTCTGAGAATCTAGTTACTGCGGTTTCTCCGGAGTGTGATTCAGAACCCACCGGCATTTACCTAGAGCGCCTGTTCCCCGGGCAGGTGTCTGGCCCCGCCCGAGATTCAACAAATCCCGCAGGAGGGTGGGTGGGCCTGGGGCCTGCACCTGGGAGAAACCCCCGGGGCTCCCCCACACCCCGAGTTCATGTAGCGTGTAGTGCACAGGTGCCAGGCTCCGAGCCTGGGGCTGGAGGTACACCGGTGACTGACACGGCTCCACCCCGGCTGCAGAAAGGCCCGTTCCAATGCGTGCGGGGATGGGAGTGGCGTGCTGGGAGCGTCTGGCCTCCGGGAGGAGGGCGAGTCCTGTGTGGTCTGGGCAGCTTTCCTGTGTGTAGTGACGTAAAGTCTGGCACACTTCGGGGACGTGTGTTCCTAACAGCAGCCCAGACAGAATTCTAGAAACCTCTCCTCTGTCCAAGGAGCGTGGCAGTCTCGGTGCAGACAGGTGTGCGAGCGCCGAGTGAGATCCAGGGAGTCTTCGGCAGTTGGGTCTGAGGCCCCGGGACGGTGAAAAAGATGTTGATGCAAACGCTTGCCTGGTCTGGCCACCGGGGGGCACTGTCGCCATAGGACAGCGGTGGTGGTGGACAGGACAGGTACTCCGGCAAACTTGACCGCTTCGCACTGCTAACTGGCGGCCCTTACTCATGGGCTATTCCTCCTGCTGTGGCCAGGGGTGTCCGGCCTTTCGGCGTCTCTGCGCCACACTGGAAGAAGAAGAGGTGTCTTGGGCCACATGTTAAATACACTGTGGCACATACTCACCAAAAAATCTCATCATGTTTCAAGAAAATGTATGGTTTTGTGTTGGGCCGCATTCACAGCCACCCTGGGCCGCATGCCGGCTGCGGGTCGGACACCCGGCACAGCGCAGTGTGTGGTGCAGCGAGCGGACGGGTGGCACCCCGGGGGGGATAGAGAGTGTGCCTTGTTTTCAATCCCTGTCTCCCGTCTGCACCGGGTGACCCTCCGGCCTCTTGCTTTCCTCTCTAGAGTTTCTCCTGCTCTGACTTCTAGCGCGCGGCCCTCCCGGGGTCTCCTTCCACCCTCCCTTAGTAGTCCCGCCCCCATGCAGCGACAAGCACTCAGGACAGGCCCGCCCTGTGTTCGCTGCTCTGCGAGCGTCGCCTCACTCACGGACTCCGCCACGGGCCTCACCACTTGGTCCCGAGGCCCAGTGCCCACACTGCGGGGGCGGGGGGGGGGGGGCGGGAAGCTCGGGGGTGACACCCCAGCCTGCTCGGAAACAACTGCACACTGTGCTGCTCTCTTCCTTCCGCCCCCCCCCCCCAGCAGGCTGGGGGCCCCCTAGACAGCTTTGTGTTTTGTGGGCACCCGGTCAAGGGTCAGAAGTGCTCTAGAATAAAACCGCCGGAGAGGGAGTTTGGTACATGCATGCACCCCGCCCAGTGACGTGCCCTAGGTCCTCGGAAACATCCCTTTCGGCCCAGGACAGAGACCCGGAGCTGTGTTGAAGGGACTCTTTATTTCAGTCCAGTAATCTGAATCCTGTGACTTTGGATTTGGTAATGATACCCGGGTCAAAGGCCAAGGGGCCTGTGCAGAGCGTTCTGGCGAGCTGAGAGTGCTCTTGGCATCGTCCAAATCCCATAGGCGTACCCCAAGGTCAGGGCCAAGCCTGGGCAGGGGGAGCCGATGGCATTCAGCCGTGGCCTCCCCTCGGGTGTCCGCAGCGGCAGCTCCCCCCACACGGCTTCTGGGCTGCCTGCCGTCCTCTGCTGCGGGAAGGTGTGTGGGTCCCGGGGGGCAGCAGAGCGCTGCCCGAGGGTCTCTGTCCTCGGCCCCCAGCTGCCAGGGAGTGGCAGGTGCTGGGGAAGGGGGCCCGGGAACCCTCCAGGACTAGAGACACCCCCGGCCTGGGGGAGAGGAGACTGGGGCCTCGCTTACTCAGCCCCAGCTGGTGGCCGGTGTGTCCGACCCCGCCCCCTCCCCCCCTGAGCTGCCAGACGGACCCCTGGTCTCCAGGATGGCGGCCACTAGCGTGTGCGTGTGTGGCTCTCGAGTGACCGAAACGTGACTGATGTGACTCAGCTCCTGGGCCTTTAGTGTCATTAAATTTTAATTTCCCCGCCGTGCCTGGCCCCCGGCTCCGCGGCGGACGGTGCAGACGTGGAGCAGCGCCATCGTCTCCCGTTCTGCTGGCCGGCACGTCCTGGACGGTCTCTGCCAAGGACCAGCTCGGGGGTCCTGGCGGGGTGGGTGGGGGCGGGGCCTCTAAACCGGGACATTTCACGGCTAATGCAAAGCTACGGCTGACTCGGAAGATGAATCTTTACACACACCGACACGTGTCTCTCCCCTTCTCCCCGCCCCCAGCGGCCGCTGGAGAGGATTTTGATCTCACCCCTTCCTGGTCTGGGGCTAACTCACAGGCCTTTTTTTTTTTTTTTTTACTAAGTTTGTGCCATTCCCCGCTTTTCCTATAAGAAGATGTTGGCTGGCTGACCGCATGGAAGGGAGGAGGGTGCGTCTCTGGGCGCTGCCAGGGCAGCGTGTGTGTGATCCTGGGGGCGCCGTGTCGGAGGCCTGTGCCCCGCAGGCGGGGAGGGGCTGCGGGGAGGGGGTACGGGACGACTGGGCCGGTGCAGCCGGCAGGGGGTCGCCCCGCCCGTCCTGGTGTCTGGGGGAAGGTCACACGGAATGCCGAGGGAGGAGGCCAGGCGTGGCTTCTTTGTTCAAAGTGTTTTACTTAAATAAGTTTTTCTGTTGATGCATTGGAGTCTTCCAGGAAACAAATACTGACAAACACTGCACAACGTGGGCCATTTACATTCTTCTTGAAAAGGCAACGACCTTGCTCTCTGTCCCCTCCCCCCGCCCCTGTGAGCAATATAGAAGCGAATCCGCCGAGCAGAGGGGAGACCTCCGCGGACCGTGGGGCCCCAGCCTGTTGGACGCTGTAGGGCCCCCCGGGGGCTGCACCCCAAGCCTGTGCTGGGTTGGGGAGCCTCTCCTTCACTGCCCTCATTGTCCTTCATCAGCTGAACCCCCCTCGATGGGCCAGGCAGGTTCCCACCGAGGCACCCTGGTCGCTGGCAGCAGACCTGGGACACCTGGGACAGAGGCTGGGGAGGAAGGGTGGAGTGGGGATGGGTGGAGGAGTGGGAGGGGGAGGGCAGCCGCCTTGGGATCCTGTCCCGCACCCGTGTCTTTACTCAACAGGACTGTGAGGCCCCTCCTGCCCTGGGCACTGTTCTGGGGTTTCCAGGGAGGGGTGCTGGGGGGGCCGGGTGGGGAAAAGCAAGGCTGCTCAGGGCTGGGGTGCCGCGTCCCAGGCTGTGGAAGCGGCTGAGACATGCATCTTGGGGGGGTTTGTGGCTGGAGCTGGAGCAGGTCCATTTGGTGGGACCGCGGGTGCGCCTGCAGGCGGAGGCCATGCCACTGCAGTGACGGCCACAGCTCGTAATTCAGATGAGCAGCCTGTTGCCATGGCAACCTGTTCCTGGTGCTCTGCTCTCCTGGGTCACATCTGACACCAGTCTCAGCCTCCAGCCCCCACGTCTCCCCAAGTCACTCATCTTGAGGGGCCTGAGAGGTGGAGACAGGAAGGGTACCCCGTTTGTGGTCAGTGGTAGGTGTGGGGAGATGCCCGGTCATCCTGTGTTGTCGAGGGGACAGCCAGATGCCCCATGACAAGCTCTCCGTGTGACCAGGGGGCAGAGGACCCGAGGGCGCAGCTTTCTCTGGTCAAAGGGGTTTAGGTGCAAGGGGCCTGGTGCCCAGGACACTTGGGGCCACTTGGGGCCACTTAGGGTGACAGGGTGAGCGCAGCTGGCCCCACAGTGTACACAGGCCTGAGCTCTGCTCCCCGGGGTCCTGAGGCTGTCCCCACCCGGAGCCCACCCTGCACAGCCTGGAGTGGGCCTGGAGGGCAGGCAGCCCCCACAGCCCAGGCGAGCAAGCGGGGTGCACTCCTCCCAGCACTGCCTCTGGAGCTACCGTAAGTACCATAGTTGAGCTGCACTGTTGATCAAGCTGCACTTCCCCCACCATCAGCGTGGCTTCCGTGGGAAAGTATTTCAGCAGCGCCACCCAGCCGGCCTGCCCGTGACCTCGGACAGCACAGCCCGCTCTGGGTTGGGAATTGCCCACCCCTGGGACGACCAGCTCGCCCTCCGAGCGGACTGACTCAGCCCCCCGCCTTCTGCCCACGGGGAGACGCTCCCCGACCCCACTGAGGACCTGGTTTACACATCCTCACGGGCCTCAGGGTGTGCGTGTCCCCTGCCCCTTGGCTCTGCATGCACCGCCCGCAGAATTCGGCACCCAGCCTCCACCCGCTGCAGCCACGCGTGGACTCACTTAGGAGGCCACTTGGCGGGACTGGCGAGGCATTGAGAGCTTACCCTTCACATCGTCGTGTAACCCACGGCATCCGCAGGCAGTGAGGTGTCCCCACTGTGTGCAAGGCACTTGCCTGGGCCCTGAGATAAATATCAATGAACCTCTCTAGCTTCACCCTGCTGTCACTTAAACTGCGTCCTCTGCATCCCACCTGCCACGCACCGCACCTCCAAGGACAACCCTAGGAAGTTGTTACCAGTGAGGCTGTGCCGGTGATCATCTGACCCCCCTCCCTGCTGAACACCCGTGGTTCCGTGGGAGCCACCTCGCCCAGGCGTGGCACTGGCTGCCCGGCACAGGTACCTGGGGCAGCCCAGCGAAGGGAACGAAGTAGCCTTGACCTTCAAGTTCCCACCGCTTTCTGGGAGTCCCCACCCAGAGCTGTGTGTTCTTGTGGGGAGGAGGGTGCCCTACCCGGTGGTTCTGGGGGCAGTGTTTCAAAGGGAAGAGGGGGGCCTGGGCCACCTGCCAGTGGCAATGGGGACCCTGTTGGGGTTGAGAAAACGGCTTTTGATGAATTCTGAGCTTTTCCACCTTAAACTTTCCTCCCAGGGATGGGGGCAGGAGCAGGGGACCTCGGGGGGTCTGTCTCAATACTCCCCAGTGGGAAGGGGGGCCTGTACCAAGTTGCTGAAATGTCCGAAGAGGAGGATTTCCAGCGGGAGGCTGCGTAGGGACCGCAGGGGGGAAGCACGTCTCTAACCTGAGTAGTACGTGGGGCAGACAGGAGTGGGCAGCCTCACCTGGTCCTGGGACTGGGCACGTGTACCCGAGCCCGGCCAGGCCGGCCTCCCACGAGCCATTTCTGCGAGAGCAGATAGCGCACGGTGTGTGCGGTGTGCACAGTGTGTGTGTGTGTGTGTGTGTGTGAGTCAGGGGGCGTGTCTACACACACGGGTACACGTTTGTTGTGCTTTTGCATAGGGACTGCGCCGGAAGTCGGGGGGGGGGGGGCACTCCAGAGTCCGCAGCTGCGAGCATTGCTACGGGGCACAGAGCTGCTAAGACCGCGCCCCAGAACCATCCGCGTGTGCCCCCCGGGGAGCACCCTTCCTGGGGACACTCTGTCCGAGGTTTGCTCCGTGGTTGAGCAGTTCCTCCGTGGGCATGAGTGTGACCTGTCGGGGGTCGCCGCACCCTGCCGCGTGCGTGGCCGGGGCAGCTGGGTCCCCGCAGGCAGACGCACCTCTGCTTCCCGCCTGCTAGACGGGCAGCGACGGCCTCTTGTCCATCTGCAGGAGCTTGGGCTGCGCGGAGATCCAGAGGTCTTCCTCGCCCTTCTTCTTCTTCTTCTTCCTCTTCCCCTGCCCCCCCTTGTTCTGCTCGGGCTGCTGGCCGCACCGGCCCGCCCGGCTCCAGCAGCAGTGGCAGCAGACGAACAGCAGGGTGAGGGCCACCAGCAGCGGCAGCGCCAGGATGACGCTCAGGCACACGGTGTTGAAGAGGCCCTCCTGGTGTTTGGTCACCAGGAGGTCCCAGATGTCACTGAAGAAGTTGTTGACTTTCTCCATGGCTCCGCCCACTGCCAGGTCCTGGGCTCGGGGACACGGTCTCTCCGGCTGGGAACTCACGCCGCCTCCTCTTCCTCCTCCTCCTGCGTGGGCGTGGGCAGCACCTGAAGGGAGGGAAACAGACCGCTCACCAAAACACAGTGGGACGCACTACCATTTCCAGTAACGCCGTGGGTTTTAGGCTCAGGAAAGAGGAGGGAATAATCGAGGCTTTCCGGAGGTCGCCGGTGTCCTGCTGAGACCCGGTGAACGAGATAAGTGCACGCATTCGGTCAACACGCATTCCACCTGGTGATTCTCACTCCGCAGACTCACTGCCTGGGGCTCAGGATGTGAAAATGAAGGGGCTACCGGACCTGGCCCGTAGAAGCGGCCCAGCAGTCGTTGGATAGATGAATCAGTGCATACAGCCAGCGCTGGGGGGGTGGGGGTTGGCCCCCCGAGCCCTCTGTAAGAGCGGTCCCTCCACTGCAGCCCACCGGGTGGGTGTGGGAACCCCCCCCCCACCCCCCAAGGATAGCTTCGTAGCTCACCTTCTACGGACACACCTTGCCGTTTCAGCACCTGTGGGAGCTTGGGCACCAGAAGGAAGGTTGATGCCTGGTGTCTGTCAGGGGACGTGGGGGGGGGGGGGGGCCTTGGACTTCCCCAGGCTGTGAGGTCGTCAGTCCTCATCCAGCCCCGCCCCAGCCTTCCTCCCTGTCCCTTCACGCCCCCTTCCCTGCCCGGTGTCCCCCGCCACCCTGGTCCTGATGAGGACTCACCGTGCTCCACTGGGGGGCCATCTGCTGCTTCTCCCTGTTTCCGTCTCCCTCTCCCTCGCTACCTGTGCCTGTTGGCTGTCCCTCAGCCAAGCATTCCCAGCCTTCCTCCCCGCTGCCCCGGCCTATTTCTTTCCAACAGAAAAGGCTCCATCACAGTGCTTGGAAACGGGGCTGCGCCCCAGGATCCCCGGCACTGCTGCCCTGAGCCCAGCTTTACAGCCGCCTCTGCTCTGGCGGCCGGTCCAGAGCAGCCCGTCTGCCTCCGGCACCTCCTCCGCCTCTCCACGCGCACCCCCATTTTCGGTGCTCGCGTGTAAGCTCTTAGCGGCTCCTTCAGGTCCGGAGTCTGCAGGTTCTCGTGTCCAAACGAGACCCGGAGGCCAGGCACGATGCAAGGAAATTGAAGAGACCCCTTGGTGTAAGACATTGCCCAGGACCCAAAGGGCGAAGTCCTTGGTTTTTGGGCTGCAGACCCGAGAGCTCATCCCAACCAGCTCTCCCACTGGAAGATGGAGACTCTGAGGCCCAGAGTCGGGGAGCAGGGGTGGCACACACCCAGACCCCTGGATAGTGTGACAGTATGTCCAGCACCCTGCCAAGGCCGCTGGGCCCGAGGAGGAACGGAGGATGACAGCGTTGCTTCATAACTGTGTTTATCCCACTTGACAATTTTCCAGTCTCCTCCTTGTGAGTTACCTCTTTTAAGTGAGCGACGGGATGGCACACTGTCACTGGAGGGGAGTGCTGGGGGACTGGGGTCCAGAGTCACCGCGGGGCCCTGTTTCCCACCCCAGTCTTGTCCTCAGGCCTTGTTCCTCGGACAGCACACTCCGTAGGCATCCCTGCGCCCAGGGCGCGTGTGTCCTTCAGAGCCCGCAGGGCCTGGGTCCTGGGCTGCTGGCTGGGGGCCCTGCGCCCCCGCGGTACCATCTGTGCCGCCATCTAGACCGGCTCCTGCTGCAGGGACATGCGGCCCATGGGAGGGAGTGGGACTCCAAGCCGGCACTCGTCGCTTTACGCCAGCTGTTCATTGGGTCTTCGTGACGGCCTTGCTGGGAGGCTGTGGCTACTCCCCAGTCCTGCAGCCAAGGGCCCGGAGGCGCAGGCCCCACAGCCAGTGAGCGGTGCGGCTGGCTGCGCCTGGAGGTTGGCCCCTGACGCCCCGGGGGTGGGCTGTTCACGGCGGTCGCTCCGAACCTCCTCTTGCTTCATGTGGACTCAACCCTTCTGGGCGAGCTGCCCGGGGCGTACAGAATCTTAGGACAGTTGGTTAACTTGGTGACTCCCCAGACTGACCTAAATGCTTACCCGGTCTGTTGCAGACAGAGGTGGCGGAGAGACTGATTTCCCATGGTCCGACACTTCGCAGAGGCAGGACAGGGGGCAAAAACCCGGCCCTGCCCCAGCGAGGGTGCATCGGAAGCACGTGGCTGCCCAAACCTAACACGACAGGCAGCAAAGAAAACTATTCTGAGAGTGCACAGCCCCTCCCCCCCCCAGGGGGGTCTGCCCACACGCCACCCAGCCCACGGGCCCCCAGTAGAGGAAACTGCCCGGAACCCTGGAACCCACTGCGACCACTCGCTGCCTCGCACGCCACACCGCTGGTCTCTGCACTGCACCGCGACCTTCGCTTTGGCCTCAGCCCGACGGCCCAGTGGTATCCAGCCCATCCAGTGGTATCCGGCCCATCGAGGGGGATTTCGCTGCTCTGTGGGCGGGGGGGCGGGGGGGGAGACTCGGGTGCTTTTCTCTGCTTTGCTCCTACAGGGAAGCTCTCCTGGGGCCAGAGGCTCTTTGCCCCACATTGCTGTGGTTCCAGCTAGACAATTAGTGACAGCAAATTGGTTGACAGATTCCACCAAGGTGGAGCCCTGGAGGAGGACCTTGAAAAGTGAGGAGCATGTTGACAGAGAAGCATGGGTCAAGGATGTTCAAAGGTTGCAGGTGGAGGAAGGCTTAGAGGCTGGGCGGAAGCGCAGGGGCCGCCCGGGGCAGGGCGGGGGCTGGGGGTGGGGCTGCGGCTTCAGAGCAGAGGGCTGTGGGCTGTGGCCCCGGGTCAGAGGGCGTGCTCATCTGGGGGCTTTGTAACCAGATGAGAGAGGACGTGGTGACCACAGCTGCCCTCCGGGACGAGAGAGCAGGAGCTGAAGAGCTCTGGAAAATGCTTTTAGGGAGTTCTGCACAAACAGACGTGTGCTGAGCGCCTAAGATAGGCTGTGCGTTGCATTAGGTGTCGAGGATTCGGTAAAGAAGGGAAAAGACATGGTTTCTGCTGCCTCAGAACCTCGCACGTATGTCCCAGGGGAGCTGGCGCCATGGAGGGATCGTGGCACAAAAGCCAAACGTCAGCACAGCCCAACCTAGGCTGCTCGGTGGCCGAAACAGAAGCGTGGACTTGAACCGTGTGTTTAGTCCAATGTCCCAGGCCCTCCTCCCCCTCCCAGCCTTTGTTTCAAACTTGTCCATCCCACGGCACCTGAAACAGCCTTTGAGCGAATAGATTTCTCTTCAAGCAAAAGCTAAATCAATAATTCACTTCTGGGTTCCTAAAGGCACTTACTGGAGCCTGCTTTCTGTATGGCTGCTGAGAGGATTCGTTAACATTTGGGAATCCAGTCCGGGGTAGATTCAATGGAAAGGTATTCTTTATGTTTCTTTGTCTAAAAACTCTCTTCTAGGCTCCCTCCAACCCAGGTTACCTGCTGAGCTCCGCTAATCAGTAGTGTTTCATGAGTATTTATGGGCCTTGCATTATTAGCATTTCCGGGACGCAGTCAGGTACCTCCTCGGTGGTGTGAACGAAGAGTGAGGGCGTCCACAGACGGTCTTGCACGAGGAACCACACCTCGGGCCTGAGAGATGCATTCTGGGAAACCCAGCTTCTGTTGGCTCTTAGTGGTCGCTGACCCTGGAAGACAACTCACCGATTCTTGTAAAACCCGTGTCGGTGCCAACCAACCCCGACTGTTTGATGGTGGTTGTGGGGGTGGGGGTGAGGCACGAGACGATGGAGGAGTTACTTTCAGTTTACTTGAACCAGAATTATTCGCCTCTGTATTCTCCACAGTGTCCAGGTGGGGGGAGAGTCATTTATTCATTGTTTCTTCCAACAAACCTGCACCTGCCTGCGTGTGAGGTGTTGGGGGAGAGTGAGGGTCGTGGGCCCTGAGACCTGGATTTGAGCTCGGGCCCAATTTCTGTGGCCTTGATGAGTGAGCGAACCTTGGCGATGGAAGGAAGCTGATGAGCTTTTCTTGTGCTGCTGTTGAGGATTCAGAGAGCTCAAAGTATTTGGTGCACTTTGTAGGCTGCAAAAGGCGATGAGACACCCTCTGCAAAATCGTCGGTTATCTCTGAGTAACAGCAGATTTACAGCCTCGGGCTTTTCTCCTCCATCCCTCACCCCCAGGCCCCGCTGCCAGAGGACCGTGGGCCCCCACCCCATTCCAGCAGAAAGGGGCTCCCAGGGAAGCTCCCGGCTGTGGCCAGCCCGCAGGCGATGCCAGAGGACTGCTGGGCTCATGACGTGGGGCTCGGGCCGGGAACCTGGCCCTCTACAGGCCTCGGCCTCCGTCCCGGGCGTTAGGAGCCCTGGCTGTGTCCAGGGAGGGCCGGATCCACCCTGGGGAACCAGGAGCTGCCCCAGAGCCGTGTCCAGGGCTGGCCCTCGGATTGGTGGTCCTTCTGGAGCCCCCCAAGCAGGGCTGGGGCGCTGTAGTTCGTACCAGCCTCCCCTTGTTCCTGGGTATCAGATGCGGTGAAATGTGCACACCATAGAGCAGTGTCTGCTGGCCAGTAGATGCTTTTTAGAGGCGTTCCGTTCACGACGGCGCCCAGTGAAAATCCCCGAGGCCAGCTCCGCAGTGGCCGGTGCTCCAGATCTTCAGCCCTTTTGTGAGCGGTGGGGCGAGGCGGGGGTGGGGTTCAGTTCACTCTCCGAACCCTCAAAGATCCCTGTGCCGCAGCTGCAGACTCCTGGGGGTGTGTGGCCAGCTGGGGACACGGACCTCCCCTTGTGTCTTTCCTCACGGCTCCCGCTGAGCCGCCCGCCCTGGGCTGCGGTCCCGGCTGTGCTTGCTGCTGTCCTTACCCAGCACCTCGGGGCCAGCATGGTGGGCGCCCGGCCACTCTGGGAGTCAAAGATGCAGATGGCTGGCTGCTCTCCTGCAGGCCCCGATTCCGCAGGTCAGAGCACACATCCAGGAGGATGCTGGGTCCCAAATCTCCATATCAGCAGGTTGGCCGCCGATCCTTTCCCACGAGCACAGGGGCCTTGTGGTAAGTGAAGGGAGGATCTCGGGGGGAGGGCGGAATACCGAGTGATGGGCCCTGGGGTCAAGCTCTGTGTCAGGGACACAGAGCAGCCTAGTGGGAGGGGCGGGCCCTGGGCCCTGGAGCGGGTCTGGGGGGAGAGTGGTTCGAAGGGAATGGCCGTCAGGACAGGTGTCTGCCCCGCCGTCCGGGCAGGGACTACTTATGGAGCTCGAGTCATGTGCTGGGAGCCGCGTTGGGTGCTGGGCGTCCGAGGGCCTGCGGCCCGATCCCTGCCTTCTCATGCTCGTCCGAGAACCCAGCAGACCCGTGGGAAAGTGCAGTCACGGAAAGTGCTAGAAGGAGAGGCCTGGGGGAAGTCAGGGCAGGCTCCGGGTGGGATGACCTTGCTGAGATCCGAACTACACAAGCAGCAAACGCCGGTCGGGGTGTCTGGAAAAGCCCTGAGACGTCGACTCAGCTTCCGTAGAGGCTTTGCGAGTGACAGGCTTGACAGGCTTCCCTCCACCCCGCAGACGAACCCTTCCCACAGTGTCCCTTCTGAAGGTCTGGGAACACAGAGAAACGATGCCCTTGTTGTGCTTTTTTTCAGACGAACAACCAGGCCCCTTGCTTCTCCTGAAGAGAACGGAAAGGACCGAGTGGCCGGAGGCCGCAGCAGCGAGTGGGGTGACGGCGTGGTGACCCAGGCCCACGAGGCAGGCGGCCCTGCAGCCACAGGGCCTCTGAGCCGTGTCAGGGGCTGCTGTTCCCTGCTGAGCCATCATAGGTCTTGCACAAGCAGGGGACCTGATCGGTCTGCGTTTGTGAAGGACACTGTCACTGAGGCAACAGACACTGGCTGTCGCAGGCGGCAGTGGAAGGAAGGAGGCAACTGTTGTCGTTGGGGGCCCAGTGACAGCTGGGACCGACCGGGTGAGGGTGGCGCCTGAGGGCCCGGCCCGGCTCTAACCTCTAAGGCACACCCGCATCTCTCACCAGACCACTATGACGGCTTCCCAGCCAGCCTCCGGGGCTCCTGTGCCCTCTCCAGGGCCTGTCTCCCACGCGAGCCAGATCAGATCCCACCCCCAAGCCCCGGACACGCCTGTTTGCTCCAGGCCTGCCCACCCCCCAGGACCTGGTCTGTCCCCTTGGTACACGGTCTAGCAGCTCGCGGCCTGCCTGACGGCTCATCACGTTCAGAGCTCAGAGCGCGCAGTTCAAGGGCACTTCTGCTAAAACGGAACCTCAGTGGTTGCCCCTCCCAGAGGCCTTTCTTAACCCAGCCATCTGGCCAGCCGCTCCACACCCTCCTGTCTCTCAGCCCTGGCAGGAGGAACTTCTCGTTTGCACACGGTGCTCCCGTCACTTTAGTCTGCACCCTTTGCTACGGTGCTCCTGGGCTGCACACTGAGCTGGGAGTGGGGAGGAGGACAGGGTCCGTGCCCCTCACTCCGTTTGGATGCCCGGAGCCTACGCAGATGAATGAAGTCACGCCGGTGAGCCCGGAGGTCCTCAAAGGACAGGGATCTTGAAAACAGTGTCCCTCAGTCAACCCAGGTCACTGGGGAGGGAGAGCAGGAGTGACCAAGGGCCTAGAACAGTGACCGTCAGTCTCGTCTGTGGCCAGACTTGGATGACAGTGACCCGCCATTTAGTTCCCAGCCAACTAATTCATTTCGGGAGGAAGTAAAGATCGAGAAAGCCCCCATCACTGAAGGCAGCAGGGAGTGGGGGTGCGGCCTTTATCAGCTCCCCGGTGATCACCCACCTTCCTCTTGCTCAGCCACCGAGGGCTCGGGGTCGCCGGGGCCTTCTGATAACGAGGGATCGTTGCCTCATTGCTGTGGGCTCTATTTCAGGTTCAGCGGGAAAGAAAATTAAAAAGCTCCATCCATTTCACTCCAGGTTCAAGTGAGTCAGTCTTTCAATCAATCAGGGATTAATTAAGCTAGCAAGGGAGTGCAGGGGAGGCAGAAGACACCCTCTCTCCTTAAAGACGACACCAGGAAAATTATTGGAGAGTAGGTCAGAACAGTGGAGAGAGTCAGCAAAGGTTTTTTACCTGGGCTTCCCCTGACTTTCTGCTAGGGGAGACTCCCTCGCCACTGGGTCTCCGTTCCTCTCTGCACCCTCTTCTCTCTCTCTCGCCCTCCCGATGACATCGGCTCCAAAGGGTCCACGCCTCGGACGTGGCCAATAGTCAGTCTTTTTCGGTCACCCTTTTGGCGAGGTGCTGGGTCCTGTCTGCTCCTCTGAAAAATCCCAGCCGTGCTAAATAGGACTGAGCCCAGTCAGTATTTCCAGCCCGTTAGCAGGTCAACAACTTCCTCATCTCTCCACCGCTGAGATCATCCAGGAAACTTTCTGGTGTGTGTGCTCCTGAGTCAGAGCACTCAGAGTCGAGCATTTCGCCTGCTCCGCTGACATAGTGCGGGGTCTGGGCAACATTCACTGAAGCTCGTTTTCTCCCCTGCAAATCGATAGGAGCGCACCTCCCAAAGGGTTGGGCGTTTTATCCATTGTGCTGCTTCATGTGAGCCTGAGGACCCCGCACAATGCCTCAGAGAGTGGGGGGCAGGAAAGGTTTGTTGGATGGATGTATGAATGAGTGGGTGGATGGATAATGAACGAATGGATGGGTGGGTGGATGAATGAGTGAGTGAATGAATGAATGCATTGCTGGGGAGAATAGAAAAGATACCACATGTGGAAAGCATGCCCCTCAAGTGCACCTCGCACAGTGGGTGCCTCACAATAGCCTTGAAAACGACGGAACACTGAATTTACTATAATACTGCTCATATCGTGCAGAAGGTGAAAAGACCCACTTGAAGAACTGTCCTGTCGTAGCCAGAGTTGGGTCAGCTTTTCCCCACCCTGGTTTCAAGAGCGAGCCAGCCGACGCCGAGGGAACCAGGGCAGACGCGCTGGCTGGCCCTCCGCCCTCTGGCTCTGTGTCCGTCCCTCCGTCCCCAGCCGCGCCTCCCTTTCAGCCCTCCGACCTCCGGGTCCGGTTTCTCAGGGGCGCCTTGTCCTGCCCGTCACGCTCAGCTTTCTCCTCTTCATTTCAGCGAGAACGCGCACTTGTTCCCCTCCGCCTGGCCTCTCCTGACACAGATACCTCAGGAGGCCAGAGCCTCAAAACGGAGCGTTGGCAAAGCGTCTTATCACCTTCCCCAGGGACAGGGGAGGGTCTGTGGCAGCAAAAAGCCACCATTCATTGTGCCCTAAGAATGCGACTCCGGGTGTCCAACCAAGCAAGGTTGGACAGAGGCGGCCCGTTCCAGAGGGCGGGCCTCTGTGTCCCCATTATACAGACGGGCAAAGCGAGGCTACTGCAGATTAAGTGATTTATTTGCCCGAGGCCGTGCAGCTGCTAAACTACGGAAGAGGTTTGACTGTCGTCCCATCTGAGTCCCAAGACCCCGCTGTGACCACCGTCTGCACAGCCGGCATCCTCAGGGGGCCGAGGACCCCGGTCTCTGGACCTTGTCCTCTGGGACGAGGGGTGTTCACCCGCTCCTTCGCCCATCAGCCAGTGTAAAGCCTGCACCCCACTCCTGATTAGTGACGACGCCCTCTGGGGCTCAGCAGCTCGAGTTTTTGTAGGACCAGAAGAGAAGCACAGAATACCACCACGTGCGACAGTGGGCATGGGGGATCACACCCGACTTACAGGCCCCTGTACTTCCTTCTTTCTTTGCCTCTCCGGATTGCATGTGAAGCTCTTGATCTTCAGCTGGTCCTAGACATGGCCACACTGTCCTCCCTCACAGACAGGACCGGTGGACCTCTGTTCCCTCCCCGCTCCTGACCCTGTCCCCCTGCCTGCTCACCCGGTCCTGCGCCCCACCTGGTCCCTGCAGGCACGTCACGCCTGCGGCCCTGGACCGCCCACTCCTGTGCAGTAGGGACCATGCTACCCGCCCTTCGTGTCACTGTGTGTGGAGGGGAGAGCCACCCAGGGGGCTGGGAATAGAGAAGTGAGGGCCCCAGGCACCACCTCCTCTCCAGCTTGAGGGCCTGACCTTGGTCCTGGCTAATCAGTGAAGTGATAAGGAGGAGGGCGTTTGCAGGAGCAGTGAACACATAACAACACATCCCCAGGACGACACCAGAGGGTGGCCAAGGGGGCAGTCCGAGGACCCAGTCCCGGTCTCGGTCCAGTGGTCCTCCCAGCGCCTGGCCTCAGGCCCGTCAGTTCTACTTCCTGAGCCCTGCCCCCATGCCAGCTACAAAGCCGTCACGCAGCCGAGACATGTCCAAAGACTGCTGTGAAGAACACGCAAAACGTGCGTGTGCAAAGGACACCGAGGAGGGAAAATCGCGATCTAAATGCAAGGTAGTGGCGTGGTACAGGAGCAGGCGAACAAGCTGAACTGCAGCTCAGATGGGAACTCTGGCGCCTCTTGCCTGCACTGCCTGACCACCGACACCCTTCCCCCCCACCCCCCGCCCTTTGTGACTCGGCATCCCTGTAAGCCCCGTCTCTAACGGGGAGATCTGCGGCACACACAGTGACAGCCGTCTGCGTGTATCTGATCCGACCACATCCTGGTGTTAGTGCTAATAAAACCTGTAGCCATGGTTACAGTGCCATTCCTTGGCTGCACGGTTCTCATTTTTGTTTTTCAAAGCTATTTGGTAAGGGCTTGGAGCGCGTGTGGGTGGGTGTGGCACGTGCCCAGGTAAAGTTTTATTTTTAGCGGTGGTGAGCCCAGGCTCTGAGGTCACCGTGAGCAGGGAAGGGGGGCAACTGGGGGGGGGGGGTGCAGGGCGGTGCCTGCCTTCTTCCCCAAATAAGAGGGAGGCTCAGTCACTGACGGCTGAGCCTTCCCACGTCACCTCCTCTTGGAGGGAAGAGTGTTTTTTGAAAAAGCAAGAAGACAACCAAGCCCTTGTGAGATTCTGGTTCTCCCACACAGGTGGTGATTAAAAAATAGACCTTAAATTTGTGGAGTTGCATCATTTGGCTTAATGCCGCCGCAGACGGGAACTCAGCGTTCCACGGACCTAGCGGCGGTCACCCAACGGCGGCCGTACTTTTCTCGGCGGCGCTCAGGGGCGAGGTGGGTCGGCCGGACCACTCGAGAACTAACGGGGTGGCAAAAACATACAGTCGTGCGACTCAACAGCAATACAGACGCGGCTCTCTCTTCCTTCCCGGTGCCTCCCTTCGTTGAGTGTTAACAGAGGTTCAGGATGATTACAAGCCCAGAGCCACCGTGCTGTGATCTTAGGGCCTGAAACGTGAAGGCCAAACCATCGAGGGAGGAGGGAGCAGGAATAGCCTCATTCCACAGGAGCCCACGATGCGGGGGTGAGGGTGGGGGGTGTTCACGTCCTGTCTGCTCCAGTTCAAATCCGCATCCCTCAGGTCGAATGCAGATTCCCCCTGACCTTTCCTCTCGACCTATCCCCCCCCAAATTTTGATGAAGTCACTGGCGGTGCACGCAGAGGACCTGTGTGAGGGTCCCGAAGTAGTCCCTGAGCACCCACTCAGGCCCACGGCCCCCTCTTCCTCTGAAACGGGCGGCATTTTCTCAGCCGCATCAGCTGCCGCGTTAGACGCCTCTGTGCTAATACACCGTTACTGCCGGGACGCTCTGGAGTGGCCACTGGCCTCGCCCTGTCCCCGGTCCCCTCGGTTTGCCTGCCCCGGCCCCCAGACGCCTTCCTCTCGGCCCCTGAAACGCCCCGCACCAAAGGGGGCTGCCGGCGCCCGCTGTAATGTCTGCAGATAAGCGATGTGGGGGAAGGACGGCAGGGCCTGCTTAAGCGGTGGTGAACCGTGTGGGGGCGGAGGGGTAGCCCTGCAGATGCTAACATGCATGTATGTACACACACACACACACACACACACACCCTTTCCTCGGCCTCAACCCCGCACCCCTCCACAGGCACCGTCCCCGTTCCGTCCTGGCCCTGCCTGGAGACCTGGGAGCTTTAGGGCAGACTCTTTGGAAACCACACGGGCCCCCAGGAGTGGGGAGGATGAGGCGGGTGACTTAGATCCGTCCCCCTCTCTCTGCGGGGCGGCCTCATGGCGTGGCGGCCTGCAGGCTTTATCTCCCGGGGGCAGCCCAGAATGCACTTTTTAAAACCAGACGATCCGGGGCTTGAAGAAAGAGGCCACTGGGTGGGGACGGTTTGACAGAGCAAATGCACTGGACGTGTGGCCCTGCCTCGGCCAGCCAGGAGGCAGGAGGGGGCCCCTGGGGCCTGTGGTTGGCTGGGGGCAGCCAGAGGAGGGGTGGGCGTCCCCGTGATGCGCCCTCCTCCAGGGAGAGCCGGCAGGGCCCCAGGTCTGGCTCGGACTTTTCTCCGGTCGCATCGGTTCAG
This sequence comes from Phyllostomus discolor, assembly GCF_004126475.2. Lineage (NCBI taxonomy): Eukaryota > Metazoa > Chordata > Mammalia > Chiroptera > Phyllostomidae > Phyllostomus > Phyllostomus discolor. Next base: position 21,093,587 of record NC_040916.2, on the reverse strand, counting down.
GCTCCTGTGGGTGGTCACGGGCCAACCTCTCAGCGAACGGTTGCCCGGGGGCCGGAGGAGTGGGGATGCTCCTGGGCCCCGGGCCGAGGAGCCAGCTCAGGGTCTCACCACCGGTGATGGAGCGTTTGTGTCCTTGGCAAGGGCTTTCGGCGGCCATGGGACTCTGTTCCGCCGTCTCCAAGGCGGGGACGGCGTCTGACGGACACACAAGAAAGCGGCTGCGTGTGTGGCCTGGACTGGGGACAGGGCTGGAGGGAGGCGGGCTGTCATCTCGGCCCTTTGGTCCCCCCAGGCTCACGCTCTCTGAAGTCAGCGACCCACTGAGTCGAGGCAGACGGCACCTGTGCACGCGCTGCCGAGAACCGCCCAGAGACTTAGAGCCCCGCTGGAATCCTCCCAGGCAGCACGCACAGGGGGGGGCCTGGCGAACACGTGACCCCCTCCAACCTGCGGGCAGTCCAAGGGGCCTGAAGCTCTTGGGAAATCTGCTCCCATGAGCTGAGTGGAGGGCTTCCCACTTCCCATCCAGAATGGATGGATGGACGGACGGACATGCATCTGTCCATCCCCTACCCCTACACCTGGTGGCAGTCACCTGGCCGTGGAGCGGTGCTGGGCAACCTGGGTGCTCCCTGTGCCAGGTGACCCGGGCTTCCCAGGGCTGGCTGGGCATGAGGCATGTCCTCCCTGCGGAGCCAGCTCTGAGCACATTCAATCCTCCTCTGCCTGGAGACGGTGGCCCCGGTGCTGCACCTGCGGCTGACCTCTGGGTGACCCGGGGGGAGGGGGAGGTCTGTGCAGAGTAGGTTTGAGGCTCCCTCTGCACATAGAGACGATGCTGCACGCATACTGTTCTCGTGTATGAAGAGGCCGAGAGTGCAGATAACAATTACTTGCATCCATAAAAGGTGCCATTTGAATTATTTTTCCTGAAGTCGCACATGGATTTTTATACTAAGAAGTGCTAGTTAAGTTTATATGATGTGTGTTAGGTTTATACCAACAGGGAGAGGAGGGAGAACACAGAGGTGTAGGAAGGGGTTCTTAACGGAACAGAGTTTCTTCATGAAACTTGGAACTCTCCTGCCAGGGGATGGCTCAAACCCCTGAACCCCCAAAGCTCGGGTTCCTCATGCCTGAGACGGGAAACTAATGAGCCCACCGACTTCCTCGCCATCCAGTGTTGTGGTAAAAGTCAGCTAATAATATCATGAGAGTTCTTTGTAAACGGGAGGTGCCCTTCTGAGTTTAATTTCCAAAAACAATCAACAGCCATTAGAGGCTAAAATGAATATCAGAAAATCCTAAGTGCACACACAATGGGAAAGGAGAGGGACCGATATTGGTTGGGGTTTGAAGGGGAGTGGCGCGCTCAGAGGAGATGCAGGTTGTGCTGCGTCCTGTGCTGAATGTCACCACATGGGGGGCTGGACATTCGGAGAGAGACGGAAGTTGGGGGGCACTGGAGAGGAAGAGGCAGCAAGAGCAGGGGCTCACAGGCTGGCGCATGCAGAGTGTGGCACTGGGGTGACAGTGCAGAAAGGCTCTGCGGAAGAACGTGGGATGAGGTGGTCCAGGCATGGCTGGGGACATTACAGGCAGCTGCGAAGGCCGGACAGAGGTGTCATGGGTCCCAGGGAGGCCCCCAAAGCTGGTGAGCAGGGGACAGAGCAGTGTCGGTGTTTCGGATGCCACATTCTCCTCCTGAGCTCACTCGTCAATCAAAGTGTGCCTGGGCCAGAGCAGGGGATGGTGTGGGGTTGAGCTCCCCTCCTGGGCTCAGCGAATATTACAAGTATTACAATGAAAATAAAAATCTTTGCCCTGGCTGGTGTGGCCCAGTGGATTGAGCGCTGGCCTGAGAAACACAGGGTTACTGGTTTGATTCCCAGTCAGGGCACATGCCTGAGTTGCGGGCCAGGCCCCCAGTAGGGGGCGTGTGAGAGGCAACCACACATTAATATTTCTCTCCTTTTTCTCCCTGCCTTCCCCTCTCTGTAAAAATAAAACTAAAAAATCTTTAAAAAAAGAGAAAAAAAACTTTTATTAATAGCTTGCTTTCTGCCTTAGACAAAAATCTGATTATGAACCGAAATGAAATATCACCAAACCAATCAGAAAGAAATGGCTATTTATCTCCCGCTCCCTTGGGGCGGGAGAGGGGGGATAAAAGCCGAGCGGTAATCGCTTCCACTGACACCCGACCCGGCTGGCGCTGTTTGTTGGTGGTGGGGGAGAGTCCATCAAGGACCCTGCACTGATGGCTCATCTTAATTTCTCAAAGGCTCTTGCAAACATTTCTCCATTCCGCCCCCGGTCACGTGAGCAGGGGAAGGCTTCCTCGGCCCTAGCTCGCAGATGAACACGCTAAAGAGCAGACGCGTGTTCGGAATCCTCTTACAGCGGCAGAGCTGCTCAGGGGCCGAGGGCTGGGGTTCTGGTCTCCAGCGTTCCCCGCGGGCGGCTCTCTCACTCGACCGATTCCTAAAAAGCCCCAGGAATGTGAGCAGACGGCAACCAGTCGCTTCTGCCGATCCCACACCCTTTCGTTTCTCGGGCTCCGCGGGCTTTGTGGTCTCTGTCATTGGGAGACTCACATGAGCTTCTTTATCTGGAACCCCAGCCTCCCCCAATCCCACCCCAACCACCACCCCAAATCTCCTGGGCCCTCTTGTGTTCCCCTCGGGGAGCCCTCCCTGTGCCCCACACTGTCCCCCGACGACACCCTGCAGCCTGCCGTAGGCCCAGAGTTTTTGCTTGGTCATCTCCCTTCCTCTCTAGGCAGATGGGCTCCCCTCACCGCATCCCCAGCAGCTGGGGCAGGTTTTGCTCTTGGAAAATATTCCCCGAGTTAACGAGTGAACATTTTTGCAGGTGAAGAAGCAGGGGCTCGCTCACAGCCACTCAGGACCATGTGGCCGGGCTCCCCCCAGATGTCCGGCGGTCACTTTGCTCTGTCCCGCGGGGTTCTGGGTGCACACACAGCGCTGTGGGCGGGTAGCAGACACTCAGGGGAAAACCATCCCCGCGCTGGAATGTCGACATTCTGGATCTGGAGAACTCTCTCGCGGTCTGGGCTCGGGTGCCAGTGTGCGCGGGCATTCCAGAGTGTGAGGGTGCCCTGCGGGCCTCTCGGGGCGGCTGGCTGCTTCTGAATCTCCAGAGACGCCGTCGTGCCGAGGGCAGAGGTGACAGAAGGAAGGTCTGACACCCGTGATCGCCGGCCTCTGCAGGAGATGGGCATCAGCCTTGCGGGGTGGGGGGCCACCCTGAGTATTGACACGACTCCCGTGGGAAGCGAGGCGTGGTGTTGGGAAGCCCCGCCCAGCTGTGTTCCAGACACTTCAGTGTCCGTGGGTGGGCATTTCATTGGTGGTTCCTGACTGCCGGGCCGATTGCCTTGGGTCTGTGTGTGTGCAGCGCCGGCGTCTTGCTGCCTCGCTGTCACTACTGCATGAGGCTTTCCCCATTGTTTCCCCGGGGGAGGGACACTCTGCCACTTCTTCCTTCCTTCCCTGAGCCTGGGTCGCTGACACAGGGAGGCCAGAAGGGCCACGGACTGCCACGTCGCCCGCTGCCCAGGTGCAGCTGCAGACAGTTCCACGCACGGGCGTCGGGCGCCCACCTGGTGCAGGAGGACGGGACCCCACTCTTCTGTCTAAGGCCTTCCCAGGCACTGCTGCACCTGCCAGCCACCTGGGCCGGGGGTTCCAAAGGGAGCGAAAGGTATAGACTGTGACCTGGAGGAATCTGTTTTGCTGGGGAAATGGATGAGCCCAGGACCAGAACAAGAACGTGTGGCTAGTTAGGGGGCCTAGCAAACAGACGGTTACAGGAGCAGCAAGGAGGAAGCCGTCAGCTCCAAGGAGGAATCTGGGCGAGGCTTCAAGGAGGGTGTGACTTGGGTTGGCACCTGGGGGGGGGCACAATGGATGATGCAGTGGGAGGAGGATGGAAAGATGGGGTTCCAGGTCGCTCAGGAAAGTGCGGCTGGCTCAGAGAAGGAGTCCAGTCAAGGGGGGCCTGGGCTGCAGCCAGAGCTGGAGGCTTCCAGGCTCCTGCTGTTGCCACGGCGACGCTCCAACGCTCCCTCTGGCCCACAGCTGCGATCCATGGAACAGCCCGGCCGCAGGTGTGGGGCGGCGCCTGAGCTTGTGGCCCAGGAGAAGGGCTGCTCCGGGACACTGGCCCTCCCCCCTCCGGAGTCCAGGGGCAGAGCTAGGGGTGACCGGTGACGTGCTGGGCCGAGGTCCTTATGGGACATTTTCTGTTTTGCCATGAAAAGAAATGACTGTGCAAGAAAACCTCAGTGGCTGGGGAGTCCGCGTCCTTCTTCCCCCGACTTGGAACTCACTTTATCCCTCTGTGTATTCTCAAGTTTGGTGGGAATCCTGGTGTCGACTCCAGGGTCACAGGGTGAGCAAAGCTGGTTCCAGTGGCTCCAGTTCAAAGGGACCACCCCCCCCACCCTCACTGCCCTCCCCCTCACATACACACCCGCACTCGGCCTGCCCATGCAGCAGTCTTGCTAACGTTTAGCACGAGGTTGGTAGACACCGAACAAGGTGTTTGTCCGAGGGGCAAGCCTCCACCAGAGGCTGCACGTGGGAAGCCCACGAGGTGGATGTGACCAGGGAGTAGACTCTGTTTCCTTCACAGGTTCAAAGCACAACCCCCCTCTGTCCCCATCCCACTGGCGTTACCCCGTTAGGTGGACCAGCCTGGCTCAGAGCCCAGCCCCCCATTCACTGTCTGTCTGCCCGTCTCCCTTCCCTGACCCCTGGGCTGCGTCTGTTTTGAGAGCGTCTATGAGTGGACATCGGGGACCCCGGCATCGGAGTCACGTGCCAGTGTGACAGGGGCTGGAAGTTCTGCCAGCAGAAGCAGATGGGCCTGTGTTTGTTGGGGAACCTGTGTTTAATGAGCAGCTACTATGTCCCGGATACTATGCACTGGGAATACAACGAAGAGTGGCACCCAAGGGCGACGGGGGGAGAGTCAGATCTTCCCGAGGATCACCAAGGTTTATGACGAAAACAATACTGGAGCCAAGGGAAGGGCACTCAGCTCCTGGTAGAGACCTCAGTTTCCTCATCTATGAAATGGGGGTGGTAGTTGAGCTGTCGTGAATGTTAAACGGGAGGGAGGAGGGGTGAGGGGGTTACCGAAGCGTCTGGCACACGTACATGCGTACCACACTCCATAAATGTTACCATCGTCACCTGCTGCTTCCTACGTGGTCACACCCAAAGGACTTATACTTTACCCAAACAGTCTCTTCATCAAGCATCCAAATAGCCCTGCATCTCTAGGACAACAGGAGGCCGTATCTCTCGTTAATGTGTAAGAGCCATGGCAACGAACGTGGGGCCAGGCGCAGAAAAGTGTGCCACTTCGTACGCATATTTCCTTCAAGAAAGGCAAGTGAATCACGAGTGTGCTGACAAGAATGTGGGGGAAGGGAACATAGTCTGGCGGGTCCTCAAAAAGCTCAACTAAGAATCACCCAGCATTTCCACCCCTCGTTGTGCCCGGAGCAGCTGCACACGGGTCCTTGTACACGCGCACTCACCACAGCCAGAAGGCCCATCGACCGATGAACACGGAAACAGACTGTGCCGTCTGCACACGGCGGAATACTACTCAGCCACGAAAAAGCACGGAGTGCTAGTAGACCCTAAACCCTGGATGAACCTTGAAGACATTGTGCTACATGAAAAGGCCAGGCCCAGCCCTGGCTGGCATAGCTCAGTGGATTGAGCGCGGGCTGCGAACCAAAGTGTCGCAGGTTCGATTCCCAGTCAGGGTATATGCCTGGGTTGCAGGCCATGACCCCCAGCAACCACACATTGGTGTCTCTCTCTCTATCTCCCTCCCTTCCCTCTCTAAAAAATAAATAAAATCTTAAAAAAAAAAAAAGGCCAGGGCCAAGAGGTCACACACGGCAGGGCTCCATGTGTGGAAGAGCAGAAGAGGCAGGCCCACCCCGACTGCACGCACAGGGGAGGCTGCCAGGGGCTGGGAAGGGGAAGAGGGAGCGATGGGGGTGGCGGCTTTGCGGGCACAGGGCCTTCCTGGGGGTGACGAGGGTGTTGTGGAACTACACAGAGGTGGTGGTTACCCAGCCTTGTGGGTGTACAAATGCCACGGAATCGCTCACTTTAAAAAATGGTTAATTGTAGGTGATGTGAATCCCTCCTCGATTAAAAAAATGTGGAGGGAGAGAATGCGAAATTTCCTGAAAGCTAATCGATGGTGAACAGCGCAGTTTCTGTTAGGAGTTGCTCAGGGGATAGAGAACGTCACGGCCGTGTGTTCAGAGCGAGTCCTCCGCTCACCGCAGAGCCAGAGGCCGAGGGGCCACACACCTCGGTGGCTTCCGCGTGCCCACGTGAGGGGCGATAGCGTTACACCGCGACACGCTGACTCCTGGAAACTGTCGGTCAGGAGGAGCACCAGACCGTCTTCCCCCTGCGGCACGTGCCCGTGACAGGGTTCGCTTCCCCTGTCCCAGACGGGGTGAGGGGTGCATGGGGCGTCTGTCTGGAAATGAGACGTTCTTTCCACGGCTGGCGGGGCAAACCCGTGCCACCCAGCCGCCGGAAACGGCACAGTCGGCCCTGTCCTCGGAGGGGCCGATGGCACCACAGGACGGCGTCTGGGTGCGGGGCGGTGCACAGGCCCTTCCCACCCCCCGTGGAGGGCTCTTGATGGGACGGGCGGGTCACCTGCTGGGCAGGGCGAGTGTCCCAGGTCAGGAGTGGAAGGCGGAGCGGCGGGAGGGAGTCTGGATGTCCATCAGGCACTTACGAGGAAGGGGCTCGATGGATGGGCAAGTGTCTCAGTGTCACCCGTGGTCCCACGCATAACGTTGAATAAACAACCCGACGGGCTGGGGAAGCAGCCAGGTGGTGGGCAACCTGGATGGCTGTCATTTCTGTGCACTGCGCATTCTCAGCCCCACCCTTCGGCAGATGGCTGCGGAGAGCATCGCCTGCACACTGAAAATTCGAGGGAGCTGAGAAAGGTTGGGCGAGGTTCGTTTACTCCCGGCCCCTGATCGCTGGGAAGGTCACTGTGGCCCCGGCATTAGGTCCTGGGAGATGTCAGACCACTCTCCAGGGAGCCTCAGGGCTCTGGCCAGAGTGGCTTCGGAAGGCTGGCACTTTGTGCCCTGGTAGAGCCAGGGCCACAGAGCTCAGGCAGGGGCACGCACAGACCCCAGATCCTGCTCAGGTTGGGGTGGGAAGGGCAGGTTCCTGCCCTGCCCTGCAGCACCCTCTTTTTCAAGGGGGCCGCGCTCACGTGTCATTTAGGGGAAGACATGGCGTGTCCTCTGCGTGCCATTCTGTGCCCGTAATACGACAGCTGGAGGACGTCTCACTTGCCTCTCAGTCCCGGCCCCAACCCAGCCTGGACACCTCTCCCAGCTCGGGGACAGTGCGGAGACCGAAAGCACTGTGACACGCAACTCTCCTCCCTCTCTCCTGCCCATTGTCTCCTCCGCCTCGCCCGGCCAACGAGAGGAAGTGGCTGCTGGGCTTCTCCGAGGCCCACGGGCTCGCAGGTGGGGTTGGTTGTACTGGAGGGGAGTGAAAGTCAGCCGGAGAGCCTCCTGGCAGGGAGAAGTTTCAGGTGGTTAAAAGCAAGTCTGCAGCGGCTTCTAAACACAGTCTTCAATTTTGACCTAGAAATAGAGCCGCGGCGAGGTTTTCTTTCCTGTCCCAGCGACGAGCTCTACAGAGCAGCCGCCCGCTCACAACAGAGGGAGCAAGTTTCCCCCCCGGGGGCCGGGACTCGGCTTGGGCACAGCCAGGGCCCCCGGGGAGTCCCCCCGAGAAAGGAATCTTGCGTCTGTGTGACGTTCATTCTGGAACGCGGCTGCCCTGGCCAGTGTCCACTACCAGGTCCGCTCATGGCCCCAGGTGGTGGCCCGGTGAGGCGGCCCAGGCCCACACTGGGGTGCGTGTCAGGAGACTGGGCTGCGGTTTCTGGGCCTGGGAACCGCCCCACCCAGAATCTGCTGCAGGTTTTCCTGCTGCTGCTGCTGGGACGGAGGGGGCCTGTCTGCCCATTTTCTCTCTCTCTCCCTGGGACCATCTCGGAGCCCCTGTGATTCGCCTGCCGCCTCTCTCTTCAGGGTGTAAACCGTGTGTCTGTGGGTGACGGGTAACTCAGACCCGTGCCCAGGTCTCAACACGGTCTGTAGGACGTGGTGCGTGAAACACCAAAGGGTGGGAAAGGCCCCGGATGCATTCCCCTTGTCCAAGGGCTCTTCAGGAATCCTCCAAGGCCAACCCACCCCCCTCCCCGTGTCCCCTGGAGCCACTAGAGAGAAGATTCAGCTTCGAGGGCGGCCTTTTTATTTTACCTTCCTGCCTGCATTTCGGTCCCTGTGCCTGTGCCTCTGTGTGAGGGATGGGAGGCCCAGGCGTGAGAACCCCCAGGGTGCCCGCTGTTCCGGCACAGGGAGATGGAGCTCGCATTCCGGCCCCTCCCTGAACCAGCCGCTGACCTGGGCACACACTCTGCCCCACCCCCCCACCCCCCGAACCTGAGTTTGCTCATCTGTGGAGTGAAGGGGTGGGGCGGCTTCTCGCTCAAGTGTTTTTCCATTTGAAGTCTTTGAGTCTGTGGTTACTTCCTTTTTTCATCAACAGCCAGCGCTATCAGAAGTCTGTTGACATGAAAGTTTTGATGTTGGCATAAGAGTGAAGCTTCGCTGGGACGGAGACTAGGTCAGGCTTCCCGGCTGGGGGCAGAGGGAAAAATCCCGGAAATACCCGTGCAAGAGGCACCCACCGAGGCTCACATTCAGGGCCACCACTGGTTTAACCGGCACCTTGGGTTGGAAACAGTCACCCCCTCGGGGAACCCTGGGAGGCACGTGGGTGGTCCGTGGCCCAGCCCAGGAAAGACTGGCCGCTTTCAGCCCCTCGAGCTCCCAGGAGCCCTTGCAGCCCTGTGTAGCCCACTTAAGCGTCAGTAAGGCATTCACTCTGGGGCTCTGGCCGCCGCGGGCGAGGAGTAAAAGGGGAAGCGGCCGGACTAGATGTGTGCCGTTGCTATGACGGGAGACGCAGCTACCGCCTTGAATTATCTCCTGCAGGGAAAAGGCTGCAAGCCTGGGCCCAGGATGCTGCCCAGGTCCAGCACCTGCACGGTCCACCTGATGGCTTCCGGAGGCTGGCTGAGTAATCATAGAGCCCCTTATATTTTTACAGAACCTTACAATTTCTGCAGCACATTCAATGCACTTTCTTGTTCAACTTGACCCTGATTTTAACCATGGCCCCGGCGAGTAATAATTATCCCCATTTTAATTTTTTTAAAGATAATGTTTTGAAGATTTTACTTATTTTTAGAGAGAGAGCGCAGAAAGGATTGAGAAAGAGAGGAAGAGAAATATCACTGTGCGGTTGCCTCTTGTGTGGCCCACACTGGGGGCCTGGCCTGCAACCCAGGCATGGGCCCTGAATGGGAATTGAACCGGTGACCCTTTGGTTTGCAGGCCGGCACTCAATCCACTGAGCCACACCAGCCAGGGCTATTTATTTATTTATTTTTAGACAGAGGGGAAGGGAGGGGAGGGAGAAAGAGAGGGAGAGAAACATCAATGTGTGGTTGCCTCTCGCACGCCCCCTACTGGGGAACCTGGCCCATAACCCAGGCACGTGCCCTGACTGGGAATCCAACTTGAAACCCTGGGATTTGCAGGCTGCTCCTCAATCCACTGAGCCACACCAGCCAGGGCTTATTAATTCCATTTTAAATGTAAGGGAAATGAAGCTGGGAGATTCAAAGACTTGTTCAAGGGCAAGCCAGTCAGGGGTCAAGATAAGAGTTGAACCCATGTCTCTCTGGTTCTAAGTTCAAGGCTATTTTTCCTTCCACACCAGGTCCCATAAGATCCTGACCTGGGCCGGGGCAGCCAGACCCAAAGCACTACCCTGTAGGGGGTGAGAGTAGGTCTGAAAAACTCATCCTCCTATTGGAATACCGCGGGGCTCTCCCACACATGCACAGTGAGTTTCGGGGGGCTTTTGGCAGATCTTACAGTTGAGCTAAAGTACTCATTTCTCTCAGTAGACATGATTCCCGGGAAACGGCTTGTTTGGTTAAACCCACGCGCACCTCCTGTGTGCCCTTAACCCAGGATGCTCTCCAATATCTCAGGAATCGTCACCCAAAGCCTTGGGAGCCTAGAGACAGCCATTTGGAAGCCAGCGCGTGATATGAAAAGAATCTCTGTAGGCCTTTCCCGACAAATCCAAGACTCTCTCTCGGCAGCCCGTGGTCTCACGAGGCTCCTTTGGCTCCTTCAACACGGCGTTGGAGTTCCACTGGAGCAGCCTCCAGCTCTCCCTGAGGACCAGAGCGGAGCGCTCCCTGCCGGCCACGCAGCTCCGCCTGGACCTCTCCTGGGAGGAGCCAGCGTGCATGTGTCTACAGGGTTCACCGCCGCCTTCTCCCACAATCCGCTTCCCAAACCGTTCCGCTGCAGTTCATGGGATCTCCACTGCACGCATCACAATGCACCCCACCCCCACCCAGCTCAACACTGAGCACACGACCTCTCTCCCAAGCACTCCCCCGTTACCATATTCAGCTGGGCACCGGGCGCCTTGATCCTCCTTCCTAAATGTACACGGAAGTCCGCTCTCTCTCCTCGGACCCCACTGCCGCCATCTGACTCAAGGTTCTCCTCATCTCTGTATCCCGTCCCTGCAAACCAGCTTCCTCTGGCCACTCGTCGTCTCTCCGAACATGAATCTGACTGCGTCCTTTCCCTGCTTAGCAACCCAAAGGGACTTCCCACCGCCACAGGAGAGAGCTCACCGTTCTTAGTCTAGTATTGGGTTGGCCAAAAAGCCCATTCTGTTTGTTCCCTGCGATGGCTGTGGGAGTGCTTAGTTGTCTTTAACTTCATTCAAAACAATTTTGTTAGATTGTATTGTGACAGCTGGCACATCAGCATGCATTAAAAAAAAACTTATCAAGACTGGTGAATTTTTATCAGCCATTTCAATGTTGGAAGACAAAGAAAACACACAACATTTCCAGTATACTATGCTTTATTATTTCAAGAAAGGTAAAACATGCCATTGAAATGCCAAAAAAAAAAAAAAAGATTTATGCAGCATATGGAGAAGGTGCTGTGGCTGACTGAATGGTCAAAAGTGGTTTGCGAAGTTTCTTGGCACTGTTGACATTTTGGCCAAATAATTGTTTTGCTGTGGGCTGTCTCATGCACTGGAAGATGTTTAGCAGCACCCCGGGCCTCTGCCCACTAGAAGCCAATAGCGGGAGTTAGCCGACATACTCAAAATATCCAAATCAATAAAGTTATTGGTGGAAATAAAAAAAAAGGTGTCTTCTATTTTACAGAAAAAGCTAAACAGACTTTTTGGCCAACCCAATAACACAATCTCCCTGACGTGCATTTCCCCCAACCTGCCCTTGACTTTGCACACACTCTTCCCTCCGCCTGGACACCCTTCCCTGGGACGACCTCCTCACTCCCCACACCTGCCCATCCATCGCTTCGGCAGGGTTGGCCTTCTGTATTTTGCCGTGTATAACGTGCACCCTAGTTTTTCCCTCAAAAATTGGGGCAAAACAGAGTGCATTATACACGGCGAAATATGGCACTTCCCCAGGGGAGTTTATCCCACCCTCCCTGGGAAGTGTCCAGTGTCCGGGGGCCACTGCTGTTAGGGTGTGGATGATTCTGCGCTGCAGTGTGTGTCTGTATCTGCCTTCTCTCTCAGATTGTGGGCAAATTATCTTAGGACCCCAGGGTGTTGACATGCTGCGTGGCACCCAGTAGGTACACCAGTGTCGAATGAATGGATGGGCGGGAGGGATGTCTCCCTCTTTCATGAAAACAGCAACCTCACTTTCGGAGTGTTCATTATTCTCTTGGGTTTAGTCTTCAGGGAAAGGGGCAGAAGCCTTCCTCTCTCTCTTCCTCCACAGGCTAAATATTGACCAAGCACGGAGGCTGGGGAAACACTTGTTTTGCAGTGCATTTCTTTCCTATAAGTGTATCTGCGGGGAAGATGGGGAGCCAGCATGTCAGAGGAAACGAAGGAGAGCAGGAGGTCGGCAACCTCCTGGCAAGACTCTGGCCTAGTTCTTTAGGCGGCCCTTGCAAGCCATTTGTGAAAGGGTCAGTTAGGGACGAGATGCACCAACGCCACCTTTACATCTTCTAACTCAAGGCTCCCCCAGCCTGCCACAGGACTTCCAAAGGAGGGGTGCTTCAAACGAGCTTCAGCTTCCCGGGGAACCTTAGTGGAGCCAGGGAAACCCAACAGCTCCGGTGGGAAGGGGCTTCCCAGCCGCTCCGGGGGACTTCCCCTCCCCTTCCTCGCTCGACAGAACCCAGGGAGCCGTCCTGCGAGCTGCCTGCGGGCTGGCTGCCGCCTGCTCCGTGAAAGCAGGGCCGTGCGGTCCGCTTTGGTTTCCCTTTCGGTTCGCAGAACCGGTGTTCCCCCTCCAGCTACCGGCTGCCGCGGAGTAAACTGTTATGACATAATGCGTCCTGTGAAGCTCTTCAACGCGCCGCCGGGGCAACAGGGCTCACTGTGCCCTCCGTTCTGGGCGGCGGGGGCGGGGGCCGGCCGGGGGACCGCAGAGAGTCAAAGAAGTGGGGCGCGAGCAATCTGCGTCCCAGCAGCTCCCCAGGCGGATGGGGAAGGAGGTGGCAGGTTCCCATTCCACCCCTGGCTCCAGGCCACGTTTTCGCTCTGGCCACTTTCTCAGCCGCGTGAAAATTTGGCTTCACCTGGAGTAATTCAGAAACATCTCAGCCTAACTTTTGGCAGGGTCTCAGGCCTTAACTTTTCCAGTAGCGAACAACGTCCCTGTGTCCCTTTCAAAGCGCTCCTACGGGGCGGGCAGCTGCTGGCGACTGGACTCGGAGAACTCCACCCGTCCCAAACCGGGCCGCCCAGCGCCCACGCCGGGCGCCCCGGAGAAGGAGGGGAACACCGCGGAGGGGCCAGGGGCGACTCAGAAACCGCCCTTCGCGGTTCCTCACTTACCCCTGGGCGCGGGCCTCATCCTGCTAAGGAAAGAAGTGAGCTGGAGGTCCCCTTCCAAACCGAGGGCAGCTTAAAATGTATACACACACACACACACACACACACACACACAACAACAACAACAACAACCACAAAAAAATCTGGAGACTCACCTTGCAGTCCCCCGAAGGACTTCCTGCCGGCACGGTGGCTCAGGGGTCCCCCGGTGCTGCCGGCAACACAGTGATCTCACGTAGGGCGCGCACGGGCAGGGCCAGGCTCGTTTTCGGGGCTCCTGCGGGTCCCGGGCGCCGGCGGGGCCGGGCGCGGGGTCAGCGGGCACCCTGAGCCTACCTGCGCCGCGAAAGGCGCCCTCTATCTTCCCCGCCCGCCTGCCGGCCGACGCCTCGCATTTTTGAGGTTTTACTCTCCAACTGCGTCCGGGGCCCTGAAGTCACAGCCTGAACTTTCTGAATCAGGCGCGCTCGCTCTCCCGCCTCCTGGGCTCGTAGGGGAGTCCCACAGGGCCCACGGACCACGGAGCTCTTGGACTCCGGCGCACACGCCGGGCCGCGCCCTCTTTCTTGCCGCCAGTTTCCCCCGCCCCGCCCGCCCCCGCAGTTACGTGTCTGTGCCCTCTCCGTCCCGGACACGCCTCCTGCAGGACACGGCCGCCCCTCCTGGCGGGGAGCCGGTCCTCGGGCGCTTTCACAGCTGGAAAGTTCCCAGGCACCTGAGACCTGTTTGGGAAGGGGGCGGGAGGCGTTGCAGAGCGAGGCCCTGGGGCAGACTGGGTGGAGGCCGCAGCGCCTCATTTGGGCAGACAGAAATGACCGGCTCCCCTAGTCTACTGCTGTGCGCGCCGCCGCAGCGCCCCCGAAAGTCTGCGCCGCTCCCGGCAGGCACGGAGGGACAGTGCGCCAGGCGGGAGCTGTCGGAGCCCAGATGGAGGGGAAACCCCCTCCAGGAACCTCTCAGAGGTTCTTCCCTTCCCTCTCCTCCTCAGTACCGGCCCCCCCCCCCCCCCCCCCCCCCCCCCCCGCATCCACTGTCTCTGAGACTTTGGTGGGTGTTGTTTCTGGCACCTAGAACGCTGGAAAACAAAACGTGCGGTGCCGGACTCGGGACAGAAAGCCTCAGTGACTCAGGGTAGGGAGTTTATGGATGGTCTCCATGGTTACTGTGGGTGGGGAAGGAAGGGGTGATGCAAGGACCTGGCCGGGATGGGCTTCCTGAGAGTGGTGTCTCCTGGAGCCCTTCTAGGCCACGGGCAGGGATACCGCCCACTCGATGGTTTTCCCCAGGCTGCCCAGGTGCCAGGGGCTGAGCCAGGTCTGGCGCCCCTCCCACCGTGCTGGAGCGCTGGGTCTTTCCGCCTCTGCACGCTAGCGTTAGCATGACTGGTGAGCATGACTGGTGAGCATGAGTGCGAGCCAACCGCTCCTCCTGAGGAGCAGGAGACTGCTCTCTGTACCTGCAGGGGAAACCACATGGCTCTGGGTGGAAAGGCCACGACATCACCCAGCCCTCTGGTGCAAACGCCGAGAATGATTAAGGGAAAGGGGGGGGATGTTTTCTTCCACTGGAAGGAGATTAGATGAGGCTCTCTTCCAGGTGCTCACACTCAGGCTGGATTGGAACGAGAGGAAGGGAAGGTGGGCCCCAGGAGCAGGTGGGCTAACCAGTACTCAGGCAGGGCCAGCGGGGATTGGCAGGTGAGGGGAGGGGGGAGAGAGGAGTTCCTCAGCACTTGGGTTTCCAGGTGGAAGGAAGCTCAACCCCAATCCCACTGGGGGTGAGTGGTCTGCCAAGTAAACTTGGCCCCGCCCATGCTGGGAGCTGGAAGGCAGAAGGCAGTGGGCCCAAGAATTGAGAATCGAGGAGGGCAGGTGTGCGGGGCTGGCAGTGGGCCCTCAGTGCGGCCCTGCAGGTGGGGAAGGGACAGGCATGTCCTTCCGTGCTAAGGAAGGACACTGGACACTGGCCCAGGAGCTCGGCAGATAACGTGCCGTTCAGTGTTTCCCGGCACAGCTGAGAGAGGCGGAGCCGCAGACCAGGAGGCTGAGGGTCAGAGAAGTTAAGCGCCATCCCCAAAACCACACAGCTCATTGGTGGGGGAGCCTGGCTTTGAGTCCAAGCGTTTCCCGCCCCCGTCCCCCCCGGACCACTCTGGCAGCACGTAGAGCAAGGACTCGCCTCCTGTGCGGGGACCCTGCTCTGGAGTGGGGTGGTGTCCAGGCCTGGACTGAGGCCTGGTGGGGGCAAGCTACAGACAGTCCTTGCCTGGAAATCTGCTGGGCTGGCCAGAAAGTCCACGTGGTTTTTTCTGTAAAACAAAGGACACGTTTTTCGTTTTCACCAATAACTTTATTGATTTGGGTATTTTGAGTTTGCTGGCTCTCTCCTGGGTGGTATGATGCTGACTGTTCTCAATTATTGTCTTGATTTGATCGCTATCAGCTTCAGCTGGTCCACCATAGAGCACCATCCAGCGAGAAAGCTCCAGCACAAAACTTTGCAAACCACTTTTTTTTTTTAAAGGATTGTATTTATTTACTTCTAGAGGGGAAGGGAGGGAGAAAGAGAGGGAGGGACATCAGGGTGAGAGAGAAACATGGAAAAGTTGTCTCTCACACGCCCCCAACTGGGGACCAGGCCCGCAACCCAGGCATGAGCCCTGACTGGGAATTGAACCCGTGACCCTTTGGTTCTCAGGCCGGCACTGAACCCACTGAACCACACCAGCCAGGGTAGCAAACCACTTTTGACACATTCGGTCAGTCACGGCACCTTCTCCATGTACTGCATAAGTCTTTGTTTGTTTGTTTCAGTTGCATTTTTACCTTTCTTGAAATAATAAAGCATACTATGTGAAAATATTGCTTATTTTCTCCCATCTTCAATATTAAAATGGCTACACAAAAATTCACCGATTTTGATTTTTTTTAATGCACGCTGATAGGACAGCTGTCACAAGACAATCTAACAACATTGTTCCAAGTGCAGTTAAAGACAACTAAGCACTCCTAGAGCCATCGTATGGGAAAAACAAACCAACATTTTAGCCAGCCCAAGAGAACCCGATGTTACAGATTGGCCGTGGCCCGAGTGACAATTACTGAGGGTTGCTTTTAAGAGAAAACAGGAGGAAGCTAACTGAGAGAAACCGAGGCAAGCGACTTGAATACGGGGCTTCTCGGACATGATGGTCCATGGCAGAGAGAAAAAGCAGAGGCCAGCCTGTACGGTGGCAGCTCTGCGACATGTCAGACAGAGTGGGGGGAGAGAGGCCGGTGGCTCATGGGCGAGCGGGATGCCGGCGGGCCAGCCTGCAGTGCACTGCCGGGCCGCAGGGTGAGGCGAGGGTTGGACAGCCCTGGCAGAGGCCTCTCTGGCAGAAGGGAGGGAGCAGGTGTCCAGCCCCAGGGCTCTCGCTCTGGGAGGACGGGGCACCCCTCACGGTAAAGCAGGCCAGAACCCCCACCTGCTGTTCTCTTCTCTGGGCCGTGAAACCCCAACTCTGATGAGCTCATGGATGACCCTGGGCAGCCACAGGGCTGTGACATTTTGCTTCATCCTCATTAGGGCTCATTTTTTTTTCAGTAAAGCTATTTGAAGGTGGTCAAGAAGTTAGTGGGCTCTAAATGGAGTGCAACAGAGCATTAACATCTTTCTTTTTAAAAAAAGAAGCCAAAAGAAGCCAAAAGAAGCAGTCCCGTGTAATTTGAGTGACCACCCACTGCGAGCACCTGCCGAGCCCTGGTTTCAGCACGGCGGGACAACGGTGCTGCCCTGCCTCCCAGATCGCTGGCTGTGAACGCCAGGGGCGCACCTGGCACAGGACGCAGCACACCGCTTGCTTTGCTCCTGGCCGCGCCCCACTGCAGACAGCTGGCTTGCCCTGGGGGTCAGCACCCCCCTCCCCACCCCGTCCACCCCGTGCTGCCTGCAGACTCTTTCCCGCCCGTTCAAAAATCCCCCGGGTGTAGAAGGCGTGTAGAAGCTACTGCCCATGCAGCCAGGGTGGTGCTGCCCCCCACTGGGCAAGCTCTCCCAGTACGGAAGACATGAGAACATTATTTTACCCTCACCTAAAAACTAGGGCGCATTCTGGCCTCTGACACTTGGGCAACAGTCTAGAAGCATGAGTGGGCCACTGAGAGTCACATGCTGAGAGGTGCCTGGACACGGGCAGCGCTGTGGACAAGGCGCAGGCTGTTAGGAAGCGATCCGCCGGTCAGTGGTGTGGATGCGATGAGCCCGGACTTGTTCACCGCATCCTGCCAGGGAGTGGCCTGGAGCCACGAGGCTTGGAGCCACGAGGCGTGGAGCCACAAGGGAGGCAAGTTCAGGGCATGTCGGCAGAAACGCTACACCACGCAGCAGGTAATGAATTCACGGAATGGATCACCGCCGGAGGTGGCTCAAGCTGGCACCGGAAGTGGATTCCAGAACGGCGTGGACAGACGTGTCCGTGGCAGAGCTGTGGGGAGACTGCAGGGAGCTGAGGTCTACTTCCTGTGGGCGGGAGTTCACACTGGGCATCCGTGGGGGCTTTGGGGACTGGAGCCCGAGCTGCCATGGACCTTGGACTTGAGCTGGTTGTCAACGCCAGCACCACCTCCCTAAGCCTTTGCTCACGAAGGCAGCAAAACCTCATTCTTTACACCCTGGCCAAGTCCTTTCTTGCAAATGCTTTTTGTTTCAGTCTCATGCTACTCAGTTTTAGCAGGTTATTCAAAAAAGAGTGTGTTTTCCAGCTTAATTATCTTTCTAAGGAAATCTTTCCTCTGTGACCGCCCCCCACCTCCAGGGCCACCCCTCACAGCCCTCCACAAACACGCCGCTTTTTCCTTCTGGCTTTGGACGTCTGCACAGATTCGGAGAGCTCGTTTTCATACCGGCCATTATATTGATCTCTTGCGATTCCGTTTCTGTTCAGACCTCCCCTGCTGAACTGTCAAATTGGGACATAGATGACTCCAATTACAAGCGCTCCTCTGGAGAGCCGAGACCGTGCCCTCCCCTCGGGAGCTCTGCTTACGGCAACATCCAAACGCCTTTGGTGCTGCATCCAGGATGCCAGGACGATGGTTACTTTTATGGCGGCAGCCCCAGATCTTGGCGTTGGGCATGGTTTTGGAAACTCGGGGTGTCTCCTCTGATAATGCTCGTGCCCCCTTACACACCCGTGTCCCTCGGCTCTGTGTGCTCTGTGGGTTCCCAAGCACCGCTGCAGGTTCTCGGGAGGGCGTGCCCCTTCCGGTCCTGGGGCTGGAGTGTGAGTGGTGGGGGCTGGCGTGCTAGACCTGGTGTTCAGACCCCTGGGGCATGCAAGGGCTCAGTTTTCATGCTCTGTTTCTGTCACACAGCCCCCCTCCCCACAGAGTGGTGTCCTGAAGGCTGTTCCTACAGCCCTGTCCCTGTGCACTAGCCAGCCCCACTGTTAGGCATCCTCGGGGGACACGGGGCTGTGGCTCTGTGGGAGTGTAAATAGCAGGCCTCTGGATCCCCTCCTTCTGCCAGGAGGAAGCCCCCCAGAGTCCTTGCTTCTCTCTCTGTGGCCCTGTGTCTCCTGCTCTCCCCTGGGCGATGGCTCACCTATGGATGGATGTATGGAGGGGGTGGCTGTGTGAGCTTCTTCTGGCATCTACAGACACCGGGTGCCGCCTTACGTGTCCCTCCAGGGCGCCGCCTGGGAACGTCTGGCTGGCCCTGCCCTGCACAGTCATTCCGGAGGCAGTTTTTGTGACACTGTTTGTTCCTCTTG
The DNA here is from genome assembly GCF_004126475.2 of Phyllostomus discolor. Classification (NCBI taxonomy): domain Eukaryota; kingdom Metazoa; phylum Chordata; class Mammalia; order Chiroptera; family Phyllostomidae; genus Phyllostomus; species Phyllostomus discolor. Next base: position 21,074,789 of record NC_040916.2, on the reverse strand, counting down.
CCTGGAGGGCCCGCAAAGTAACTGAGCTTCCTTAACTACTTCAGTGACTCAGAACACTGACGTGGCTCTGAACAAGCTCCTTACCTTAGGCTGGCTCTTGCATGACAGGTGCGAGGGAGGGCCGGCATAAAGAGAAAGTAGTGGGACAGCCTTCGGCTGCAGAACTCCACGCACCTCTGCTTCCATGTCCAGCTGCCATCGCCTCGGTGCTGCCTATGAGGCCGGCGCTGTGCTAAGCGCTGGGCTTGAAAGCTCTGTCAGCGCTCCGAGATGCCGCTGCACCAATCTGGCAGGCGAGGAGACTGGGAGCTGGGGACTCTAAAGGTGTCACGGATCTGGTACACGGAAGCAGAGATTCCAACCCTTAGTGGAAACACACTTCTTTAGCCCACGTGCGTTCCCAGCACCACAGGAAACCTGAGATAAGATTCCAAGTCTGGCGGTGCTCACAGGAGAGCTCAACCCAGAACTTTCTGGATGCTGAGTTCCACCCCACTCACCCACCACATCCGTGGGGCGAAGTCAGTCGAACGGGCCGATTCTGGGACGATAAGGACAACAGAAATGACACCTAGAGCTTACACGTGGTTTTCAGGCGACAAGGACGTTTCACAGGTGCTATCACATCGGACACAACCTTTGTTATGAAGAGAGCAGCGTAGACGGGAGGCTGGGGCTTGAGCAGGCTGGGGCTAGAGCAGGCTGGTCGCCCACAGCTGTTGCGTAACTGGACCAGAGCCCAGGGTTCTGGCTCCCAGACCAGCAGTCTGCATGTTGCAGGATGAACCATACGCTCCAGGAACATCTCTTGGTGGGCCGTCTACCTACGGGGCATCTGAAAGTAGCCGGAAGCAGAGCCCGAAGTGATGGACTTGGGCAGAGTCTGGGTAGCAGCCTTGGAGGGAATTCCTACACTTGGAAAACCGTGGGCTACGAAAGTGCTTCTCAAACTTTTCCACCCAAGTATCCCTAACGGGCAGGAAATTGTTGCCTTAGGAAGACATTGTTTAATGTCTGTGGCTTTGTGTGCACTTGACACCCTTTTGCATGCACCTCTAGGGATGTGGGCACCCCAGTTTAAAAGCATAGGGTCAGGTGACGTGTGAAACGAATCAAAACTGGGCTCTAACGAACCAAGCAAATGTTTACGCAGAATCTACACTAACCTCTGCGTTGTGCCGGGTTCGGATCCTGGGGGAATTCACAGCCCGGTGTGGGGCTGGCGCAGGAAATGAGGAGCCTACAGCAGAAAACGGCTCCTGACGAAGGGCTAACTTTCATCATGTGGATTTAAGGGCCAGAAGGGCTGGAGTGCTCACGGAACCTTCCTTACAGAGGGGGGTTGGCCGGAATCTAGAAAGTGTAGGAGAGTTTAAAGGCAGGGAAAGAGGGAGAAGTTTCCAGGTCGGACACAGCATGCACCCAGGGGTAGAGAAGAAATAAATGTGCTAGAACTTTTGTGTCCATAACACTAATTATTTGACCATCCTCCTTCTATTTCTCTCTTTTACTCTCTCGCTTTCTCTCTCTTCGTTTCTCCCTCTCTCTCTCACACACACTTTCTCTTTCTCTCTCTCTCACTTTCTTTCTCTCTCATGTAGAAAACCAAGGAAAGACTCAGAATATGAAGGAGAAAAACAGCACACCACCCATGCACCTGCTGACTAAAGACCACCAATGCTGGGAGGTCTGTCAGCAGGGATTAGAAAACGTTGCATGTGGGTCATTTTGAACAATGGACTGACGACTCCCGAGGAAAGTTGATCTGGGGGACTTTTGCAAGACTTGTGGGAGTTTGGAGAGACGGGGAGGCTGGAGTCGGAAATTCCAGCCCGGTAGGAGCTCACCACCTCCCCAGCTCCTGCCTTTAAAACTAGCTCGCGCACTCACTGCCGTGGGGAGCTCTGCATCAGTGGAGCAATTCAAGCGGAGGGGGGCGGCCACCTGGCTGGGACGCTGTGGCGGCTTGCCCTGCCTGGTCAGATGTCGTAGACACAAACACCTGCATTCCACTAGCTTCCTGTGCTGCCTTTTTTATCTTATGATTCAGCAGCAACTGGTCTGTTCAGTACCGGTTACTGGGGAACAGGGGGAATGGCACTGGGAGGCGGAGATCCACTATCTCCGAGGCGCTGGGGTTAAGCTCTGACGTAGGTGAGCCCTGCTGTGTTCTCTTGCCCTATGTCATCTGAGAGCGAGCCTTCCCTGGGAGCTCGGGAGGAGAAACCCTTTCTCCTCTCCAGCCTCTGCCTGCCTGGCTGCCTCTGCTCAGCCACCATCTTCTCCGAAAGCATCTCCCGGCTCCCTAAGACTAGGGCGGCATCTGGCCCTTCCTACCCTGCGGGACTCTGTGCCTGTGTGCTGCAGCACCTGCCCCACTGGAATGAGTGTGCCTGTTTCTGTAGCGCCAGCCCACGTGGGGCTGCAAGCTCGGTGTGAGCAGGACGGTGGTGGGTCGCTTGGCACCCGCTGATGGAGGCCGTGTCAGGGCGTGGGAGACGCAGCACCCTTCCTGCGGCACTTACCCCTGTGAGCACCTGAGGCGCTGGGCTCCCTCCTTCCTCGCACTGCCTTAGGCTCCGCCCTTCGGTCTCCTCGCAGAGAACCGGAGTTGTGTTTGGGACTGTGCACGCAGAGGGGCACGAGAGGGGAAGAGAACAGAGTCAAAGGTGACACCCAGTCAGGGTGCGTGGCGGGAGCGTGGCCCAGGAGGCCTTTCTGCAAGCCAGATCAGGTGCACGCTCCTCCCAAAGCTGCTGGGACGATTCTAAGAAGAGGACCTTTCTGGACCTGCCTTCTCCCGGCGTCCAATCCTGTCCCAGACAAAGAGAAGGGGGGGACCACAGCCCCTGGGACTCCCCACCTCCAGCATTCAAGGACCATGTCCTTTCTCGAGGTCCTGATGTGGCCAGCCGTGGCCAGGGCCGGGTGGGCAAAAAATGCTGCCGGCTCAGGTGTGGCGGGGCGGTGTCTCGCGCCCCAGGGTTGCAGCCTGGGAGATGCCACCTCGGAGCTCCTGGGCGATTCACACAGGTTCCGCCCACAGCCTCAGTTCAGAGGGAAAGGCTCCCACCTACAAGCTCATCTTCCCCTCCTCCGATGCGAGCACACAGTCGTTAGTAACGCAGAAGCCGTGTGGGTCAAGGAGTCTGTATTTCTATATATGGCCAGAACAGAGCCCAATCACGGCCCAGCTTCCTGGTGGACACTGTCCAACTTTCCCAGACCTGCAGACTCCGGAGACTTCCAGGCCGGCCCTTGTGTCTGCGGCCTGCATGCCATTAGCTTCAGCCACGGACAATCCGGCATTTGGTGGGACTGCCCCCCCCCCCCGCACCCCGTTGTTCTGTCCCTACCCCTCCACCCTGATCCCTCCTCCTCCAGAATGCTGCAAGGAAACGGCAAATAATAAGGCTCTCCCAGCTGCAGCCCTGCTAAAAATAGCACGTTTGTTTATTTTTATGTTCGAGAGAAGGCCGTTTCCTGCTGTCACTGTTGTCTTAAGTAGGACCCAGGGAGAACTTGGCGCTGATCACCCGCCAAGCGGATCCTCTCCTGCGTTGGGGGCTCACACCAAAGCTTGTTGAAGGGCCAGAAGATTCGGTGATTTGTGTCCCTTTTGGAGCCTCTCCCCCCTTAGCTGACACCTGCTGTCCTAGCTCGGGGGTGTGGTGCTCTCGGTGCTCAGGTGATCTGCATGAATGCACTTCCTCTTCACAGGCAGCCTCCCCTCCTGTTTCGGTCTGCTCGGAGGAGGGGCGTGGCCAGGGGTGAGCCCCTGGGGTGGGAGGTGAGAAATCTGGGTGTTTCTTCTCGCTCTGTGACCTTGAGCAAGTCGCAGGCTCTCTGACCTCAGTTTCCTCATCTGTACAATAGGTTTAGTGCCATATACACCCAGAATGCACGCGTGATCATGGACATGAATCAGCTTTGGGAAGGTCAAGATAACGGCAAAAAGATCGTTTTCTGTTTCGGCTAACCAAACCCAGGCCTCTCAGATGTGCCCGAACGACAGATACTCCTTTGCCTTGAAGGCCTTTTGCGTCCGCTCTCCTGAAGGAGGTGTGCGAGGGGGCTGAGAAAATGGTATGGGGAGGGGGGGTTACAGTCTGTAGGGGGTTCCTCCCCCCGCCTATCTGGGTTCGTTTTGCCTGCCGCCTGAGGAAAGACGTCTCTCAATGTCAGAGATCAGTGAAAAGGAAAGGAATGTCTTATTCATTTGAAATAACACACACTAAGTTCCCCACAAACACACACAGTCTCCCCAGCACCCTCCACGTGGCAAAAGGGAGCACTTCCAAAGCCTCGTGGTCCTGACTCTCACCCAAGCCGCATGGTCCCAACCAAGACACCAAAGCTGCGTGGTCCTAAACAGACGCGTGGTCCCCAAAAGAGAGACGCCCAATGGCTGCCGCACCTCCGTTTAAATCCCAGCGCCGATCTTCCTCTGCAGCCCCATTTCCGGCTCCTCCCACAATGGGCCACAGCTGCCAGATTCTGGGCAGGTGCGGCCCTGTGGTGTGGAGCCAATTATCTCCAAGCTCTTCTGGACCCTATTACAAATCCCCATTTGGGGCTCCCCTCTTGGCTGCACCCTGTTACAGGGAGTCATGTTTCCTTTGAGATCTGTAGGCAGCCACCTGTCGTTGGAGCCCCTAAGCGGTGCCCTGGGCTGGCACACACCCCCTCCCCGATCAGGGTTTGGGGAGTCAGGAAGCAGGGCTCTGTCAGCCTGCTGTACGGGACTTTGGGGTCGTGGTTCCACTGCTGGGTGTCATCTCCTTCTCATAATGCAGAGCCCTCGGTAGCGGTGCCTCATCCCAGCGGGAAGGGGTCTCCGCTGGCCTGGCCCTGCAGATCACTCGGTTAAAAACTGCGCACACGGGGTTTCCTGTGTGCTTTCCAGACAGCACCCTGGAGTGTCACCGTCGACACTTTCTCCTCTGAGATGCTAACAGCCGAGGGCGGAGCTGTGTTGGATTCCGTGGGACTCCTCTGGGGCCTCCGTGACTGTGGTGTGGGCGTGGTTTCTGTGGAGAACCCGGCACAGCGCTAGCCCCGGAGCGCAGCCCTGGAGCCCGGGCCCCAGTGGGTCCCCCCATCCTGCAGGCGTCTCTCTCTGCTGGAATCAGCAAAATAATGGCTTTGACTGATGGAAGCACAAAAGGAACTTTTTAAAAATTAAATTTTAATTAAGTTTTAAAATTAAATTACAATTAAATTTTAATTAGGATGTAGGGGCTTTGGGACTTGGGAGGGTCACTTTTTAAGAAATAGTGTCCTGGATTTAACATTTCCATAAGTTATTAACGCAGGCAAGGGACCAGGAACCTGTGACTTTCTTACCCTTTGACGTCACAGGTGTTTTCAGCTCACGTTCCAGCTGTCGCAGGCACTCCGAAGTGTTTGTGCGCTCACTACTACTGGGTAGCAGCAGTTACTAGATCTGCTAATGGGTTTATTTAATGCACTAATAAAAAAGCACACATTTTGCTATCGTATATTTCAAAAAACAGTTTAACTCTATTTCAATATAATTGGCTTCTTATGTATTTTATTTTGTGCATTTAAAGACATTCTTTAGCCCTGGCTGGTGTAGCTCAGTGGATTGAGCTCAGGCTGTGAACCAAAGTGTCACAGGTTCGATTCCTAGTCAGGGTACATGCCTGGGTTTCAGGCCATGGCCCCCAGCAACCGCACATTGATGTTTCTCTCTCTCTCTCTCTCTCTCCCCCTCCCTTCCCTCTCTAAAAATAAATAAATAAAATCTTTAAAAAAACATTCTTTATATGCTTCAAAGGTTTTACCATCCCTGGCCAGATGGCTTAGTTGGTTGGAGCATGACCCCTTAACCAAAAGATTGTGTGTTCAATTCCTGGTCAGGGCACATACCTAGGTTGTGGGTTCAATCCCTGGTCAGGGTGCGAATGGAGGCAACCGACTGATGTTTCTCTCACATTGATATTTCTCTCTCTCTCTTTCTCCCTCTGTCCCTCTCCCTTCCCCTCTCTAAAATCAATGAACACATCCTCAGGTGAGGATTAAACAATAATAATAATAAACCGCAGAGGTCTCACCAGCCTCCAAAGGGTTCCGTGGCACACAAAAGTTAAGAATTCCTTGACCTTAAGCTCATTGTCGAGCTCGCAGCAGGACTGGCTACAAAATTTTCAGGGCCCTGCACAGAGTGACATTGGGAGGCCTCCTGGTCCACAGTACGGAGAACTGGAAGACGGGCAGTAGAGCCTTAAGCCGAGCACAGGACCACGCTGCACCGGAGACCCAGGAGACCACAGGTGGAGTGGCTCGGGCTCCTAGAACTCCCAGAAAGGTCAAAGGGCCTGGCTTGGCCTTCATTCACTTGTGCTGGAAACTGGCCCGGTGAGCACAGATGCTGGCCCCATACCATGCTTCTGGCGGCGGAAGCTGGGGACTGCCCCTGAAGCTGTCGCCACTGGTATGTCAACCAGTGGATGGAGCGCTCCCCATTGCCAGAATGGATTCTTTGGGACTCCTGCTTTTTTGTATGACGAGTTTCCAATTCAAGTCTGGACTAGGTGCCTCTGGTCGGGGCAGCCTAGGTCATGGCCAGCCTTTGAACTGCAAGGGCAGCTAGTAAGCAAATCTGTCGTTTGCTAGCACCCCCAGAGGGAGACCAGCTCTGCCTCACGGGGAGAGGGGCTCCCCAAACATTGGAAAGGGGTTCAGATACTAGGTGGCCAAGAGGCATGAGGAATGTCCTTGTCTGTGCCCACAGTCCCCGTGGGCATCCTCACCACCTCCGAAGAAAGCCCACGAGCCGGCAAGAGCACGTGGCCACCCTTATGTTGCCCTTATGTCAACGAGAGAATATGGCCACCCTTATTCTCTCATTCCCATGAGCTGGGAGAGAATACAGAGTCAATATTTTTAATTTCTGAGACATGGGCAGTTCCTTGGACCAGCAGGGCAGAATATAAGAAAATCCACAAACTCTGGAGATAGGACATAAAACCTTGGGACTTTCAGCAAATATCCTCCCTCTGCAGGACAGACATTGCCAGGAAGAACAGGTGAGGTCTGCACAGTCACACAGTATTAAGGTCTAGTTAACTGAAGAGTTTTCTTGAAGTAAGAGACAGTGAGTGAGTGTGGACACCCTACAATTGGCCCAAGCCAAGGGGGACTGAGTTTGCTCCAGAAATGAGTCACCACGTGGGGTAGCACAGGGCCACTCTGGGACGCAGGTGGCCCCAGCCCCAGCTCATGGCTCAGTCTCTTCCTCCTCTCACTTTTACTGAGGAGGAAATCTGTAAGTCAGTGACAGTTTTTTCTGCCGTCCTGTCCCCTCCAAGGGATGCGTGGCTGGTCTTTAACAGTAGTGCAAGGACTTAGCTGCCACCAGAGGACTTGGCCGGAGCCCACAGGGTGCAAGCCCCACTGTAGCAGTGGAGCCGAGAGACCACAGCTGGTTGTCCAGGTGCTAAGCCATCCAGCAGGTGCTCAGGGGCCCAGGAGTCCAAGGAGCCCGACCAGTGGAGATGGAGGGCCTGGCCAAGGTGGAGGGGCTGTCCCTCTGACCCCCTGTCAGTCCCCCCACGGGGCTGCAGGAGCTGGCAGCCAGGATGCTCCAGGAAGGAGGGAGGGAAATGCCCACACCCAGCTCCTGACATGCATCTAGTGCTGTCCGTCCGCAGTGACCTTGATTCCCCACGGGGCGGCTTGTGAGGGATGCCATCATCCCCATTTTACACCTGGAGAGCCCAAGCCTGTAGCGCCCAGTTCCCTTCACCTCCCACATGTCACCTCCCCACGTCACTGCGGGGAGACAAGCAGTGCTCTCTGGCAGGAGGCTGGAGGGTGTTGTCCTTTTCACGTCCTTTTCACCGGGAGAGAAAATAATCCTCACCCTTCCCACCCGCCAAGGTTCTTTGGTAAATAAATCTTGATCTATTATTTTTTTTTATTATTTTAAAAACAAACTCCGGAATAATTTTAGATTTCTAGAAAAGTTACAAAGGTAAACACAGACAGCCAATCTATTTCCTGCTCATCTTCCCCACATGTTAACATCGAACGGAACTAGGGGACATTTGTCAGAACTAAGAAGTCAGCATTGGTGTTCTTCTATGACCTGAACTCTGGACTCGCTGGGTTTTGCCAGTTTGCCCACGAAGGACCTTTCCTTTATTCTCCTGCGCTGGGGTCTAATTTGGGAGACACCGCACTGCTTCTGGGGAACAGGGACTCGCAAGAGAACTCTCAGATTGCCAGCGAAGGGCTTTCCCAGGATGAACAACGGTTTGGTGCTTTCGCTCACTTTTCTTACCACAGGGCTTCGACTCTTACAGGCTCTTGAGAGCTGTGTGGCCTCAGTGAACTCCCCGTTGCTCCTGTGAGACGCTGACGACAGACAAGCTGAAGCGGGTGGAGGATTTTGGAATAAAGATGCTGCAGAAATGCACAGTCTTGGACCGGAAATGTGGGCTCTCTGAGTCTGTTTCTCCCGCGAGCGGCAGAAGTGCTAAGGAGCCGGACGCTCACACGGCCCGCCACCTCCCGCCCTCCCCTGGGGGCTGCCAAGGCCAGGCTCAGCCTTCCCCTGTGCCGAGAGCAAAAAGAGAATCTCGGTGGGGGGTGCATGGAGCGAACTCAACTGCATGCCCGGTTTCCCCGGCGTCTCTCCCCACGCCAGCACCAGGCTCCTGCGGCACGGCTCCGAGTCACAGAGTGTCTTCTTGTGTGGGTCTGGGTCTCTGCAGATCGATGGGGCATCCCTGCTAACACAGTTTGTTTTCTCCCAAAATGGAACTGAACATGGAATCGCAGGTGGGCACTCTGGACTCTGCGGCAGGCCCCTCCGTACAGTCTGTTCGCGTGGGCTCCTGGCGCCTTTAGAAATCAATCTGTACAGTGTCAGGAGCAGGGCAGCTGGCGTGTGTGTGTGTGTGTGTGTGCACGTGCGAGCGTGTGTGTGTGTGTGTGGGTAATCCCTGTCATGGTCGTATGGGACTGAGACCCCCCAGAATATATTGGATAATAGAGTTATTTATGAGGCTTCATGGAACAGATACAGCAAAATAAGAAGCGCTTGATCGATGATTTAGCTCCCCATTCCCAATCCCTACCCACCCAGATGCAACACGGTGGGTCTGTGACTCAGCCACGTGGGGAACTGTGTCCACCTGCCCTGGGGGCCCGCCTAACTCTTGGGGCTTACTTCCATTTATTTATTTAAAAAATATTTTATTTGTTTATTTTTAGAGAGAAAGGAAGAGAGGGAGAGAGGGAGAGAAACATCAATGTGTGGCTGCCTCTCACACGCCACCTACTGGGGACCTGGCCTGCAACCCAGGCATGTGCCCTGATCGGGAATCGAACCTGTGTCGCCTTGGCTCGCAGGCCGGCCCTCAGTCCACTGAGCCACACCAGCCGGGGCTTGGGGCTTACTTTTAGAGTAGCCATAATTGCTGATATTTGTGGAGCATTAGCTATGTGTTAGGAAGTCTGCCATACTTTTGAAATGTTTTTGTGTTGTGTAATTTTCCACAATCCTATGTGTAAGTACCCTGAGTGTGTTCACATGTTGGCTGAGGAAAATTAAATTAAGACACTTACTTTCATCCAGGGTCACAGAGCCAGGGCGCAGTGAGGCCGGGCCCCGAGACAGAGCTGTCTAACTCTGTGTCCTCGTAACCACTGCTCACACTGAGCCAGGAGCTACGAAGAGCTTGTTAATGCACGTACACCTGTCCCATGCATGGTTCAGAACCAATAATCTGCATCATGTTGAGTTTTTCCTACGCGTGGAAGTCCGTGCTTGGTGCTGTAGGGCATGGAGAGATGAAAGACAAAAAAGTGCCGGAGGGGAAAGCGTCTAGGAGGCCTGAATTCTTCTCCCAGCGTCGTCGCCGCTTGGTCTGGCTACATCTTGCAACCTCTCTGGGCACCGGATGATTCATTTGTAAAGTGTACAGGTGGGATTGGATGAACTCAAAGGTCCCTGCCAGTTCTTTGATTCCGTGCCCCCAAGCTGGTGCCAGACATGGCCTGGGATAAGTGCCAGGTGTCATCATCCCTCCCCCCCAAGTGTTGTGAAACAAGACCTTCACACGTGCAGGACACAATCGAGGAGCAGTGGAGTGGGCCATCGTGTGTCCTGGGCTGCAAGGCATCTTGGGACCTGGGCTTCCTCCCATCTCCTATGCCCTCCGCTGTGTCAGGGATAAAAGACATATGTCACAATACTGCCCTGAATAAGCGTGCAAATTAGGTTGGCAACAGCTGACACACTTGGAGCAACGGCTGACACAAGGCACTAGGCAAGGAGACACCAAGTCACGGTGTGCGGTCGTGGTGTGATGGTGGTGAAGTGAGGGCACCCGACATTTTCTGGGTTCTCGGGCGAGTGTGCAGGGTTTTGGGGGTGCCCACAAGACCCTTCATCATCAAGATGAGTAATTCTTTAGGGCAATATTTTTTAGATAAAAAAACGCAAAAAAAAATAATGAACCAATAATCAAGATTTGACATAAAGACAGGCTCCGTACTATAGAGAGCTCCTTTGGCCTCAGGTTCAGGTGTGGCTCAGTGCACCGCTGTGCGCGGGCTGCTACACCTTATTGCCTTACATCCATCATTTTCTGGAATCCTCACAACAACCCTTATCATTAGCATCTACGATCAGCATCATTTTATGGAGGAGGAAGCTGAGGCGATCAGGGGAGGGCATGGAACTTGAACCCCAGTCTCTGGGGTTCATGCACTCACATACAGCTTAACCAGACAGCACCCCCTGCCTCAGCAGAAGGCTGTGCCCCAGGGTTGCCGAGCTGGGTGTGGGCTCTCCCTGGGTGCCGCGGGGGTCCTTGGGGGGTGCTCTTCTTTTCCTGCCCACTGGGTCCATTGAGACTGGAAACCACCACCGGCAGGGCTCCACCTAACACCGAAACTCTGGGTTGCATCCACGCCTCACTCGTTTCATCCAGAAGCAGAACATGCAAGGTAAGGGCTCCCTGCCTGGCCTTCCACAGAGAGGGGGCCTTGGAGTGTTCCCCAGCGTCCCGGGGCAGAGGAAGCCAGGCTGCACAAGAGCCCGTCTCAGTGGTGTTTGTCATCTCGGCCCACCTGCAGCACCCAGCGCGGTTTCCGGGCAGGAAGTGAAACCACAGAGGGCAAGGTCAACCCCCATTTTCAAGTCACCACTTTGGGAGCAGCAGCCATTGTCTCGCTGCTTTATATGCAGCACATGCTTGCCCACAGCGGGGGCCGAGGCACTGGCCGGAGCAGTCCAGGGGGGCATTTCCGCTGGGCTGCTGCGCTGTTTGGACCAGGATCCACCCCTGTGCCTCTGGGACTAGGGTTTCGGTTTCTGCTGCCGGGACAATTCCTTGTTAGGACAGATGGAGGCTTGGGACAACCAGGCGTGGGGTGAAAGGGAAGTCAGGGTTACAAACTGTCGGACGGGAACTGGCTTTGCCGGTGATCTGGTCCCGGTTTTTGTTTTACAGGAGAGGGATGAGGAGCCCAGAGGAATGACGTGACCTTGGGGAAGGTCGCGTAACCATTTGGTGGCAGGCACGGGATGTGAAATTGGGTAGATGGCATTTTGCAATGCAGATTTTAATGCGGCCACAGGGCCATTTGGATGACCCTAAGCTGCACTGCTTGGAACAGCACCACGACACTTTCTCCGTTTCCTGCCCTCCCCGTCCCCCCTTGTCTCAGGTTCAGGTTCAGGTTCAGGGGACAAGCACACTGAGGTCACTGGGTGATGGCTGCAGGGGGCCCACAGGCGACTTGCTGGCTGTTTCTGTCACGTGGATGAGACACCCTGCTGTGGTGTGACCCCCTCCCCCCAATGTGTGGTCCGTCCACCGACCGGTATGTCTTTGTCTTTATAGCTGAGCTGGGTAGAAAATTCTCCCTCTTTCCATGTGGAACACAGAACCATGTTTCTGACAGTGAGAAAATACTTATTTCTCCAGGACGTTGGGTATTTTTCGGGTCGCTGCAGACGGAGCCTGTGCTGGGACCCGGTGTCTCTGTCCCTGGGCCTCCTCCTCTCCACCCCACCCCAGGACCTCTGCAGCTGCCACGGCCTGCCTCCCAGAACCCCCAGAGCCCGTGAGAAGTGAGGCATCAAGGACCGTGGGCCGGGTCATCACCCGTCACTGGTAGAAACTCCAAGTGTTTAACTTAAAAATGTCAGGTGAGCCCAATGAGCTCATGGAACGGGGGTGTCAGTTCATGGGACATGCACCAATGAGACGGAAATAATTATTTGCTGTCGGTTCCACAGGGAGAGTTATACATGTGTACATTATATATTAAATTATGCACACGTACGCATGCCTGATCCACACACACGAGGTGTGACTGATGAATGTCCCGGTTCTGAGGAACTACCCACATTCCCTGACTCCACCCCTTGGTTTGGACTCGGGGCCTTCGTCCCAGGGGTTCTGATGCCTGCACCCTCACCCTGGTGTGGCCCCTCACCCTGGTATGCCAAGTGCCTTATCTTTTTATTATTTTTTAAGATTTTATTTATTTATTTTAGACAGAGGAGAAGGAAAGGAAGAAGAGAGAGAAACATCAGTGTGTTGATGCCCCTCATGCACCCCCTACTGGGGACCTGGCCTGCAGCCCAGGCATGTGCCCTGACTGGGAATCGAACCAGCGACCCTTTGGTTCACAGGCCAGCCCTCCACTGAGGGCCACACCAGCCAGGGCAGGTTTTCTGTTATAACACCATTGTACCATCTCTCAACCAGGATGTTAAAAAATTGATACCGTTAAGGTTTTCACCCAGGGTTTTCTTGGTTGTGCTTAATGCAAGCAATAGGTAAATCTAAGTACATGTGCTCTACCTCCCCTGGAGAAGTATCGAATGGAAGTATTTTAAATAAAGCTGAATTTTAATTTGATGTTTTCGTAATTTAAGGATGTTTACAAAAACAAACCCACTTATAGTTTCAGCATTCAATATTCATCTAGTTACCGTGAAAATATTGGTATCGTGCCTCAGCCGCACACACAAATTTAAGGCGAATGCGACTGCTTTAATATTGCAAACTGCTTCTCAGCTGCCACCCGCATCTGTCGCAAATACTGTGATCATTTTGTGACTGCGCCTGGAACCTTCAATTACAATACAAAGAGAAGGAAGAAAGCAGACACCTGGCACTCACTAGGGACCAATCATTCCATCATTCCGTATGCAGGACTTATTGCATTTACACCGCGAGGAAGGATTTGACAAGTTAATTTGTCTCTGCTCGGATAGCTAAGTGCTCTGGCGCTCCAGTTCTCCCCGAGGTTCCCTGTCCGCAGGACAAAACCCACGGCCCTTCAAGGCATTCAGACATTCAGAGTAGCTGCCTCCTGTTTTGCGGATCTGGGCAGGAGGCGTGAACTATTTCCCCGGGGCATGGGGGGTGCTGGAAACAGGAGTGGGTGTTCGGGGTGGGGGGTTGCACTAAGCCACCAACATCACCGTGCACCAGAGCCCAGGAGGCATTCACACGATCCTCAGCATGAGTGTTGGGGAAGGGGGGGGAGTCGTGCTGGGCGTGCTGTGAGCTGTGGGAGCCCCTCCGACTCAGAGGTCCAGGCCTGGGACTCTCTTGCCTGAAACGGAAGGCTAGTTTCATTGTCTTCCCCTGGGCAAGCTCAGGTAAGAGTCGGAAGCTATTTGGCCACATTCTAAGGGCCTTCCCTTCCTATCTGTTTTCTCCTAATCTAGCGTGAGGCTATTAACAATGTAAATGAGGCAAACTAAGCATTTCCACATTCAGCTGAGAATGAATACGAGGCAAACACAGATCAAGAGACGCTGAGCGTTCTATCTCCCATCGTTTACGACGAGGCTTTAATGGCGCTGGGCCGCAGTGTCTGTGCAGAGAGACTGTGTGGGCAGAGAGGGATATTTCTCTGAATTATGGGGAAAGAGAGGAGTTTTTTTATGGTCAATTTCATTTTTTCCAGCATCAAACGCTTGATGCGATCATTAAAAATACATCAAGTCATCCCGAACGGCAGCAGCAGTTGTGGGTTTGGTGCAGACGGCGGGAAAATTGCCAACCCGAACCTCCGGGCCTCAGACCCAACCAACTCTCTCTGCGCTGGGTTTTAATTGGCGGTGGGCCTCGCCACCCTGAACGCGGGCTCACTTGTCACCGTCGTTGTGTCGGAGCTGCGTTGTTCCGTAATGAATGCCCTGCATCTGCACACCTGATCCATCTTCGTGTTTGTGGCTCCCGTTTCAGGGCTGGAACGCCGGACCCTTCAGAACGTGGAACACAGGTGCCCTGTCTCCGACTCAGAATTAGTCCGTGGATGTCTGCGAACAGGCCTCAGCTTACTGAGTCTCCCATTTTTAACAGAAACAAGCGTTTAGATGCATGTTTTCCCTGCTCCAACGCCTGTTGATTGCTCCCAGCTCCCAGAGCAGCTGGCTCCGAGCACGGCCCGTCTTTTTATGACGACTCCTTCTCCTTCCCCAACTGCCAATTAACTAGTGGCCTGGCTGCAGGCGGCTCGACCCCCTCAGGCTGTGTCGCTGACCTGGAGCTGGCCCTGCTCACTAGCTAGCTACCTGACAGTCGTGAAAACTTTGGGGTGAAATATCTCATTATAAAAGTCAGAAACCCTCTCTTCAGAAAAATGCAGAGTTGTCAGAGAGTTTTAGGGGATTCTCGGACAACCTGCCATTATACCCAGAGCCCTAGGGTTTCCTGGGCCCCGGGGGGAAGCCCCCCCATCCTGGACCACTCAGAGGCAGAGGCATGTGCAGCAGCCGTGGCGCGATCATACGAAGATACTATGTACATTATGTGCAGGAGCCAGTGGGCAGATGCTGGTGGCTGGGTCTGTGTGGGCAGAGGATGGAGTCCCAGGTAGGGAAGTTCATTTCTTTAGCCATGAAGGTGATCCTGGAGGCTCGGAGCCAAAGGGACAGTGGGCAGAGAATGCCACACATTAAGGACTGAGCTTATAAAGCGAAACAGAAGACATTTTCTTTGCCCTCTAATGAATTAAATCAAAGTCTTCATTTTATCCCAGAGACAAAGGGAGAAGATCAGCGTGGAAAGCCGGCGTCTGTGAAAAGTGGCCCTTCTAAAGGAGTCAGAGGGTTGGGCTCCACTGCACACACCTCCATGGGCTTCGGCTGTGCAAGCTGGGGCGGGGGCTCCGAGTGAGCAGGGGTCACGACTCCCCGGGGGGCAGAGGGGGCGGGCAGCCCCGGCGCTTCCTATTGAGGCGCAGCCAGCGAGAACCCCCTAGAGGATGTCCCAGAAGTGGGACATCCAGTATCAGATGTTAGGCTGTTTGCTGTGTGGTGAGAAAATGTAACCCATCCCTCCTGACCTACAAACCATCCATAAAAATTCTGCTAACAGGCAGCGCTGGTAAAGATGACTGCTTTTAGGTGAGAACAGGGTTGGGCGAAGGCAGCGCAGAATTACGGAGAGCAGGGAAGAATGCAGCGAGGGAAGGACATTGGAGCCAGAGGCGAGGGGGGCATGTAGGTTCTCTTTCAATGTGCAAGAATCTCAAAGCAAGTCCTCGATTTTTTTTCTCCCTCTGGGACACAACCTGGGGTGCTGAGCCGAGCAGATGGCGTTTTCAGGGGAACAGTGGTCCCCGCTGGCCTCAGATTAGCATTTGTCTTAAGTGTTTCCATTCCTAGATGTCCTTTATATCCATCCGCATTGTTCGTTCTCTTCCGATTTGGGGGTTGGGGGCGTGGGGTGAGACCCGGCAGGGCCGGAGGAGGGGCTGGGGGCTGAGGGCGGGAAGCTGTAACTGAAACTCAGGGAAAAATTTGCGTGGGGCTTGAGAATTTGAAAAGCATTCGCAAAGCTGCATTGTAAGGTTTCGAGTTCGGTCATATCGTATTGCCCAGTGGGACAGTGCAGGGGCCCAGAGGTGTCGCTCTCCTCTCCTCTGGGTGAGAGGTCTCAGAACAGGTGCCCTGAGCTGGCCCCCACCTGTTCTGTCCCCCGACTGCAGGGCGGGTGGAGGGGGCAGGGGGCCGGGCTGGGGTCGGTCTGTTCTTCTCCCAAGTGTTGGCGGAAGGGGTTGGTTGGCTCTGAGAAAATTGTGTGTGCTGCCCCGTACTGTATCAGATGGAAATAAAACCAGGACTCCCGCCTTTCTTATTAGTGTGCCTTATACAAATCCTGAGTCGGCGCAGGGATTTGGGGGGCAGGGGGCAGGCTGCACTGAGGTCAGGCCGTCAGCGGTGCGGCCCGGGTGCAGGGCCCGGAGGGGAGGTTGCCGGGCTGACCTGCTTCGTTTGCCGCACTGACTTGCATTTTCAGCCCTTTTCTCCTTGAACTTCATAGGCTGTGGTCTCTGGACTCACGTGACGTCTCCCTTGAGGGTGGGTGCGGACACCCGCCTTCGGAGAGTGACAGTACTGATATGCTGGCCGGGCTGGGGAGGGTGCGCAGTGCGGCCGAGGGGAAGGGGGCCGCGCGGATGAGTCCGCACCGACCCAGGGACTAGGGCGTCGTGGAGGGTGGGCCCCGCGCCGGAGGCCCTCGGCAGGTCTGTGTCCGGGCCGGCACCCTGCCCGGTGCTGGGGTGGAAGGGGTGAAGTTCCGCAGCCCCTGCTGGTGGGTGCTGTGTCCTGGCGGTGTGGCCTACGGGGCCCAGGCCAGAAAGTCCCAGTCCCTGCCACCTGTTCACCCCGTGCCTTCCCTCCGTGTCCCGTGCTCCCTCGGGCGGCCTGGCCACACCGGCCTCTGCTGTCCTCAGGACACACCAGGCGGTCCTCCCCCTCCGGGCCTCGCACCACCACCGTTTCCTCCGCACGGCGGAGTGCGCTGCCCCCCCCCCCCCCCCCCCCCCCCCCCGCCGTCCTTGCCCAAGTGCCTCCTCATTCTGAGCAGCACGTGACCAGTGTGATGGGCTCTCCTCCCAACGCCCCCGAGCTCCCGGACCCTGCTCTCCGTCCGGTCTCCTTCCACCTCACCGGAGAATGGACTTGTCTAGTGTGCTGTTATTCCCAGCACTGACTGTCTGTCCTCACGGCTGGAATACAAGCTCCGTGAGGACAGGCGCTGCCGGTGCATCCAGGCACCTGCTGCATGGGCGGCTGAAGGAACAAATAGATTAGGGGGGCTGTGGAAGGTCCCCTGCCCGTCCCCATTTCTATGCCGGGTCCTGTCAGCGCTGTACTTGAGCTGAGCTCCCCGCCTGCCTCCTCAGCCTCAGCCTTGGCATGGCATCAGGGGGGTCTGCCAGGCCCTCTCAGCAAGCCTGGCCACCGAGGACCCTCCTTCTCGAGGTCCCTGTGGAAAGAGCCCGGTGGCCAAATGGAGATGGGACGTACCGCTGCTCTGGCCAGTGTTGTGAAGAACTTCGTTACCACGCCTTTGTGATAACCTGAAGGAGGTCCCTGGAAGAAGACTGTGTTTTGTGTTAGAGACCCGATTCCAGTCTTTGGAAATCATCTACCTTCTGCCCACCTGGCTAGTTCTGCTTCTCCTTCCAGAGGCCTTCCGGCCGGCCAGGGTCTCCTCTCTTCACCCCACCCCCCCATCACCGTCTGAGCACCCAGCCCGGACGTCTCCGGAACCCTGCCCCTTCCCCAGGCGTTTCACCCAGGAGGGTCTTTGCCAGCTGTCCCTTGAGCCATCCGGGGTTCTGCCGGCTCCGTCTGACTGCAGCCTGCTCCTCGGAGCTCCTTGGACTTGTCGTGGCCACTTCTCTAGCGTTTCTTGCAGTTTATCTGGACTCTGTCTCCCTCCAGACCAGTTCATCAAGGCCGTAGGGGTCGGAGAAATGTTCTGGAGGACTCGGTTTCAGCGCCCCGCCCGGCGTGAGGGCCCAGCATCTCCCGAGCCTTGGTCCCTAGGAATTTGCAGTCATAGCATTTGCCTGCATGTTCCAACGGCAGGGCCAAGGCCAAGGTCAAGGCATCGGAGCCCTCTATGGCCCCCATGAGGGTCAGGAGGTGCAAATTTATAACGTCCCTGGCTGTGTGCTCAACACCACCTGCCGGGGAAGGGAAATCCCCAGGCTCGGCTGGCTCAGCCCTCTCTCGGAAGAGAGCGATCCCTTTCTGGCCCTTTTCCTGCCCTGGGCACCCTCCTCCTCCCCCGTTTCCGCCTCCTCCCCCCTCCCTGGAGCATGACCCGCACGGAAGGAAACCAGCTGCTGAAGCTGGCGGGCAGGCAGAGACTTTGTGCAGAGAATTTTCCGTGGACCCGGCAGCCGGAGGTGGGATGGCCGCCTCTCCTAGAAAGCGGAGGTTCTCTCCACCGAGCGTAGAGGGGCAGGTGTCCAGCCGCGTCCCAGCTCCCCACCCTCCAGCCCCGCCCACAGAGAGCGGGGCTCCCCAGGGTTAGGGCTGCAGGGTTGACTGTGGGCGTGGGACTGCTCCTGCTGGAATGTGCCCTCCTTCCCCTGGGGAGCGTGTGTGGTGCTGGGTGGGAACGGGGAGCCTCCGGCTCTCTGGTGAAGTGGAAAATACATGATCTGCTTGGGCAGTGGAGGGAAAAGATCCCCCAGGTGATTCTTGCTTGTGCCTTTTCCCACATTTGACCTCTCTCACCCTACCTCTTGCTCTTGGTCTAGCAAAGTGGGGAGGGGGTGGGTAGAGGGGAGGCAGCCCAGAGGTCAGGTTTGGAAGTAGGGACGAGATTGGAGGGCCCCCTTTAACAAGGGCATCTGCATAGCTGCCTGAGGGGGGCTTCGAGGCCTGGTCACTGTTTATGACGCAGGGTACACTGTATTCACCAGTGACATTCAGACGAGCCTGGGCGTCTCTGGCAAGTCAGTCTGGTGATCCAGCCAGGGGCACAGGGGCCTCCTAGAAGGTTCCTTGTCCACTGGAAGCAGGAACCGAGCCCCACAGTCTTGGCCTGGTAACTGGCCTGTAGGCCTCTGAGGGGAGGAGTGATGTATGAGCTCAGATCTGTCATGTGAATCCCGCTCAGCCCTGGCCCCTGCCCCAGGGAGAGAGGGAAGGAGCTATAAGAGGAAGTGGAAGGAATGCATGTAAATTCCACAAGATGCCAGGCAAGGACAGTTCTGCTCCAGACGTCTGGGGAAGCTCTGTCACACCACGGGGGCACGGGACACTTCTCTTCCGTGCCTTGACATCCATACCTCAGTGCTCGTGCCGGCCGGGGGGCGGGGGGGCGCATGGGAAGTGCTCTGTGGGAGCTCCCCGCCCCCAGGGCTGATCCCAGTGTTGGCAGGGCACCCATAAGGCCGCTCCTGAGGACACCCAGGAGTTGGTGGGACTCAGCAGGGGCAGCTGGGGTCCCACATCCACAAGATTGTCACAGCTGGGTGCTGCTAACCCCCCCTCATGTGTACATATGGGACGTACTCTATTGGAAATTTCACATGCATGTTCTCATTGGACCCCCGTAACCTTCCGGCAGGGAGGGGCTGGGCTAGCTCCGGCACTCAGGATCCTCAGGAGGCGTCCGAGGGCCCCCCTGGGCTGTTCCTTAGGTAGAGGTGCTTCAGAATCTGTAGAGTCAAGAGGTGTGTGTTGCTCGGGGGGGCCTCATCTCTGCCCAGCGCTCTAGACAGGAAACATCGCGGTGAAAATGGAGACAAACGGATTTCCTTTATGACTGAGAGAGGCTAAGTTGGAAGATGCAGCTTAAGGTGAGAAATATGGGCCCTGTTAGCTGAGCTCAGAACTAGGTGGACTTACCTAGTTCTCAGGCACAGCTGGACATGGTTCCAGGTAAGACTTAGAGCACACAAAGGCAGAGGGAACAAGAAGAGGAAGGAGCTAGGCAACTCTGTCTGGTTTCTCCATTTAACTCACCAACCAGGCCAGGGAGTGATGGAGACAGTCAGGGGTGTCACTTTTAGGGATGTCCCTCCACATGGAAGAAACATCAGGGGTTGGGAAAAAGAGTTCCTGTTCAAATACCTACTGCTCTGACATGTAATGTCAGCTGGGCCAGGCCCTGTATACCAGCCGGAGCTGCTTAGTTTCCTGGACTGTTGAGGGTTGATTGTTTCATTAGTCAGGGATCTCCAGGGAAACAACAGAGTCGATAGATCTCTCTCTCTCTCTCTTTATCTTTTTCTCTATGTATGTGTGTGTGTGTGCACATGTCAGAGAGAGATGGAGATAGAGGGAGAGAGAAGTGGGGAAGGGAGGGAGAAAGACACCAATGAAAGCAGATTCACTCAACAAAATTAAACTATAAAGGCTTACAGCAGGACTACTGAGGATCTGTGGACCACTGCCTGAGCCGTGAGCCTTCTTAAATATTTTCTGGGGAGGGGGTATTGAAAACAGGTAAGAATGTCTTGCTTCTTGATCCAGTAACTAGAAAGCAAGCAACGTGTTTGCTGCATGCTGTCTCCAGTGTGGGGGCCACGTGGTACCTGTTTCCCCCGGAGCTCAAGGTTAAGCTGAGGAAGTCAGAGCATGATGTGATGGGCGTAGGCAAGAAGGTCGAAGCGACATGCCATTGCGGTCCAAGCGAGGATTGATTCTGGCGGGAGGCCTGAAGGCAGCTCTAGGGAACAGACATTTAATCGGCACCTTGAAGAGTGAATGGAATGTTGACAAGCAGAGATTAAGGAGAAGGATCTTCCAGGCTGTTTGGAATTGGAGGAGTGCTGATGAGCCCGGTCTCGTTGGAGAGTTGGGGTGGGGTGGGGTGTGGGCGTGGGCGCTGAGGAGGACAGGCATGGCTGTAAAGGTTTGCTAGGGGCTGGCGGGCAGGAAGACAAAGGGAAAGAGAGACCTCGATCTGGAAAGGCAATCTACGTTGGGAAAATACTGAATGTCGTGGGTAGGCACTGAATGAGACTGCCTTCAGGAGGTAATGGAGGCTGCTGACTTTTTAAGGAGCGGAGAGGGAGGCGTGGGTTTATGAAAACCCTTCTGGAAGGGCCTGAGGAGTGGGTCTCGAGGTGGTCGAGGCCTGTGCGTGAGTCTGGGTGGGAACTGGAGAGGGCGGGGCCCCTGCAGCGACCCCGGGAGTGGACATGAGCGGATTCGTCTGCGAGATGTGATGGAGGTGGACGTGATCCCCCCGGGGGCGGTTTGGCTGGCGTGGAGGCAGTCAATCAGAGTTTACCAGACTAGCTCTATTGTAACAGTGTGTCTCCTGTCCCCTCTGAACTGGGGCTCTCATCTCTGGTTCCCCCGCAGCCTTCAGCCCAGAGCTCTGGCCACGTGGAGGCAACGCTACTTGTCAATCTTTGTGACAACCAAGCGGCCCCAGGCGAGGCGGCCACATGCAAATCGCAGGAGGGAGGGTCTGTTTGTTCCCTCGCGGGTGCGAGTGCAGGTGCCTGGCGCCTGAAGTGAAACTCGGCCGAGTCCATGTGTGAGGCCAGAGAACCAGTGCGGGAAGTCCCTGCCTGCCACCCCTGAGTGGTCCCCTCTCGGGGCCCCCGGAACTGTTGGGTCTCAGAGGACAAGCTGGCCAGGACTCCCGCTGAGCAGATGGCAGGTTCTGGCCACCCACGGCCATCGCCCGAGCCGCAGAACGCCAGGAAGTCGTCACCGGTTGTAGGGTCCTGGGGCCACGCACAGGGTGAGGGACACGGACTAACCATGCTCTCCTTCATGTTTGGGCTGCTACCCCTCCCTTCTTTCAGAAAGAGGAATGCACGCTTATAGTGGAAATTTGGAAAATACATACAAATAAAGATACAGACAAAACAGCCATTGTCCTACCGGGAAAGGCAGCCGCATCCACATGATTTCGGCAGTGTGTCCTCATTGCACATGGAAGTTATGTGTGCCATATATGTCATCACCAAACCCAGGGTGGGCGGGAGTAGGCTCACAGATGTGATGCAGTCGAGAATATGAGGATCAATAAATAATACAACTGCAAACCTCCCTCTGCCCGCCCCTGTATGTGGTGCCGTCTCTTTCCTCAGTGGGTCCTCGGGGCCTCGTCTGTCCTTCTCTGAAGGAAGACCAGAGTCTTATCTTGAGGTCCTTCCCTCTGTCATCGTCCCGTGAACACCATGGGCTCACTCAGCCCACAGGGAGCCGCAGCTGCCCTCAAACACCAGGAGGTGACAAGGCCAGGTCCGATTGGTCCCATGTCGCTTGTTTCCCTTGCTGCCGCAGGGTGCCTCTGTTGAAAACTGTGCCAAACTGACGTTTTCACAGGTCTACACTCCGGTCTTGACGACTGAGATCCCCATGCTTGGGCCGCAAAGTCTCCACTCTCTGAGTTCCCATCCCATTGGAAAGCCTTATTCCCAAAGGACTCCCCCTCCCCCCTCAACCCCCCACCCGACCCCGGATGTGAGAGGCAGCGCTGGGTGGGTCTTGCTGCCTCAGTCACATGCTCTCCCAGAACTGGCCCTACTCCACAAGCCTCAGGCCCTAGGGATGATCTGGGGTCCCCAGAAGGATGTCCCTTTGCTCTTCTTGTCTTTGGGCGCTCTGGAACCTCTTCTGCCAAGGAGACATAGTCAGGGCTACTTCCGCTCCCCTGGTTTTGGATCTTGGGGGAAAAGGTACAAGAGTGTAGGTTCCTTCCTTCCCAGAAGATGCTGGGCCCCTTATGCAAATCTCTCTCTCTCTTTCCCAGAAATCAGTTCTGCGTGTCAAGGAATATTAGTCAGGCTACACAAAGTTCAATCACATTGTTCTCCAGGGAACATGTCACAACACTGAGATCTCCGAGATGGCCACCAGGACAAACTCGGTGGGTCAGCGCGTCCGCCCGCCTGGGCAGCGTGTCCAGGGGAGCTCTGGGGCCCGTCGTTACATGGACCCTTCCTTGGGAATCAAACAAACGCACCGTCTCCTCGCCCCACAGCCGTCCTGGTGACCCGGCAGAGCCGAACATCGCCTCCCGGGGCGCCGGTGAAGTGCTGGGCTAGCTCTTTCAACCCTCAGTTTCAAGAGTGGAGATGCTTCCAAGTCTCAGAGCTGGGGACCTCAGTCTGAGTTACGGGCATGTGTGTGTCACCTTCGAAACACATTCCGGGTCACCCTTTTTACCACGCAAGTTCAGGCCACGGTCACTGCTCTTCCGGACAACTGCAGTGACTCCCGACTAGTTTCCGTGCTCCTGCGCGGTCCCCTCCGGTCTTCGTCTTGGGGTGCCCGAGGCAGTTTCTTCCTTGGGGCCTTGGCAGGTGCTCACCCCTCTTGCTGGAAGTTTCTTCCTCCATTCCTCCACCTAGCTCTCTCCCTGGATACAGTCGAGTCTGTGCTCTAAAGTCCCTTGTTCAGGGAGGCCTCCGGAAGCAGACACTGCTCCCTGCCGGACACCACCCTCCCTGCCCCCTCTCCCCACGCTCTATCCCCGACGCACGTTGTGTTCCCATGCTCCTCTGTGAGGCTTTTCTCTCTCCCTCCGCCAGCCTCACCCCACGGGGCTCCGCACAGCCTGGTGGCCTCAGGCTAGGTGAACCTGGGGCTGCAGCAGGCCCAGCAGCACTGAGTCTGACCTCGACTCCATTGCTTTTGAACTTGGTGACACTGGTCTGGTGAGTTTGATTCTCTAAGCTTGCACGTCCTTGCCTGTGAAACGGGGCCAATCAGCTGTGTCTCAGGATGCGGTTGTGAGGGTTTCAAGTGACGTGTGTCTAACAGGAGAATAGAATCCCGGAACCTCGGGACCTGGGAGTTTGCAAGGACGGGTGGCAGGAGGGTGGGTAGGAGAATAATGTTTCCGTTCCCATCCTTTCCCCTCACACGAGCTCCTTACGGGAGAGCCATCCCTCACCAGACAGTGGCCTGGGCCTCGTGCGAGAAACAGGGCCGTTTCGAAGCTTCTGATGATTCTCTGTGCCATTTGGGGTGGAGCCCAGAGCAGAAACTCACACTGAAGGGCCCTCTGTGTTGACGGGAGGCCAAGCCCAGGGGGACCAGGGCGCCTGGGAGTGACCGCAGGATGTGGTAACAGCAAATGCCTGTTTCCAGGCCCCGAACTCAGAGGGCGGGCGGAGGACGAGAGAAAGCGCACAGTGGGGGGGCGGGATCCCGGACTGTGAGCTTCCCCTTCCGTCTGCTTCCTTTTCGGAATTGCCTCCGTTCTCGCCAAGCCCCCAAGGAAAGATCAGTGTTGGTGCTGGGGGTAGTGGGCACCCGCCCCCCCCAGACTGCAGCTGCTCTTCCTGGGAAGAGGGGAGGGGACAGCAGGTCAGGAGGGAGACGGGGACGGGAGACAGGCAAGGGGCTGGTAAGACAACAGCAGTGTGAGGAACACTGGAGTCTACCTTGGGAATCCCGGAGAAGACCGAAGTCTGTGTGTCAACTAGGAGCTCAGACTGTTTCTCTGGGGGAGGCTGGCCCCAGGGGGGCTGGCGGGCATTTGGGTGATGTCCATAAAGAACTTGACCTATAGCTGACTTCCCTTAAACGGTCACTTCTCCTAATCGGAGTTCAAGGAACCTGGGAAGGGGAATGAAGCTCCACGTGGCGAGGGGCATTCAGAACCAGGTTGGTTGCGAGTCGGAAGTCTCTGCTTGTTGGCACTCTTCCTTATTTCCTTCAGGTCCTATGTATTTGCCACTCAGTCTGTTTTTACAATATTGGAGCTAAATGAAAAGCCCGGTGGGAGCTTGCTGCCAAATTAAACAGTGACTCACCCCGGGTCGCCCCGTGGAGATGGGGGCGTTCTTAGGGCTGGCGGAGCTGCGCCCAACTCCAACTCCGCTCCCCCCGGATTAGTTCTGAGGTCAAGTCCGCCGGGATTAGCGGACTGTGTGAAGTCCTTCCCCGTTGCAGCTATTTTAAAATCTTGTTTATATGCTAATCGTACCCCACCCTCTGCCGGCCTTCTATCATCTGTCAAGTAAATAGTGACTGTAATGAGAAAAGAAACCAGAAATGCAAATGAAGAAAAACAAAGAGTGTGGGTGAGCGGGAAGCAGCCTAGCAGAGACCCATCAATTCCTGCTCACAGACACATCCTCTCATATCTAAACTCACACCTTTATTTTTTATTTGCTCTGGCATAAGAAGGTTTCTTTGCATTAGGAATGAAACTGTTAATGTTTTATAGGGCTTAGAAGTCACGGTCACATTGAAAGCCTCCCTGGGCAGGCGGAGGGCTCTTAGGCTTATTGAAACGTACACCTAGTTGGAGTCACACGGTCATCCGCCCCAGCCGAGGCCCTGAGAATTCCTTCGGGGGTGTTGGCGACAATGGGCCCCCTTCCGTGGTTCACAGACACCCCTCTACATTCTCACAGATGTTTCAGGAGGTCCTCAGCCCCCTGGCTTCGCCGGGACCTGGGTCTCCTCCAAGTCCCTGGGGACTCCCCTGCTGTCCCCACCACGGGGGCCACCCATCCACCCAGGCAGCAAACCCAGGAAAAAGGCTGTTGTCCTCCGGACTCGCACCTCCACCCCCCCCCACCCATCTTCCCCCTTCACACCGCCCACCTGCATCCTGTTCTTCTCCTCCCGGCCACTGGCACCTGCCCATTTCCTGGCGAGTTTCCTGTCGTCAGACGCTTCCAGGATGGCTGTCAGTCATTAATTATTCCCTTTGATTTTAGACATGATCCTGGGGTAGTTTGTCACTTGTTAGAGAAGCCATTCAGTGACCCGGTCTCCAAACCCCTGGACATCGTCGGCTCTGGTGACCTTCACGTTGCTCCTCTTCAACCAACCTTGCTGGGCGAACACTCCAGTGTCCTGCGCCCTGGTCCCACGCCCTCGTCCCCGCACTGTCCCTCCCATGACATTTGACCTCATGGGCACTTCCTGCCCCTTGACCCCATCACGTTCTCACAGTTTTCCGCTTTCTCTCTGTACAAACATGACCCCGTGGGTTACACAGGAACCAGAACCAGTGTTTCGCAAGCATCCTTGATGTCTTTCCGTCCTTTATCCTTCTGTCCGTCACCCATAGAGTCCCGACCTGGAACCAGCGCTGCTGCTACTGCTTCCTGCCCCCTTTGCTCTCGCGCCAGAGTCGGGGAGTTTCCGGGGAAAACAGCCGCACCGAGGTTGGCACGTTGCAAAGTTCATGGTCAACCAGCTCCGCTCGTCCCTGAGCGCTGCCTCTCCATCTTCTGTCTTCAACTCTTTCTCTTGTTCCCTTTCATGACTTTCAAATTGTACCTATTTCTTCAGCCCCCCTATCTCATGCCTGTTCCCTGACTCTCAACAGACAACCGAGAACATCAAAGAAATGAAGCATCATTTCTACCCCTGGCTACACATTTTCCCACGTTTGCCCCCATGGAGGCAGACACTCTGGCTGCCTAACCGACGGCCGTGCCCACCTGCTCTTGCCTGGAAACAGGCCCCAGCTCTGGCTGAGGTGTTCGGCGGCCACATCCCTCAGGGAGGCTGGGCTTTGGCCTCGCCCTGGTGGGTGACTCGTAGTTAGTCTGGCCCACTCCCGATCACTTCACTCCTCTCCTCCTTCAGACCTCCTGCCAGACCTTCGGGTCCTTCTGTTGTTGGAAATCTTGGCCAGGGTGCCACGCAGCCCCTGAAAACCTAGTATGTTTGTGCTGGATTCCCCATCTTCCCTCCTGTATTCTCTAGCCCGATGGGCGGTCTCACCATTTACGAGTCACTTGAGTAAGGCACTTGAGAGCCACCCTGAATGTTTTCCTTTCTTCCCTCTTCTTATTCAGTCTGCCACCAAATGTAGTTGCTTTTGCCTCCCGCCTAGCTCTCAACATTATTCTGCCCCGCAGTTAGGGCCTCTGCCGCCTCTCTTCTACCCACAACAACAACCTCCTGATTGCTTTCCCTACCTTCCTCCTCTACCTCCTCCGGCCTGTCCTCCACGCAGCCAGACAACCGCATCTTCATAATTGGGTCTGACTATGATACGCCCTTGATTGGATTCTGTGCGTGCCTCCCCGGTGTGCATTTACTGGGCGCAGAGCATGACCCCTTAACTAGGCAGACAAGGCTCTTCACGGGCGCCCCCTGCTGGCTGGTTTATCTCCTGGCAATCGCCTCACATTTTATTTACCAGCAACCAAAAAATTGCTTTTGTTCCCTATGCACACCATGTTATTTCTCAACCCCCCTGCCCCCCATACACACACATTGTCTAGCTAATTCTCGAAGTTGGATACCATTTCTTTTTTTTTAATAAATTACCTTTGTGGGGTTTTTTTTAGATTTTATTTATTTATTTTTAGAGAGGGAAGGGAGGGAGGGAGAGAAAGAGAGAAAGAGAGAAACATCAATGTGCGGTTGCTGGGGATTATGGCCCGCAACCCAGGCATGTACCCTGGCTGGGAATCGAACCTGGGACACTTTGGTTCCCAGCTCGCACTCAATCCACTGAGCTACACCAGCCAGGGCTAGATACCATTTCTTAATTCTACCACAAGACTCTGCCCTTTTACCTCTACAGCTGACCACACTGCTTTGTAATTTTCTGTTTGCTGACTGTCCAGCACGGTTTTATTCATATCTGAGCTGCCAGGACCAGCCCATAGCAGGGATCCCTGGCCCACAGTACAGACTGCTTAGTAGCTGTTGAATGACTGAGTGGATGGGTGGATAAGCACTTCCCCCAGGGGTTCAGTGTCCCGGCTCCGTCTGGGCAGACTGGGCTCCTGCAGCTTCGACTCTGACCTTGAAGAGTGAACTAACGACTAACCGCGCCCGATCCCTCGGAGACCGCTTGTCACCGCTCCCACATTTCCAGTCCTATTGTGATTCTCAGACTGTTTCGTCACCCCTCCGGTGTTGGAATAATAAGAGAATTTCTCCACGGACCCACGTGCAGGAAATAGTAAAAGCAACTTGTGATTCTGGGATTACTCGCATGAAATTAACATGCACATAAATAAACCGTGATGGTTGTTTTCGGGCTACCAGAGCGGGCGTTGCCTGCTGATTTTATGTCTTTTCTGTGCTTCCTATTCTCCCCCTCAGTTGCTGGGTGAGACTTGATCCCTCCTCAGAAGAAGGAAAGTCTTAGAGCCGGAGGAGACGCTGCCAGCGTGGCTTCTTCCTGGGGTTTAGAGAGAGTAGCGTTGGGCTGGGAGTCTTTTCCAGTTCAGAAATGTTTGTATGTCTTTGACTGCTACTTCCCCCCTGTAACCCCCCTCCCCATCACCCCTGATACCCAGCTGGGACCCCCTTCTACCCTCCTGGGCCTATGTGAAAATTTCAGAGCAAGGTGACTCCTGGACAAACTGTGAATGCATTGCCTCGTGTCCCCTCCAGCCCTGCAAAGGAAGTGCAGGAGTGCCCTTCCATCAGCCAATCACGGCAGAATTCCAGAGAGAGGTAGGCGGGCCTTTTGTGGATTAGGGTGTTCAGACCACCTTACAGAAGTAATTGCCCACTTGACCTGTTAATCGAGATAGGGAAACATTTGTCTTTGAGCCATAAGTTTTAAGATTCTTCAAACTTCCTTTATATTATTCCTCAGCATCTCCCAATCAGAAGGATTGCTCAGAGCAAATGGTGCGGGTGGGCGTGGCGGTGATAAAATTATAGGTTTTTCTTTGTTGCTCAGGAACTCCTCAATGCAGCTTCTTCCCGAGGGTCAGGGACGATGCTAAACCGGGAAGTGCAGTAGGTGAGGACAAGGACAGTGGGCACACTTGCTAATAAGTGGCAGCCTCTGTTCTTCCCCTGGCCATCTGCTGCAGAAGCGTGAATCATGACCACACTTTCCAGATCAGGGCGGCCTCAGAGTCATCATCCTTGCTCCTGGGCATGCTGACACGTGCCTTGTCAGATGGCTTGAGTGTGACTGGGAGCTGGCCACATGCTCTTGCCCTTCCCTTAGGGCACGGAAATGGAAAAGTCCCAGAAATGTGCTGCAGTGGAGGCTAGGACTCCTGGGCCCGGTTTCCTGATCAGGGGAGTCAGACTCATTCTCACCGGGGGCCACATCAGCCTCACGGTTGCCTTCAAAGGGCTGAATACAATTTCAGGGCTGTATAAATGTAACCACTCCTTAACCAGGGGCAAGGAGTTTGGCGCTGCTGCCGGGTAGAAACAAGGTGCCGGGCCGGATAAAACAAGGTGGAGGTCGGATTCGGCCCACAGGCCTTGTGTTTGCCACCTGTGCCTTAGTTTCTTAGTTCGAGGTAAGAGTTGGAAATTGCTAATGGAAGTGTCACTGGTGGAGACAATGGGTAGATAGACAGTGTTACAGGTACGTGAGATTATATATTTCAGGAGGGGGGCACTGGGGAACGGAGTGGAAGGTTTGAGGGACACCTTCCCCTCTCCTCCCTTCCTTCCTCCCTTCCTTCCTTCCTCCCTTCCTTCCTTCCTTCCTCGACAAGGAGGTACCAGAAATTTCAGAGGTGTCAACACAGCAGCAGTATATTTTGTCTAAGAAAACATTATTCTGCTTTTGAGTTTAGATAGTGAGGAGCCTTCATCTAGGATGCTCCTGTCAAGTGTTCAAAATACGGACGAGCCACAGAGTGTGGCCGGCCCAGCCCTTCCTGGAGGAGACCCATAAGTGCTACAACGTACTCCCAAACTCCCCAGTTCATATTATAGAACAATCAGAGTTTTAATCCCGAGACCTTCGCCAAGCACTGAAATAAAAAGGAAACTTTAGACCATTTCCATTTTAGATACCGGAATGAGAACTCTAAATAAAATGTTGGTAGACAGCGAGACTAGTTGACAGCCCGGTTGGGGGAGCTCCAAAAGGGAAGCGGGAGAGGAAGAGGTCAGCAGAAAGACGCGAAAGGGAAGCCGTCCTCACGACGCTGCCTGGACCAGAGCAGGCCCTGGGGACCTGGCCCGATCAGGGAAGGAAAGGTAAGGCGGCCGCAGATAGCCAGGCAGCCGGGCTAACCAAGGCGGAGGTAGCAGTGGGGGAGAGAAGGGAGCCTGAATGCCAGACACTGGCACACCTTTATGTCAGCACCTGCTCTCCTATGAGGAAACTGAAAGCTGGATACGATAGCTAAGTATAAAAATGAACCAATGGTATTTAAGACATAACCTGGGGTCGTGTCCGCCATCGGGAGCCCTAGGATGTTAGTGCGGTCTCCCTGGCTTCGTTCCGAGGACACATTGTCACTTCGGTCCCTGACAGCCCCTCCCTCATCGCATAGCGTCTGTGACATGCACACACAGACGGTGGGTTCATATGTGCACGTGACAGGGTATTCTAAAAAGCAGCTCGGACACCGACTGACGGACGCCCTAGCCCTTGGTGCAGGGCCGGGCACCGGGAGCGGAGGGCTCGGGACACGCATCCCAGGTTTGCCTGGGAGCTGGGGAGGAAGGAAAACGGCGGGGTGGACCCAGCAAGACGCGCATGCAGCGTGCCTTCCGAACCGGAACTCTTCCCTGCGGCACTCACTCGCTCACTGGAAAATGACCCCAGTTTAATGGCCATGATGGTTTAGTAGCCCGTTTGCTGACCTTCCGGAAAGCTCTGGGAGGCAGAGGGAGGCAGGTGCTGTGATCCGGTGCAACAGAGGCGAAAGCCAAGGTCAGGCAGGCTGGGACCATGCAGCCAGTTAGTGCTGCGTCAGAACGCAGTCCGTGGAGTTTCCTCTACGGTGTTCGTACCTAGCACCACACGTGTGTGATGAGCCTGTCGGACTGGTCTCTGACGTGTGGGGGAGGGATGCGCCCGGGCGTCCGCCTGTGCCGTGTGATGAGCGTACGGGCTCCTGAGACGGGAGGTCTGTAAAGGGGCCTTCTTCCTTCCCTGCATCATCTTCCCTGCTCCCTCCGACAGGACCGCTCTTCAAGCAGCCCTGCCACGCTGCAAGGCCGGCATCGTTTACAGTTCTAGCCATTTTGCTGCCGTTTTTGTTGCAAGGCCAAGGGCCAGAGAAGCGCTGCAATTTGTGTGTGTCTGTGTCACAGGCAGCCTCGTGTTTCGGACCGATACTAAGAGCGTCGTGATTCTGCTGAGCGTGTCACCTGGCCAGTGCTCTAAGGGCTGTCTGCTGTCGGAACTCTGAAGCAGAGAGGCGCTGGGCTGGGCCTGGCTGCGGGGGGAGGGGAGACCTGGGACGGTTGCTCCGCCCACTCCCAGCCCCTTGCCCCTGTTTTATGGAAGGTCAGGAACTGGGGAGTGGGGACTGTGCACATCTGCTTGGGGCGCTGTTCTCACATCGGTCCTTCTCCTCTGCAGGTTCAGTTCCCAGTTTAATTTGTGAGCTAATGATGGTGAATTATCATTATTAATTGAGGAGCGCTACAGTGCTTTGACTACAAAGCACTACATGTAATTTCTAAGGCAGTTAATTTCTGGTCTAACTTTGAAGACTAATTGAGGGGAGAGACAATTATAATAATAATAGTTTGGGTATTTTTTTTTTTCCTTTAGTGGTTTGGACTAAGGCCTTCTCTTGCTCTGAACGCTGCCTTAGAGAAACATCTCATGGAGTGTCTGGTTTCGCACACACACACAAACAAACAAACAAACTCTCCTTTTGCCAGAGGCATCCCTGGAGGAAGAGGGCGTTGGGAGAGACCTGTGTGTCTTTACGGCCCAGTGGGTAACACAGAAAAGTGAGTAAGCAATTACTATCTTGGGACATATGGGCTGTGGTAGGGAGGTCCCCTGGGGAGCTGCAGGGTCACAGGGCGAGGGGGCTGAGGCCCTAGCAGGAGGCAGGAACCGCTAAAGGACCAGCAGGACTTCTCCAGGCAGATGTGGGGGCAGTGGGAGTAAGAGAGCCAGTCTGGGGGGAGAGTACCAGAGGGGTGTGTGTGTGTGTGTGCCAGCAAGAGAGAGAGGGGAAGGGAGAAAATATACATTTGAAGAACCCCAAGTAGAGTGTGCTTGGAAGGGTATCAAGGGATAAAATTAAGAGGCCAGGGAACTTTTATTTAAAGTAGATAAATTGAACACATGCATTAGGTCTCTCTGGCCAAAACTCTATTAAAAGGTGATAATGCAGTTTTTATAAATATAGAAGCCATAAGGACAAACAAAACAGGAGAAACACAGCAGTAACAAAATTTTGGAAAATAGGCAGTATGTGGAAGATTTAGCGCACTGGAGAAAGCGGGGTTTTAATCTTAAGTGGCAGTGGGGGGGATGAAACAGGAAGGTATTGGGACCAGAGACTGTCCCCCAAGCTGGAGGAAAAGCAGGGTCTAAAGCCGGGAGAGTTGGTCACGTTATTTTAAAGAGGGAGTTGGAGCCGCGAGCCATTTCCTCATCTGCATAGGAAGATGAGTTCCCCCCTCCACGCTGGCAGGGGCCTAGAGGGCCGTCCTGTTGCGGGGCTGCAAGCTCATGCTTTCGGGAGCTGCAGGAAGAGTGTGTGAGGCAAGGACAGGAAGGGGCCGTCGGTCTTACCCATCAGGAGGAAGCTGTCGGGGACTTTAGGTGGAGCCATTTTATTTGAGCGAACGGTGTGTAGAAGCCAGGTCGTAGCATCCTTGGGGTCCAGGACGCTGTCCGCTGAACCACGTGATTGTGCAGTGCCCACCCCTTGAACTCAAGGTCACACTCCATCCACGCTCACAGTTGTGTCTCTTGGGAGGGAGCTGCGTCTCCATCCAGGGGGCCACTCCGACAACACACACGCTGGTTTCTATTACGACTCAACGAGCGCATTGCTAGGGCTCACGGGCCCTGACCCGTCCTGTCACTGCATTCTTTGGTGATTTTTATGTTTTTTTTTTTAGTGGGAAACCTTCAGTGGGATGAAGTGCTGAGACTGGCCAGGAAAGTGAGTGTTGAATTACTTTGCCTTGCAAATCATTTCTTAGCACGGATGGAGAACTTTCCACCCAGAAGAGTCAACGCCTCCCCGTACAATGAATGTGCGGTGTCCACTCATCACTGGACCCTCTGGTGGTTCAGCTCTGCTGCTCCAAATGCCTATCATTCATTTATTCATTCATTCACTCAAATATCCACCACTGTCATAAGAGTTACAGAGGAAGAACAAGGAGTGGGCATGGAGTGTGTTCTGAAGAAACTCCCAGGAGAGGAAAGGGATGGTTTCCGTGCCCAAGTAGCAGCAGAGGGTAGAAGGGCCGAGGAACCTTATTCTGTGCAGGGTCTTCTATCTGGATCCGCCGTACCTGGGGGCACTAGAAGGAAGTGTTGTCCTGTAGGAAGTGTGTTGATTGCTCTGCCTGGACATTGCTCCTCCCGTGACCTGAACGTGACCTAAGTCTTTCCAGGGCTGTGTGGCTTGTAAACTCGCAACCCACGGGGCCACCTATGCAAAGGGTGGGTGAAGAGGAGGTTCCATCTGAAGCTTGTGTTTGTAGTTTATTATAATCCCCCCCTCCCTGTAAAGGGATTGTGAATTTGGGTATATGAATAAAATGGTACCTCTGACCTGTTAAGTACTCAAAGGGATGCATTAAAATTTAAACTAGGGCCCTGGTGGGTAGCTCCATTGGTTAGAATGGTGTCCCATCCTACACCAAAGCGTTGTGGGTTTGATTCCCAGTCAGGGCACATGCCTAGGTTACGGGTTTGATCCCTGGTTGGGGTGCATACGGGTGGCAGCTGATCAATGTTCCTTCCTCACATCAATGTCTGTCTGTCCCTTCCTCTCTCTCTCTAAAATTAATAAGTTTTAAAAATAATATTTAAATAAGGAACCTCGACCCTTATAACTGGAAGGTCCAGCTCTTTTTTGTGGCATAGCCAGGTCTGTGGCTATAGAATTGAATCAGAAATACAGTAACACCCCGAATGGCGATGCTCGGAGCCCGTCCATCTTCGACAGGCACGAAGTCTTCCTGCTTCCAGGAGTTCCTCTCCCCCAGTGTTTCTGGGCTCTCTCTCCCGGAGTGTTTGTGCATTAAACACCCCGAATGCTCCCTTGTCTCCTGGAGTCACCCGCGGGAGAGTGCGTGTGGGGCCGGCAGTCTCTCGCAGCTAGAATCAGACAGAGCCTTTGCCAGCAGCTCTGGTGTCTCCGTCCTCGGCTGGCCGTGGATGTCGGCCAGCCAGGGAGGTTCCAATACGTCCAGATGGCCTCCGGCACCCTTCTCGCTCTGGGTCAGCTGGGGAACGCCTTTCTCCTCTGGCCAGCTCCTTCAGAGGCGCCGTGCGCAGCAGCGCTATTGGCTCTCCGTGACTCGGTCTGTCCTGGCCCCGTAGCCCACTGTCCCGGAATGGACTGCGTCTGGGAGGGCTCTGGTCGGGAGACACCAGGATCCCCATCCCACTTCCCTGGAACCTTTGCTTCTCCATGTCCCAGGCTCATTCTACCGATGCGTTCCCTCCTGATGTTGTTCTGCTGTCCGGCAGCTATTTTAGAGCCCTTGGACATCTCCTGGCAGGCCGGAAGTCCCCTGAGTGTGCTCGGGGAATCCCAAGAACTTCCTGGGGAAGGTGCTGCCCAGCCTCACCATACGGACCTCGCCAGCTGTGTCTCTGAGTTAGGGGCAGGGTAGGGTGGACTCCAGGGTTGTGGAAAACAATAGAATTTTTTCTAAAAGTCCTACTTGGGGTAGGAGATGGTGAAGTGGACACACAAAAAACCACGGGAAGGCGGGTTTGGGACTTTCTAACCTGAGTCGTTAGTGGCAGCAGCAGCTCCCTAGGTTGGGGTGAATTGTGTCATTAAATAACACACTATTAGAGCTTGTGGAGAGTCCCAGCTGTTAGTGGACTAGCTTCTGAAACTCGGAATTTGTGCTGGATGGAGGAGATGGACTGTGTTGTGTGTGGGGGGCGGGAACAGGAGAACAAAGTAGATCTGAATACAAAGAGAGCCGGGGGCAGAGAAAAACCTCTGGGGGAAGGGGGAGTTTGTCATTTTTGTGTCTGCCTGGCCAGCTCTGCCGCCCCCTTTATCTCCGAGGCATTCTGCATCTGGGCAGAAAGCAGACTCCTCCTCTCGCTGTAGCAGCTGGACACCATTCAGCTCTCCTGACATCTAGGTCACGGTCGTCTGGCCAGTGACTCACAATCAGGTTCACCAGGGGTGGACTTGCACTTGGAAGCTAAGAATCCGAAAGAGCTGGGCTACAGACGCCCTCTTGGGGAGGCTGATGGTGCCCGTGGTAGCTTGGTCCGGCTTCCGGAGTCCCCAGAGCTCACAGTCCAACAGCAGGGGCAGCGTCCAGTGACAGCGCTGTCTGCAGAACAGGTAGCTGCAACTGTGTCCAGTAGAAGCAACAATCATATCTTCATAGAATCAGTTCTGTGATCGAGTTTTGGATGTTTTTCTTGGCTGGGTGACATTTAAACCGGATTCGGATGCTCCTGGAGCCCCCGAGAGCAGCCCGATACCCGTTCAGAACTGCTTCCTGCCTCTGTCACCGGCCTGCAGCTAAGAAGCTTGCCACCGAAACAAGCGAATGGGCAACATCATTAAACCACTTCGATTACAGAGTGTTTGAAAAGAGGAGAACAGACACTCATAATCCTATAACTTGGACACAAAAACAGTGACCCCTGTGATGTCCCCAGCACTTCCCCAGGGCATTCCCGTGGACAGACCGAGTCCCTGTCATCAGGTGACTTTGGAAAGTTGAGCAAGGTCCTGTATTATTATGCAGTTTTCTTTATTTCAATACTTCTCACAATCTTTGCTGTGTCAGTTCACTTGAGGAGACTCCAGAAAGGGACAACTACATTGTGTGCGGGTACTTAGTGTCTGCTCACATGGATTCTGGGAGAAGCAGGTTGTCGGAACAAAATTAGGGCCAAGACCTCCCAATCCTGGCATAAATTTAATTTATTTGGGCATTTCCAACTCACTAAAGAGCATATCCAGCTTTCCACCCCCTCCCCAGGCCGAAGGGTTGAGACCGTGCACGGCGATCTGACACAGACTGTAAAACAAAGAAAGAAAAGCTGATTTCCCTCAAAGAAAGAGACTCAAGGACAGCAGACAGGTTTTCCATGCAGACTGAGTGTCTTTGGCATCCCCGGTACGCCCAGCGTGGGAAGAGCAGAGATGGAAGGAGGCTTAACTCAGAAGAAAGAAAAATATTGGCTCATTCACAGGGCATTGGTGTTAAAGGAAAGGAAAAAAAAACCCATTTTCACTTTATTATTATGTTTTCACCTGCTGAGTTGGCCCCAGGAAATAGGACACTTGCCTACAGCCGCGTCCCAGCGGTGCCCATAACTCGAACGGTTAGAGCGTTGTGTTGGGAAAAGCATCGCCATGAATCTCCATTCGAATTTATATTCAGTGGGGACAGGTTGTTTCCCTGCCGTGTCCTCAGAATGTAGAGTAGTTGCACCATAAATATTTGTAGAGTTAATAAAATCTGTCTCCTTGGAGAAGAGTTTTGCTTGGCTGCACTGGCAGAGGGGTGAACCTCGAGTCCCCAGCAGCCCGACACTTCCCACTTGGCGTATATCTGCACAGAAAGACAACAGCCATCCTATTCCTCTAGGTTTCCTTTGAGAAAGCGTTAAGCCACAGGCCACTGCGTTGCCCTGTTCAGCAGGAATTCAGCCTGAATTATCTCCTCGCTGCAAACACGCACATGGTCGGAACACGTGCGGCTCCCTTTGCTGTGATATAATGTCTGGGCACCTGAGCCACTTTCTGCTAATAACAGTAAAGATGCAAGTTAATGTATGTTTTGCAAAATCTTCTTCAAAACATTGAAGAATGGGTACAATATAGCAGCAAGGATGTCCCAGCCCAACGTCTAAGGGACAAAGCAGGAGACAAGAGAAGTAAGGGCAGTTTTTACCCTGCGGGCTGTTGCTAAGTCTGATGAACCCGAGCTTCAGTTTTTATAGAGTTTTAGGACAAGGTGTGTGTGTGTGTGTGTGTGAGAGAGAGAGAGAGAGAGAGAGAGAGAGACAGGGAGAGAGCAGAGTCCAGTGCCCATTCCAAATTCTGGGACCACAGTGGGTCACAGATCGGGTATAAACACGGTCCAAACTACACCCAGCTGCACCCTTCCCTTCCGCATGCAGCACATTTCAGGGCAAGTTGCCCGAGCGCTGGACCAAATAGAGTTAATAAAAAAAACCCAAACCCAAACCCAAACCCAAAACCAAGGAACCCAAACCAACTCTTCCTTCTCATCAAACTCTGCAGCTGACCTTTGTGGGCACGTGTGAAAGTCCCTTTCCTGTGACCCGGGTGGCCCAAAGAGCTTCAAGTCCCCTGTCTTTGACCCGCAGCCATGCAGCAACGACACACTGATGGACGAGGTTGTAAGTACGATAAAGTCAAATCTCAGACCCCAAAGGTACCCGGCAGTAAATCTAATAAAAGATGTATAAAACCTCTCCGAAGAAAATTAGAAGCCTTTATTGAGAGGCATTGCAGAACATGCAGTAAACTGAGAGATATTTTATGTTCACCGACTCAAGCCCTCAAGATTGTGAAGAGGCCCATTCTTCGAAATTATTAGGCAATGCCATGCCAATAAAAATATCAATTTTGGGGGGTAGAACTTGACTAGCTGATTTAAAATTTATTTGGACAGGCAAAGAATCAAGAGGAGAACCAAGAACCAAACGCTCTCAAGGGAGCTGAAGAAAAAAGTAAGAGGTCTTACCCTACAGATACGGAGTTATTTTAAAGCCCTCCCTAGTTTCTGAGACGGCGTGGTGCTGGGGCTGGGGACGACGGGAAGACCGCATCAGAAGGCTGGCTTTGCAGGTATGTGACTAAGGACAGACTTTTAAACAGATACTGCTGGCAAGGTTTATAATTCACATGGAAAAAAATAGGAATGTGTCCCCGTCTCACATCATAGATTGCGTTGAGCCATCTAGAACCATCGTGTTGTAGGTCATAAACGGCCAAAGGAAGGCAGTTCCGTCTCATTCTACCTGGTAAAAAATTCCAGGTAGGTTAGAAACCTAAATGTGAAAAATCAAAGCACAGATACAGGAGAACATTTTCAAGTCTGAGGATCAGAACACAAGGCCAAGAAACACTACCCATCAAGGAAAGATCGGTAAATCCGATTACATTGAAACCGGAACCGCTATCGAAGACTCGGTGAAGAGGGTGGAGACACGCAGTGGGGTGCAGCGGAGTATTTTAGATGCCCCAAACGGATCAAGGCTTCCTACCTAGGATATGTAAAAGTAACTCCTAAAATCAGTAAGAAAGTGACACGCAGACTAGTAGGAAAACCCTTCAAGGAGTTACACAGATTTTCGCAAATTTGATACAGTTTATTATACAAAATTGAAAAATTACGTATTTTTAATATCACCGCTGGTCCCTTCAGAAAAGTCCTTGAGCACCGAGGAAGCTGTCAAGCTTAGCAGGGCGGACGCAAGTGTTTCAAAATTCTAATTTTCTTTGGAGAGCCAGATTTGTATCGCCAGGCACACACACTGCCGATTGTTTTCCGCAGAACGATAGGCTCGCTTGGCTTGCTTTCGAGAAAGTGCTTGCTAGACACCCGCATCTGAAACAACCATCGCTTCTCTGTCGCTCGGTCTTTCAAGTAAAAACGGCGTCCGCCCTCGGACAGAAGCGGGGACTTCAGCTGGAGGCTTGGCCCAGCCCTCTTTTCCTCCAGCGACCACTGGACTCGCGTGGGTCGTCAATGTGCTCGGAGCGTCCCTCCCATCCAGTCACGCTGGATCAAGAAGACCCGCATGCTCTCCTGGTCAAGATAAAATAAAATGACTAATTTTTACTTTTTCATCAAGTGAAATTGGCATTCGGCTTGATCTGTGCTAAGCATCTGCTGTTTTACCACCATCTTTGCAAATGTCCACACGATGAAAAAGCTAAATATTGTCTTTGTGGTCGTATAAAATGGTTTGGATTTAGTGGATCTGCTGGAAGGTCTCATGGACCCCTGAGGGTCTGTGGGCCACAGGGTGACGGCCGCTGCCCTGGATGGGAGATTTCACCAATGTCAACAGCAAGGCAGTCATTGTAGAAACATCTAGAAGTCAGGTGTTCATTATCTTTCTTTTTCGCCATAGGGTCTCTCAGGACCACCTGTCTGAGCTGGTAATCAAGGACGTCTTTATGGGGGTACAGGATAAAGCTCTTTTGACTCCCATGTGAGTACACACAGGACGTGAATTTGGGGATGGATGTGATGAGGTCAAAGATGAAAAGAGAGGGTTTCAACTTTTCTTAATTTTTTGTTCAGAAATGGAAGTGAATAGTAGGCTATTTTTTAGACTGGGCCAAAAATCGCCTGGGGTCTAAATGTTCTGAACCTACTTAACCATATTTTGTAGGGCAAGCTTCTTTTAGCATCAAGTAACAAAAGTCCCCAACCATCTTAAACAAAAAAGGGAGATGATTTCATAAACCCAGGTCAGGCCGGCTTCAGGAACCTGACGCATCAGAACCGGTTCCTTTCAGAGTCTCGGTCCAGTCCCCAGGGCGTCCACTTCATTCCAAGCCCGACCTTTTCCCCGGAGAGAAAAACGGATGCACGGTCCAGGGGCTTTGTCCGTACACCACAGAATTCAGAAGCAGTGAGGGTTTCAGCCCTTGAGCCACCAAAAAAAAAAAACGTTGACTCTAATCTCTTGGGACAGAATTGGGACTGGTGTTCACCCCGAACCAGTTTGAACAGCGGGCCAGAACAGGACTGTGCCCAGTGTGCCCGGCCCCTCAGAGCACTGATCTTCAGGGGGGATCACTTCTCCCCTGGGGGGCATGTGGTTGTCATAACTCTGTGTGTGTGTGTGTGTGTGTGCGCGCTCGCACATGAGTGTACGCACAACTGGTGTCTGGTGGACAGAGGACGGTGCTAGCTCAGGTCTTCAGAGTGGCTTGATCTTGGAAGAGAAATAAATGGTCCTGGAAACCCAGCGAGGAGGTGTAGGCGGACCCTGATGGTAGGTAGGGTCACTTTGCGAGTTGCTTCGGGGGCCCTTGATCCAGACTATGTGGTGAGAGAGAGAGGATGATGAAAGCAGCACGCCTTTGGCAGCAAGGCGTCATGAACCCCAGATTTCCTTCCCTTGTGTCACCTCTCTGGCTGCGTCCCTGTGCTTGAGAGACGGACCCGGGCCTGTCCCATCCCACCAAGGGGAGCAAACGTGAGGGCTGTTGCTGCTGTCCCACTGGCGTGTGGACCCTCCCTGATCCCAGGGCACCTGCACCACCAACCTCATGACACTCCACAGCACTATGGCGACGGCACTTTCTAACCACAGGACCAGGCCACAGGGCCCAGCGCGCACGGCTGGGATGGCAGGAAAGAAAAACCGATGCTGCGGCTGCTCTGGAAAAGCTGGAAGCAAACCCGGCGTCCCTCCCCCAACCCCCTCCCTGTGAACCGGGAGAGCCTGTTTGGGAGGGTGAGCTGGGAGGGTGAGCAGGCAGGTGGGCGTGCAGGAGGTGTGTGCTTCTCCGCCATATCCTGGGGCCGCCAGGGATTTCTTTCCTGGACAACTTTCTGTTTTCCCTTCTGCTTCATCCTTTTCTTGTGACGCAATTCACGTTTTCCTCGGCTGGGGTCTGCTCCCTAACAGCACGGAGCAATCAGGCGTGCGACCCTGTCCACATTCTCCTGGGAGCGTGAACAGTCAGTCACACTGGCTCCCTTGCTCGGCGGACCGGAATCGGGCCAGAGCCCAGGCAGAATTTGGGGACAATGCCTTCCTTCCTCCTGTCTTTGGTGCTAACTTACCCTCACTTCTGTTTTTCTTAAGAACCCTCCAGGGCAGATGAGACTGGGAGGTACTGGGGGGACCTTAAACAATCAATACCATTTAGTGTTGTGCACCAGGGGGGCGCCAGAGCCAACGGCCTAACCTACAAGTGACCCTCGATTTGAACCGCGATGCATTCCTGGAGAGCCGGGGCGCCCTGACTCACGGTGAGTCGAACTCTCGCTTTGTGTAAGCAGCATGTTATGAATTCCAGTCCCTACCCTGGGATCTAATCTCCTGCCCACAGCGATTCCAGCAAAATGAAACTGAAAACACAGATAGCTCTTCAAACATTTATAAACTGCATAAAGAGAAATTCAATAGAAAAGCCATAACAATGCTCCACTTGGGGGGCCCCTTTTGTCTTTCGGACCGAAATGGACTGGAGGATGCTGCTCCAAGTGTTGCTTTAATGAAGTCTCCGTTGAAGTCGTCTTCTCCTGAAGATAAATCTCACAACGGCGGTGACTCTTCGTGGAGGCTGATTCTGCTGGCCGAGGGCAGATCGCGTTTGTCAGTGTCTGGATGCTTGGGGGTGGGTGGTGGCCCCTCTGGGGTTCGGTGGCTAGAGGCCGGGGATGCTGCTAAGTATTCTACAACACACAGGGCAGATTCCCGAGACTAAGAATGACCTGACGGAAGCGACCGTTGTGCTGGTGTGTTACAACCCTGCCCTAAAGCAAGTGCGGACATTGGGAACTGAGTTAAAATTCAGGCTATTTATTTATTTTTTTTGGAAGAATAGAAGGAGGGCTTTGAAGGCTAGGTTTACACGAATGTCTCTCAAAGACTTTAAATGGTCCGTGATGGGGTGGGCGGAGGGGGGAGGGCAGGCAGCTCCCAGCTGCAGGCTGACCTCCTCCCTGCAGTGACCCTGGCATGACACTAAGTCAGCCGAGGCGCGTGTCACAGACACCCAGGGTGTTGTTGGGGACAATTATTGCGGCGTAGCTTTGGCTGTAAATACAAGCTTTGGTGATTACGCCGTGCGTGTTATTTATGGGCGAAAAGTCATGAACAGCGAGTGCGGCCCACAAATCACGCCAGGTAGGGCCCGCACGCAGACGTAATTTACACGTCGCCTCCCAGCTCCCTCTGTTTTTCTGGGATCTTTCAATTTCCTGCACAGCGAGCATATTGAATCTTCATAATTGCGACTGGGTTTCTTGTAATTTATGCTCATTTCTCAGAAACCTCTCCCGGGCTTATTGCTGGTCGCGAAGAGCGGCCCCAGCGCTTTCCCACGAGCCGTGAAGGAGTGCTCAGCGGTGGTCCCGGGCACAGCCGTCCTTACTGAAGATCTTACAGGGCGACGCCACCTGCAGGTACCAAGGCACTTACTTTCTGACGCCCTCGTCCCCCTCCCCTCCCCCCAGGGAAGGCTCTATAGCACTTAATCCTTTGAGAAGGTTCTACTATTAGCTTTTGAGACTCAAGAAGCTCCTTAATTGCCACTTTCTGTAACATGTGAAGTGTTGGAGCTGAAGCAAATTGTCAATATTGAAATGACAGCCTTCATCTTAATTAACTGAGCTCTTTTTCCGCCCGTCTCTCTCCGGTTCCTCGTGAACACACACTGTAAACTGGGAGACTTCTCTCTGTTTTGTCTGAAAACCTTGGGTGCAGGGGGCTTTGCACCCACGCACGTGGGATGTTGAGACTGGGGAGTGGGGGGTTCGGACCCGGTGGGCGAAAAGGGGAAGAGGCAACGACAAGAGATGAAGTCTGTTGGGGGGTGGGGGGGGGACCAGGCCGTCCGTCTTGGCATGTTAGAGACGCCATTGGGCCTGGTCCTAGTAGGTGCTCGTGGGACGCCTGGCGCGATGCGGGAGGAGGAACCAGAGGTGCCCCTGTGTGTGGATCGGCGGGCCCGGGTGTGCTCCTTCTATCCTTCCCTGAAAGCCCGGGTGATGGCAGGGGGTGTATTGCCTGTACCCCCCCCAGGAAGAGAGATGTAGGCTCCACGGGCCCTTATTCCATGGTGACATCCTCCAGCCCGGCCGGCAGAGAGGTCACTGCTGAGGCAGGCGTCCCCAGGGACACCGGGCACACGGCAGGAGTGAAAACACTCCTGTGTGTAGGTCGGGTTCCTGGCAATCGCTCCGATTCCGCACGCCGCTAACGTTTCTCTCGCTTAATAACCCACTTTTAATTTCACCCGTGGCAGTTCTTGGCTCCCACGACACGGCGCTAATTAAGTCTGTGTTCCGATGGTTGTGGTGGCGCCCGGGGGGCTCCAGCAGTGGGCGAATTATCCTCGTTTAAGGGAGAGGCTAATGTCAGCATCGAGCCACCTCAGGGATAAACACTAATTACCGAGATCCCTTGAAGTTCCCCTTTCTCCTCTACGTTTCCTTCTCCCAGGGAACACGCAGGGTGGGGTTCGGGGTGACGGGCTT
This sequence comes from Phyllostomus discolor, assembly GCF_004126475.2. Classification (NCBI taxonomy): domain Eukaryota; kingdom Metazoa; phylum Chordata; class Mammalia; order Chiroptera; family Phyllostomidae; genus Phyllostomus; species Phyllostomus discolor. The sequence continues at coordinate 21,031,963 of NC_040916.2, read as the reverse complement.
TAGGTGCTGTAGGACGATGGTCGTGCCTCCAGTCACACAGTCCCGAGTGACTTATTCAGAACAGGACCAGGAAACTCGGCTCTTTTAATAAGGCCGCTCCTGTCTGCTAGTCCGGAGATCTGCGTTTTAGGAAGTGAGCTCCCAGGGGCAGGGCTAAGATGGCACCGTGTCCTGGGTCGTGCAGGGCGAGACCCACTGTGTCTGGGAGCTGGGATTCTGCGCCTGTGTCCAGGGCTGGGGAGGGGCCTGCTGGCACCTAGAAAGGGCAGGGGGAATGACTCTTTTTGGAAAAAACATTATTACCAAGTGTGTGATTCTGTGCCTTTAAAAACGACTCTCTCGGCCTCCCTTTTGACAAGGGGACGTGGAGAAAGGTCTCTCGCTCCTGGCCCTGGGGGTTCACAATGTGCAGTGGGTCCCTGGCCGCCTGGAGGGAGCTCTGTGGTTCAAGTCCCGCACCGTCCGGGAGCCATGCAGACACGAATCCTCCACCTCTCCTGGCCCGGCCCCTGCCGGCTGTACCGCCTGGTGCCCTCTGACCCCACTCATGCTGTTCCTCCCACACCCATGCTGGCTGGGTCATTCTGCTTGTCAGAAGCACCGCCGTTACAGCACTGTCTGTACCCGCACCTGTGAGCTTGTGGAGCTGACCTGCAACCAGGTGTCCCGCATGGCCCCCCACCCGGGGCTGGAACCTGGCTGGGTCTTACCTAACGTTACCTGGAGATTACCGTTGGTCTTACAAAGTGCGCTGGGGCCATCTTCAAGGGAGAAAAAGGGCAGATGATTTCCCAGGGGACCAAGTCTGGGGGCAGGTGGGCGCGGGAACTGGAGACAGACCCAGAGGATGGGAGGCAGGCTCGGCAGGCTGGGCCTGTTGAAGATTCTCTGCCAGGGCCCATAGGTGGCACTAGCGCCTTGGAGATCTGGCCGCCACGGGGCCCTCCAGGCCTGAGGGAGCCGGACAGTGGGACAGTGTCTGTGGCCGATCAAGGCTTTAAAACCATAGACCAGGCCAGTGCGAGCGAGGCCGGGCCGTCCAGCAGAGGCTGCCACCGGCAGGAACCTTTTCTCTTTCTTGTTTAAATCCTCATCGTGGATGTGAGAGAGAGGGGAAGGGCGGGGGGTGGGGCACGGAGAGAGACCTGTATGTGAAGAGGGGCATCAATCAGCTGCCTCCTGTGCATGCCCTGACCAGGCACCGAACCCGCAGCTGGGACCAAACCACCACCTCTTGGTGTGTGGGGACCACCCCAGCAGCCCAGTCAGGGGAGTGACCTCTTCTGGTGGTGAGAGTGAAGGGCGCGATGAAAAATTCAAAGTGGGTGGGAGACAGGAAAGAAAGAGAGGAAGAGGAAGAGAGGAGGAGGGAGGGAGGGTGGGAGGAGGGGGACGGGGAGGAGTTTGAGAGGATAGGGTGACAGAATAGCATCAGGGAAGTCAAGGGATGCAGATGGCAGAGCAGAGCATAGCAGGACCTTAGGAACGAGAGCAGCGCCCCCAGGAGGGGGACCCAGAGAAGACATCCCGGCGGAAGTGGCCGGTGAATGCGCAGAGCGGGTCTGAGCAGAGGCGAGAAAGGCCTTCCCCTCCCCAGCGCCCCCCACAGGACGCACAGATGGCACTAGTCTTCAGGATCTTTTATTAACGTATAGAAAATGTGTTTAAAAAAGGAACTATACAGAGGCTAAAAGCAACCCGGACTAAAAATACTAGTTAACAATGGTTAACGAGCGGAGATCCCAGCGTTTGAGCTACCGCGCCGGGAGCGGCCGGGGGACGACGTTGGCCCGTCCGCGGCTGCCCTGGACGTTTCGTTCTGTCAAGTCCATTAGCAAGGACGCCGCCTGGGGAGGGTGGACTCCGGTTTCTCCTCGTTTTCCTTCGCCCTGCCAGTCTTCACGTAAATGCTTTTCCGAGCACATGGTAGCTACAAAGTCAGTACATTGGTCTTGTTACTTTTACCTGAAAAGGCGTTAAATGTTAAAATGGCAAACGCAAATTCGGAAGGATCGGAGGACTTGGTGAGTTCTCAGAACCACCACAAGGCGGGTTTCAGCTGGCCCAGCCCCGGGAATGCCTCCCTCGCAGTCACAGCAACTCCCTTAGGTGCCTGGCCTGCCTGTGGGCCCGGAGTGTACTTGAGGTTGGACAAACTGGGGTGGGGGAGGTGTGAATGACGGGGTGGGAGTCCAGGCCTCAGAGGGGACTTGAGTGGGGGAGGGGTCAGTCGGGGAGCACCCCCTTGGTTGACGTGACTGCACTGACCACGGGGTCCGCTGCTTCCAGCACAGGTGTCGCTGCGGCCCCCGCAGCCCTGTGTGGGCGACGGCTGAGACGTGCAGAGCGCTCTCTCGGGGAGCGCCATCTGTCCTGGGTACGGAAATGTCACTCATTTCAGAGAAAGGGGTGCACTCCCGGGTCTGGGCCTGGCAGCTGGCAGCACGCTACCAAGAAGAGATTTCCTCCCCGAAGGGGCAGAGAGAGCCCGCTGTCCTGCGAGCTCCACGGCCTGCTGGGGCGGTGGGGACAGGAAGGCAGAGGGAAGAAGAGGCCGGGGAATGAGTGAATGTCGCCTGCTTTCCTCTGGCCTCGTTCCGCAAACATTTCCGCTGCTGCGTTCCTGCCGGGGCCGCAAGGAAAGCCGTCCTTGTGCCCCCACCCCCCCGCCCCCCCGAGAGTCTGGGGGGAGGGAGCCCACCTTAGTCTGGAACATGCCGGCTTCAGCCTAAAAAGTCTTGGGATTTCTGCATTTGATACCACCCGCATCGGTCTGAATACACTGGTAATGTAACCCCTCCCCTCCCTAGTCCAGGAGTAAAGTTGACACCCCAGGGACACCGCCCTGTTTGTCCTGTGGCTCCCCGTCCCTGTCCTGGCTGCATTGCCTGCCCTGGTTTGGGGAGAATGGTTCTGGAGTTTCCCACTTTGCTAGTTAATGTTGGGTGAGAATGAGGCTGCAGGTGCCCACAGCGGTGGGGTGGGGTGGGGTTGGGGGTAGGGGAACGACCGTGTTCTGGTCTTCACCTTCCCCTCCCGGCCTGCCGTGACCCTCTCCTCACCTTCCATGTTAAAAAAAAAAAAAAAAGATCCACTGTCAGGATGTTTCTTACTCCCGATGGCCAGGTTAAAGGTCCCCTGGAGTATGTGGCGAAAACAGTTCAAACGCCCTTTTCTCAGAAGACGGAGAGGAAGTGGCATTCAAAGACCCGGGGTAAGAACATTAGCAAATCCGAGCTGGTGGCCACCTGGCCACAGGAATGCCAGGGGCCGCGGATCCTGCAGTAGCAGAGCGGGGGCCCTAGAATCCGACGGATCGCGTGTGATTACGGCTCCACCTGGCAGCTGTGTGACTCGGGGCATGCTCCCGAGCCTGTCTGTGCCTCCATTCTCTCCCCCGTCACATGGTTAAACTCCAGTCAGGGTTCTGGTGGGGATTTAACAGAGTCCTACTCTATGTCCAGCTCCTCACCCGGCATCTGGAAAACGGTAGGACTGCCATAATGCCAAGTCTCTCGGCCTTCCTTTGGGGAGAGGAAAATTAAAAAGCCTGTGCCGGATCTGGTCTCAGCGCTGTTACTGACCAGCTGTGTGAACCCGAGCAAGTTGCCTAACCTTCCTTGGCCTGGAGTACGAAATGTGGGGGTTGAGTCTCCCTTCCAGGGCTGGAGGTGTGTTCCCAACATTTGCCTTTTGGGGGCAGTGTTGAGCACATTCGTGTCCAATGACAGGATGTTAAAAAGCACCCCAGGGTCTCCCTGGGGCTCCTAAACTGTTGGGAAGAAAACGGTAGCTCTCATCCTTGCATTTGCCTCCTGACTGTGTCTCTGGACCCCAACCCTCCCTGTGGCTTCGGGGTTCCAGGCGTCCTGGAATGTCACATGGCCTCCAAGAACCCATGGGACCGATAAGCCAATGCCAGCACCTGCAAGAGCTGATGGGGGAGACCGAAAGGGTTAAACGTTTCTGAACTGGGAATTTAGTGTCAGCCGGGCCTCACAGCTGGCGAGGACGAGCTGTTTTATTAAGTTAGCGGAGGGGGCAGAGTTCTTCTGGGGAACAAGGGCTGTGTTATTTGGGTGTTCTGCAGCGGCCTGATTACGCGTGGGGAAGGAGGGAGGATTTCCGGTTTGGGGAACAGGCAGCACCGTCCAAAGACGGAGAGGCTGGCCAAGGACATCGGGACAATGAAGCGCTGCAGGTGCAATGAAGTCATGCTCCAGGCAAGGGGTGACCTTGAGAAAGGAATCCGAAATGCTCGGGGAGAAAAAGGGAGGCCCAGGCAGGATGCGCTGAGCAAGCCAGGAGAGTCCTCCTGCTTCTCCGTCTCTGGGCAGTGACGGGCCCTGGGGCCTCTGCTTCTTCTTGGGGGCCATGGGTGATCTGCCAGGGGGCTGGTGAGCGGCTGGGGGCCGGAGAGCTGGGCGCTAATGCCGGCCCCTCATCCAGGGCCCCACACGCCCGGCCTCTGCATTTTTACTGTGAGCCTGTCTGGAAAAGCCTTGCTTTTAGCCTCGAAGGATCCATTGGCTTGGGTTTTTTTTGTCATGTGGTAGTTTATATTTTATTCTTCCTTCCCTCCGGCTGTTTCTCCAGCCTGAGGAACACATTTGGGTCTGAACAAATCCACTGTGGGGCAACTGGGATGAGTGAGAGGCATTTGTTAAATGGGACCTGAATCTCCCAGCAGGCCCTTTTCGAGTGCACTGGGGATTTTGCCCTCCTTGCTCTTAGAAGGCTGTGTTCATTCTATGAGTTCTCATTGGGCCTGGTGGTGCCCTGGTTGCTGTTGAGGAAAACCTTACCACACTCGTGTGGGGTTGGGTTAAGGAAGGAACAGGTCTGAGGAAGCAGTTGGTCGGAGATCTTCAGGAATGAGGCCAGAGGGCCCCCTGGGGCACAGCCAGCGGAGGCTGCAGGCTCAACCCAGAAGCCAGCCCTGGGACTCCCCTTCGGAAGGGCGGATGACCTGGTACTGTCACCTGCAGGAAAGCAGACCATCCGGGGGGGCTGGGAAGAGCCACTGCAGTCTGGGGCTTCGGCCAAGAGGCAGACTCCCCAGCTCAAGAACGATTCACCCCTGACCTCTGAGGCCCAGGGCCCCTCTCCGCCGTTGGCAAGTTGGAGGCAAGTGAAAGCAGACTGTCCAGCCTGCTCTGCAATTGCGGCGTGGAACTCACGTTGGAATCTTCCAGAAATTCCTTTTCAGAGTTTTAAGGGCAGACAGTGAGATGCCAGATGAGGGCCCCCTTTGGAGGGGAAGAATGGAAGTAAGGAGCTAGGCCGAGTAGGAGTCTGCCGATGAGAAAGAAGCCGTAGACAAGCCCATATCTGGAGTCAGTGGCTCCACTTTTCCTGAAATTCTGGGTGGAGGTTTACAAAAAAAAAAAAAAAAAAAAAAAAAAGAACTATTTGGAAGCCCCGGGAGTCCTTGCACATCCGGGCCCCGGGGCGGATTTCAGCCCCTGAGCTCCATGTGTCCACTGTTGTCACAGATGTTACTTTACTTTTCCCTGGAGGGGACAGGACAAAGAGGAACTCAGGAGCCCTTTCTCAACCAATGCTTTTCAAAGGGCTCTTTGAAAAGGTTCCACGACAACCCTTTGTGCCTTAGTCTGCAGCTCTGTCCTGGCACTGGGTGCGAAAACCCGCCCTGTGGGTGGGTCTGTTCAGCGTGGTCCCGGTGCACTGGCAGCCCGGGCTCTCCCCGTCGGTCTTGGAGGCACCGGAGCTCAGGCAGGGAGCTGGTGGATTCCCAGGTGGAGGGAGCGGATGCCAGGCTTCTCACCTGTTTGTGAGGATGGGTCCGTGAAGGGGAGCGTGGATTTGTGAAGTTTGCCCTGCATTTCCTTGCTGCCATTTTTGTCGTTGTATTATTTTTTTTTACAAATCAACCTCTTGCGCAAACCGGTGGGCTAGTTTTCCTGGGTCTTAGCTCAGTCTGGGTTCTCCCGGAAACCTGGAGACTCTTGTCCTCACCCCTGGGAGGGTTCACTGGGGTTACAGGAGGGGCCTGGGGCTGTGACCGCCCCCTGGTGGTGACACGCAGCAAGTCTCCCTCCTGCAGTTAAACGCGGCCCAAGGGCCCGCAGTCTCCCACAGATCTGCCCTCCCCGTTCCCGCACCCGCTCTGCCTGTTAGCTTCGGGGCCCCTTCACCTTCCAGAGAGGGCCTGGGAGAATGGGAGTGTACCCTGCGGAACCCACCCTTTTCTGACGGGGGCACGCGCACAGGACAGCCGGCCTGCCCTCGGGTGCAGGCAGTGAGCCTGCCGCAGTCACTGGGGGGGTTTCGTTTGCTTACACACATCCTGGTGTGACTCCAGGGCAGGGCCGGTCTGTCCCTTGTGTGTCCCTGGAGGCAAGCTTCGGGGCTCAGGGCGAGTGCCTCGTGAGAGCGCCCCCTGGGTCCACCCTTGGGAAGAGCGTGGAGGAGCCGCCCGGACAGCAGGGACCAGTGAGTGGCGGTGGAGAGCTCCGACTCACGTTGACCGTGGGCCTTGGGCTGAGAATGGGCACAGTCTCTGAAAAATGGTAACAACTCGCGAGTAAATTAGTCTCCTTAATGCAAGGAGTGCACGAATCCTTCTGCGGGAGCTTGGGCGAGCTGCGCTTTGAAGCCCCTGTCCGGCTTTCAAGTTGTTCAGCATGGATCGGGCAGCGGCGCTCCGCAGGGCCAGGCGGCTCCCGCGGAAGGCGGGTTCGGGTGTCCGGGACGCGGCGGGCCTTCACCGGGCCGGCGACACGAGGGTTCAGAGTCTCGTCCCGTGTTAATTCCCTTGCTGAGGTGGGCCGTGCGGGACCACCCAGGTCCCGGGGCTCTGCCTTCCTGGACAAAACACATGCAGCCTCCGATTCCCATAATCCTCTCTGCCGCGTGAGTGTGCGTTTCATTTAGGACCTCCGAATCAGCCTTCCTGGCTCCCTCCCTCCCTCCCTCCCTCCCCTCCTTCCTTCCTGAATGAAGCAGGGCTCCTGGGGAACCTTCGTTACTGGATGGTGCCGGCTCCCCAGCGCCGATCCCGACTCAGATCTCAGATCGGAGAGGAGTGTTGCCGGCTGTCAAAGCGGAGAGGGAAGTCAGAAGCCATAATCGGTCGTGCGACAGGTGAGGGGCCTGAAGCCCAGAGAGGTGCAGCGACCTCCCTGAGGTCACACAGCCAGTGGGGGGCCTCCAGCTTAGCCTCCAGCGTCCTCAGGCAGCCTGCCTCCTGCGGCTCGTCGGCGGCCCACTCTAGCTAAGCCTCACTGAACTTACAGGTTTCTGGAAAGGACTGTTTGTTTTCCCCAGGTTTCTCCTAGTTTTTTCGAAGCCTACGGTAAACTGAGAAATGAAGATGTCACTGCCGTCATTCAGCACCGAGTATGTCCGTCCCAACCACCCCGCAGCCGCGAACAGGCCTTGGGGGCCTATGAAAGGGACGGTACCCACAGCTCGTGGCAGCAGGACACGTGGCAGCAGGACACGTGGCAGGACTTCCCCTGACATCACAGGTGGGAGCGTCAGCCCAGGGGACGACGGTTCTTCCCTGGCCGTCAGAGCCAGGTTAGACTGCGGAGGGCTCCGTGAGAAACCCGCCGAGTCTTGGGCTCACTGGGATCAGCCCCGGCAAGGTATCCGGACACCCCAGCTGCACTGAATGTGCCGGGACAGAAGGTGGGGCTGGGGCCCGCAGACGGGTGAGGGCGGCTGGCTGACAGAATGTGGGTTCAGCGGACGCTGCAGGGACGGCTGTGGTGACACTGGATTTGGAGCAGCTGCAGGGCCTCGGCTTCCAGAGCTTCCAGCTCTGTTGGGGCTTAAAGATCAGACCACATCGGTGAAGAGAGCACATCTCGTAACGCGGAACTCAGGCCCACAGCCCTCCCCCGTCCACCTTTGGATTTCTGGATGCAATTTCCTCCGGTGCTTTTCACTTTGCCTCTCCCAGGCAGGATAATAAAAGGAGATGGAGAAAGGCTCCTCATGACCTCACCTCATTAAGGAGGTCACTCCTGTTTCCCATGGGACCAAAAAAAGAGAAAAAAAAGCAAGAACGAAACCCCCAGATTGCACCTCTTCCCAGGGATTAGCGGTCAGGACAATGGCTGGCTGGCCATAGAACTTCTTTGTCTGACTCTTGTTAAGCTACCCGCACAAAGGAGAGCCTGAATGAAGATAGAAGTCAATTTGCAACTCAAAAAAAAAAGTCATGGCACGGAGGACCAGAAAGAAAATCAGAGGGGGGGAGGGGGGGACACCTGGGTTCCCCACGGGACCTCGAGTCATACTGGCAGGTGCCCTGAACTCTCCTTCTTCCGTCCTTTCCCCAAGGCCAGGCCCCAAAGTGCTGAAAACCACAACCACCCCCCACGTTCCCCCCCTCACCCGACTCCCAAAGAGGGTGGGCGGTGACTTGGGCCCCAGTGGGACACAGGTGCAGCTCCGAGGGACCTCGGGTTGGCAGGGCGGGGAGAGTCACTCTCGAAGGTCTCTTGCTGAGGCTCCCCCGTGGGCTGGGTGAGGACCTGGCCATCGAAGGCCGTGGCCAGAAACAAACCCGTGAGCGTGACGGGCGTCTCGGAAGGAAGGAGCGGGGAGAAGGCACGTGCCTGTCCCCATAGCCACCTGACTCCAGGACGTGCCTTGGAATTGGTCTCTGAAGAAAACACCCCCTTTTCCTCCTGGGTGGGACGGGAGGGGAAGGTCAAGGTCGGCCGGGTAGGAGGGAGGATGGACCGAGGGTCCGACCCAAGGGCAGCAGGAACCAGGGGCAGCTAGTTCTCGGCTGGTTCCCGCTGCCCCCTGCTTCCTCCCGACACTCAGAGCGTGTTGCGAAGCACAGTACCAGGACCCCTCACCCCTGGCGTCATATTATAAAATACAGACGAAGGACAGGAAAGGTCAGTTGGCGGGCGGCTGCCCACGGCTCAGAAGTGCAAGGACCGCCGCTTCCGCCCCGCCACGGGACGGGGGCTGTAGGGACGCGTCTTCATTTCCACGAAGGGGATGGAGAACTCGTGGCCTTTCCAGTGGTACCAGTTGATGCCCTGGGAAGGAGAAAGAGGCTCGCGTCAGACCACCCGAGACGTGGCCGAGTTCCCGGTGAGGTCAGGGTGTGGCCCCTCTCCGGCTGCTCCTGTCAGACGGGCCTGCGGCCTGGGTCTCTCCCGGGAATGCATCGCGGCTCCAGGCGTTTGGGCTTCGGGCCTTGCCTGCACCGGTCATGGAGGGGATTCCAGGATCCCACCAGCAGCGAGGCCTCCGAAGGGGGCAACTGTGTGCAACCACCCGCTGCGGGAGAGTCAGTGGTTTCCACCGACGGTGACCCACCCTCTGGCATTGCCCAGTACAGTGGGGTGTCCCTGGGGCGTCCCTGGCTGCGGGGCTTCCAGTGCTACCGCTGGGGAAGTCCCAGGTGGCCCATCCTACGGACGCGTGGTCTCCAGTGGGGACAGCCAGCCCGGTTTACACTGGTCTGTCCCTTCCTGGGACACTTCTGAAGCTAAAGCGGAGCCTGGGAAGCTGCCCTTGGCTTCCCAAGGCTAGAAGATCTTCATGGAATGTTCTAGACGAGGACACGAGATGGGACTTGACTGGCTGCAGGGGCTTCTCTGGGGGAGTCTGGCTCCTGAGTCCGGCCGCCCCGCTTCCTCTGCCTCCGCCCTGTCCTGCCTGGACCCCAGGGCTGCGATCCTGTCCTCTCCATGGTCCTCCTTTCTGGGACTCCGAGTGTTCCATGTTCAGACGCAGGGGGTGGGGGGGGGACCACACGTGCAGTTAAAGCGTAAAGCTCAGGCCCGGGGGGGGTCCACAGCGCTGGGGCCTGGCGGCCGGCGGCCGGGCGTCACCCACCTGACTGTGCCTGGACTCCCCGTACTTCCCGTTGAGGTTGGTTCGGTGGCAGTTCTTGTACCACCACGCCCCCTTGTAGGACTGGGCGCAGTTGGTCACTGCGATGTCGTTGTCCCTGTCCTCGGTGGAGAAGGGGCGTCCCTGGTGATAGCTGAGCGAGTCCCCTGGGAGACAGAAACCTTCGTGAGGCTGTTCAGCTGGTCGCTCTTCAGCCAGGGCTTCCTGGACGAGCAACCCACTCCCGGCCGGGCTGGCCGCCACTGCAGGGCTCCCTCCACGTAGCGCACCCACGTCCACCCAGCGGTCGGCCTGGGCCGAGCCTCCTCCGCCTTCCCCAGGTGGGGGCAGCTGCCTCTACACTGCCCCCTCCAACTCGTCTCCTTGTCCCCCAACCGACCTCCTGCTCAAAACGCTGCCCCCCCACCCGCCACCGGCTCCATCTCACCCCGTCTGTCTGCTCCGGGCCAGCCCTGGGACACAGACATTCCTGACTCCTTTCGTCCCCAGAGGGGACAGTGACCAGCCATGGTCACCGCCGTGCAGCCTGGCTATTTTTGAAATGATTTGCTCTGTTGCTCTGTTTAGCACACTCCATTGCAATGGCTACTGTGTGCCCCAAGCATGGTCAATTGGACCTTTGGTGGGGCACCGAGGGCAGGGCTCCCGGCCATCGGGAAAGGTCTGAAGTAGGAAGAATAACAAAGGAGAGCATGTCTTCTCTTTGGAGTAGTGTGCCTGGCTGAAAAGAGAAATAACTGGACAGAGGCAGAAACGGAGGGGCAACATCCTGATGGTCTTCGTAGTGCCAAGAGGCATGAACATGTTGCTAAAATTATACGCCAAGAACTGGGGTTGATGGGAGGACCAGTAAGTCCATGTACCGAACAATAGAACATTTGGCAAAGCAGGTTTCGTGACACGCGCTATAACAGAGCCCAGGACACAGGCTGGCTGAGCCCAAGCAGCAGGCTCAGGGTTATCATGTTCTGACAAAACGGTGAACGCAACGGAGCTCCCAGAGAGGGTTGTTCTACTCAGCAGAACTGTCGTAAAAATCTGTGCAGAGAATGGGCCGAAGCACGTGGTGGTGCTGGTGGGAGAAGGGAATGCAGTGTGGCCGGTGGGGAACATTTATGTTCTGCTCTTTGCTCCTTGACGGGGGGTGATGACGACGTGCGATGGGGGGCATCTTGGAATCTGGGGGGGACCTGGTTTGCTTTCATTGGTTCAGAGATGGTTTTCCTTGACGTCACTGCAGGGGAGCTGGGTACCAAGACTGTAGCGGGCTCTGCTCTCTCTGGATAGGAGCCCATATTGATTAATCTAGACGAGAAGACTGATCGGTGGCCCTCCCGTTGACCTTTGTTTCTTAGACCTTAACGGCACTCTCGCTGCACTTAATTGCATTTTCTCTGAGTGCTCTGTGTAGCGGGGCCGGGGCCATTATTATGATTTTCCAGGCGAGGAAACTCAAGTCCCGGGAAATTGATTCCGGGTCCCCTGAGTGGTGTGGGACAGCCTGGCCCAGAGCCACAGACCGACAGCCCCGTGCCCTGCGCCCTGCCCCCTGGCCAGCGGGGGCCGCGGTACCTGCGGTGCCGTTGTAGCTCCCCAGGCGCAGCTTGTACAGGCTTCTGCCGTCCTCGACGGAGAACTTGTCGTAGTAGGCGAAGGCGGCCTCCTGGCCGTCGCGCATGTCCACGCGCAGCTCGTAGCGGCCCTGGGACGTGACCCTGTGGATGTTGTCCAGCCCTGCAGAGGGGAGTGGAGAATGCGGGAGCCTGGCCCCGGCGGCTTTGGAGATGGGGGTAGGAAAGGGAACCGTGGGCTCAAAACAAGTGTGACAAGGAAGTGGAGGGTTTTCGGAAACCCACGGGCGTCAGCCCCTCCCAGGCTGCTGTCCTCCCAGACTCTGAATTTCCTCCTGCAAAGGCCAGCGCAGGGGTGCTGAGGAGGCCCCGCTGCAGGGTGGCTCAGGGGGCCGATGTCTCCCCGGGACCCGGTGACGGGCAGGCCCCGAGCCCCAGCACTCCCGGCTCTGTGCCCGCCACCTCTCACTCCAAACGTGGTGCTGGGCGAAAGTGACCAGAGGCGTCCCGTGGGCGTGAGCCCTTCGGCCCGAGTGACAGGAAGAAAGAGGTGGAAACAGGTGGCGTTCGGGGCGAACCCACGGCCAGGGTACCCGGACATCCCGCCGTCTCCGAGAAGCCTGCGGAGGCAGGGGTCTGTCCGCCTTTCTCACACCCCCTCCTCCCGCAGCCTCCCCCAGCTCACACTGCCTCCTTCTTGGATTATTGCCCTTGACCAGACGGCAGTCCCTTCACCCTGGAAGCTGCACTCTCCGTCCCCACACCGTGGGGCAGACCTCCACAATGCCTGATGGGTGGGGGTGGGGTGGGGGGCAACGAAAGCCTGACCCCTTACCCCCACCCCAGGAGCAATTTATGCTCAGAGAGTCCCCGGGCATCACACTGAAGCTAACCTCCAACCAAGGCCTCACCTTTGCACTCTGCCCCCACTCTGTCCTGCTTCCCCTCCCCCTTCTCCCGAGACCACCCCCCAATATATCCCTTGAACGGGAATCTCTGTCCCAAGCTCTGCTGCCAGGGGACCCAACTTAGCAGAGAAACTGGGGGTCACAGTGTTACCCCAACCTGAGCACTGCTGCCGACAACACACCGCCAGGCCAGGCCTGTGCTCCGGACCCTCCGCGGCTCCCTGTCGCCCACGGCATTGAGTCCAGACGTCCCCTCCCGACTTTGCCTCCTGCCCGTGCCTTCGTCCAGCCCACCTAACCTCAGCTTCTTCTTCCCTGGCCGCAGCTGTCCTCTGGTTGGCCGGTTTCTCCCCTGCCCTGTTTGCACACATTGAAAGGAGCCCTGTCTTCCCTCTTTTCCGGTTCCTCTCCTCCCCTCGATGCCTCTCCAGGCAGCCAGACCCGTCCTGCTCTGAGTAGCTGTGGCTTCCCCGTCAGTGGCTTGTAGGTTGCTGCGGTGTTTCCCCGTGTGGGGTGACATCTCTGATGATACAACAAGAATTTGGGGCCTAAGGACTCAATAACCTTGAACGTATGGCGAGAGAGGGATTACCAAATTCTCTTGCTTTCTTAATCGAGTAAGGAGAAACCTTGCCCCTGATTCTAACCCTGACTCTCAGTGTCAGTCTGGTTCTAAGTACCTTTGCGGGGTAGCGCCCAACACTCCCTAACGTGCGCTGTTGCCAGCCCCACCACCGTCAGCAACAACAACAGGCTGGCAGCCCCCGCATTTAACTGCCATTTAGTAATATTAATATGGTTTTCATTGCATTGACTTTTGAGGCTCCCTCTCATCACTGCAGATCACGAGCTTTCCATCTTCGGCAATGCTTTGACATTTCCTTCCCAAAACAATAGATTTAATGAACTAAAATGAGTGGCACACAGAAGGTATTACGTGCACAGGTCTGGGGCGCCAGAGCCCTGTCTGCAACGGGCGCGCTGACTCATGGGTACTGTCTGCCGACTCTTAGAGGGGAAGGGTGTTTTCCTGTTCGTTGACTTTTCTCTCAATGCTTTTATATGGTTTTTACCATACATTTTGATCAGCTACATCAGCAAACACACATCTGGGCATTGAAGAAATTGTCAATAAATTCTTACCATTGACTGATCCATCAATGGATAGCTACAGTTTAGGGGCGGACTCTCCCCCAGGCAGTGCAATAGGCAATGCGGTTAAGAGAGGAATGTGATGTGGTCCCAGCCCTAAAGGAGGTTTCTGTGGTATAGTCTATAGTCGTGAGAGAAAGGGAAGGGGCACTAATAAGGGAGTGGCTAATTCTCCCACGGGCACAGGGCGAGGCCAGCGGGTAGGGTGGGTTCTCCAGGCCTTTGAATATACACAGACGGACACCAAGGTGCCTAAGGAGGCGACAGGTGGCCGGACAGTGTTCCTTGCAGAGGAGACATCAGTGATTCTGAATGTTTGGAGGCTGAGGCTGGGCTCGGGGCATGTGGGAAGGAGAGAGGTACTCGGTGGCGGGGAGCAGGCTCCCAGGGAGAGTGGGGGGGCCCGATGCCTGAGCTGAGGTGTCTGGCTCGCACCTGGTAGTAGTGAGACCTTGAGAAGTTTTACAAATGGGGTTCAGCACTGCTCAGATCGTTGGGGTGAGTAAGACCGTCCTGGGGGCCACATGAGCAATGAGTAGTCCTGGAGGTGCAGAGGCCACTTAGGGGGAGAAAGATAATGAGACCCGAGAGGCAGTGACAGGGAGGCGGAGAGGAGGCCGCCGATTCGGACGCCGTCACTCTCCTTTCCCTGCCGCCCTGCACAAGTCACTGAGAATCCAAGTGGGAGGCAGACGCAGGGCAGACAGCACACGCTGCTTCCCGGGCGTGGCACCTGCCTGGGTCAGACGTGTGTGCTTTCCTCCTCACACCTGTTCAGTCCTCAATCGACACCTCCTGCTCGCGCCAGACCCCTAGGGAACTGATGGCTACCTCTAGTGCCATTCTCACTTTCCTCCGTCCCCTGCCGAGTCAGGGAAATCGCATTCCCCAAGGAACTGGAGCAGAGCGACGGCCTCCCTCTCTCGGCCCCACAGGCTGGCTGGCTGGTGCCTCCCTCATGAGAGGGGGCCAGCCGCCCTGGCGCTCCTCAAGCCCCCTCGCCCACCAGGCCGGCCCCTGCCTTTGTAGTTGCCTCACGTCAAGACCCATCAGCATAAGAGACTATTAGTGAGGATGGGAAGAGACAGAGCAAAGAGGAAAGCGCCACAGTAAGATAACACAGATCAATAGTGCAGCCAAACAGAGCCTGCGGTGCCGAAAGCAATTCACGGGCTGTCAGCTTCTCAGCAGACACGGGGCCGCTGATAACCCCAGACGGGCCCGGAAGGGGGAGAGGCGGACGGAGAGCCCGGGCAGCGTGGCAAGGAAAAGCAGCGCGGAGGCGTTACCCAGCCAAAACTCGTCCTCCAGGTTCCCGAAGCCAACTCGGTACTCCGCCCACTTCCGGAAGAAGTCGGTCTGGCCATTCTGCCGTCTCTGGAACACCTGCCAAGAGACGGGGAAAATAATGGGACGCCGGGAAAAGGAACTCTGGCGAGTGAACTTGCTGTCACTGAGTTTCATACCCGCAAGGACAGGGATGCTCAGATGAGGAGCATTACTGTGCAGAGCCGGGCATTTGCCGAGCCGTGTTCGTAGGAGACCCCCAGCCCCTCTCTCGGGGCGCAGAGGCCCGACGAACAGGCCTGGGGGGGATGTTGACACTCACTCGCACCCCTGCGATGTAGGATGGATTCAGGGACACACTGAGCCCCCACATCGTCAGGGAAAACCGGCTTGGCTCTCAGATTCTCCTTGCACCGGGGAGCGCAGCAGAAAGCATCCCTCGCCCAAAGAGCAGGACGGGCTTCCAATCAGCCACTCCCTGCCCTCATCCCAACGCAGGCAGAGCAACTGCATGGCATTCATTTTCCCAGCTGCTTAGGTGCTAATTTCGTCTAACCTCCACTACATCAGCCTCGGCTTCAACTTCCCAGTTATGCTTGACAAAGGAGGCCGAGATACGTCAGAAACAACAAAGGAAATGTCTCCCAAGAGGAGCGGCCGTGAGCACCGTTGTCATTTCCCTCCATTCAAAGCCCTGTTTCCACCCGCACCCACCCAGCTAAGGCCGGGCGGAGGTCGGGCCAGGCCGCGGGAGCCCTGCCCGCCTCGTGGGCTGCGCTGGTGGGCGGGGACAACCCTGAGGCCACCCTGCTCTTTTCCCTGTCCTGAACGGTCAGCCTTGGGACAGGGTACTCGCGGGCGGTGGTGCCTCCCTTTTCCTAGTAACCGGTGCCCCCTGAAGGCTGTGGCACTCTGGGGAAGAGCCAGAGAGGCCAGGGAAGGATGGGGACAAGGGTGGCCCTCGTCACTAGAGGTGACTGCCCATGCTCGGTCCCCCATAGGCAGTCGTCCTGCAGCCTCGGCTCCTGTCTCCTCACTGGAGCCGCAGATTCCAGCAGGCAAGACCCGGGCCTGTCTGAGCCACGGGTCCCTGTCCCTGCATGCAAAACTGCCATCGCAGAAGGAACCCCCTCCCTGGGCCAGGCCACGGCAGCCTCCGTTTGTTACTCCTCTCTTCCCGGCCAACACCTGTGACTGGGCCGCTGGATGCTGAGGAGGAGCCCCAAGGGAAACGAGGAGCCCCGTTAGGAGGGACGTGCGGGGGTAGGTGAGGGGACGGGCAGAGGAAGGTGAAGCTGGGGTCCCCCAGCGCTGCGCCGGGCGGCCCGGGACGCCAGGAAGTCTGCGCATGCGCGGGGAGCAGCGCGCACTCACAATCCAGCCGCCGCCGTCGGTGGTCATGTCGCAGTACACCTGCAGCTTCTGGCGGGGCTCCCCACGGAGGAAGATGGTGTAGACCCCACTCAGCGTGTCGCCGTTCATCAGGTGCTGGGCACAGTCCTGCGGGTGCGGGAACACCCGGCCCCCTGCGGAGGAACAGAGGCCGTTTCCGGAAAGGGCCCTTCCCCCGCTCGGCCTGGCCCCTTGAACCGGAGAAGGGGCAGGGCGTGTGGCCAACCTTTTGGCGTCTCTGGGCCACGCGGGAAGAAGAACGGTTGTCTTGGGCCACACGTTAAATATGCTGTGACATGTAATGACGAGGAAAATCTCATGGTTTAAGTAAATGTACGATTTTGTGTTGGGTGGCGTTCACAGCCATGCTGGGCTGCATGTGGCCCACGGGCTGTAGGTTGGACACCCCTGCGGGTCTCGTGGTACCTCGTGAGGAGCTGTGAGACATCCACTCAGGACGTCCCACAGTGTGCGGGGACCCTGCCTCACCCCGCATCCCCCCTGCTCAGCCGATGTGGATTAATCAGACAATCACAGTCTTACGGGATCTGAGGACCAAGGAGCTGGGTTCAAGGTCTGCCTCCTCCACTTACATGGCTACCTTAGGCTAATGGTCTGACTTCCCTGGGCACCAGATTTCTCATCAATAAATGGGGATAAACAAAATACCCCTCCCCCGAAAGGTGAAGATGTGTCAGTGCGGCCAGTGACTGTCACTCAGGCGATGATGACAGGGGCAGGCCCACAATGCATCACTGTAGGGCCCACCTTTCCAAAGGATGGGAGGCACCGAAGCGCAGATTTCCGCCCTCCTCACGGCGGCCACGAAGGGATGCCTGGATAAGCTCAGCATGAGCAAGAAGACGGGTATCTACTCCTCGGGCAAAATCATCTCCTGATTGGACTAAACAATCAAATGTCCATGCTTTACAGTTCAGTGGGAGTTTAAAGAGAGGGCAGGGGGAATAAACGGCTGCTCATCTTTCAGTGAGAACAGCCCAATTTGTACAACAATATCTAATTAGCTGAAAGCGAAGCTTAAATCATGTGTCTTGAAGAGTTTAGCTTCAGGGCACATTTTAATGCTTAGAAGGCAAGTGGAGGAGCCGAGATCCCGGCGGCGGGCTCTGCGGACTGTGGGAGCTGGTAGAGCGAGCGAAAGGCGGGGCTCGGGAGTGAGCAACTGAGATCCGGGGGCCCGGGAAATAGAAGGGTGTGGCTGAGGTGCCTCTGCAGCCGTGGCCCGCAGAGCAGAGGCAGGAAGAGGCGAAGTGTGGAGCTCATGGGCCAGTCACTGCAGTGTCCCCTGTGCACTGCAGGGTGTGATGGCTGGCCCCTGGTGGGGAGGGGGTCACAGCAAATGACAGCCTGATGCCACAGAAGGAAGGAGACACAACAACATCACTGAAAGCCCAGGGCATCTGAACACCTGTCAGCGAAGCATCCTGTGTTGGGAAGAGGTCGTTGGGGTCCCACAGACTTTGCACAAGGCCCCTTTGGAGATGAGCTAACGCCCCCGAGCACAGGACTGTCCTTCAGCTCTGCCACGCCAGGGTCAAGGGTGGCTGCCATTGAAGGCGGCTTGGAACAAAGGCACTGCCCACCTCGGCCATGGCCACACCAGGGAATAACAGTGCATTTCTGTGGAACTTGTGCTCGACAAAGTGCACTTTTACCTTCATTGAGTGTTTCAAGAAACTTGAGAGGAAGGCAAGATTGTTACGAATCAAAAGCTTATTTTACAGAGAAAAAGACCACACGCAGAAAGGTCCCATTATGTCCCCTGTCACGTGAACTTGAGTTTCCGACTTCAAGTCAAGTGCTCCGTGCATTCCTTCTGCGGAGAGAGAGGCTAGAACACGATGCAGGTGACTGGATCCGCCTCTGTCCGTGCGGCAAAGGATGAATTAACGTCTGTGTCTAATTTGTGAGCACAGAGAGCCCCAAAGGCCAAAGTGACCTAAAAAAATGTCCTACATTCAAATTAACTATCTTTACCCCCCAAATGGAAAACCGATTTTCTGAATAGCTGCAGCAACGCTCTTTCATCGGCAGCGTGCCCTAGGGCTCATCAGCGTTGGCCGTCCCACCTGCGCCTAGAGGTCACAATTATATTTCTGGACAGCTGCCAGACAGCTCCTTCCTCCCTCCCCGTTGCTTGGGGACACCGTGATTATTTCCCTTTTTCCACATCATTCTCCACCTCGTCTCTGGAGCAACCAGCCTTCTCTCGCAGCTCGGCTTTCTCATTTTCTAAATGCAGCAAGCACTGCGTGTTCTTGGTCTTCAGCTCACTCCTACCATACGCGCCAACAGCCCCTTCTCCTGCAGGGACTGAGCTTCTTAAAGGAGCCAGCACCCCAGATTTCTTGCCAATACCCAACGCACGTGTCCCTGGTCATCTTCTCTCAAAACTTAAAACGGCAACCTCATGCAAATACACATAATGAAACTAAACCAAGCCAGAGAAAGTACATCAATGATCTTATACAGGCTACTTCACATTAGTCATGTGGATTATTTAGTAGTTATAAATACTTTTTTTAAATATGCTTTTTTTAAAAGATTTTATTTATTTATTTTTAGAGACGGAAGGGAGGGAGAAAGAGAGAGAGAGAGAGAGAGAAACATCAATGTGCGGTTGCTGGGGGTTCTGGCCTGCAACCCAGGCATGTGCCCTGACTGGGAATCGACCCTGCGACACTTTGGTTCGCAGCCCGCACTCAATCCACTGAGCTATGCCAGCCAGGGCTAATACTTTTAAAAGGCGCAAGTGCATCAGCTGCTTTAAAGGGAGATGACCAGAAACAGATATAATAACCTGAGATGACTTGCCCCGGAGAAGACCATTTCTAAAACGTGTGAAGGACTCTTATACAAAAGAAGAATTCTTTCTTTTATTTTTAAAGTCAGAAAACGAGGATGCAATCTATGTATGAGTGAAGTGTGGTCCAGGTGGTGTCGGCGGTTGGGTGCGAGGAAGGTCCCAGGCTGCACCGCGTGAGGGGAAGGGCCCCGCTTCAGGCTGGTTGCGGGAGGCGCTCAGGCGACGTGTGCGGGGCTGCTGCCCGGCGGCTGGGTGCACTCGCCTCCTCCCCTGTGACGCACTGCAAGCCCCCCTGCTTGCTTAGAGATGCCCCTCCCTGTCATGTAGTCCATGGCCCTGCTGGAAAGCCAGCCAACGGGCATTTTGTTCATGCAGAGTATCAAGAGCAGTGGCCTGGGGTTTCTACCTCCTGGGAGCTGGGAAAAGACACGTGTGTCCCGAAACCCCTGCCATCCAATCCCTGTGGCCCACAAGGCTGCCGAGGGTATTGCCTCCTTAATCACATGATGATTCCTTCCCACCGGATGAGAGGAATCAGAGGCTGGTTAATTGTTCCTCAACTGGGGCCTTTATTGGAATTCAGATTCCTGGTTCTGTGGCAGAGCTGCTGAATGAGAAAGTCGGGGGTGGGTCTCGGGTTCAGGATTTCACCCAGGCTCCTCAGGTGAGCCTGAAGCCTGCCTGGACTTGAATGCCACTCCTCCCCTGGTGCAGTCCCCGCTCCTCAGAGAGGCCAAGGAGCGGCACTGGTGAGCAAGACTGCGCCCCCGAGGGGCCTGGTGGTCGGTTCCTCCTTTCCTCTCCTTCCCCTTTCTCCTTTCCCTTCCCCCTCTCTCTCCCACAGGTATGTCT
Source organism: Phyllostomus discolor (assembly GCF_004126475.2). NCBI lineage: Eukaryota > Metazoa > Chordata > Mammalia > Chiroptera > Phyllostomidae > Phyllostomus > Phyllostomus discolor. The sequence goes on along the minus strand of NC_040916.2, from coordinate 21,012,122 downwards.
TGGGGGGTGGGGCAGGTCCCAAGATTTAGATTGGGGGGTCTGGGAAAGAGGAAACGAGAGCCTCTCTAGCTTTGAGCTGAAGCCTGGGGCGCCGGTTTTTACCACGAGGTTCTGCCTTGGCGGCTGCTGGGCTTCGGCTCAGCTGATGATGAAGACGACCCCAATTCCCGCTCTGTTGTGTGAGCTGCCTGCGCACTGTGGGTTCAGATGTTTTCAACAACCCGTCGGGGTGGACTCAGGCACCCCTGGGTCTCTGGATGCCCTGCCGTGCAGCGCCATCAGAAACTCCCATTTAACCCTGACACGGGTCGTCCCAGAGACTTTTCCCGAGGCAGACGTTTCAGGGCCCAGAGCAGCGCTGGGAGCTTTTCTTCCCGTCGGTGCGAGAGCTGTGGCCTGGCCCAGAAAGAGACGTTTTTTTCCCTTAAGTACAGGCTGTGTTGATTACCGAGTTAAGAGGAAAGCAATGCCAAGTGATGGGGACACTGGATGTCTCCTGGTTGAAGTGTTTCTAGATGTAATTGCGAGATCAATAGGACTGGGCACTTTCTGGAAGAATTGCTCAGAAATTGGTTTGTGTCGGGGTCTGAAGGCTGCCAGCCGCTGGGAGCGAGGGAAGAGACCTTTTCTGTCCCTGCCGGCCCCTGCCTCGTGCTCTGTCCCTGGACACGGTCTTTAAAGTGGCCCAAGTTTCCGAGTCAGTGGCTTTGGGGAGTCTGTCCACGGCCCGCCCCACGGCCTCAGCGTTGGGACTGGGGCGGAGATGGCAGCGTCTCTCCCTGGGAGCGGGCCCAGGGCAGCCGGGTGTGCGGCCAGCTCTGGCCTCCAGAACTCGGGTTTGTTTTCCCAGAAGTGGGTCTGTGGTTGGCAGGTTGTTTGTCAGGGGGGCAAAGTTACCTGTCCGGCCCACGTGGGCTGTCAAACCTACCACCATAGCCACCTCGACAGCATCTTCTAATTCATTTACTGATTTATTCTTTTATGTATTCATTCAACAGACCCATAGGAAGTGCCTGTTGGGTTCTAAATACTGGGCTAAGAAAGAGGTGGGAATGAATGTATACCCTTTTAGGTTGCTTGCACTCTGGTGGGAGGCACGGACACAACCCTCAATTCTGTGTGTCCTGGAAGACGGAGAGACACAAGCAGCTGTCAAAACCCGGAAGCGAGCGTGCGGAGAGCCTGGGGCTGCCGAGGGGCGGTTGAGCGGGGGCGGGGAGGCCCGGGACGGGGTAGGGGTTGGCAGCTGCTCATCGGAAAGGGCTTCGTCTTGTAGGAGCTGGCACAGAAGTGAGCCACACGTTGGTGGGCCAGACTGTTTCGGGCCAATGGAAAAGCACGGCCTGTTTGCGGACACAGCAGGCTTGGCCAGGAGACCGTGAGAGATGGGCCGTGTGGGTGAGGGGGAGCCCTGGGGAGGCAGATGGGACAGGACCATGCCACTTAAAGAGCTGGACTTGGTCCTGAAGGCGACGGGCTGAAGAATCCCAGGGCGGGCTTCCAGCTGCAGTTTTTAGAAAGACTGTCCTCACTGTGGTGCAGAGAATGAGTCGGGCGTGGGGGAGACTGGGGGTGCGACTCATTTAGGGGATGGAAGTCGTGGGAATCCAGAGGAGAGGTGGCAACAGACTTTGAGGAGGGGACGGGGACAGAGAATCAACTGGGTTCTCCTGAATGGCTTGATCTAGAGATTAGGATCTAGATCTAGAGATCTAGAGTGATCTCTGGACGGCTTGGACGTCGTCGTCAGTGGAGTGGCCGAGGACGGTCCGCAGGCTCTGCAGATGCCCTGGCTTCGGCCCACCGGGCCCCCAGGGCTGCCCCTTGAAGGTCAGCTGCAGGCGCCCTACCAGCGCAGACACGGCCCGACGGAACCTGCCTCGCTGGCCTTGGCTTCCCTTAGGTCCGGAGACCCGATTCCGAGGCCCAGGAGCTGATCACGGACTGGGGGCTGCCAGCCTGGCCTCTCTCTGTGGCCAGGAGGGGGCTGGGCCATGGCAAGGCCACCTGCCTGGTCTCCCCCTGCCAGGCTGGCCCTCCTTGCTTCCATTCTCCGTGTTTTAACCAGAGGGATCTTTTTAGAACGCAAACGTGACCTGCCCCTCTCACTTGCCAACAAGCTTCCAATGGCTGCTCCAAGGCAATGGCTCCAGCTGAAATGGCTTAACTAAAATAAAGCCCCAACCCCTCACCACGGCCTATCTGCCATGCCCTTGCCTGCTCTGGCTCAGCGTCGCACTCCCTTCCCTTTCTTACGGACTTTCCTCGAAACTTCTGAGCGTGCCAAACTGACTCCTCCCTCGGCTTGCGGTCAGCATGCTTCCCTGGGCCCGGACGCCCTTCCGTGTCTGCTTCTCTCTCATCCTACACACCCTGGCGGGAGTGTCTCAGCTCAGGGAGGCCTCTCCTCAGCACCCTCGTTGAGGCCAGGCCCAGGGGGTGGGGGAAGGAGGTGGCAAGTGATAGTCAGGAAAACCTTCCTCCTGGAGGAGCCATCCTGTTCCGTTCCTCTGCTGATCTGCAGGGCGGTGTTACTACTTGAAACTACCCTCGTCCCTCCTGCTGTCTGTCCCCCCACCACTGCCTCATGCTCTTGAGTGGGAGCTGCAGGAGGGCACTCGCTGGCTGCCCTTGTTCTGCATCGAGCCCCGCACTGGCTCAGTGACCCACCCACGGCAGAGGCGCGGTCAATGTCTGTTGAACGTGTGATACCGCGTGAATTCTAGGGTCCCTTCCATGACAATGAAAAGGGAAACCACAGCTAGATTTTCTGAAAACAGCGGGACAGCACAACTGAAAATGGGCCAGGTCAAATTCTGTACGTAGTGGCGTAAAGGCAGATGGCACTGCTGGCCGACAAAATCCAGTGCTCTCCCTACAGAGGGACCACGCAGCTCTGTCCCACGGAACCGTGCAGGCGACTCTACCTAAGAACATTCCACAAAACGGACCAGTTCCGTGACAATCACCCCCTGCTAAAATAAAAGTCACCCGAGATGAAACACATAAGCTGACCAGTACTATGACCGTTAACTGATAACTATGCGGATTTGCACGAACCCTTGTCTGTTGTCCCGGCACCCAGGGCTGGCCAGTGCTCATTAATTTTCACAGCCCCCCAAACGGCAGCACGTGCCAGAGCAGACCCCCGGGGTTTCCCGGGGAGGCCCCGGAGAGCAGCTCAGCCTGGGGCCGGAGTGAAGGCGATAAAGAAAACTTCTCATTACCCGCAGATGATTGTCTTCACTTAACCTCAAGGTCAAGACGACCTATTCCATGGTGTTCGCCGGCTCTGAGGACGAGCGGGAGCCGGCGCCTTGTTGGCTTCTCGGAGTATTAAAAGAGACAATGAAATCTGCCTCTCGGAGGGCCGCCTTGCCGAGTCTCGGCTGCTCTGTGGGGAGCATTTGTTTTCTCATTTATATTCATGTCTCCAAAAGACAAGTAGACCTTGGATGAAATTTCAGGCGGCAGTAAATTATAAATAATGTATCCATATTTTTTTTCTCTTCCATACTACTTCTATTAAGTCCTCCTCAGAGTCTTGCGCAAACACCAGAGACCAGAGGACAGGCAGCGATTAGCGGTGACGGCAGGAATGAAATGGGCTGACGTTGTAAGGCAGACAGGCGACCGGGGAAGGCGTCTTGATCAAAGGCGGCTTTGCGGGAGACCGGCTTCCCTTCCCCTTCCCTCCCCTTCCCTCCCCTTCCCTTCCCTTCCCTTCCCTCCCCTCCCCTTCCCTCCCCTCCCCTTCCCTCTTTTATCTCTTATTTTTAACACCTCGACTCTTTCCCGGCTCATCAAGGAGGCATCCGTCTGACTTGAGTCTCCTCTGGGCCCACCCAGGACGAGGTGAGGGTTTGCGGATGGAGAAGGGCCATCTAGGGCCCCGAAAGTCAGCTCCTTTTCCCATAAGGCAAGGCATAAAGAGTGGTCAGCTGAGACGGGCCCATCCTCCCAATAGGATGATGCTAAGTGGGAAGCCCAGGTAGTGTTGGCAAAGTCGGAATGGGTGCTGGTCACGGGGCTGAAACTGGCCTCGAATCCATGGGCCCCGGCTTGCCCTCACAGAGGGTGCCCTGAGGGGTCAGGCAGACAGGCATCTGGAGATGACGGACAGGCTCACAGCTGCCCCACACAGGTGCACAGCCGCAGCCCGGAACGGGGGGGCAGGGGGAGAATTCACGTCTGGACTGGGCAGTCCCACGTCACCGACAGTACAGAGAGGCCCCGCGGGGAGCAGCAGGAGGGAATGCTAACAGCGCGGACCCCAGGGCCGGGGCAACTGGTCGGCTCCCAGCTCTCCTAAGAGCTGTGCGCCTTTGGGGGACCCGCCTCACCCCTCTGTGGCCCCATCTCCTCATCTGTCCGTAGGGGTGATAGAACATGCCTCAGGGGCTGTCGTGAGGATGGCGTTAGATTGCACACTGGGTGCAATCGGACCAGTGCCTGTCACACAGCTCGCGAAGGTCAGACATTAGTTCACTCCCTGCCACACACATCGGGACGACTTTAGCCCTTAAGGACGCTCGGATGAGGGGGGCAGGAGGGGCAGCTGCACGTAGAGGGAGGAGACCTTGGTTCAAGCTCGGACTCAGCTGCCTACTGGCCATGGGGCTAGCCCGCTTACTAGCCTCTTGGTTTCCATGCACCTGTTCCGTTGCCTGTGAAATGGGGCGCGTGGGCCCCGCTCCCCTGTCATCGTCGGACCGTGTTGAGAACAGGAGAGTGGGAAGTGCTTTGTGAGTGGAGGAGAGCCACGGGGCTAATGGGGAGGGCTCGCTGCCACTCTTAGCGAGGTCAATCTCTCATCACAGGCGGCAGGAGGGAGGGGGAAGGGTGAAGTCTGCTGGAAAAACTCCTGCCGAAAATCCGAACGGGAGCCTGAGGGCCCTGCTTGGTGCGTTCAGCTGGGCCAGGCGGGCCTGGGGCTGGTGCAGTGGCCCCTCTGCTTGCGTGGGCAGGAAGCAGGGATCGGGGGTGGGGGTGGGGGCCGAGGCAGGAGTGCAGGAAGTAATTATTTCCCTCCGCAGAAAAGAGGCAGCTGAGTCTCTCGGATGGCCGCCTCCCCAGCCACATCTCAGCAGAGGCCACTGGGGAGACTGATATCTCGCAGGGCGGGAGGAGGTGGCGAGTGTCTCACCTGTGGTGAAGGCGGTGGAGGTGACGCTGCTCCTCTGGGCGTCCTGGGCCGCCTGCAGGAGGACTGTGTAGTCGGTGCTCTCAGACAGGCCCTCCAGCCGGATCCACGTGTCCTCCGCATCCACAATCAGCTCCTGCGGAGCGAGGGGTGGGGGGAGGGAGATGGGAGGGCAGGTCCGGCCCACAAGGAGGGGCACGGGGAGGGGGAGTCCCGTCCCATGGCCAGCGAGGTCAGTATTGCAGCGACCACTGCCGCCCTCTCCATCCACAACGAGGAGAAAACAGCCAGTAAGCAGAGAGGACGGCTCCTATTGGCCAGGGCCACGCTGGGACGAAGGTGGGCACCTGGACTATGGGACCCAGGGCTTTTTAGGTCGCACCGGGTCTCCCCAGGGCCCTCGGCCTCCCTGCTGCACAGGCAGCGGACTCGCTGGGCTCCAGTCCGACTCTGTGCCACACGTGCAGCTTCCCGGTGAGATTCCACTTTAAAACAGCATGCCACTGCCACCCAGAGTGTGACGTCTGTGCTCTGGACGGGCTGTCCCAGCCGATGCTGTAAAGCAGACATCTGTCGTGTCTGCAGCCGGCTGTGGACTCACCGCCTTTCTAATGCCCATCAAGGGGCATAAAGGGCTGAATTTGACATTCAGCTCGTGCTTGTCTGGCTCTGCCAGTAAAAACCCTTCCAGGACCCTGTACCTACAGAGGCCCGGGAGTTCCCAGTGCGTTTCGAGCCATCACGCTGGAAGCACCCAGCACTGAGTAGGATGCAGGGGTAGCAGACACGCCCCCGTCTAGGGAAGGAGCGAAGGCTTGGAGAGGGCTGGCAGGTGGCCTTCGCCCGGACCCGGGGCTGGCGCCCGAGTCTCTGACTTGCAGACCGGGGCTTATTCCTGAGCGGCGTGCGGTGTGTTCGTAGTGGAAAACCCAGCCGGCGCCCTGTGGGTTGCTTGACAGGAACGTGTTTCCCCTCAGCAGAAGTCTCACCTTGCGGCTTCCGTCGGCGGACTTGTAGGTCAGCACGTAGTTCTCGATCTCCGCCCTGGGGGGCTGCCAGGAGATCCGGGCGCTCTGTAAGGTGACCTCGCTGGCCGTCAGGTTTGCGGGAGCGTCCAGGACTGCAAAGAGGAGGGAGTGCCCGGGGGTGCCCGCCCCTCCCGCTCCTCCCTGCCGGATTCCAGGCCTGTGCATCTCTCGGCCCGTCTTTGTGGCCTCGGGGCTGCTCACGCGCTGGGCCCCGTCCTAGCTGGGACGGATGCAGAGGGCACTACCCCAGTCACAGGATAATCCTTTGGGGCCATAAGCATCCAGACAGCGATTCCCCACTCGCCTCGCCTGGGCCCCTGGGCCTAGGGGTGACATCTTCCAATCTGACCCTCCGTCTGGATTCACGACCTTGCTACGCCTGCACGTCTGTGAGTTCACTCTCGAACTTACAACAGTCTCACAGCTGTCCCTTCGTCTACTGCTCTCCTGGCCGCGGCCATATGCAGCAGCTCCCTCCCCCATATCAAGCCCTTTAGCGTCCATCAGACTCGCTGGGCCAGAGGCGTTTCAGGGCTGGCCTCTCTGGGCCTCGCTCTGCTGCCGTCCCCGGACCCAGGACAAGGGCAGAAAGCAGATGTGTGTGTGCCTGCGGGCCGGGGCTGTCGCTGACTTCCGCTGGCGCTTGGTCTGCGGTCAACTAAGTGAGAACAGCTCCTAGCTGCCTTGTCCCAAACCCGGAGGCGGTAACCCGGCCCACCGCACGGGAAGCCAGCACTGTCAGGGTCTGCGCAAGCCTCTGGGGATGCGGGGGCGGGGGGGGGGGGGGGCTGACCGCGTGCATACTCACGCGTGGAGAAGTTGGTGCTGACGGTGCCGCTGGTGAGGGGCCCGCTGGCGGCGTGCATGCTGACGGTGTAGTGGGTGCTGGGCAGCAGGTCCGTCAGCTGGAACTCCTCACTGCCCCCATCCACCAGGATGGTCTCTCCGGCGACTGAAATCAGAGGAGCACGGATGAGGATCGAATAAGACTCCCCGAATCCCAAGGCATTTCACAAGGAGTCGATATGGGAGAGTTTGGGAGGGAAAATCACTTAGAGGTTATTTAGTTCAGCCTTTCACTCCCTACAAGGATCCCCTCTTGCTCATGCGTCTCGAGGGTGCACATGGTGTTTTGCATCTTCATTAAGAAAAATATTTCTAGCCCTGGCTGGCGTAGCTTAGTGGATTGAGCTCGGGCTGCGAACCAAAGTGTTGCAGGTTCGATTCCCAGTCAGGGTACATGCCTGGGTTGCAGGCCATGACCCCCAGCAACCACGCATTGATGTTTCTCTCTCTCTTTCTATCTCCTTCCCTTCCCTCTCTAAAAATAAATAAATAAAATCTTTTTATAAAAAAGAAAAATATTCCTTATTTGGAAGCTGATTTGTCTTTCTTGTAACGTCTACTCAGGCATCTGGGGTTACAAAGAATAAGCCAAATCCTTCGTCCACGTGAGCCCTTCTCCCCCCGTCCTCCGATCAAGCCCTCTTTCCTCTGGACCGAGGAAACTGAGCCCCCAGACCTCAGCATGTCTACAAGACAGTTCTCAGATGGTCCCAGTCCTGGCCTCCTTTCCCCAGACGGGCAGCAGTCAGTCAGCGTCCCTGCCGAAACGCAAAACTCAGCAGAGCATGGAGAACCAGAGGTGAGAGGTACTGACCAATGAAACAAACAGCGTCAACCTTCGCGTTTATTCGTGCCGGTCACGTTACTCCATTCCGGAGACAGTCACGTGACATGGCAAGCAAAGAGGCTTACGATGTGGGCAAAGGGTGTGCATTACGCACGGCATGATACAGTTATTTGGGGGGCACTTATTCTCAGGGAGCCTGTGCTGGTGTGGGGTCATCACCAGTTCTTTTTCCCATTTGTTTCATAGTCCGTTTTGGTTTTTACTTTCCCAGGTTTTGACAATCAGTCTATGTCTTTGCAGCTCCCAGGCATGGCTTCCTCTTAATTTTTAAAAAGTTTATTTTATTTGCCCTGGCTGGCGTAGCTCAGTGGATTGAGCTCGGGCTGCGAACCAAAGTGTCCCAGGTTCGATTCCCAGTCAGGGCACATGCCTGGGTTGTAGGCCACAGCTCCCAGCAACCGCACATTGATGTTTCTCTCTCACTCTCTATCTCCCTCCCTTCCCTCTCTAAAAATAAATAAATAAAATCTTTAAAAAGTTTATTTTATTTAATTATTATTTATTTTTATTGAATTTATTGAGGTGACCTTGGTCTATAAAATTATACAGGTTTCGGGTGTATGGCTCTGTGATACATCATCTGCACATTGCATCGTGCGTTCACCACCCAAAGTCAAGTCTCCTTACGTCACCCTGTACCCCCCTTTCTGTCTTCCATGTCCCCCACCCCGTTTCCCCCTGGCAATCATCATATCGTTGTCTGCGTCTGGGTTTTTCTTTGGGTGGGGGGGGGACTTTCTCTTAATTATGAAAATTAAGACATCAGCCCTGCCTTCCGTCTCCTGATAACTCTGTCCTGTGGATTCCTGAAGATGACCCACAACAGTTCTGGGACCACCCCGGAGTTTGGGCAGGGAGATAATCTCCTCAGGCCTAGAGGCTGGGCCCCCTCAGCACTGTCTCCCTCTGGCTGCACTGGTCGGCGTCAACAGCATGTGGTGAACCTCGCGGTGAAGACGACTTTGAGCCTCAGGGTTCATGCCGGCTCAGCCTTTGGGCCGGGCGGGGGCAGGGAAGACCGAAGCGACAGAAGAGTTTGTCAGTTCTCGGCCCTCTGTCACCTGCTGTATTTCATCTGCTCCAAACATGGTCCCATAACATTTGTGTTTTTCTTGCTCTATAAATATCTAGCAAAGCCTGCTTTCTTTTTTCTTAATCCTCACCCAAGGACATGTTTTTATTGATTTGAGAGCGTGTGCGCGAGAGAGATATTGATCGACAGCCTTCCAAACATGTCCAGACCAGGGAACAAACTCACAACCTAGGTGTACGCCCTGACTGGGGATTGAACCTGCAACCTTTTGGTGTGTGGGACGATGCTCCAACCAAGGGAGCCACACCAGCTGGGGTGAAGAGTCTACTTTCTTGCTCATTGAGCTTTGGGGCAAGTCTCAGCTCAATTCTCAGTTTGCCTTCCCAGTGCACTTTCTCTGATGTGTATTCGCCCTTGGCTGTGTGCCCTCCTTGCACCTTTCAGCTCCGGCTTCCTCAAACCCCATCGCTGACAGAGTTGGGGGACATCCGGAGGATGGGGAAAATCTCTCATTTGTCCATCAGGTCGAGCACATATATTTTTTTTTTGTTTCACACTCCATTCAGTCCCGTCCCCACCATGCCCACCTGTCTGAGGGACGGGCCTGCAGACACCCACCTGCCAAGCGCGTGAGAACAATGACGTAGCTCTCCACGTCGCCCCCCGGGGCCCTCCACCGCAGCAGGGCTTCCGTCGAAGTGACGTTGGTGGCGACCAGGTCCTCGGGGTTGTCCATGGCTGAGACAGGGCAGGAGAACGTCAGGGAGAGGAAGGGGCGGCCGCAGGCCGCAAGTGCAGCGGCCGGTCCCCTGCAGCTCCCCCCCCACCGTGGCGTGCCCCAGAGTTTCACCCACGACACACACGTCTGCCGCTGTGCCGCACAAAACCAGGGGGTGGGTGGAGACCGCTTTCTGTTCTCCCCTCCTGCTTCCAGCGGCCCCTTCCTCCCCCGACCTTCCGTCCTCTCAAGAACGCAGCTGTCCCAGACCTTTCTTGTAATTAATGCGGGTGCGGTCAGGTGCTGTGGGGCATGCCAAGGCACGGCCGTGTGTCTTAGGCACTTCAAGCCTGATGGGAAAACTAAGAACGTACAGAGACTGTTCTGATTCGTTAGTGAACGGGAGAGTGTGCACCTCGAGCTGCTGGTACTGTCGCAGATGCAGGGGGTTTGTCTGTGACCCCTGTGAGCGTGGAGTCAGCTCTGCGCAGCCCCTAACTTAGAAGGCCCTTGTGCAGTGGCCGGACGGGGACTCGGGCTGCCTCTGACGTCCCACCGGCTACTGCATCCCGCCTTCCTGCTCCCAAGGCTCAGCTCACACTGAGGCCTGGGATCTTCCTGTGACACGGAGGGGCAAGGGGACTCTTCCAGGCTCGAGGCCAAGAATGCTGTCGGGAGAGCCGTCTGCCTGTCACAGGACCACGGTCCTATTGTAAGTGCCTCCCTCCCATGACCTTGGGACTCATTTTAGCCGTGGACGTTATGACAGTGGTTTGGGTACCAGCTCCAACTCAATGCCACGTCATGGACTTCTGCAGACCGAGGGGCGCTGTGGGCCTGGCCCTGTTCTGTAATGGAAGGTTTTACTGCTTGCCTATGTCCCTATTTCAAAGCCACAGCACGAAAATATTGTTAAAATTTTAACATCTGAATTGTATCTGTCATCTCTGCCTTCAGCGAATTTTTCAAATCCTCATGGTCTTTTAGGAGAATTACTGAAGAAAAGTCTTATGAACCTGGATCAGCTTGGCATCTCTGAGCTTAAGCACGAGACCCCGAAGGAGCCGATTTCCAGAACTGTGCAATCGCAGACCTCACGCTAACACGGCCACAACAAATGGCAATGGCAGAAGACGTTTCTGGGAGCAATCTGGTGACTGGAAGTTCGCCAAGATAGCGCCACCTGAACTTGAAGGAGGGTGGTTTCGGTGGATGCACTGCGGAGAGATACTTGCTGTTTTTGACCAAGATGCCAAGAAATGCGTTTTTTGAGCCAAGTCCCTACTCTCTTTTACCTTGGGGGTAGGAGGCTCTCGAAATCCATGTTATTGTCCTCAGTGAGAAATACCCGATTTCTTTACCACGAATTCCTAAGACTTTCAGGAAGTGTAAGGGGGGCTTCTGTGGATTCGCTGGGCATCACTATGGTCAGTGTTTCTTGATGCCTTAACGACCACAGGTAGTCTGATGGAAGGGGTGAGACTGAACCAAAACGTGGCAGGGTTTTCTGTAGTCGTGGGCCTGGAAGGCGACGAGGGAAGATTCGAATAGCCTGTGAGTGTCTTCAGGGAACTAATTTTGAGTTTCTGAAGGGGTGTTTCTTTGGCCATGACCTTAAGGATGCTGTCTACCTCCGTGCTGCCTCTGCATGTGGGCTGGCTGGGGGCTGGAGCAGGAGGGGCGGTGGGGCCCTGTGCTCAGGCCCAGAAGGGGCTCGTTTCCCTGAGTAGGCCAGCATCTTCTCCCTCCATCCCTGGAGCATGAAGCAAGAACAACGCAGCTCCTTGGTGGTCGCGGCCACATTCGATGAGAAGCTTCATGACCACAAGGTTGTTGCTGGAGTAACAACCGCTTCCTTCGCTGAGGGGGAACTTCCTCCTCTGAATCACTTAAACAATTAGAGGGGATGATTCAGACGTCCGTTCTGAGATTCACTCCCATTGTAGGTCTTTGACAGGTCACATTTCAGACTGAAGCTCCACGAAAATCCCTGACCTAGACCAGCACGCCTCCTGGAGGGTCTGGAGACAGAGGAGCTGCAAACCGATGTGCATGACGCAGCCCATCAGAGCGGTGCCCAGGAACAGTGCCCTTGGGCCCGGAACCAGCACCCTCTGGGTCAGCCGGAACACCCTCCCTCTGTGCCCCTTTTGTCTGTAGCAGGTCCTCAGTCAGCGCTCTGAGTTGGCCATGCCAGGGAGACATGCCTACCTGTGTGCACAGGAGTGCAAATGAGTCTGCCCGTGTGCACGGGAGTGCAGATGAGCCTACCTGTGTGCACAAGAGTGTGGATGAGCCTACCTGTGTGCACAGGAGTGCAGACGAACCTACCTGTGTGCACAAGAGTGTGGATGAGCCTACCCGTGTGCACGGGAGTGCAGACGGGCCTGCCCATGTGCACGGGAGTGAAGACGAACCTACCTGTGTGCACGAGAGTACAGACGCGCTCACTCTCCTCCCTGCCCCGCACGCTGTTGAGGCTGATTTCGTATTCGGTCGCTGGGTGCAGCTTGGTGACGGTGAACTCTGTCACAGTGTTGGGCACCACGGAGCTGTCCAGCCGCCCCACTGAGGAGGAGCAGAAGCCACAGTCAGTGTTCGGGGGAACCACGTTGGCACAGCTCTCGCTACAGTCTGAGAGGAGCTCCCGGGAGCCCCGGGTCAGGACGCACGGATGGGTGCGAGGCTCAGAGCCCAGTGGAGACTGCGTCCTTCACCAAGGCCACGTGCACCACTAAGGACCGGCAGGATGCAGGCCAGGTCTGGCCAATGTCCTCTGACTCCTAACTCGGCCTGAGTGGCAGAAACAGGGCCACCGTCACTGCGGTCCCCTCTGAGCCTCCACCTGGTTCAGCCGGGTCTTCAGGTGTCTGCCCCCCACTCCCACCCAGGGCTCTAGTCCTAGGCTTCGCTCTTTCAGGAACCTGCACATCACCCTGGCTCTTGGCAGATACTTGTAGGGCTCTTTGCGCCTCACGACCCTGCCTAGGTAACTGTGACCCATTCCCCCTGCCAGTGAGGGGCCTACTTTCTGGGTGAATGTAACGAGGCCTTTTATGACCCACCGCACTCATTCTGTTGGGACGTGCCACCCGGTGGAGAAAATGTGCAAGCGGGGTGACGCCCCCTGGGGTGCGCTGCCTCCCCCACAACAGCCTCTCTCAGCTCCAGACCCCATGCATCGTGGGGAAACCGAGTGGCGTCCTTACCTTGTGTCGGCCGATAGGACACTCGGTAGTAATCAAAAGACGCGACAGGGGGGCTCCAGGAGACCACCACGGAGTCCTTGGTCACATTGCTGATTGTGATGTCTTTGGGGGGATCGATCCCTACGAGGGACCCGGTGGTTGTGGGAACAGACAGAAAGCAGGGGTGAGAAAGGAATCTCCACCCCTGGCGTCATGCGGACCAGGAGCTGGTGGCATCCCAGGGACAGACAAGACCTTGCTGTGCGCGGGTGCCCTGGGCCCCATGGTCCGGATGCAGTCCCCCCGCAACCCCGCAGGGAAGGCCCAAGCCACGGTTGCGGAGGACAGTTTAATGACGTGAAGTCACGCTGGCAGGCTCTGCGCCTGTGCAGCCACAGTCACCTGCCGACGGCCACGGCCAGCTGCTGCCTTTCAGTCTGTTGTGTGTTCTGCTTGGAACTCGGAGACCCATGTCTCTTGGGCAAACCCAGCTCTGTCTCTCTCTCTGGTTTTTGTAGCTGCCCCTTTGGGTCCATTTGGAAGAACGGACTATTGACTGGAGAGGGATTTCAGAGCACAAGCCCAGAAAAAGTCCACTTTCCTAGACTGTGTTTCATGTTCGCTGTGTACTCCATTCTTTCTGCGACTGCTGGGGTATCACAGGATGGAAGCCAGGGGAGGGTTTAATCCCCTCGTCCAGCCGTGAGTCCTGCTCAGGCCGCGGCAAACTGGCCCGCGCTCGTGTCCTCGCCCGCCTGCGCGCTCATATTTGGGAGTGTGTTCGGGAATGATGAGGTGAGCGTGGGCCAACCCGTCTCACGGTGCCCATGTTTCCCAAACAACACGCAGACCCCGAGAGCAGGGTTGAGTTCTCAGAGCGCCAGGCCCCCCGCCCCCCAGGTGGAACGCAAGTCCGTCGGATCCTGGGGAAGCCCCCGCGGCACCGGTGACCTCCCTGAGCAGTCAGGAGCTGGCTCCCCGGAGTAGAAGCAGAGGTCCCCTTAGTGGAGAAGGGTTTCCTCTCGGGGCTGAGCTCCCTCCTGGGCGCTCTCCCAGGCTGCTGCAGGAGCACCTCTGGACCGACCCACCTAAGCCCTGTCTGTCTCCTCAAGGTGCTGGGTGCATCCTGCCTTCTAAACGGCAGTTTCCCACCTTAGACATTTAGAGCAACTCTGGAGGGAGTGGCTTTTGCACAGCAGCTCACAGACCCTCTTCGGCTGCAGAGTGGGGCAGGCTCCTTCCTACTCCGTGGGTGTTTCACTGCGTGTGTTCCACGGGCTCGTCAAAGGCTCCAGGGGGACCCCCTCCCCACCTGCTGTCCAGCCCTCCGGCCTCACCTGTGGTGATGGAGCCCACGATGGGCTCAGAGGTCACGGTGCCATGGACTGCCACCAGGTTCACGATGTACTCGGTGGCTGGCTGCAGCCCCATCAGGACAGCGTGCCTCTTGGTGGCATCCAGGGACACCTCCGTCATCTCATCCTCCTCGTCCCGGGGGCTGTAGTTCAGAATGAGTCTGTCTGCTGGGGGGGAGGGGTCACTCCAGGTGATGTTCACGCTGGAGGAGGTCACGTGAGAAAAGTGCAGGTGCGAGATGGGGCGGAAGCCTGCAAGGCAGAGGAGAGGGGAGGTTCTGAAGCCCACGCAGGGGGCGGGGCGCTGATGAGGACCCCCCCGCCCCCACTCCCAGCTGAGCCAGAGGTCCCGCCCCTCACGCTCCAGTCCTGAGCACACTGGGGCGGGTGGGGGGTAACTCCAGCATTACCTCCGAGTTATTTATAATATCGACCCTGGATTTAAAACCTGGGAGGAGTTTAACACGATCCCATGGATCTTCTGAACGCCCTGACTTGGCGCAGGTGGGGCAGATGGGCAGAGCCAATCACTCCACCTGTCTGGGCTGCACGGAAGCAGGCGCGTACTCTCAGGCCCGCGGGGAGCTTTGCTCCCCTCTCCCCTTCCCCTCCAGCGGGTCCCTCTTGACGATTCATGAGTTTCTCCTCCATCTGTTCCTCCTCGGCCCGCACCCCTCCTTTCTCTAAGTGACACGGGGCACGGGAAGAGGGGGCTGCCGGGTGACCCGCTCCCGCGGAGGTCTGTGGGTCCCTGAGTGCAGCTGGGCTGCTGCCCCCGGGTACCTGTGAAGGCGTCCACGGTGGACTCCAAGCTCTGCTGCCGACCCCGCTCGGCGGCGATCGAGATGATGTACTCCGCCCCGGGCTCCAGGTCGGTCAGGGTGTGCGTGCTCCTGTCCCTGGGCACGGTGACCTCGGAGGCGATCCCCGAGGACGGGGTGAAGGTGATTCGGTAGTGGTCGATGGGGCCGCTGGCCTTGGTCCAGACGAGGGAGATGGAGGTCTCCGAGGAGGCCGTCACCGTGAGGTCCCGAGGGCTGTCCAGTTCTGCGGACAAGCACACGGAGCCCCCTTACCGCCTGCCGTGACGCCTAAGCTCTCAGCTGGCCCGCTGGCCACCAGGATCAGCCGGGCAGTGCCGACGCACCTCACTCACGTCTTGTTGAGCACCTCCCCTTTGAGAGGTGGCCAGGGGCCGGGCCAACAGAGGCGCGGTCTGCAGAGAGGCTGCGGGTGTTCAAGCTCCCCGATTGCACCGGCCCCCAGCCGTCCTCAGTTAGCCGATCGGGGCAGCACAGGAGCCACAGGCAGGGCTGCGCCGTTCCTGGCAACAGCGGCCACCTCTGTTCCTCAGGTACAACGCGGGGCTTGCGCCTCCAGCACTGCGGGGACTTTGAAATTTACCCGGGACTTGGAAGTGAGGCTGCTGCAGCCAGAGCAGTCAAGGTCTCAAGTGGGCGTCTCCAGGGCCCTCGGGTTTCTCGGGTTGTTTCCACGCCCACACCTGCGCCCCTCTGGCCTTTCTGAGGGCTTCTGTGGCACCGCTGAGGGACAGCCCACTCTGCCTGCTGGGGGGGGGGGGGGTGGTCTAGGGGAAATACGGCCCGCTCTGGTGCCTGCTTGTTTGGGAGTTTCCACTTCTGCTCCGGACAGCGCTGGGCCCCCCTTGCCCATGGAGGGCCGTGCACAGCCGGCCGGGGGAGAGGGCGGGGCTCCATCCTGGATGTCAGATGCCAGGGGTCAGACGCAGGGACTCAAAGGGCTGCAGGTGGATGCTGTTCCCACTGTGAGCTGTCGCCCAGGGACCTGCTCTCTGGGGCACCGCCCTGGCCAGGACAAGCCTCCCGGCTCCTGGGGACCACGGGGTCTCCTGGCCTTCCGCACCGACTCGCCTACTCACCCGTCCTGGCGTTCATGGTGGCCGGTATGCTTTGCTGCGAGTTCATGACAGCAGATATCCCAACGCCGTACTCGGTGCCCGGCACCAGATCTGTCGGCAGGCGCAGAAACGGGCGTTATTCTGAGTGTGTGTCAAGGGCGGGAAGGCCGAGAGGAGGGAAGCGAATGGTCTTAGCCTGCTGCTCAGCTCTCGTGTTTAGTCCTTCCTGAATCCCCCCTGACTCTATCAGGAGACCCCAAGTTCACCACGTAGGAAATCCATGCTCGGCCAACAGGACGAACTGGCCAGTGCAGGGCCTCCTTCTGCTGTTGGTCTCCTTGCGGAGGCAGGGGCTCCCCTTGTCTGTGACCCTCAGAAGGGCGCCCTCCTGTGGACGGTGTTTCTGTGGCACGGCGGGCGAAGGGGCGCCCGGCCTACACTGTGCATGGTGGGGGGCGGGGTGGGATCTACAGGGACCGTGTGGACACGGGCCTTTAGAGTGTGTCCGGGTGTTGCACGTGAGGACCAAGCTGCAGCTTTGGCAGGGAGGCCCCACGGGGACGCCCGGGTCTCTTTGAGAGAGTGACAGCGCGTGGTCTTTCTCTCTGAGCATAGGGCTGTCTGTCACTAGGGTTCCACCCTCAGGGCCTAGTCACTCCCCGAAGGGTCCATCCGCTAAACGTGGGATGGCTGTGACGTCTGAGTTTGGGGGCGGGGGACAAAAACACTCGGTCCGCAACACGTGGCTGTCTCCCCTTGTGTCTCTGCTCCCCGCTTCTCCTAAAGACACCGGTCACGGTGGACTTAGGGCCCTCCAACCCGTTACGACCCCATCTTAACTTTATTTCCTCTGTAAAGACCCCAATTTCAAATAAGGTCACATTCACAGGTTCCAGGGGAGGTGGGTTTTGGGGGGAACCCTTCAAACCAGTACACCCTCTTTTTATTAAAAAATAAAACTAAGGCAAAGAGTAAGCCAGTGACCCACTGGAGATGACCCTCAGGCCTCTGGTCTCGGGGTTCAGGGCTTTCAGGAGGACAAAACATCCCACCCGTCCCCAGAGCAGCTGTGACACCCTCGGCATCCCTGGGGTGTCGGGATGATTCTGGGAGGAAAGGTGAGGACGGGGCGAGGCTTCCTGAGCCAGCGGCTTGGTTGCACGAGCGCCGAGGGCAGCGGAGGCCGTGCACGGGCCTGCCCCCCCGCCCGCCGTGTGGACTCTGCACAGGCTCTGCAGCCACTGCCCCCACGCTTGAGCATGGCAGGATCTCCCAGGCCTCCCTGACCCGGCTTCCTGGCAGGAAAGCATCCGGAGCAGCCTTTTCCCTCCCTCGAACCAGCCCTGCCCGTTCCCAGCCCCCAGCTCTTCCTCCGCAGGGGCAGGGCCCGCACTGCAGGCGGAGGTGAACCCTGAAGTGGGACAGAGTTGGAGGTCAGCCAGCCCTCCCCTGGCATCCCGGCTCTGCCCCTCTCCACCTGTGTCCCTGTGACCACCCACTGTCTGTACGAGGGGATGAATAAGTCTCAGCCTCAGAGGGTCCCTGTGAGGACGAAGCGAACCAACGCGTGTCAAGTTCAGTGCCCGGCTCCCCACGGCAGTAGCCGCTCTTCTCGCTCCCTTGCCCAGAGAACCACTCCAAGACGCCGAGTCCCTTCCCCGGGTGCTCCCAGGCAGGTGCGGTCGGCCCTCGGCACACCTGCTATCCGTTTTCTGAGGCTTAGCCTGGTGGCCCCGATGAAACCCACGACTCGGGGAGGCCAGGCGTCAGCGGGGAGCGGCCCCTGGCAGGGCCGACCCTGGCGCCAGACTGACGCGGTGACGCGGTGCCCAGACCTGCTCGAAGCACACATCCGTCCGTCCCCGTCACGAGTCCCAGGCACGTCCTCGGTGGGAGGAATCAGGTCACCTTTGGGACACAAGCTACTTTTCCCGGGCAACTGATTGAGACCTCCAATGGCCCATAACGAAGTAGAAATTCTGTGACATAGACGGAGGGCGACGGGTCGAGCGAGGGGGTAAGACAGAAATCATCCGGTGCCGAGCGGACCTGACACGCGCTGTTTTCCTCCGAGTTCCTTATTTATGAAGCTAAAATGAAACGCTCAATAATTCACAGTGGAATCGTCTTCCTGCAGAACGCCGTGGAGCGGAATTTCAAGTGCCCGCTTCCCAGGCCTTCCGTCTGGGGAGCAGCGGGGAGGCGGGGCCGGCTGTATAGGTCTCTCCGCCCGCCGCTTCCCTTTGATTTTCGGCAGCTCTCCTCCCGGCTGCCCGCGCGGCCGGCGCTTTTCGCTGGCAGGGGAACGCAGCTCCGCCGAGGAAGGAAGGAAGGAACCGAGCATTCGAGGCGCGGGCAGCTCACTTCTGCCTGGGCACGCAGGGGGCTCCGAGGGATTTCTCCTGCCGTCAGCTTCTCGCTGCTGTCTCTCAGTGCTGCCCTCCTCTCTCCTTCCAGCTCCCGCACGTGGGGCGCAGCCGTGGCTCTGCTCCCTGCCTCCACGGTGGCTCAGAAAACTCGCCCCGGAGGGAGCCGCCCGTCTCCGTCTCCTGTACCCCCTCCTCTGCTCCGCGTGGAGGTCGGCGCTGACCTCAGCCCTCGCTGCACGCCCGTTCCTCTCCGAACCCCTGTGCACACGCGTGTTCCCTTGCCAGTGGTTACCGAGAGGCTCCTTTCTGCCCGGCACCGGGCTATGAACTCGGGATGCCAGGGGGAGCTGAAGGGACAGCGCCCGTGCCCTTAACGAGATTTCAGACTCTGTCCTGAGGGAGACAGCTAATTACTCCTTGAGCACCTATGTGGTGCTAAGCACGGAGCTGCATGCCACGGGGAGTCGGGGACAGCAATGAAGACGAGCCCCGGCTGGTGTGGCTCAGTGGGCTGGGCATCGTCCCGCCAACCAAAAGGCTGTGGGTTTGGTTCCCGGTCAGGGCACATGCCTGGGGGATGTGATTGATCCTGTTAGGGCGCTTTTGGGGGGTGACGGATCGATGTTTCTCTCTCTGTCTCTATCTAGCTTGCTCTCTCTCTGGAGTTAGTGGATATGTCCTCGGATGAATGTTTTTTAAACGATTTTATTTATTTATTTTTAGAGAGGGAAGGGAGGGAGAAAGAGAGAGAAAGAGAGAGAGAGAGAGAGAGAAACATCAATGTGTGGTTGCTGGGGGCCGTGGCCTGCAACCCAGGCATGTGCCCTGACTGGGAATCGAACCTGCGATGCTTTGGTTCGCAGCCTGTGCTCAATCCACTGTGCTACACCAGCCAGATGGATGAGCATTTTTTAAAAAATGAAAGAAAAACAGTGAAGAAGAAAGGGAGGGATGGAGAGAGGGGTAAGAACCGGAGGAGGGTTGCTGGGCGTCTGATGGTCAAGGACGTTGCTGGTGTCTGCAGTCCCTGAGAGAGCCACACCTGTCAGCCCCTTCCCCACCCCTGCGGCTCTGCTTGGGGGGTGCTCCTGAGGGGCAAACACAGGCCCCGAGAGGTCCCTTCCTTGGCCAAGGTCACGAAGACGCTCATATACAACAGAAAGATGGGGTTGGGACCCACGCCCTTTGTTCTTCCTGGCCCACCACAGCATGGTCCCCCACCCCTAAAACGCGTGCAGGCTGGAAGAGCGGAGTGGAGTGAGCAGACTGGTACTGGGGGTCCCTTTGGTGCTCCGCCAGGGGGCGCTGACTAAGAAACCGTTTCGGGAGTAGGGCTGCGATCCACACGGGCTGAGGAGGACGGAGATGGCTTTCTAGAGAAGGGGCGAAATGGAAAAAGGGAGAGGGAGGCAGGTGTGGAGTTCTCCCGTGGTCGGGACAGGGAGTGGTGAGCCGCGGGAACTAGCCAGTTCTCAGCAGCCACGCAAGGACCGAGGGCGACAGAGGCAGGACAGCCAGCTTCCCCTGCGAGCAGGAAGCAGCGGGAGCCGGGGAAACGGGACTGCTGTCTCTTGCCTGCAAGGGCAGGAGGGAGACACCTGGCCACGGCAGGCTTGGCTGGGTGCAGGTGGATGCGCAGAAACCCACGCTCTTTCCAGCTCTGGGCCTGGGCTCATCTCCCGCGCTCTGGGCCACCCAGGCCTGCCGGACGGCGGTGGGGGGTCTGGTGGGCCCCACCCAGTGCATCTGCAGGTCCCCTGCCCTCAAAGGCAGGACGGATCCCGTCCCCCAAGGACTTCGCAGCCGTTCTTGTAGTCTTTAGAGACATGATATTATTATATTTCAGTTTTCACGCTAGTCTCCTCATTAGACTCTCTTAGGTCTTTGGGTCAAGGGGTTCAATTTTTTGTATTTTAATCCAGTATGCAGCCCAGCAGAGAGATGTGCATACACAGTGCAGAGACGCCGGGGCGGCCCGGGTGGGGGGAGTGTCGGGGAGACCTCCGAGAAAGCGTGCCGGACCTGGGTTGAAAGGACCGAGGCACGTTTGGAGGGAGAAGAGGGAATACAACGTGCAGAGGCAGATCTGATGAAACAGTCCATGACAAACCAGGGCCCCTCCTCGGGAGATTTCCAGCAGTGGAGTTGGGGTGCCAGAGGCTCCCAGGTGGGGGCGTGTTTGGAGACTGAAATCTGGAGTCGCACCAGAGAAGCAACAACCAACCCCCTTTTCCATGCAGGGCAGGGCGAGCCCCCGGGCTCCCCGTCCTGATCTCCATGGGGGGCGGGGGGAGGGTGGGCATTCTCCCGAGTCCCCTGCATGAGATGAGGCAGGTCTCCCATGAAGCGGGACTTCCTCAGAGGACCACAGCACCTCTCCCTGCCTTCTAAGCACTGCTGATGCTCAGGCACCAAGAGAAGCGGCCAGGGCCACGCTGACATTAAGGAAGGGACTGGCCCCGAAACCTGAATTTAAAAACCTTGGTACCGGTACCAAGGGATGCCCGTGAGGCCGTGGCTCTTCACCCCTGTCTGCGGGGACACCCTGTCTCTGGCGGCCCCCTTGCCCCGGCCCTTTACCACGAACAAGGGGACGGACACCTTATGTGCCAGCTCTGGAGAGGACGAGGGCTGCGGACGCCCTTTTCCTCCTCTCTCCTGCTTGGGGCCCCGCAGCCCGCTCCCCACTGGCTGGCCCCTGGAAGGCGGTGTCCTGTCAGAAGGTGCCTTACCAAAGTGACCACTTGGGGGCACTGTGACTTTGCCCACAGGAGGCCGAGCACAGTCTGGGCCCCGCCTGGGTGTCAAGTGCACCACCCGACTCCTCCTCCTCCGCAGAAGGAGGGCCCTGAGGGTCTGGCACCCTGGCTGGTGGGCTGGTGTCGGTGTTCAGCCCTGGCACCTCAGGGGCAAGGGGCAGCCAGTGCCTTGCTCAGCCCTGATCTGCCACATGGGCTCCTCCAGGAGTCTCGGATTTCTCCATGGCAGTCCCTCCTGTGGACACGCACATCTGCCTATGCCTCCCGGGGAGCCCACCTTCTGACCACCAGACCCCCAGGAGAAGATGGGTTCGATAGCACCCTTCATTCCAGCAAGCAGAGGAGCAGGCTGGAGGTGGCAACTCCCGTGGCCTGGCTGGGCCAGAGGGGGGGTGCAGCTCTGCCGAGGGTCCGGGCTTTCCTGTAGTTCTGTGTCGTTCCGTGAGGTCTGGGTTTTCGGTCGGCGTCCTGCAGGTGAGGTCGCGGTGGTCACACTCAAAGAGGGGCAGCTGGCTGGGAAGTGATGTCAGGGAGCATGCAGGTAGGCGCCCCATGGGCTGGGCCAGGGGTGTGATGATCGGCCCTGGGGCGCTGGGGTCAGCCCATGCTCACTGGCCATCGACCGGGCCTGCCTCCTGCTGCCTCCCGCTGCATGGTCCTCAAGTGGGGGCTCCTGGTCATGGGGGAGGAGCAGGCAAGGGGGTGCCGACGGCTGAGGACGGACACTTTTCCCTTCTTAACGCAGCAGCCACGGTCCTTTCCGATGGCAGGTTGGCGGGGCCACCCCGGAGGCCGAGGCCAGAGCAGGGCTCCCACTTTGCACCGGCCCCCGTCAGGGCCTTCTGACCAGGTTCCAGCCAAGGACGGGAATCTCCTCCCTCCCCCCTCCCTCCCTCCACTTCATGGTCTGCCATTTTGCACTGCTATCCAGAAAATAGTGGGCTGAGTGGCTGAGTCTAAAAAAAAAAAGACTTATTACTGAGGACACAGAAGCCACCAGAGTGAAGAAATAACATCATTGTGGACACGGAGCCTGTCGTTCAAAACAAGCCCATGCTCCAGAGGGGACTCGCTGGGCACCGCCTGGAGGGAGGAGCAGACAAGTCGTGTTTGGTGTGTGGCGCCCCCGCCTGGCCTCTGTGTGGCCCGGGCTGAGGTCGGGGCAGGGGGAGGGGGGTGGGGGGTGGGTGCCGTGAGTCCTCTGCATGACTCGGAGACCCCAGGAGTCAGGAAGGGCCTGGGGTCCGCAGTGAGGGGGTATGCAGGGGCTTCAGAGATGGGGCTTCTGCCGGGAAGAGGAAACACGGGCGCCAGAGGGCTTTCGGGGCGCGTCAGCAGCGAGAAGTAAGGGTGTGACCTTGCACCGGGGGAAGGCCAGGCCGCCACGGACCCGGCTCTGAGCTGCGTGGGGATTAAAAGCCACCCAAAGCCCAGGGGCCACAGAAGGTACACGCTGGGTGCCAGTCCCGTCCTAAGTGCCTGTGTACACAGACACGGGCGGTTTCACTCCGTCCTCACCACGACCCTCTGAGGCAGACACGGCGGCCTTCAGGCCAGGAACCTGAAGACATTTATTTGCCCAGGGGCGCACATCGGTGAGGTGGGCCTCAAACCTGAGCGGCTGCTCCCTGCCCAGGAGCGCACGGGCAGCCCCCTCCCTGGGGCTCCTCTAGAGCGCAGGCCCTGATTGGGTAGAGCAGGGGGGAGGGCCCTCTCCCCTCTCCCAAGACACGCCCACGCCGAGAAGGAAGCGAGGGTCCCCACTGCGCCACACCCGGAACCATCCGTCCCCACCACCAGCCTCAAGGGAGTGGTCTGCTGCGTCAGAGGTTCTCGAACTCACTGAAGACACGAGCGCACGAGAGCCTCTCTGGACGCTGGTGGCGTCCTCCCCATTTTCCAGGTGGTGAACCGGGTTTAGGAAGGTGAAGCCGGTGGCACCGAGTCACGCCGGACGTGGCGTCCCGGGGGCGGGCCCTCGCCACGTTCCCCTGAGCAACACGTTCTGTGAAAACTGGGGTGACAGAGGGAGACCCTCTGCGGGGAGCACCCCCCCCCCACTCCTTCTGACAAAGGGACAGGGAGGGTGCAGGTGGGGACTGGAGGGATTGCTGCAGGTGAGCTCGCCCTGCCCTTCCCACTCTGACTGGCGTCTCGTCTTACAGATGCAAGTAGCGTGCTGGGAACCAGAAACGAGTGGGAGTGGGGGGGCCCTGGGAGGCTGATAATCTCCGGTCTTCAGCATCCAAGGTGGGGAGTGGGTGCAAATCCACAGCTGTTCGGAGCTGGGATGAAGCTTCTCCCTCATTTTGCCTCCCCCCACCCACGGCCCGCCACGGCCCGCCCTCCTGTTTCCCCAGAGGCCCCCGCGGGAGAGCCAACAGCCCTTGTAATTTGCATCTCAGCAAGTACAGACATACTTGATTTCCTTCTCTGCCCATAAACTCTTCTTAAGTCACATAAAGCCATTTGCCTTTATAAATCTCCCCAGCAGTGAGCTCCCTGGAATAATTATGAGTAATATATATTTGTAGGTTAATCTCATCAGCCCGACTCTAATCAGAAAAATCGACCTCTCCAAGCCCACTCCTCGATAATCATTTCTCCTTTCCTCGTGAGTCCGCGGCGTGGACGTCTGGGCTCCCTGGGCAGGGCGCAGCCGCGGAAGGGGGAGGCTCGTGGCTGGGGCTCAGGGCTGCCTCCGAGCGGCCGCCGTGCCCCCGGCTGGTCTGTGAGCCCGGGCGAGCTTCCCAGCACCCTGAGCCTCAGCGTCCGCACCCACGAAATGAAGGTGCTGCCTTCCCCCACGAGGCTGTGCGAGTGAA
The DNA here is from genome assembly GCF_004126475.2 of Phyllostomus discolor. NCBI lineage: Eukaryota > Metazoa > Chordata > Mammalia > Chiroptera > Phyllostomidae > Phyllostomus > Phyllostomus discolor. Next base: position 20,988,132 of record NC_040916.2, on the reverse strand, counting down.
GTGAGCCGTGACCCCCTGGAGGTGTCTGGAGGAACACGGGTGACCGATGGAGGTGGGGTCTTTTCCTGCTGGTTGAAGGGGACGATGGCTAGGACGTGACTGGGTTCTTCTCAATGTCTCTCAGGCGTGTGTGGTGCATCCGCTGTCCAGCAACTAGCCGTCGTCCTTGGAAACCGCTAATCTCCACATCAGCCCGAGGCTGTGGGCAGGGACGGGCTGTGCCTGGAGTCAGCTCCCTCCCGTGTCATTTCAGCTTTGTGGTTCAGCTTCATTTCTGTGGACGTCTCCAGCGCTCTGGAAAGGCCCCTCCGCCAGCTGGTCCGTCCCTGCTACATCTCATTCACCCCCATTAACCTGCTTGGTCAGCATATCTTTTCATCTCCTGGCTGTGTTTTCAGGAGCGCGTCTGCCCGGAGAAAGGCATTTATTATGTTTACTTTAACTGGCCTCATTTGGCAAGGCGGTCTGGGATCTCAGCGCAGGAGTACAACAGCTCTGATTGCCGTGCCCTTGTTTACCGGAGGAACTCTTCGCTGCGTGTCCCTGGTCTGCGGAGACGGCAGATGCTTCTGTGGGAGCCAGGACACAGCCAGCCGGTCTGTGCGCGGCAGCCGTGCAGCTGTGGCCTCTGTATCCCCGCACTGCCCCGCACTGCCAGTCCTCGGCCCTCAGGGAAGTCCTCGAGGCAGGCCTTGGGTGGGGGTGTCTAAGCCCCTGGAGGGGCACTGTCTGGGCTCCTATCCCCATGGGGACAGGGCATGCTCCCAGCCGGGCATCATGGTGATCTTGACCATCATCTTAGAGCATGGCACCGTCGTCTCTCTCGCTGACTCCAGTACAGCCTCGTGACCAATCTCTGCCTCTGGCCTTGACCCCTCGTCCCTTCCCCACTGCAGCTACACAAACCTAGGCGTTGCGTCCCCTTCCTTAAAATCCCTCAATGGCCCCCACTCCCGCTCTGCATAGGGTGTGGAAGGCCTGCCCGTGCTCTCACCTTGTCACTACCTTTTGTCACCCATGCCCCAGTCACAGTGAACATTCACAGCTCCGTCCCACCATCCCTCCATCCTGCTATCCCTCCGCTGCTAACCTAGAACCTAGGAAGCCCTAGGCACTGTGCCGGACACTGGGGAGCCAGTGATGAGCAGAAGCAACCATGGTCCACCCCCCACGGAGCTTTCGGTTGAGGGAGGACGGTGACACCTGAACCATCCCACCACGAGTGTGCAATGACAAAGTGAGGGGTGCTGGGAGGACGGTGGTACCCAGGGAGATAAAGCTGCAGGAAAGACGACCTGACTTCGCCTGGGGACCAGGGAGGCTCCCCAAAGAGACAAGGGAACCGAGAGCTGAGAGGGAAGCAGACGTAACTCACGAAGAGGTTTGGTACGTGAGCCTGAGATGCAGTGGGAACCACATGGAAACCCCACTGCTGCTGGAGGGGGAGGTGTTTGAGGGACAGAGAGAGGGGCGCCTGTGGGCCTGGAGCCCGGGGAGCGCCAGGGCACACGGGAGGGATGACGGGAGGGAGACGGCGGGAAGACCAGGCAGGACTGTGCGGGCTCTGCTGCGGCCTGGGGTTCATCCCAAGAGCAGCAGGGTCCCTGAAACGCAGGCGTGTGGGATGGCGTGATGAGACATGTAAGACAAGACGCGGCAGTAGCTTAGGCTGGCCGCCGGCATGCAGTGGAGAGCCGCAGACACACATGGTGTGGCAGGTGCTCGAGAGGTGAAATCAGCGGCATCGGCGGGGGTCGGAGGAGGGGCAGGCGGGCTGGGGGGAGCGGAGGAGGGGCAGGCGGGCTGGGGGGAGCGGAGGAGGGGCAGGCGGGCTGGGGGGAGCGGAGGAGGGGCAGGCTCGGGAGCCGGGGCTCACTCACCGGCGAGGGTGGCTCTGGTGGTCGGGCCCATGCCCTCGGGCACCAGCAGCTCGTGGTACTGCTCGCCCGCCAGGGTGCTGTACACGACCTTGTACTGCCGGACCTCCGCCTCGCTGTTGTCCCACTCGAGGTCGAGGCTGGTCGCCGTGCGGGAGCCGACCCGCAGGTTCTTGGGGGCGTCAATCTCTGCGAAGAGCCAGGCGTCAGCAAGGCCGCCTGGGGCGGCGGGGCGGCGTGCGTTCTGCGTGCATCTGGAGCCCGAACACGCTCTGCGGTGACAGCCCCCACGTCCCGACACTCGGCCTCACGCATGAGGCAGACCCCGGGGGCAGCCCCTCAGCCGGGTCGGCCAGGACAGGCCCGCGAGCAGCGTGGAGAGTCTTGCTCGGGAGTGAGACACCCACAGGTTCCCTCTTCCCCCGTGGCGTGCGGAGTTCCCAGTCGTGTTCTAGAAATGTGAACGGGACCCTGTGCCTCGTGAGCGTGCAACGAAGCAGGGAGAACCCCGGCAGGAGAAAATCGGAGACCGCGTGCCCAGGACCGAGACGGGCTAGCGTGACATCGAACCTGACCTCGGGCCCGAGGAAGACGGCCGAGGGCGAGGGTGGGAGGCGGCCTTCCCCGGGCTCAGCCGCACAGACGCTGCTGGGAGGTCTGCCGGTTGGAAACGCTCTAGACCGGCGCTGGCGAAAGCAGGTTTATAACGGTTCGTGTGGAAACATGTATCATGCAAGAGTAAATAACAACATAAGTGTAAATGGTTTCACGGGACGTGGTGGGAAGGCTGTGGGCTTTGGAGCCAGGCCCCCGCTCGAGCCCCGGCTCTGCCGCTTGCTGTAGGGGGGCCGAGGGCGAGCCGTGTCCCCTCCCTGGGCCTGGACGGCCACGTCTGTGAAATGGGCTAATAAACCCGACACGGTAGGGGGTTGTCGCACAGGTCGGACGATGCAAGTGCAGCGCACGGCGTGGTGCCTGGGGGGAAAAGAGGTGCCCGAGCCCCGGGCGGACTCTCTGCTGCCGCCAGAGCTCTTCCCGGGTCCCGACAACACGCCTGCTCTCTGGGGACCGGCGTGTCCTGCACCGAGGAGACCAGCACCACTGCGGCCTCTCACAACCCCGGGGGCCGCGTCTCCCTCCCAGGACCCGTCATCTCAGGCTCACTTTGGCAGACAGAGCACAGGCAACCTACAGGGTTACCAGGTAATAGGCACTGTCAAACAACAACACCAACACCAACAACAACAACAACAACGACCCAGAAACAAAAAATCCCTGCCACCTACAAAGTTCTAAACAGGTCTTGTCTTTGAGACCAGGATTTAACTGGGGGGGGCCCGGCGTCTGTGCTGAGGGAACCGGGCGTGCGCTGCTCTGACGTGCAAGCGCCGGGCCAGTGTCCCCCAGCTGTTCCCGGGGAGGACGTGGCCGCGTGCCTCCCTCCGCGAGCAGCTGCTGGGGCGAGGGGGGCTCCCTTCAGCGATGTGAACTGGGCGAACCTTCAGGCAGGTGTGTGTGTCTGCAGCCTCTCTCCCCGAGAACAGCGGCGCCTCGCTCAGCGTGGCTTCAGCACGCGGAGGCGTGCGTGGGTGTTGCTCCTCCGCATGAGGGTGGGGAGAGGGGCTGGGACTGGGAGGCGCCTGGGAGGGCCACTCCGCACCGGGTGCTACTGGGTCTCCCGCCGGAGGACGGGCTGGGGCCAGGCTCTGCCCTGGGCTCGGGCTCTGTGGCCTGACCGGGACCCGAGGCAGAGCGAGTTAGGGCTGTGGTTACGGCGGGGTCCGGCACCGGCTCTTCAAAAACCCCAGACCTTGGAAATAACGGTTTTCATTCTCCAGTTGTCTTGCTCGCTTGTTTTGGTTTTGCCCGAAGGCCCATGCCCTAGGAACAGGGGGCAGTGTTTTCTTTGAAGGGACCCGACATTCCCAGTGTTCCTGATGCCAGAGGAGGTCATGCCCAGGGATGAGGGCTTGTTGCGGCGGCGGGGGGGGGCGTCGGGGTGGGGGCCTGTGGCTGGGTGGGGTGCAATGGTTAGCACTCCAGTCAAACGGTCTGAAGCCTGATCTCTGGGAGGGGCAGCGGGAAGGCACCCCTCTGGGGGCGAGCTGGGCTGGTCCTGGCAACCTGTCTGCAAGCCAGAGGCCATGCAAGGACCGATGTCCGGGGGGGTCCATGGAGGAGCTTAGGGCTCTGGACTCTGGGAACAGCTATGTCTAGTCTCTAAACGACGAAGCAGGTTCAGCAGCTTTCCTGCTGGACACTTGCCTCTTGCTTCCTGTGACCGACTCCCGGGCGTGGGCCTGCTGGCTGTGTGTGGCCAGGCCCTGCCTGCCTCTCAGACGCCACCGGCACTGCTGGCCCCTGCACTCGCTGGGCCAGCTGCACTGCCCTTGTCCCCGCCCCTGAAGCACTTCAAGCCGATTCCCTCCTTCGGCTCCGGGGAGGGGCGTTTCTGAACTGCTCCCTCTACACCCTCCGTTCCCTTTCCCCGCGTAATATTCACGCACGATGTGGCCCTGCGTGCTTCCTTTCTTCCTCCTCGTCCCGTTCCCCCATGGGAAGGTGACTTGTAAGAACTGGGGTCTTGTCTATCTATCGTGTTTATTCCGGAGCCTCAGCATGTACGCTGGGCAGTGCGTGGCGTCGGGCCGGTGCTCGGTGAGTGCCTGCGTGCGCAGTATCTGAAAGGACGCGGTCGGGTCTCTGTCAAGTCTGTGCCCCGAGAGCCCCCGGAGACGTCTGGCTAAAGGTCTCAGCCGCGGGGCTCCCAGGGGTGCTCGGGATGCGGCGCTGCAGGGAAACGAACGGTGTGGCTGAAACGCAGCCAGTCCTGGCTGGGAGGCCGGTGCCATCGAGTCTGAACGTGGAAGGGAATCCCAGCGAGCAGTCACTGTGGACAGGGGTGTGCCCCCAACGGTGGCGACTTGGGCCTCCGTGTTAGTTTCCTAGGGCTGCCATGGCAACCTACTGCAGACCGGGCGGCTGAGACAGTAGGAATGGGCTGTCCGGGGGACTAGAGGTCGGATCAGGAGCTGGTGGGGCTGCGTCCTCGTGGGGCCCCTGTGGGGGAATCAGCGCGGAGCTTCTCACTGGTGGCTTGCTGGCCCCTCGGGCACCGGCTGGCTCATCGAGAGTCACCCCAGTCCCTGCCTCACCTTCACAGGGCGCTCTCCCTGGGTGCCGTCCATCTCTGGGCCCAGACCCCCCCTTTCTACAGGGACACAGTCGCCCTGGAATGAGGCCCATCCTAATGACTTCATCTGATCCTCCAAGTGAGGCCCCCCCGTCTGCGCAGGTGCTGAGGGCTAGGACTCTGACATCTCTGTGGGGAACACGATTCAACTCTGGACAGGTCTGGGGCACTGGGGTTGAAGCAGCAGCTGCCGGCTGGCCAGACGCCCCCGTGGCTGCATCAGCCCCTCGAGGGACGGATGCTCGGACAGCAGGCCTCCCACGGGCACAGGGCTGCGGTGGGACAGGGCAGGGCTGTCCCGCAGGGGCCTGGGTTTCCTCGGGCAGCTCCCTCTCTCTCTCCTGTCGGCCTTGGGGAGTTTCCGTCAGGGCTCTGCCTCCCCAGAGCAGCCCTAAGACCCCGGCAAACGTCCCGTCCCGCTCACCAGGCGGGAAGCCCATCTCCGTTTTAATTGCCTGTGCAATCAGTGCACGCCTGGCGCTGAGGCCCTCACCTGGGAAAGCCCTGCAGCTGATTCGAATTTGAGCGGAGTTCTGAAAGGTCGGAGGCCCCACCTTGAGAAACCCGGCACTGCTTGCTCTCTTGCAGCCCGCACCTGCTACCCCGCCCCGCCCCTGGCCTGGAAGGCTGGTGGGCAAAGCTGCTCGCAGGCCCCCACCCCCACAGCCCCCTCTGCCTGGAGCAGAGCGGAGGGGCTCTATCCAGCCTGCTGGCTGCGGGAGCAGGCGTCCCATGAGCCTTTGAGACTGTGCTTACAAACGGCCGCGAGAGCCCCAGAAGCTCAGGCGGAGCCGGCTGCCGGGGTCCAGGCAGGGCTCCGCGCAAATCCAAGGGGTGCCATCGCGGTACAGCCACCACGATGGATTTACAGAGTTATTGCAGCCATTTCTGCAAACAGCAATAGAGACTCCTCTCCCCAGAACTCTCCCCAAGTTGCCATTTGGGCTCGTAATGTGGATGAGCAAACGTCTTCGAGACAAAGCTTTCATTTTACAAATGGGAGCACTGGGACCCTGGGGCGAGACTCGGGCCGGGCCACCAGCCTGGCCGGTGACGGGAGTGCACAGGAGCGTGTGCTCCAAGGACAGGCGCGTCCCTCTACTGTGCTGCAGCGTCCGCGGGGGCCCTGGGGCCTCTCGCTCCTTGCAGCATCTGGGCTGACGTGGCTGCCCCAGCGCGTGTCACCTCGCTCCCGGACATCCCTCTGGCCCCAGCCGCACCACCGCCAGCTGGCTCCTCCCCCGCCCCTCTGCGCACGGCAGCCTCACCTGTCGTGAACCGGGTGGTCGTGGCCTTGCTCTCGTTGGCCCCGCGGATGGCGCTGGCCCACACCTGGTAGCGGGAGCCGGGCCGCAGGGCCTGCACCGAGTACTGGCTCAGCGGGGGCTGTAGCCGGAAGGTGGTCTTCCCGCCTTCCCCGCCCTCCAAGCCGTACTTCAGGAGGATGAAGTCGACTTTGGCCCGAGGGGGGGTCCACTCCACGAAGGCCACGGTGTCGGAGACATCTCGCACCAGGATCTGCGTGGGCCCGTCGATGACTGGAAGGGAGGATCAGACAGAAACGGGCGTTGGAGCGATGGGCCTCTGACATCCGTGCTCTCCCTCCTGCTTCCACTGGCCTGGCCAGCCCGGGAGCGGATGCGCGTTGTTGCCCCATTTCACAGGTGGGCAAACGGAGGCACAGGAAGAAGTCTCTTTCCCAAGGACACGGTTTGGCCAAGGGGTGACGGGCCCTGGAACCCAGGGCTCCTGAGCTTCGCTGTGACCGGGCTGTGGTTTTTCAGTCCTGGCCTTCCCAGTTTGGGTGGCGGGGGCTGGGGGGCACTTCCTGGCTTGAGGGGGCCGGCGCTGCTTCTGTCTGCAGATCAAGGGACAGAGCACCGAGACCCGAGCTTCTCAGTGCCCAGCTCTGAGGAAAGACCTACGAGTCATTAGCCTATCTGAACACCGGAGACGGCCAGTTGGCTGCCGCACAGGCATCGTGAGACTCCCAAAGGGGTCCCTGCTCAGCGGTACAAACAGCTCAGTCATCCCGGCTGCCGGGACACTCCCAACACCCGACAGGCGTTTACATTTGCAACACGCAACGTGCCTTCTGGGGGAACTCGCTCTTCTAAAAAAAAAAAAAGACCTCAGTTTTGGAGCAGTCTCTGTTTCCCCACCTGTTCTTGCAGATTCCCGAGCCAGAAGGACCCTGTGGTCACACCTGGTCCCTCTAAGTCACTCAGCCTGTGTCCCTCCTGAGCCCTGGCCTCTGGCACGAAGCAGCGGAGGGGACATTGTTGTGGAATGGCGTGACGCTAGGAAACCTGGCTGGTTTCCTGGGGAGCCCCCATTCGTGGGTCCTGCACCCCCTTGGGACCCTGTTCCCGTGGAATTAGAGGGTGCGGGTGGGGCGAGGCGAGAGAGTGTAGACGGAACCCGGGAGGAGAAGGGACTCGGGGAGGAGGATGGGCACCGGTCTTCTCCACCCGTGGTACGCTGCCTGGCCCTCGCGCCCTTCTCGAACGACCACTCATCCTCCTGCAAAGGTGGGCCCGGCCTGCATGTTTACGTTTATTCCGTGACTGCAGCTTTCTGGCTGGCACGGATTCACATGAATATTCTTCAAGGGTGCGGAATGAGAACCAGGGACTCTGGTTCCCTGGCGAGTTGAACTTGGGCCATGAGAGTGGCTGTGGCCATTCTCTACAGAGTTCACGCATCAGTGGCAAATGAGAGAGAGAGAGGGAGAGTCAGGAAGAGGAGAGAGGGAAGGGGATGGTTGGGAGCTGACTGCAAGGGGTCCCGGCCATGTGATCAGGGGGTTGAACCTTCAGCCCCAGCCTTGATGGATGGTCAGTCGGTCCGTGGGGCCTGTGCACCGAAGCCTTCCTACAAATCCGGAAGGACTGGGTTCGGGGAGCTTCCACATGCCTCTGTGTCAGCCACGTCTGAACTCCACCAGGACAGAGGCTCCTTGGACCAGGACCTCTGCCTCTGTGTCTCTTCATCTGGCTGTTGATTTGTGTCCTTTAATAATGTCCTTTGTAACGAACCAGTGGTCTAGTGAGCACATGGATTTCCCGAGTTCTGTGAGCTGCTCTAGCAAATTAACTGAACCCAGAGAGGTGGCCGTGGGACCCTCCGACCTGTAGTCGGTTGCTCAGAAGCACAGGTGACTTCTGACAGCCGTCTGACCTGGAGGATAGTCTCTCGGGACTGAGCCCCCAGCCCGCTGGCTCTGCCGCTCTCTCCGGGTAGGCTGTCAGAGCCCAAGTGGATTGTGGGACACCTGGCTAATGTCGCAGAGAACTGCTTGGTGTGGGGAGCCCCCTCTCTCCCCCACTGGAGTTGGGGACAGACTTTTAGGAGCAAATATACAGAGAGAAGCAGAAATGGGTGACTTCGTGGAGCTTTTAGACAGAGAGAGTAATGCGATTCCTGACTTCCCGTTTTTCTGGTTCAAGTCTTTAGGGAGCTCAGACGCATTTCTGGCCCCGGGGGTTCCCTGAGAGGCTGCCCTTCCAGTAAATTCTCTCGTTCGCTTCAGCTGATAAAGAAGAATTTCTTCCCCGTTACCAGAGAGTCTTGACTAAGACCGACTCTGGAACCAGTCCGCCCTGGACCACCATCTGCTCTGTCTCCAGAGTGGAGTGCCTTCCCGAGCGGTCTCAGCCCGACCTTGAACCTCTCAGTGTTGCCCAGGTGGGCCTTTCCCAGGTCACCCCACCTTCCTTCTGGGTCTAGCCCAGGCCCGTTCTCTATTAAGCAGCTTAGGACTTGGGGTCCAGCGCCAGCCAGAATGAAAATCACCGGACCATTTTGGTGCCACCTGGTTTGAAGTTGGAGTCGAAGTTTGTTTTTCCTATCTGGGGCAATCACATGATTGAACAGAACATATCCAGATGTTTCCAGCATGCTGTATTTAGTGGTTTTCGATAACTCGGGCCTTTTAAAATTTTGTTGAATTTGATCATGAGCCAGGGAAATGGTCTCCTAGCTGCTGTGTAAGCATAACGCCTGGAACAGGTAGACACTCAATAAATGGGTGTTTGATAAGTGGGAGGAATGGATGAGCCTCTCCCTCCAGGAGAAGGAAGCGAAGTTCCCCTTGTGGGGGGGGGGGTAGATGTCACAGAAACTCAGGTGACCTTGTCAGGCTTTTATCCTGCAAGGCTTCCCATCCCCCCAACCCCAGTCTTAATGCATTGCCCCTATTAGAAGGTGACGGGGCGCCAGAGTGCTGTCACCGCAGGAGGTCTTGTAATTTGCATTCCCCCAACGACCTGCGGGGAAGAAGCCAGTCGGAGGGCCAATGAGGAGGCAGGGCTTCGCAGGAGGGGGCTGGTGTAGGTCAGGCCTTCGCAGGAGGAAATAATTAAACAATCGCTTTCTAAAAATAGCAGGCAGGGTTGGGGAGCCAATGGCATTTTCTGTGGCCACGCTTGGATTCGGTCTTTCCTTGGCCGCTTGGTTGAGCTATCTCATTCCAGCCGGGAGGTGTCGGCTGCTTCCCCTTGGGCCCCGACGTCTAAACAAACTCAAGTCCCGCCCGCAAAGTGAGCTGGAATGAACAGTCTTCCTGCGTTTCTTTTCATGGCTCTGTACACAAAGCCAAAATATCAACTAGGACATTTTTTTCTGAACTGGAAAAAAACTCTTCCTTGCTTTACCACACATTTCTAGATCTGGAACTTGGAATGTTCACCTCAAGAAACTTCCAAACCCCCCAAATCCTGCAGACTTTGTAACAATGTGGTCTGAGAACAAGACTGAGGGTTGGACCGTCTTCCAGGAGTGCAGCTATCTGTCTGGAAGGAAAACGCTCTGCAACCTCGATGCTCTCCTGCGCCCCCCACTGGCCCTGCCTGGAGCCACCTCCTCCCTGCAGTCTGTGGTCTGCCGCCGGTCCTCCTCGCTGTCCAGTCTCGGGGACGGCCGGGGGCCCTGACACGCTCCACGCCAGAAAGGAGAATCCACGCTGCTCAGGAAAGACCAGCTCTTCGGGCTCCAGGTGGCCCTGGGGAACTCTGGCCACAGCACCTTGGCGACCCCCACAGAGCCCTTCTGGGTTTTCTGGCTGTGGACTCTTTTCTGGAACATATCTGGATTAGAACACTGGTTGAAAAGCCTCTTTTGGGGGGAAGAAGAGTCCCCTTCTCAAAGCACAAACTCTCGACTGACTGACCGTAGAAAATGTGGAGCAGATGAGGATGAGGCTGCCTGGGTCGGAGGGGCGATGGGCACGGGGTGGGGGCGGTGCGAGCAGTCCCTGGTGGCCGGGCGGCCTTGTCACCCTGGCCTCGGGGTGCCGCGCGGAGGGGCCCAGCGCTCTAACGGAGCCTCATCGGATTCCACAGCGGTTTCAAACCAGTGTTCTCTAGATGGAGCACCAGCCCCAGCGCCTGAGGCTGTTTAGTTTGGATCCAGGGAGCACAGTATGAGTCACTAATGCAGCCTGTCTCGTTTGGCTGCACCGTGGCTCCCTTTCGGGGCCAACTCGCCCTTCGTCTGGGGCCCGTGACCGGCCTTCTTCCGTGTGGATTTCTGTTTATAAAAACTGAAGCTACACCAGGGCGCACCTGTCTCGTTCCCGAACAGGGAAAGCTGCTTAACCTCCGCATCTCCGTTCCCCCATCTATAGTACGAGGGCCCCAGAGGATACCAGATGCTGTGTATAGCTTTTGAACATGGCTTGGTGAGGGCACACAGGTATGTATCATATTTACTAATTCACAGCTTTCAAGCCGAGCAGCCTTTGCTAGCCGAGGAAATGATACGGCAATGCTCGGCACAGTTAACGAGTCAAATGGGATGGTCTTGCACGAGACGAACTGTGGGGAGGACAAGACAGATTTCGGCTGTCCCCTGGAACAGTGGCCTGAGCCCTCCTGGCTGGTTTTTAATGACGAGTCTCCTGCACTCGCCCTTCCGTGTGTGTTCTCCTCGGAGCACACGCGGCTGTGCCAGGCACACACTCTCATCAACACAGTGCAGTTCCTTTCTGAGCTTCATCCGACTTAGTTCTCCTGCCGGCTCGGCGAAGGAGGTATTACTGCTCACCCCTGTGACGTGGATGAAGGTTTGGGAAGGGTTGGATGCCTTTCTCCCAATCTCGCGGGGGGTCCCAAAGCTCCCGACACTTGGGGCTGACGAATGAGACCTCCCGATGAGTGAGTTTGGCAGCAACACGCTGGAAATCGTAACAGAATTTCCCCGTGGAACACTCTCCCGGATTGCTGTGCTTGCGAGGAGAAGCAAGCAGGAGGATGTCCCGCCCAGCACCTGGGAGAGGAGCATCTCCATCTCCAGGCACCGAGGTCGTTCTCAGCTCTGGAGACATCCTGGCACCCCCACGTCTCCCCAGCTCTGGGCGAGCCTGCAGTCCCTCCTCCCGAGGGGCCCAGGGGCACCTCCACCTGCGGAGGAAGGAGGGCGGGAGGCACTCACCGGTGGAGACGCTGGCCGAGGTGGGGGGGCTCCGGGCCTGCTCCTTTAGAGCCACCACGTTGACGATGTACTCCTCCCCCGGCTTCAGTCCCGTCTGGTTGAAGGAGGTGACATCGCTGGGGAGCTGGGCGATCACCCCTCCTTCATTGTTCTGGGGGACCGGGGGGAGGGGGAGCAGAGAAAGCAAAAGGAAGTCAGTGGGAGAGAAAGGTGTTGCAAGCACTGCGTGTGCATCGTGGGGCTGCTGTTCCTCTTCCCTCCGTGAGGACAGCGAGCGCCTGGGGGCAGGGACGACCCCCAGCGGGCTCGGCGAGGGGGCCACCTCTCTCAGGGGATTTGGCTGGTGGAGAAAATCAATTTTCAAGGACATTTCTTTGGCCTTTCCTGAGGCTACTGAGTTTGCTAATAAAAATGGGTCAGCAGGCTGGCTCTCGCCAAAGATGGAACGTTTGATGGTTAGAGTTGGCATCTGTCAGACGTGGGGGCATTCGTCATGAGGTTGGAAGAACCCTGGATGTGCGTAAACAGCTCCGTGCACACCCACGACACTCGCCAGACTAAGGCATTTCCAGGGTTGTTGTTTTTTATGAGCCAGACCTATTATTTTATGTCTGGAGTTTCTCATGGTGTTACTCTGGGTGCGAATTCATCGATGTCTGGTTTCCTGTTCACCCTAATGAGCTAGGAGTCTGTGCTGCAACCAACCATAGGTGCAGGGAAAAGAAAAAGGCAGCATGGAACAGAAAATAATTCAGAGGAGAGAGGAAGGAGACAAACTGGTGGGAGGGAAAGTAAGAAAGGTCAGTGTGATGATGTTGGGCCCCAGGTTCATTACCTGCCTGCCTCCCCGCCTGTCTGTCAGCACACACTTTCCATGTGCGTCCCTGAAAGTGGCAGAGCAGAGAGGACTGTTCTGTGACACCGTCCTTCTCCCCTATTCTCTGGGCTCTCTTCACGCTGCCTGGAGTGCCACGTATGAACTTCACAGCCATCCTAGAAATCAGTGTGGAAAGTGCGGCCCAGTGACCTCAACCTACAGATCACATCTACTCTATGCGGCCGTGTGTTTGACCTTGGCATGCCCTAGCCGGCCCTTGTTTTGCACAGGTTGAATGTAAACCAGGCAAAGCTGGCATCGTGTTTTCTGCCTGGGTGGTGGGGTGCCATGATTCTCTCTGCGTTGTTATAAACCCACCTGCCCACTACACTTTACCGGCTGTTTTAACACAAATAAGACGGTGAGTTAAGTATTGCATAGCATCTCGTATAGATGTATTGAACTTGTGATGGTGTGATTGCACACGAGAGGGAGGTGCATCCTGGTACAGGGGACACAGCCTTGGAACAGGAAGTAGACACCAGGTTCCTGGATCAAGCCTGCCACCAACTAGCTGCCTCAGTTCAAGTTCACAGAGCCTTGTCTCTATAAACAATACAGATTGGATGTAAAATGAAGGGTCTACTCTGTGAACTTGAAGGTCTTCTGTAGCTCCAGTGGCCCGTGCCTGTAAGAATGGCGAAACCACAGTCTTGTTAGCCAGAAATGTGTCATGTACCATTAAGTCTGATGAATGACTGGACAAACGCTCCTTGATGTTGAAAGATGAAGCCGGAGGGGGGAATGTGATTGGGCATCATGGCCTATGAGTCCCGGGGTTCGGAAGGACGTCAGCAGGCTTGGCCAGTCCCAGAAAACCTGCACGAGTCAGGGGCCTCTGGCAGTTTGGGAACGTTCGTTTTAGGATTAAGGAAATAAAACACTACTTTAGAGAATGGAAAGGAATCTTGGGATACTTTTAACTCATAAAGACTAATCATGGCCCTGGCTGGCGTAGCTCAGTGCATTGAGCGTGGGCTGCGAACCAAAGTGTCGCAGGTTCAATTCCCAGTCGGGGCACATGCCTGGTTGCAGGCCATGACCCCCAGTAGCCGCACATTGATGTTTCTCTCTCTCTCTCTTTCTCCCTCCCTTCCCTCTCTAAAAAGATAAATAAATAAAAACATCTTTAATAAAAAGACTAATCATGGAATCTGTTTACGGAAAACTGTTCTCAATGAACGGGTTACAAAGGGTGCTTCTGTGGAGGGCTCCATACCTGTAGAGGCCGAGGCCCCGCAAGCCAACCTCCAGTGCCTCTGTGGGCCCAGACTGAGGCTGTGGGCCGACCACGTGGCTGGTTCAGGTGGGCTTTCCCCATGTCCCCAAGACAACCCCGAGCTGTTGGAAGGTCTGGTACTCAGACTCACTAATGACCACAGTCCGGGAAACCCCAGAGCCTTCTGAGCACAGGGCTGGGCTGGTGTCTGCTTCCCAGGCTCAGGGTCATTCTTGCTGATTGTCCCCCGCCATGCCTTGCAGCCCAGACAGCCACAGAATGCCCCGCTGTGTCCTCAGGGGTGGAGGGAGGCACTGGGTAGTGCCCTCCTCCCCGCTCCTCGCTCCACGGAGGGGGTGAACGTGCCCCAGAAGGCTGCTGGTTTAGTGGTCCGACAGGCGGGGTTACCTTTGGAATGAAGCTGATCTCCCAGCCATCGAAGGAGAAGGAGAAGGGGTCCCACTGCACCTCCACGGTGGTCTCCGTGATGGTCTTGAACTGCAGCCCCCGCGGAGTGGAGAGATCTGGAACACAGCAGTGGGGGTGGCCAGGTCATGGCGGGTGTACGGAGAGTGTCACCGGGGCTCCGACCGGGTGTGCCCCCCATGCCGTGAGTGCGGTGGGCGATGCATCTGCTCCACACGGTGGTTCCCAGGGGCGGGGGCGGCCTGCTCCCTTGTGGCCTGGTGCCAGGTCTTGGAGGAATCCATGAGCCAAGGCAGCCCGATCTCATCAGCACTTATGTTTTCTATTCCACAACACCTTATCATGAAAGTACGAAAGTCAAGCCTTCCTCTCCTTCCTAAGGTGGTAGATCTCGGCATCTAACATAATACCTTCTTCTGGGAACCTGAGTGCTATCTTCGGAGGCCGTACAGACTCCCGAGAGGTGACAGGATGGCCAAGGTCAGCGTCCCCTCTCCACGCCCAGGAAGAGGGAGGCGCAGAGCTGGCTGGAGGAGTGGGACCCGCCCACTTCAGAACGAAGGTGGGGGTGCTTGCCTCGGCCCTCTGATGGACGGCGAGAGCGTTTCGTTCGCCCAAACTGCCACATGTAGGACGGCCTGAAATTGCCACGTCACGCCCACAAGCAAAGCACGGCCACACGCCAAGGCCGGGGCAGATCCTGGGGTCTGGGCTGTTATTTGACCGTCTCCTTCTCTCCAGAGGTTCTTCCATGATTTCTCCCTTCCCTCCCTCTCTCGCCTTTGCCTCCCTGCTCTCATTTCCTTCCTCTCCTCCTCCTCCTCCCCCTCTGCGCACGCGCACATGCTCGCACAGGCACGGGCAGGGTCAGTGAGGTGGACGCGAGGTCGCCCTGATGTCTGCCGGCGTGGCTTTTCTTAGTCCTGCAAGGCGCCTGCTTCCCACCGTGGCTTCGCCTCTGTCAGGATGTTCCTGCAGGGGAGCAAACAGACTCTCCTCCTTCCTGTGTGGAAGCCCTCTCCTGCTTCTGGGTGGGAAGGCGGGGCTGGTTCTGAGCCCACCTGAAGGTGTGCCAGGTGAGTTGACATGATTTTGTCCTTGTCACCTGGGAGTGTGCCTGAGGGGATGCCCCGACTTGGCATAAGAAATGCCACAGGAGACGGAAAACCTCGTCACGGAGGGGGCACGAGGGTCAGGGACGAGACGCTTGGGAGTCGGGCCAGGCCCTCGCTGCGGTGACTCATCCCAGAGCAAGGGGGGGAGGGGACAGTGGCAGATGGTGACCTGCCTCTCCATAACCAGAGCAGGTATTTAAAACCAGGTCTCAGGCACCAGAGGAGTTAAAGAAAAAAAAGGTCAAATATAAACAGAGCTAATCACAGACATACAAACAAAGTCGGCATTCACAGGAAGAGTCCGGTATGACCCCAGGACGCATTATCACCGGAAAAGCAAGGGACAGGGTGACTTCTTAAGTTCTGTCCCCGCTGCCTGTCTCTATCCTGGCACCCTTCAAAGCTCAGTCCTTGTCCTTGTGTACTCCGGGAGAGCTTCTGGTCAATTCTTTCTACAGTGACCTCCCCTTTTCCTGAATTCTCTCGGTATTTGTCACCCAAATACCATCTTGTCATTGGAGAATGACACACATCAGGCTCCAGCTTCCTATCTCATATTTAATGATAAGATTTTCCGACCCGGGGGCCTCTGGGTCACGGTCACCCCTTGCCCTGGTTCTCTACTACTGCTACCACCTCTGTGGCGTCATAAAGTGCACATTTGGCCTTGGCCGCAGGTTCCTGGCACACTGCTCCTAGGACCCTCGGAACCCTGGACTGGCGGGAGTGTCTTCTGTATGATTGATTATAAGACACCTGGTAGCTGGGGCTCCTAGATAGCTGGTCTCTAGAAAAATCCAGGCATGGTTAGAGGCTTGGCATCTTCAGCTCCACCTCCCAACCTCCATGCCCAAACCATTCGTGCCTCCACAGTCGGCCCCCCATCAGGAGCCCCGAACAATGGGGTTCAGAGAGCTTCCAGGCTGGGTGACACAGGGAGGTGCGGGGAGGCGGCATGGCCAGAGGAGGGGGGGAGCTTCACGCTCCTCCCCCCACGTACCTTGCCCTACACGTCTCTTCATCCGGCTTCACCCTGAGCTGTGTCCTTTGTAATAAGCTGGTCAGTAAAGCTCTTTCCTGAGCTCTATGGGCTGTTCTAATGAATCATCCAATCTAAGAAGGGGCTGTGGGAACCCCTTGAGTTTGTAGCCAGTGGGTCAGGAGTACCGGTGAGAGCCTGGGACGTGGGACCGGCACCCGGAGTGGGGGCGGGGGCAGGTCTCGGAGACTGAGGCCTGAATGCGTGGGACCTGCTGCTACGCCAGAGCTGAACCGAACTGCAGGTTGCCCAGCAGGTGTCTGAGAGTAGCCATGGTGTTGGAAAAAATGATCGAAGAATCCAGAGGCGCATAAAGAAAAAAATAACAGTGGCTTCCTGGCTCCTTCCCAGTCTACTCCCTAAAACAGTCAATGTTTATAGTTGGCATGCAATCATTTACAATCTTTCTGTGCTTAAATAAACCTATGCAATATAGATGCACACCTATAGGAGATTTTTCTTGTTAGAAATAAAAAAGAAAAATGCCCATTTCTTGCGGAGAGCAGTTTACTTGCTCCCTCTCTCTGTCTCTGACCCAGTCTTGCTCTGTTTTCTCCCCACTGAATTTTCCTAAACCGTGTCCTAGAACCCCAGTTTTATCATCACAATGGGCTAGCGGGCTATTTTGCTGAACAAATCATGCCAACTCTGAGAGAAGTGGGCATTGCCAGTTATGGCTTTAAATAAGAAAGATCCTTCCCCCTTACAAGGCCATCTATAACATGCCATGCAGAACGTGCTTATCACGTGTCCCCCTTCAGGTCCCCTGGTTTGGGGTCTCTAACAGGAATCAGTCTTTGTAATTCTCATCTCTCCTTGTCTTCCATCCAGACCCTGCCTTAGAACAGGTCAGGACTCAACAAGTGAAGGACTTGGAGTCCTTTGGCTCTGTAATGGACAGAGCTGCCTGGGTGTGGGGACTCTCTGAATCAGAAGTGCCTTTCTGACGACGTGCCCTTTCCTAAGTGGGTCACATCAGGAGCCTGTCCCCCCCCCCCCAGAGCGGTGACGATTGCAGGCGTCCCCAAGGAGCTAAGAAAAGACACTGCACACTCTCACGAATGCTCATGGTCTCATGTAGGAGGAGGACAGAACAATGAAGCAGGGCGGGGAGATGGTACGTACGGGTGGCCACCTTGGCCGTGATGGGGAGGCTGAGGATGTTGCTAATGACAGCGTGGACGCTGATGTTGTAGGTGAGACCTGGCTCCAGCTCGGTGATGGTGACGCCACGCCACTCCCCGGGCACCCGCTGCTGGAGCTGGAGGCCCGCCGGGGCCGTCGGCTGGTAAGAGATCACATATTCCGTCACTGCCATCGGCCCGTCCCACGCCAGCGCAATGGACCTGTCGCTGATACCAGCCACTCGCAGGTCCTCTGGAGGGGCAGCTGCCGGGAGGCAACACACAGACAGCATGAGCTCAGAGGACTGCCTTCCCCGCCCGAGGCTCGCCCCGCTGCCTCCCCCCGCTGCCTCCCTGCTCGCCCCACGCGCCCTGTCCGGACGTTCTGCCCGGCCCCATGGCTCAGGCGATTCCTAAGGCCCTTGGGGGCTGCTTCCTGTCTTTCTGTGCTCGGTTCTCCCGTCTCTAGGGGACCCCGAGTGAGTAGTGTGCTGGACCCGGCTCCTACGGACTCTCGGAAGCTGAATGTCAAATGCTTGCAATTTTGCAAGACGGTGGTTAAACACGGCCATTGCGGCAGGTTACTGCACGTTGCCGAGTATATTGTGCGCCCGTGTCTTTGGCCCAAGCTTTCAGGAGAAAAATCTCTCACTTTGATTTTTCAATTCAATTATTTATTGTTATTTAGATACTTGTATTTTGTATTACAAAGGAATTTTAGCATTTAGTTTAAACATTCGGATATCGTTATGCTTTCTAGAGACAACACTTTTAATCCATAAGCAAAAAATAAGAAAATTAAAAACATTTATCTAGACACAGAATTAGTACTACCCGTGTACTACCCATCCTTATTTTTGCCTCGAAAATTTAGGCAAAAACTGTGTATTATACATGGCAAAATACGGGTGACAGGTAAACTTCGAATTAAGTAAATTATACTAAAAACATATCCATAAATACTCAAAACTCATCACTTTCATATTATTTCACTACATTTTACTATTTTCGGTGGCCTTGAAGTAACCCACATGCGCTGTGTCTCCCCGGTAGGATCACTGACTAGGTGTGTCCCTCTGCACAGGGCCCCTGCCCACCCCGCATGTAGTGACGCCACGTTGGCCGTTTGAAACTGGCCTGGGGGGAGTGTTTACACCATGGAAACTGGCGAGTGCTGCAAAGCAAGGCTTTTTAGTTTTTTCCTTCAGAGAGCTAGTTATTAGATACTTAATAGCATACCAGTGGCCAGAATTTTTGGTAGTTTAATAAACTGTCACCAGAAACCCTGGAAGACAATATTTGATTTTGCAGGAGGAAATAAAGGCCTATTTCCAGTTATCTTGCAGAATATAAGACACCAAAACAATAAGCCCTGGACATCACGGACTGCTAAAGCCATTCAATACTGCCTTGTTGGATCCTTTTCTCTGTTAAAAAGAGACTTTGAGTTTTGAAAGAAGTGTAACTTGTATGAAACTGGTTTTAATTAGCCTTGATCTTGGGGATGATGATAAAGAAGCATTCTTGATGGTATTGCTTTTCTTTCTTGTTCAACTGCTATTTAAAGAATCACCAAAGATTAGACCTCAGTGAAGTGGTCTTTCATGTATGGTCCTCTTGGGAAGGGAAGATCCAGCCAAGAGTGTGGTATCAAATCATTGAACCTTTAAGACCAATTAGGAGGCTAAGTCCCGGGCATTTGTAATTGGATCTGCCCACAGATGGAATCAGAGATCGGGCCGATATTTAAATAGTCATAATTAACTTATAAATTTATATGCAGGGGGAGGCTTCAGCTAGTTTAAGAGTTGCCACTGGTTTTGAATTTCTCCTCTGAGAATTTTCTCTTTTAATTTTTACAAGCGCGTGGGACGGAGCCAGCTGCTGGCCACGGGCCCACTCTCTGAGAGTGCCTGGCCCTCCGTGGGGCTCACACGTGCACCCCCAGGTCCTCGGCAGCGGCAGTCAGGAGGGGCCCGGACTCTGGGGGAGGAAATTAAGACCACGTGTTTGCAACACTGAGCACTGGCTTCCATTTCTTTGCCCCAAGGTGCTCATTGTGGAAAACAGTCTAGACAGCAGAGCTTCCGGAGATGGCAGATGCTGACCAAAACAAAACATTAAACATTTATTGTTTACATGTATAAGGCTAAGGAAACGTAAATTGAATTTAAATAATTAAACTCTGCGATGGTAATGTAGGAGCACACATCATTCCTAATTCTGACGTTATCTGTGTCTGAGCTGCACTGGGGGGGGGGGGGCGGGGGGACACTCGGTGTGGTCCCTGCAGGGCCACTCCGGGGCCGAGGGGAGCTGAGCTGAGCTGCAGAACCGTGAGAGCAGTTCGCACGGTCACAGGCGGCCCTTACTCGGCGCCCGGCACCGCGCTGAACCCTCTGCGTGGATGGTCTCGCCCCACCCTCCCCCAGCACTGCGGGGTGGGGACCACGACGGCCCTGGTTTCATGGGTGAGAAGCAAAACTCTCTGGAAACGCAGGAGCGAGCGTTTGAGCCGGCAGAACGGGGGTGTCCAACCCTCGGCCCGCGGGCGGCATGCGGCCCAGGGTGGCTGTGAATGCGGCCCCACACAAAACCGTGCATTTACTTAAAACGTGATGAGATTTTTGGTGATGACGCGTCGCAGTGTGTTTAATGTGTGGCCTAAGACAACGCTCCTTCTGGTGTGGCCCAGAGACGCCAGAAGGCTGGACGCCCCTGGAGAACCTCTCAGCCAGTAAACAACGCCCCTTACATTTGCATAGCATTTCCCAGTCGCTAAAATACGTTCAGATGCACATTACAGCCAGAATTATTTTTAAAAATCCTTTATAGCAGCGCTGCAAAGCCGATGGGGCAGCTATAAGGATCCCAGCTCTACAGACTGAGACACCGAGAGCCGGGTTAAGGGACCTGCCCAGAGTCAGGGAGCTGGGTCCTGGGAGAACCGATTCTCAAGTCCATTGCGTCTGCACCCAGCGCTCTGTGCCCTCCCGTCCGTCGATGTGGTGGGTGTGGTCCTTCCCTTCGGCGCAGCCCGCCAAAGGACACCAGGTGAGAGGACGCTCCGGACTGTCCTCCAGGAGGCAAGCTCCAGCCCGGTGTGCATCGCAGTGCTGAGAAACGTCTTCTTGAACAGCTTCTCTCGTGCTGGTCTCCTGTGACTCAGCACAAGGGTTCCAGGCTTCCTCGGCGAGGCTTCTCCCGTCACGGTGACAGGAATGGCTGTTCCAAATGTCAAGGCTGCAACAGCTCTTGGGGCCTTTGGGACAGGTCAGTACCCCCTTCCAGTTCCTCCTTCCAGAAAACAAAGCTAATAATGCCAATAGAGGATGGCCCAAGAGGAGGATTTTAAAGTAAAAACGAGAGGCAGATGGATTTTTTTTTTGTCTTTGACAGCTTCACCCGGCAAAGTTGAATCTTGAGACCTGAGGCTGCCGGTACTCACGGCCTTCACCTCTGCCGAGGAAGCAGTGCCGGTGAAGAGCTCCTGAGAGCGGTGTCTCGATGGAGGGGGCTGCCCGGGGCCGCCCCCACCCGCCCGGTGGCTTAGCAGCAGCTGTGTACACGGGGTGTCAGCAATTCCCCTGAAATGCAACGGTACTGAACTAGAAAGCAAGCTGTGAGGGAGCCGTGTGCCTTGTGCTCTGAATTTGCAGGGGGGAAGAAGGGCGTGCAAGACAGTCTGAGGTTCCCACTTAGAAATCTGGGGGAGAGTGGGCAGTTAGAAAGGAATAACCCGTGGCGTGAGGAGCAAACGTGCCACGCTGGCTGCTTGGTGGGTTTGCATCGATTTCACACCCAGGTGGGGGAGCCTTAGAATGAGTCCCGGGAAGTGTCTCGCTCTAAGGAGTGAGTGACAACCATCAGGTGCCGATGGTTGTGCTGGTGGCCGTGCTGGCTGGCAGAGGCTGCTGGTGACGGCTCCCCACAGGTCTGACAGCATCCAGGGGGCAGGGGACCATGCTCTGCTGGCTCTTGTACCCCCTGGACTCATGGGGAGTCTTGGTCAGCACACTGACCAGCTCCCACGGGAACCTGCTTCACGGGGCAGGCAGGTGTGGACAATCTGTTTAGTGGGTTTGTCTTCCGCCTCCCACATCTAGCTCTTTTCATCATTGGACACAGCCTGGCTTTCATATCAAAAGATGATTTCTTTGTGTATGTGGCTTTTCAAACATTTTTAAACAATTCTGCTCTACTTAGCATCCCGGAGAGGATCAAAGAATGCTGGAAGGTGGTGGGCGACCAGCGTCCTCTTTCTCGCTGCACCACTAATTAGCTGCCTGGCTCTGGAAAAATCTCTGTCTCTCCGGACGGCTGCTTTTTACATCTGTGAAATGAGAAGTCCAGAGCCGCCGCTAAGGCCTGTTCTAAGCGCTCCTATTCACGACTTTACCTTCACGCAGCCAGAGAAAAGAGGGGAAAAGGCTGAGATGCCGTCCCGTGGCCCGCTACGAGCGGAGGCCGGGGCTAGGAGTCCCGCACGGTGGCCTCCTGAGCACTACATGGCATCACCCTCCTGCAGCCCGGGGGCCGCAGGATGACACCCACACGATGGGCGGCTACGGTCCACGCCCTTGGCAAGAGGAAGGAACAACTGGGAGCAAGCCCATGCTGTGGCCCCCCATGGTTTCACCTTCCTCCCTCCCACCGGCGAGGGCAGCAGGGACACGGGCGTGTGTGCACCTGGCCGGGGGCGTCCAGCCGTGGACACATAGCCCTCTCCCACAGCCTCTTCACGAAGATCAAGCTGAGGAGCGGTTTAGGTAACGGCCTAGATGGCTGTGGGCAGACACCCGTGGCGTTCGGTTTAAAAGGCATAAGAACGGTGCCTCCCGCAGCGCCTGGTGGCTCCAAGGTTGCCATAGAAACAGATGGAGATGAGGTAACTGTCCTTCCTCACATGCTTTGGAGCCTGTCATTTATCCGGGCCTCCGGAAGTGTGCCTCCCACAGCCCGGAGGGGACCTGTTGGCGGCGGCGTGTGCTCCTGGCTTGGCCTCCGCCCGGGTCAGCGACCACTATGCCGACAGCCGCCGAGTCTTCCCCGGATGGCCAGGAGGGGCTGTCTCCAGTTCAGTTTGGGCCCTGGGCCAGACTTGAGGCTCTGTCTGCAAAGGGACCCGCCCCTGGAGAAAAGCAGGGTCAAGATCATGGCAGGTACGGACAGCCCAACCGCGAGCACTCCTTCCGAAGCACGTGCACGACACAAGGGCCACGGGCACAGTGGCCCCAGCAGACCCTCAGCACCCTTGGGTGCCTTGCCCCATGGGTGGATATCGGCCCCCTCCCCCAGCCACTGCCTGGTGACTTCAGATTCTGAAACTCGGAGGCCGAACTTCTTCATTAAGAAGAGTTGGTGTGACATCTAAGTACACTTTTATAAAGATATTTCCATTCAGAAAGCAAAATTAGGAGGTTCAGTAAGATCACTGAATATGGAGAAACATGAAGGGACGTGGAACTATGTTTTCCCTAAGCAGTGCATTATTAGTTGTTTACTTGTGATTCCCCCCCCCCCACCCACAGCTGTTGTTGCCATGGATCTTCTGCATTAGATCTTCGTTTTGGGATACCACCTTTGTATTGGTGCCCATGGTGTGGATCACACATGGGGGTGGCCCCCACCTGCTGCGTGTCATCTGGACAAAGGGAGTCGCAGCCTTCTGACACTCCGCACTGACTGTCAGGATGCCAGGGGTTGCTGGCAGACCTTAGTACTTTACTCCTGTCTGCACGTAACTCCTCACCTACACACATACTTTTCCCCATGGGGGCGCTAGACCGTTTCATCAACCAGCAACACCTGGTGACGGGTACGCGCCTGCCTGGCTAGTCTGGCTATGGCCGACTCACCGGCATCTCAGGCGGCAGCGCTCAGAAGGGCTTGTCGCGGGACACGGGGAGAGGCAAGGCACGGTCAGTACTTTGCCTCATACAGTGTGCACCTTTTCACCCAAATCTTTGAGGGGAAAATAAGGATGCACGTTATACATGGGCAGTACCTGAAATACCTTGTATCTGTTTTTATGTTTTGTTCTTATTTGTTATATAAGATTTCTTGTACCATAATATGTGCAAAAATAAAGGCTAGAATTCCTTTATAATACAGAAACCAAGTATCTAAATATAAACAATTGGATTAAACAATGAAAGCAAAAGATTCTTTTCCTGAAAGTTCGGGCCGACACTGTGGGTGCGGGGTAAGCACACGAGCCCGGGATACGCGGCAGAACGTGGTGTTCTGGCGCCGGGGAGGGCGCTTGCGGACACCCACTGCGTTAGAGCGGCCCTGCCCAAGGAGGTCCCACGGCCTGTCTCCCCACTTTCCTCCACCTCAGGGACAGAGGAATGGGGTCACTGAGGCCATGGCCTTCAGTCTCAGGGGTCAGATGCAACTTGCAGCGAAAACCTGACCTTTTCTGCCCTCCCCCTTTAAGTCTGCCCCATCAATGGCGACGGGCTGAAGAAGCCAGCTCGCTCGGAAAGCAAATGAACATGGCCCGGTAGGGAACCGTGTTTGCCCCAAACCCGCCTTCCCTGCCGCGCCTCTGCCCTCTCCCGTTAGTGCGCTGGGCCACCCGCGCCCAACGCCCGGGAGCCCCTCCTACCTGCCGAGCAGTCCGGGCCCTGGTAGCCCTCGTCGCAGAAGCAGAGGCCCTCCTGGCACCGCCCTCGCCCGCTGCAGGCGCTCGGGCACCGCCGCTGGCCGCAGTCCTCCCCGACGTAGCCCTCCTGGCACCAGCAGGTCCCGTTGGCGCAGGCGCCCTTCCCCGAGCAGTCCCCGGGGCACCTGAGCGCGCTGCAGTCCTCGCCGGCGTAGGGCTCCTCGCACACGCACTGCCCGTCCACGCAGAGGCCCCGCGAGCTGCAGTCCGCGGGGCACCGGAGCTCGGAGCAGTCGTCGCCGCCGTACTCGCTGTCGCAGACACACTGGCCGTCCACGCACGCGCCCCGGCCCGAGCAGCCCAGCGGGCAGTAGGGCTCCGAGCAGTTCTTGCCGAACCAGCCCTCGTGGCAGACGCAGCCGCAGGACTCCAGGCTAAAGTTGCCGTGGCCGCTGCACTGAGGGACGTAGTCCAGTTGTCCTGCAAGGGTCAAGGGGAAGGTCAGAGGGCAGCAGAGGCACCCCCTGAAAACGGTGCATGGGGAGGGGTGGACAGAGACCCCCTCTCACTGCCCGGTCAGACTGAGGCTGCTGAGAGTTAATCTCAGCCTGTATAATCAGCTTCATAACTACTTCCCCCAACCTGGGTTGCCTGTGCTGAGCACAGTGCGGGGGCGAGGATGTGTGAGCTCGGGGCCTTCACACGCTGGGAGCTCACCTTCGGTGTGCCCCAGCCTGGGTTCCCGAGGAGGAGGCCTTAGCTGGGGATCACGTGAAAGTGACTCATCAGAAAGTGCTCCCAGGAAAAAACGGTGGGGAGAGCGGCTGTTTGGGGAGGGGAGGAGCCCAAGCCAGAGGCGTTGTCAGGCACAGTCCCCCGCGTGCAGTCCCTTGCATTCAGTCTGGCAGGGTACCCTGGTCACGGTGCAGGTGATGCCTCACTGAGAGTAAAAGGCCATCCCTGGGGGGGAGGGTGCATGCTCAGGCTCTTCCTCTGTCTCTCTGGGCGGGCTGAGAGGGGTCCCACAGCCTGAGGACGGCCCCTGACAAAGGCGCCCAGGTGCGGTGGGGACGGAAGGGGGCCCGAGGTGGTGTAGCCTGGGCACTGAGCCCGCTATGTAGGGCAAGGTCGTACGTGCCGTAGCCCCGCCCCGTGCCTCTCCTTCCTGCCATCCGACTCCCTCTGCTCATTCATCACGACTCAGCTCCAGGGTCACCTCAGACGCTCCCACAGCCTCGGTCTCATTTAGTCGCCACTCGCTGTGATCTCTTTAGGATTCCGTGCTTATCTCTGTCCCGGCCCTCGCCACGCCGTAACTACAGCAGCTAATTTATCTGGCTCACATGAATCAAACAAACTTATTAAGCAAACACAAACCCGGCACCTGCTCGACATCCTCCTCTGCACTCGGCCTTGGGGATGTGAAGTGCAGTAAGCTATATCCTGTTTAATCTTGTCACTTCAATCAGCCCCCACGGCCCGAAAGGATGCGACACTGACATGGCTGAATGTGGCTCTTGGTCGTAGGCTTTTCCGTGTCTGCCAGGGAGCCTGGGGGGAGGCTGGGAAGAAGCCACCTACGAAGCTGCCCCGCTCCCCGGGCAGCAGAGCGCCCATGTTCACGGACACACGTGATTTCCCCGCATCCCTGGCTGGCTCCGTGGGAGAACTGACCTGACGTCCTCCCCAGCTGGAGACTGGACTCTCTTCCCGTCTGCAGACCACATACAGTTTTGGTTGGGAAGAGGGGCGGAGGTGAGAAAACCCACCACGCACGTCATTACTCAAAGACCGCCCCTCATCTGCGTGCGTCTCGGGATAAACGTGTCTGCTAGCCCGCTGGACACGGGGGCTGTCCGGGCCGCCTCCTGCTCTCACCCCGCGAGAGCCTGGAGACATTAGCAGGGAAAGCTGAACCCGAGACAGTACGACTCCCCTTCCTAAGGAGCGCACGGCCTGACTCTGGGTCCCTTCCAGGTGAGGGACAGTGTGCACCCGAGGGTGCAGACACAGCTCCTGTGTACTGGGGGGCGGGCCTGCCAGTGACGGCTAGTGCTTGTATGGGGCGCCCTGGACGCCAGGCTTCCACCTGAGTAGATGCTGTTATGTTCAGTGACTCCTGGCCATTCCTGTCGCTGTTTGTCGGTGGGGAAGGAAAGGCACTGGCCAACGCAACCTGCTTCAGGACTAAGCCAGTAAGAGTAGCAGAGTCAGGATTAGAACTCAGGAAGTCTGGCTCTGAAAACGTAACGACCCCTATCAGAGTCACACAGACAGCACTCATCAGGGGGCTGGGGTGGCTAGAGGAACCTCCCTGGACATTCAGGGGCCGGTGGGATAAGCTGTGTGAAGTGTGTGTGCGTGTGTGTGACCGGGTGTGTGCACGCGTGTGCGCTGGTGGAGGGTCGGGGGCCAGAACTTCCATCTTGCTGGGGACAACGGGGACCGGTCCGCAGAGACCTGGGTGCCCATCCTTTACTCAGATGGGAGAGAAGCTGCGACTGAGTGAGCCCGGCGCCTGCAGCCGCCAGTCCCTCGGGTTACCACGGATACATCCAACGCAACAGCCTGTGAAAACCCGGGACGAGAGCAGACAGACACCAAATTCCCCGCTCGCCATCGAGGCGGCTGTGTGGGACCTGGGCGCCGTTACCTGACTCAAGCCCCACCACCAGGCTGACGTGTTTCAAACTGGCCAAGGGAGTGGCCATGAGAATGCGGGTGCTGAACCTGTGGGGAAGGACCACCTTTCGATCTTGGAGGCGGTGCAACAGAGAGCTGCAGACTGGGGTGCCTGTCCCCGCCCCTTCCCCACCCAAGGCCCCTGCAGGCCAGGCCCCGGCCCTACCTGTGGCGGCGCCGTCTTGGCAGCAGCTGCCGCACTGGTCCCGCAGCACCGACACCTCCCTCTCCAGCATCTCGATGCGGCCGAGCAGCTCCTGCAGCACCTGGGCCGAGCCGGCGCACGGGCAGGCCTGTTTGGGGAGTTGGATCTTGTGGGTGAAGGTGACCTGGCTCTCCTGGTCGGAGGTCCGGCCCGGGCGCTGGGCCGGTGCCTCGTCGTCCGCACTCACCTCCCTCTCGGCGGAGGCCTCCAGCCCCGAGGAGCAGAGGCTGTCCAGGGGCACGTTGCCGTTGTACACCTGGTTGAAGGCCACGGGCGGCTCTGCGTCGTCGGAGGCGTTGTAGCCGGCCACGCCTCCCTGCTCCTCCTCCGCGGGCCTCCGGCCCCTCTCCGCGGGCACCTCCAGCCGACACTCCGAGGGCTTGAGCATGGAGCCCAGCAGGATCAGGTTGACGCCGAGGAGCACGGTCCTCAGGACCCCCGTTTCCCTGTCCGCCCCCATCCTCTCCGCAGGGCCCCGGGGTCAGCACCGGCCCGCGGCACACAGCATGGGGCTGTCGGGATCTGCAAGAGAGACAGGGCTGAGATGGCCTCTGGGACCCGTGCGTCACCGGGGCCACGCCGGGTACCGCCCTGCAAACCCACCAAGCGGGCCGCGGAGGACGTTCAAGGGCGAGGTTGGGAAGGGACAGGAGCTGTCAGGTCCTCAAAGCCCAGAGCTCTGTCCCCTGGAGGGAGGGATCCCTGACGCGGACACGGCTCCTGCGGAAGAACCCTGGGGTTTCCCAAAGACTGGTCTGGGACGCACGCGTCTGGGCCCCATGGTGGCGGGTGGTCCCAGCCAAGAGAACACGCGAGGGCAGGGGGCCCGGGGCGCCGTGCAGAGGCCACTTCTCCCAGGGAGACTCAGAGCTTCCTTCCGCGGCTGTGTGAGAATGAGCACGAAGTCCTCGTGGAGCCTCAGGCGCACCCTCACATTTCCCCAGCCGAGCAGGGGCCCCGCCAGCCACTTTGGAATAACTTATTAACTCCTCAGAGCTCATCTCTTCAATACAAATTGACTTTGGAGTAACCAACCAGGCAGATAATACAGTTCCAGGTAATTGTGGTTGTTAATAACCCTTGGGTACATTTGTGACGATCTGGGACTGTGCGCGCTGAACTTTCTTTTAATCTTCTCATTAGTGTAGTCCCAGCGCCGTGTGATCACAGGGGTCCTTTCTGCCGAAGTCCTGTTTAAATTGCTAAAATAATAAATCAGCCCCTCTGCTGGTCACCTCGTCACAGACAGCCGCGGAGAACAAGACATTTACTGGAATGCAAATCCATCGCGAGGAAATCATGCTTCTTTTCTACTTCCCACGCGGAGGAGAGAGGAGGCTCACAAACTTTGGTTCTAAAGGCGGTGTGAGAGCTGCCGAGAAGAGGAAGGACCGAGAGGGGATGAGGCGAGAGGAACTTTGGGCCCGAGGGCAAAACCGCAAGTGGAACAAACTCGTGCTGAACGTTCCTGGTGCGCAGACCGCACTGCACCCCTCACGTGTGACCTTAGTTGACCCTCAGAACAGCCCTATGCTGGACGTGATGATCGTTCCTGACTTATGATGGAGGAAACTCTGCCTAGAGAGGTCAAGGTTTGAGTGCAAAGGTTAATGAAGAGCTGGACTCCAGAGCCAGGCTGCCTGGGTGCAAGCCCCGCTCCTTTGCTTTGCTTTCTAGCGGTAGGAGGCCATTGAACGTCTCCGGGCTGCAGTTTCTCCATCTGTAAGGTGGGGACCATGAGTCCCTGCAGCTGACGGAACCGTGGCGACGACTGGGTTGGGACCTGTGTAGCACTCAGCTGGAACCGGACACTCAGTTACACAAGCAGGCACTGTTCGCACAGAGGCAGAGGAACTGTTCCGGTCCCGGTCTAATCCGGGCCAGGTACAGCCTCGTCACCACCGTCAGGGCTTCCCGTTCCACGGTGGGCAAGTGGTCACTGCTCAGAGACACGTCCACACGCCAAACCTGAGATGTGACCTAGGCCCTGTCCTTGAGGAACTGGCCTCAGTCTCGTGGGGGAGACGGAAACACAAGGAAATCTCATGGCAATGCAATGTGATCATTACCGTGGCCGACAAGAACACGGAACCCCCCCGGGGGCTGCGGTGACACAGGCCCCCGTGCCGGAAACAGCAGGGAAACCCACTCCGAGGGGGTGGGCCGCCGTCCGTGCCACTGGCCCGGGGTTCCCGGCCTGGCGTCCAGACACGTGGTGGGACTATACTGTCCAGGGCGTGATTCCATCCATAGCAACACCGACAGCCAGCTGGGCATTCACCAGGCACCAAGATAAGTGTTTTCCTTAAATTATTTCATTCGTTCCTGACAATCACCATATGAGAAAGGGAGGAGTGATGTCCAGGAGCCGAGGTATTTACTAACTGGTGGGGCTCCGGCAACAGCCAATCAGAAGGGGCATCAACCCATCAGAAGGGGCATCAACCAATCAGAGCAGCCGTAAACAACCAGTGGGGCCCCGGGGCGACTCCACTGTGACGGTAGGTCCTCCTCTAATTTCCCTTGTGGACACGGAGCTTCAGAAAAGGCCTGACCACGATGGACCGTGAACGAGCAGAGGAGCCCAGACTCAGCCCGGTATAGCCAGCCATAGTCCATGCTCTTTAAAAACATTTTTTTAAAAATTGACTTTAGAGACAGGGGAAGGGAGGGAGAAGGGCGTGGATGCGAGACAGCAAGATCAACCGGTGGCCTCGTCCAGGCGCTCTGACTAGACTAGGGACGGGATCCACAGCACAGGCATGTGCCCTGACCGTAATTCGAACCTGCGACCTTCCCGTGTGCCGATGCTCCAACCAGCTGACCCACACCGGTCAGGGCGGTCTGTGCTCTGAACTGCGGTTTCTCCACCACCTTTAATTAGTGGCCACACACCGTTCTTGTGAAAAGGGGTACAGATCAGCCCTCTTACAAGTCAGCGTGCTCCTCTCCCCGGATGAGACCTGGGACTCCCGACAGGGACGACTTTCAGTGGGACAGTTTCCCTGCCCATCCTGTCCACCACCCCAGACACTGCTTCAGCCTCTCCTTCTGCCCGGGGGCCAGGCTGGTCTCGAGGTACCCAGCCTACGCTGCGTCCCAGGAAGCCAGGGCAATTTCAGACCAGGAACTGGGCCCCTGGCAGGGGCCGGAGACAGGTCTGAAACTTGCCCTTCCCCGCTGAGCCAGCAGTTGCAGAAACCGGGGCTGGTGGCGGCAGCTCCCTCCGGCTCCGTTCACTTGTCTGAACCCCCCCCCCCCCCCCCCCCCGTGGTGAGTCCCTGTCACCGGCTCCTGTGGATCGCGCCGCAGACCCGCCTGCTTCCCTCCTGCACCCACGGGTGCACTTGGTTTGGGTTGCTTTTCTGCGCAGAGGGAAGGTGGGAGGAGCGGCGGGAGGGGCTTTGCTTTTCTCACTCCTTCTGAAGCCTGCTGAAGGCGGAACAGAGCTAACGCTTATTAACACCTACTTAATAAAGGTGCCCTCCGTTCTGCTGGGCTCGCGCCACGTGCCACGTAATAGTTACTTCAAAGTGGCCTTTCTTTCCGGTGTCCCTGAAAGCTTCCCTCTCTGGCCCCATCTTCTACCTCCACCTCCTAGTCCCCGTGTCGCTGAGAACGCTGACTGTCCGGTGGGGGTCTGCCGGGGGCCCTTTCCAGCGGGGCAGTGGGCGAGGCTTTGCAGTGGGCTCCCTCTGAGGAAGGCCTGGTGTAAGCCCACGGCACACGCACGGGGCTTCATGTGATGTTCGTCTCCTGTGGGGTGGGGGTCCCGTCTGCTCTGAGACCCGTGATCTGGCTTCAGTGTGAGGGGATGTCTGCCTCGCTAAGCTGAATGCAGAATCCGTCACCAAAAGCCGCTTCGGAGGCTGGAGGGGACCGGCAGAGCCTGCTCCCCTCCCTTCCCTGTCTCCCTGTCTCTCAGATGCACCACCTGGCTAGTCGGGCTCCAGGACTAGAAGCAGGATGGGCCAGTCAGAGACGAAGTGGTGGTGGGAGGAGGGACAGGAGCGAAGACCAGAGGAGATGGCGGGGGACGAACGGCAGAGCGCCAGGCCGGCGCGGGGAACGGATGAGCGTTGCACAGGTGGAGTGAGAAAATACAAGTCCGAGGGACAGGTAACACGCCCGGGGTCTGACCACACACTCGCAGTGGTGAGCAGGACAGATCGCTCTTGATCCCGCAAGTGACAGTGCAAGGGGGTTGTGGCAGTTCGACAGACTGACATTCACGGGATCTTCTCAGTGCCCTTGACTCGTTTCCTGCGCTCCGGCTTCCATATCAACATCATTACCGTGGCCGCACTGAGGGGTCTCCGGGGATTTGTAAGAGGAGGGTGGACAGCAAGCAGGATGGCCCCGTGGGCCGGGGCGGTGCCCTGTTACTGAAGGTGAGTTCCTCTCTGGAAGTCACCCCAGCCCGCGGAAGCTCCGGCCCCAGCCCAGGTCGCCCGTGAGTGGCCTTTCTTTCCCTTGGCCTGTCCACCTGTCCTCCCCTGCCTTTATTTCCTCGCATAGAAGACTTCACTGCTGTTGCAGAAAAATACCCGGCAGGCCCTCGCCTTTTCACAGGCTGGAGGAGAAGGGAGAGGACAGCTGGGCTCCCGAAGGCAGGTGGGGGCGGGGAGGGGATGAAGAGGAAGAGGAAGAGGAAAGCCAGCAGTCACTCAGAAGCCAAGCCTCTGTATTTTTTTCTCCTCGAGTCGAGGAGGGGGTGGAAGAGGGACGTGGGCAGACCGACCTCTGGGGGAGAAAATGGAAGAGAAACAATATGTGTGCAGGCTGTCGGGCAGGTTGGGAGAGGCCATCTCTCCGGGGGGGGGGGGGGGGGGGGGGGGGAGGGGCAGTGTTCTGGATTTCTAGCTGCCGCCACCAAGAATCCCCAGGGGGTGATTTACAGACCAGAACTCTATCTGCGAAAAAAAATGACTCTCTCTTTTTTTAGTTAGAAATAGTTTAAAAATAGTTCTCCTCCCCGCCGTTGGGATGCTCTGTCACTTGGAGAAAGAGAGTAATTATGAAAGACGAGGTTGTAATGTGATTACAGCGGCCCCATTGTGTCAGCGGAGGCAGCTGGGCCGCCGGGAGGCCCGGCCGCTCTCCCCATCAGCGCTGGGCCTTTATGGGGGCTGTCAGGTTTGTGAACAGAACCTGAGGGCAGAAAACTCCCTGCAGATGGCCCGTGCGGCTGCTCCAGAGCCAGCCAGCAGGAGGCCCGCCGCGGGGTGGGAGGACCACCGCCCAGTGCTCCGTTGCTCCGGAACTGCGTCCGCCCCCACACGCCGCACTGCCCTCCGCAGGCACCGCCCCCGGTGCGGAGCCGGGTGGGGCGCTTTTGTGTTCTGGCGCTAGGGGTCAGCCCAGGCTGCCTGCGGCGCTGCGGCGGCGTGGCTTGTAGGAGCCACGGCGGCAGGGATGTGTGTGGGTGGGGTTTCGGCTCCCTCTCTGTCTTCATATGCAAAACTGGGTCTTCAAAAGTAGGTCCTGGGCATCAATCAAGGGCATGCCGCCAAAGGAGTGAGAAGTCCCGTGACTGGAAGTGAGGGTGAGGTCAGGGGTTCGAATCCCCACTTGACAGCACAACTGGCAACGTTGGACCGCTGGTCCCGCTGGGGGGAGACCGTCTTCCGTGGGGCGCTGAGGCTGGCGGCCTGCCTTCCAGGTTGCCCTGGATGATTTCTGGTCAACAGAGATCGCATTTAGGTGAGCATGTGTCCACCTTTTATAGACGCAGGAGAATTCGTACCCTCTGCAGAGCACTGGAGCAGACAGAATTAAAAGTACGCACTCCCATGTAATCCTGAGAACTGCTGACGGGATTATTCCCATTTTGCAGATGGAGCGCCAGGCACGGGCATGATCGGCCCAACCACGCACGGCGCGTGGGAGGCGAGCCGAGTCCCGAGTCGTGTTTCCAGAGTCGGCGCGGCCGCGGATGCCCAGCCCCCCTCCAGCAGCGGCTGCCATCCTTCCCACGGAGGCAGGATATAAATAATGAACTCCTAACGTGTCTCCAGCATTCCAGTCAAGAGTTCCTCCCGGAGTCGGACTTTTGCTGTCATTACGCCTGTTTTTCGTCTGGGTTCCTGGAGCCGGGAGCACGGCATGTCTCCGTTTGCTGCTCGGTTATTCTCCTTGAAGAGCCGTTGTCTCACTCTTCATCTTCCCCTTCTTCACATTCCATCAGGCTGCAAGGAAAACTCCCTCGCAAGGAAGACCGCCTGTCAGACTGCGGCCCACCCGGGGCCATGGTTTCTGTCTCCTGCCCGAGACGCCCGCGAGGACAGGGGAGAAGTGGGTGCAGAGCCGGAACGGGGGTCTCTGCCCTCGTGGGCCTTGTCCTCTAGTGGAGCAGACTGGACTCCCACGCACAGAACCTCGGGGGAAAGCGAAGCGGTCCATGTCTGTCCGTAAACAGAAGATCACTCATTTTAAGTCTAGAAGGAGCTCCTGAGTGTGAAGAAAGAGAGGTGTGTGGGAGAAGAGACCCGAGAGGGAGTGACCCCATCCAGACGCAGGGGCGGTGTCGGAAGGGCGGGTAGGGGTGTGGGGTGCAGCTGGGGGGAGGGGCAGAGGGCAGAGCGTGCACAGAGTTCACTGGAGCCCCAAGGCCAAATGCAAGGAAGTTCTGCCGCGGGAGAGACCATCTGCAGGCTTCACGGAGGCGCAAAGTCCACCGACACTGGGCTACGAACACCATGCGCACAACCACGTCCGGGCTGGGCCTGCGCAGACGGGCGGCGGCCGGGCATCCTCAGAGCTCGCAGGTGGGATGTCCAGGACCGATGGGGTCCAGGAGGACGGCGTGGGTGGGGCGGAGCCCATGCATGACCATGGCTCAGAACATCTAAGGAACTGTAACCATCAATGCAGAAACTGTCTTTCTTGACTTCCAGGGCACTGAGATCCTTCGGAAACAATCGCGTCCCGGGGACAGTCACCTTTAAAAATGGTGCCCACCCACACGGAGAACACCAGCTAATTCGTCTGCTCTAAAAATACCTAATGACAGATTCAAATATCAGGTTCACGCTGTTTTCAATTACACAGCATAACTCTGTTGCAGTTGGTCCTTCCAGCAGGAGCAGAATAATTGCTTTCATATTGGCTCCCCATTAATTTCTTCAGAGGGCTCGTGTGTTGGGGGCGGCAGCTGATGGACGTTCGGCTCCAAAGGTCTGAAGGAGTTACTTACTCCCGCGTATAAATTACGTCTTTTAGAGCAAGAAATCTCAGCCCCCCACCCCAAAGGCTCTACACAGGTGCAAGGAACATAATCGTTTTCTGCCTGCGGTGTGAGGACCCTCTGAGAGTGCTGCTCTCGAGGGCACAACTTGCTTAATTAAATTCGGTGACACGGCAACGGTGGGCCAGGACCTGGGCGGGGTTTCATGGAGAGGTCGGGGGAGGGGGGTGAGCCAGGGGACGCTCAGGTAGCTCCCCGTGTCACCTGGAGGAAGGTGGTCACGTAACGAGAATACACAGTGGACGAGAGCCAGGCCCGGGGTGTGGCCAAATTCTGGGAGCCTGGCAGAAGGAAGCTTTTTCAACTGGAAGACTCTTGAGAGACTGCCCCCTGGAAGGGGTGGCCTGGGGGGGGGGGTGTCTGCGTGAGTTCAGGGATGAAGGGTCCCGAGGTGTCGGAGAGCCCTGGTTGCCCTCTTTCAGATGTGCTCTGGGGGCCCTGGCTTGTCGAGCCACTGTTTTTTTTCTTTTTTTTTTTAAGATTTATTTATTTATTTTTAGAGAGGGAAGGGAGGGAGAGAGAGAGAGAGAGAGAGAGAGAAACAGGAATGTGTGTTTGCTGGGGGCCATGGCCTGCAACCCAGGCCTGTGCCCTGGCTGGGAATCGAACCTGCGACACTTTGGTTCGCAGCCCACGCTCCATCCACTGAGCTACGCCAGCCAGGGCTCGAGCCACCAGTTTTTCCAGCAGGGGGTGACGCCGTGGCTAGGAAACCCTTTGACACCTGCGGCTGCGATCGGCCCCAAAGATGAATTCTAATCTGAGAAATGTGAAAGCCGGTTCTGCTTGTCATCTATCTTATTTTGCAGTGAAGTAGTCGCTGAGGCCCAGATTAGTCTTCCTCGTGACTTCGGAGAGTGATTTTACCAGGGCGCATCATTTGTTACATTCTTCCTCTCTCTCTCTCTGCCTTGACAAAATGCATGTTGCTCTCCATTAAGTTATACAACATCATCTTTGTTCATTACTGCTTAGAGGGGGCTCCAGTGAAATTCAAATGCGGTTTTATTAACTGCTAAATCCGGGAGATGTGTTGTAAAATATTGGACGTTTAAATGTTTTCAATCTGAATAAAGACAAGAATGGACTATTTAGCTACCAACAGCTGCCTTTCTGAAAAATGAAGCATACGGGCCCTGAGTGGGGCCGGGGGCCAAGGCTTTGGTAAGCCATGCACGCTCTGGGGGTCCCCCAAGCCCCGGTGCAGTCCCTGGAGGGTGCAGATCAACCCATAGGAGAATGCAGAATGTCTTGGGTGGGCTGGGGTTCATACCCGTGCATGGGGCCCAGGTCTCTCTGACGGGAACCTCCCCCTCCCCCCAACCCCGCACAATCTTCTTCCTGCCCCAGCCTCCCTGTGCTCTGCTTGGCTGCCTTCCCCCTCTGCACAGAAACTTCTGGAGTTCTCCCATCTGGCCCCAGACCCTCTCTCCCCACAGGCCCTCTTACCCTGGAGCTTCCCACTGAGCCAACATGGAGCTGAAGCTCCGGCCTGCAGGACAGCGGAGTCCCGGCTTCCTCCCGGGGGCCCCCAGGGCTGGCCGTGCCCCTCAGTGGAAGGGCACTGCTCCCCTCAAAGTGACCTTCTCTGCATGACCGATGCTCTGCCAACTCCTCTCACCTCCTCTGGGGCGTAGGGATGATAACAGCTCAGATGGTCTGGGTCCCGTGCGCTCACTGGTTGACCTTGACTGTGACTGCCCAGGGCTCATCCCCACGGGTACCTTGGGGACCTCGCTTCCTGGCAAGAGCTGTTTGCACAGGCCTCCCCCTGCCCCCAACTCTGCTCAGAGCTCACCTGTCCCCCGTGCCTGCTTCCCTCAGCAGTCAAATGCCAAAGCAACACGAGATACAGTATTGCCAATAAATTAACACCTTCTGAAAAATCTATTTGGAAACAGGTAGGCCTCAAGCCATAAATAACAGTGACATTTTCATTTTAACAACAGCCTTCAGCTAACCTAACAGCGGACATGGTTCACCGTGATTTCGCGCTGTCGCGGGGAAGAAGATTCATTGCCTGGGAAAGCTTCAACCTCCCCACCCCCCCCAAGCCTTGCTCTTCCTACCTTTCCCCTTCCGAGAAGCACTAAAAAGAGGCGGGGTGACAGACTCCTGACATTTGCAGACTTCTCGTAGTTTCGGGATGCTTTCCTACGCGTGATCTCCGTGGAGCCTTTTGCAGATTTTGTAAGGGCTGGAAGGAGGGTGTGCTGCCCCACTCCACAGATGAGGGAACTGAGGCCCCTTGCGTGAGTAACAAGCCGTAAAGTCTCAGCCTTCTACTTTCTCCACTCTCTGGCCACTCACAGGGGCTTTGAGGAGCAGCTGCCGGGGGTGGGGGACAGGCAGCTCACCACCCTGGACTGGGAGCTGCAGGGCTGGGGGTGGGGTGGGGTCTGGCGGCTGAGCAGGGGAGCAGGGTGGGCGGAGGAGCCCAAGCTGGCCAGGGCAGGTGAAACTTTCTGCTTCCCTCTGTGGATTCGCTCACCAGCCTTCCTACTCGAGGGGCCCCGGGTGGGAGGAAGATACCCTGAGGCTCTCAGGTTTCTCTAACAACGACAACTCAGAACTGAATCCTTTCTCCGGAGTCTGTAAGAACAAAACGTATCCCTCTGATCCTAGTTTGTTATCAAACGGTTCCTGCAGGGAACTCACTGTAAAAGCACCCTGTGCTGAGAAGACACCTTCTGGCAGATTCTTGGGAAGCCCCAAGGGGCGGGGGAATGGCTTCCCCAACTGCCTCGGAGAAGGTTTCCTGTCCTCCGCGTCAGGGGCTGACTGGAGGATAATGACGAGGTAGGGAGCATGCTCTTCCATGTGCTGGAATATTCTACCTTCGTTCGTCTAGACCCAAGGATGCCCAGAATGATTCAAACGTTGGACCTGCAAGAGGAGTCCACCATATTCAATCAACAGTGAATAGGTGCCACCTTGCTCCAGGGTGACGAGATCTCTGGGGGCCTCCTGGAAGACTGAGGACGTGGGAGTGGTGGGGGATTTGTCCGAGCCAGCGGCACCTGACCAGGAAGGAACACGCCCACCACGTCCATCGAGGCAGGTCAGA
Organism: Phyllostomus discolor; assembly: GCF_004126475.2. NCBI lineage: Eukaryota > Metazoa > Chordata > Mammalia > Chiroptera > Phyllostomidae > Phyllostomus > Phyllostomus discolor. The sequence goes on along the minus strand of NC_040916.2, from coordinate 20,951,020 downwards.
CAGAGCCGCCCCGCCGGGGCTCGGGCGGTCGGCCCCAGGGCAATACGCGGGCGGGGCTGCACCAGGAAGGGGACGGATGGTGGGGGGGGGCTTTCCGTGACGGACGCACACGCACTCCAGGCACCCACCAGGCACTCCGTCCGCCGAAGGCATTCCACACCCACCCACGTGATCCCCACAGCCACCACGCCAGCTCCCACGATCCTCCCACTTTACAGGGAGCCACGGAGAGGTCAGCGGGCTCGTCTGAAACCCCAAAGCCTTTGAGCGGGGCGCCGGGTTCCAACTTCGGCAGCCTGGCGCCGGGGTCTCTTCTGAATGTCGAGGGACGCATCTATCCAGTGGGTCCGGGAGCACCGCACGGGCAGGCGAGTGTGGCACGTGGCCGCCTCTCTGAGCTCCGGCAGAGCCTGCCTGTCACTACGCTGACCATGGAAGGCACCTACAGGGGCGTTCCCTGCTCTCCACCGCCCCTCCCGGGGGGACACCCTGAGGGGCAGGTCCGTGGTCCAGTTGCCCTTTGTGCCGGTGCAGAGCACAGGTCCCGAAGCCTAACCCGTGCTCTCCCGCTAAATACATGCGTGCACATGTCCACATGCGTGTACGATGGTCCCGGCCCGCCTCACCTGCTCAGGTGTATTAGCCACACAGGTTGATTCTTCCTGCCTCCAACGTTTCTGAAATTTCCCTCTCTGCAGAGTTACCCAGGAGGGAGGCTGAGGGGTGTGTGTGCGGGGACTCCGAGGGGATGGGGGACATGCTGTCCTGCTGGCCGTCGGCACGCTTTATTGCAGGGTAACGAACGTCCTGCCCATCCCCCTCCAGTCCCGCTCCCCGAGAGCTTCGGGACGCTTGGTGCCCCCCTCACTTCTCTGCTGATGGCCGCTGCTGCCACCTTGCTTCTCACCATTGACCTTGGGGCCTGTCGGCCCATCGAGCCCCTAATTGTCGTCACCTGCCACACGTCCGTCTCCACTCATCACTCAGGCCCCGTCGGTCTCGCTCGGGTTTACTTGATTCTCCCCTGAAGTGAAGGATGATCTGTGGCCTTCTCTGCCCTTGGACTTGGGGGAGGCTGCTGGCTGTGAGCTCCAGGGGCCGCCTCAGGGAGATTTTGGTGGGCTGAGCCCCTGCCTTGGCTTTCCCGGCCCTTCCGTTGGCTGGTTTTACGAGCTTGAGCCAGGCAGGTGACTGCTCTGCGTCTCGACGTCCTTATCTGTGACGTGGGGATTATTTACTGTGAGAAGCCAGCCTCTGGGGAAACAGTGCACAGGCTAGGACGTGGCACGTGCTCGAGGGGAAGGCATCAGGGCTGTTCACGTGGAGGGTAAAGCAGCGCGTGGTGCTGCCGTGGTCCCCCCCTCTGCAGGGGTCCGAGGTCCCGTATGAGATGCCTCTGCTTCTCAATCTTCCCTCAGCCCTGGTGCTTAGAGGGGCCCAGCAGGACGGCGAGTCACCGCTGGGCACTAAACTAGTAATTACTGCGTTCGGCAGAACTGAGGATGCTCAGGAGGTGGTGGGTGACGTGCTGTGGTAGCGCGAGTGGTGCGTCTTCCCACCCACAGTGTGGCGGGAAGGCATGGCGCCTGGGCCTCCCACAGGCCCGGAGCCCAGTCCGCCTGGTTGTGGGCAAGGGACTGATTTCCTCCGAGCCTCAGTTTCCTCATCTGTAAACGGAAGTACTAATGTACAGATCCCCCAGGGTTGTCAGAACACGTACTATATTACACGCATCACGCATTTAACGCAGGGTCTAGCACAGAGCCAGTGCTGTGGAGAGGGGGCCAGCCCGATGGGCAGTGTTTCCCGAGGTGCGGGGTGGGGCTCTGAGGGGTGTTGCTGTAAGCACCCTGAGTAATTCAGGGGCGCGGAGTTGAGCTGGCTGTTTCCCAAACCCGTGTCGTTCGTTCCTGAAGCAGTGTCCTGATTAGCTACAAACAGGGACCCTCAGATATCAAACTGCAAAGCCCAGCAGAAGAAACCACCAGCAACACAAAAAGGCCAGCAGCCGAACGGGAAAAGGTATTTGCACACCACAGCTCTGACGAGGGGTGACTATCCAAGATACAGAAAGAACTCACAGGACTCAGCACCAAACAAACGAACCGCCCCATTAGAAAATGGGCAGGGGACCGGAACAGACACCTCTCCCAAGAAGGTATACAAATGGCCAATAGACGTAAGAAAAGATGCTCAACTCCGCCAGCTGTTAAGGAAATGCACATCAAAGCTCCAGCGAGACACCACTGCACACCTGTTGGAGTGTTGGCTGTTACCAACGAGACGGGTAACAGGGAGTGCTGGCGAGGGTGTGGAGAAAAGGGACCCCTCATTCACCGCTGGTGGGAGTGTGTACTGGTGCAGCCACTGTGGACAACAGTGTGGAGGTTTCTCAGAAAGTTGAGACTGGAATTACCATGTGACCCAGCCACCCTTCTTCTGGGTACGGACCTGAAAAATTTGAAACCATTTATTCACAAAGACGCACGCACCCCGATGCTCACCGCAGCATTACTCACGGTGGCCAACACATGGAAACAACCCAAGTGCCCTGCGACGGGACCGGATGCAGAAGAGGTGGCACGTGCACACCACGGGACGCCACTCAGCCACAGGAAGAAAGATGAAATACTGCCGTTTGCAGCAACACGGCTGGACCTTGAGACTATTATGACGCAAGCAAAGTAAGTCAAGAGCCACATGATTTCACTCGTTTGTGGGATAAGAAACAGAAAGCAACAAACGAATAGACAAGAAAAACCAACGAAAACTCACACAGACACGGACGACAGTGCGGTGGTGACCGCAGGGAAGGGGCGGGGGCAGTGAGGGGTAACGGGGGCCCGACACACGGTGACGGGAGGAGGCCTGACGGTGGTGGTGGGCACACGACGCAATCCACAGATGGTGCCTCGTAGAACCGGACACTTGAAACCCCTGTAATTTTATTAACCAGCGTCGCCCCAGTAAATTTAATTTACAAAACAACCGAGCGGGGTAAATGGCGGCCGGCAGCAACGGGACGAGCTTGCGCCCCTTCTCTCTACACATCGCGCAGCGCCATTACTCTCGAATTTCCCACTCTCTTTCCCGCTCCCCTTCCTTCCCTCCTTCCTTTCACTTCCTTCTCTTCCCTCCTTCCTTTCACTTCCTTTTTCTTCCCTCCTTGGCCATTCTTCCTTTCCTCTCCTCTTCTCAGTCCTTCCATTCTTTTAGGACTCCTCCCTCTTGCTGAGTATTTGCTGTTATTTTAGATCCTGTGGTGTCCTGTGAGCGGCCCATCTCCTGGGGTTACAAGGGAACTGTAGCCGAGATGGCTACGCCCCACCCGATACCCACTCTCCTCTTCTCTCCTGGTGGCAAACATCTATCATTTGGGGCCATGTTGCGTCCAAGGGAAAGACTGTGTTCCCCAGGGTTTCTTGCTGGGAGTGGCCAGGTAACCAAGGCTGGGCCAATGAGAGGCGAGCAGAGTGCCACGTGGGACTCTGGGAGGGTCGCAGGTAGGAAGCCGACCAGCTGCACTGCAGACTGTCTGCCCCTGCCCCTCCCTCCTTCCTGCTGCTGGAGCATGGGCATGGCGGGGGATGGGGGGGGAGCACCGGAGCCATCTCGGACCATGCAGTGAACTCGAGGATGGAACTACATGGCAGGAAGGTAGAGAAGATGGAAGGTATCTGGGTTCGTGACGACCCTGGGTGCCTACTCCTCCAGGGCCAGACTGGACGTCTCTGGTGCTCATATTTGCGCGAGAGAAATGAACGTCTACGCTGTGTCAGCCATGGCTGTTTCCAGTCTCTGTGTCTACAGCTGCACTCAGCTGAGGGACCCCCCTGAGGGACTCACCACCCTCATTGAAAGCTGTGTCCCATGCTCCGCTTTCCCTTCCCGGGGTCATGACTCTTCTGCCTTCAGTACCAGGCGGGACACGGATGCTTTGAGGGGCAACCCCGGGCACCTCATGCCGGGTGGCTCAGCCTAAGCCACGGCACATGTTGACCCTCTTCTCCACCCTACAAACCCTCCACGGGCACAGGGTGGGACTTGGGGGAGCTCGGAGCTGTAGCGGCTGAAGGTTCGAGTCCTTTGAACCCGCAGCGGAGTCTCCTGTGGACGTGTCCTGTGGGGAAGCAGAGGCGACCCACGGAGGCTGTCACCGTCCCGGAGCTCGGACAAGGAAACAAAGGACGTGGCGCCTTCAGGCACCAAGTGCACGGGAGGGCTTCATCAAGCAAGGCTTGCTGGCTCTGTTGTATGTACGTTCACAAGTAATTCACAGTTCCCTTGGAAACATGACATAGTTTGCGTCTAAATTTAGAGTGCTCACTCTGAGCTGCTGTCACAAGCTCGAAGACCATTCGGGGCGAAGGAGCGGAATGAGATGTGGGGCAGTGCAGGGTCGGTTGGAGCACCACGCCTGTCCTTCCGGCCACCGCGCCCAGGGTGGCTCCTGCAGGAGGTCAGCGCCACCCTCGCCCACCCTGTGCCCCCCTCCCCGTTGAGGGGGGGCAGAGGGGAGGAAATCCCTTCTCCCTGATCTCGGAGCTCTGGTCCTAGTGCTTGGTTCTTTGGTTTACTCCTTTGCCTTCTCAGTTGTGTGAGGCCCCCTGACATCTGCCATCTGTTTTCCGTTAAATTTTCTTGCAAAGCATCTCAGTGTGTGGTCCCAGAGAGGCGGCATGTGACACTCAGGGTGCAGCCAGATTGCATTTCCCAGCTTCATCGGCATGCGGGCCTCCCGGGAAGACTCAGGCAGCCTGGGGCGGGGGACTGGGGGCGGGGTGGGGGGAGCAGGTGTGAGGTGGAGCACCAGAGGAGGAGGGAAGACTACAGACGAGCTCTACCTGTGACAATGACAACATATGGCATGTCAACTGTCCCTGGGAGCCCTGTTCCTTCCCTGGGCCTGAACTGGAATACGAATCCCCGCCAGGTCTGTCTCGGCTTCCTGTGTGTCTCCACACTGCCAGGGAGGTGACCTGGCTCAGACCACGCTTGTCCCTCCCGGCATCGTAGCTGCTCACTGACGCCCCCTGCTGGACTGTCACACTGTGACCTCAGGGCCATTGGGCCAACAGTTGGCACATGGCCTGGTCTATGAACTCAGGAGAGTTGATGGAGTTTCCGAGTCAATGAAACCATCATACTCTGCTTACAACCGCAGGTGGCAAACACAAGGCTCGCAGGCCGAATCCAGTCCTCCACCTTGTTTCTACCCGGCGGCAGCACCGAGCTCCTTGCCCCTGGTTAAGGAGCAGTTACACGTATATAGTCCTAAAACCTCCAACCTCACTGCTTACCACTCCGGGCCCCTTGCTTGTGCCTAGGAACAAGTCCCTACCTCTGCTGGCTCCACCGTGTTCCAGCGTGCGGCACGGGCTTTCAGAATGCTCTGGATTTGTTCTTGCTGTCCCCCTGCCTGAAAAATGCTCGGGGTGATTCTTACCGCTGCCCTACTTCCCTGCCTCTCTCTCTCTCTCCCCTCCAGCGCACCTTAGCTAGTTACCTGCTCCTTAATTTTAGGACTGATTGCCACCTCTTCCAGGAAGCTTTCTGTCACCCTCCCATTTTCACTCCCACAGCTTTCTGCCATCGACCTTTCTACAGGGCCTTGTGAGTATATTCTTGCATTTCTGTCTTCTCTGCTGGACTGTGCGCTCCTTAAGTGCAAGCACTGAGCCTCTCACTCTGCTCATGGTACATGTGCATCGGATATCTGGTACGTTTGGGGCCCTCGGGGCACTACAACGGACAAAGTAGCTCCCAAGAAACTCATACTCTAGCGGTGGAAGAGAGAAAAGAGACATGTAAACATATCAAGGAATGACGAGCATTGTTTTAAAAGTTCAAATAGAGTAAAAAGGGGTAGAAGAGCAGGGCCGGGAGGCGTGAGGGTACCTCTAATGAGAAAATATTTAAGCAGCAACTTGAAAGAAGGGAGGGAGAGACCAGCAAGGGCAAGGGCCCTGAGATGGGTCGCGTCCGAGACAGTCAGTCCAAGGACAGCAAGAAGGCAGTGAGTGGGGGGGAGGGGACACGGGATGGAGCCAGAGGGGTGCCTGAGGGCAGCGGCGGTGACACAGAGCCACGGGAAGGACTGCGGGTGCTTCTCTGAGTAGGATGGGGAGCCATCGCGGGGCTATGAGCAGAGAGGTGACGCGATGTGACTTAGGTGACATGCTGGAGGGGGAACTAATTGGGCTTGCTGATGGGTTGAATCGGTAGGCGAGAAAAAGAAAGAAATGAGGGATGGCTCCAAGATTTTTGGTCGGTGCGAGTAGAATCATGGCACTGCCATGAACTAGGACGGGGAAGACCAGGAGGGTCAAGCGCAGAGCAAGGAATGGTCAGAGGTGAGACTGGGGTTGAGAAGGAAATTGGACACATGAGTCTGAAACTCAAGGAGGAACTTGAACTAGAGGTACCAGTTGGAAAGGTGTCCGTGAACATCCACAGAAGGGAAGGGAGTGAGCGCGGACATTGAACAGAGGAGGATCCCGAGGACCGATCCCTGCGGCACACCGATGCTGAGAGATTCAACTGATGGTAGTGAGCTGGTCGGAGCCAGTCGGGAGCCAGCACAGATGCACGAGAGGGTGTGCCTCCCAAGGCGGGAGGAGGGCCGAGAGGGGGTAGGTGCATCATCACCCAGTGGCGACAGGGTTTCAGAGTGGTGAGTCAATCCAGCAGGACAAGGACTGAGACGTGGCCACTGCCTTTGACCATGTGGAAGTCATAGGCGATGCGGAGCAGAGGGAAATAGTGGATGCAGGGCAGAGGCAGAGAGAACACTCGGTGGCCCGCTGTCCTTGAGCAGGCAAGAGGGGATGGGACCCAGTGCTCAAGGGGAGGGAGCTGGCATTTCTAGGAGCCTGGTCACGGGCGGGAAGGCGGGGGAAAAGCAAGTGGGTCGGTAGGCCGGGCAGTAGGAGTGGACAGACCTTCCCTTCTGACTGCTTCCATGTCTGAGAAGGAAGTCAGGCCGAGAACGAAGGTGAGGGTCCCTGTCTTATTCGTTGCTGTGTCCCCAGAAATTAACTTGGCGCCTGCCACATGGTTGGCTGAGTGCCTGGTGGGGGAGGGGCAACTCTACCCAATGACTCAGCATTTTTTGGTTGTCTGGTTTTTGTGCCATTTCCATGTTTGGAACATTTGCTGGACTTGGGCGAGAGGAGGTGGGATACCACAGTAGAAACGAAATGCTTTCCGATTAAAGTTTTGTGTGCATATTCACGTACTACATCTAAGTATACAGGCACACACACACATATGTTACATATGCATAAAAGTAGGGAATAATTTAAATAGATGCTAACAATTGCTATTATTAGCTAAACCCATCTTAGATCATTGTTCTTGGCTGTTACGGGCAACATTCCGCCCTCTGTAGAGATACACAAACGTTTAAATGACTGTGGGAGCCCGGCCGTGGGAGGCCGGCGGGGCAGCCGTGAAGGGAGGAGGGGCTTCCAGTACCCCCTGAGCTACTCAAGGGGAGTCACCGCCCCTCACGCAGCTAGTCCCCTCGCTGGCCTGGGCACCCCTGAGCCCGGCTCCCCCTTGCCAGACACTGACTCCAACCAGCTGCTTCTCAGTGACATGGTCCAAATATTCCTAATACTCCCTCCTATCGCTCAGAGAAAAACATGAAGACAGGCTTTAAAAAAGTAAAAAAAAACTATGAAGATGGAGGTTAAATAAGCAAAGAATGGGAATGGGAATTACTGAAAACGAGAATGTAGCAGTTATGCCTAAGTGTGACATATTTTGCGCTTGGAAGTCTGCCCAGCCCGGTCCTTGCTGCCGCGGGAGCAGAGGGCAGAGCCGGAGGCTGTTGGCTGACCGTGTGCCGGGGGCCGCCGTGGCCTCCGCCCACCGAGGGCTGCGTGGCACTCCGAGGCGACTGCTCTGGAGGACTCCGGGAGGCGAGCGGTGCGGTGCATTTCAGTGTGGCTCACTGACCCACCTTTCCCTCCACCTCCTTTTTCTCCCGGACTTCCTCCCACCCTTCTGCTTCTCCAGCCGGCTCACGGAAGTCACTGCAGGCTCAGGACCTATAAACGAGCCGCCGCGTGAATTAGGACCCGGCGACACCCCTCAGGGCGACTTAGAGTTGGGCCAGTGAGTGGTGAGAGGTTTGAGCAGCAACGAGATGGACGCGAATGAAGTCGGAGTGGCCCTGGGGTCAGGCTCGGGGAGAGGCCGCAGCCGGGAGGGGGGTGGATTGGAGCACAGCAGCTAGATCCTAGGGCTCTGGCGCGGTATCGGCTGGAGGAGCACAGCACTGAGGTGGTCTTAGAGCCCACCAGACGGGCGGGGAGCCGTTGGGTTCGCAGTCCCTGGGCTGCCCTCAGATAACGCTGTCTACCAAGATAGACGCGTGCAGAGTGGGCGGAGGGAAGAGCGGTGACCCGTCCTCCCCGCCCGCCTCTCAGCCTTCAGCCCGTCTGCATCCAGGCACCAAAATGCAACAATCATGAAAAGTCCTGTCCCTTGCCCTGAATGGCAGTCATTCCAATCTGCCAGAACAGGTTTCTAAAAGTAAACATCCACCTACCGGGAAGATGCGAGGCTTCTGGGAAAAAGAAATCCCGAGACTCTGCCCGATGGCCACTCCCCTTAGTGACGACGGGTGTGTTCATCACAGGCCCCGTGGATTCCCCCCACCCCCGCTGCGTGCTTTGCTGTGGAATGCCTGCACCTCTCCACTACTCGGTGCCCGTTGGGTTTCGGGAGGCTGTGACGGGTGCAAAATAAGTTGTAGATAGTAACACAGCCACCCACGTGTATTTACGACGGATTCCTCTAGGCGACTTGTAGCTCAATGGGACGTTCACGCTGCAGCATCGCTTCGCAACGACATTACATACGTTAACAAAGGTAATTTAGGAAAAGGCTCATAAAGTCATTTGCCTTTTCTTCTTGCCAATTGCCAGAGTAATCAAGTGCCTTTACATTTTGCTGGGACGCAGAAGCTGTGCCCTGTGCTTGATTAAGTCCCTTCGGCGTTTACAACGAGGCATTTGCATGCTGCTTTATTGCCACCTTATTTCAGTTCGCACTAGGGAGTTCCTTTCTCTGGAGGGACCGTTTCCCCGTGGTGTTGGGGAAGGGAGGACTCGGCTTCCACACACCAGGAGAGCCGGGGACACGGCCGTCCGGTCACTGCTGGGCGCTCGCGACACCAAGCTACACCCCCAGGTCCCGCAGTCAGTGCGGAGCCCGGGTTTACTGACCACGGGTTTACCGACCACCGTCTGTGTGCGCCGCACTGCAGCAGAGACCGGGGGGCACTGAAACACGACAGCAGTCCGGGGTGAGAAACGCAAACAAAGCTTTGCCAAGCTGAGCCTGGGGTGGAGCGTGAGAGACAGCCGGAACACATTTTAGCTTCAGCGGACGATCATTACGTATTTCTGCTGGAACCAAAGAAAATTGTTTGGGCCCCAAGAAACGCGGGGAGGCAGTGGGGAGGAAGGAGAGACAGAAACAAGAGGCAGGGAGGACTGGAAGAAAGGGTGCTGCAGTGTGGGTGGGCTCGTTGGGAAGGACTCGAGCAGGAAGGAGTGCACAGTGGCGGGCTCGGAGATGGGTGGCTCCGGATTGGAGATGTGATTTTTGCAGCTTCCCAGACCTGCAGGGAATTCTGCTGTCCCTGCGAATGTTCTGCTTGGGGGTTGATTTGGGGGGAGGGGAGGGCTCCTCAGAGGACTCTAGTGGAGGACCGAAGTTCTAGCTGACATGCACTCGAGGCCGAGGGCTTCATGACACCATGAGCCCACGGCGGAGCTTTCGGCGTCCTGCGGCCATGGACTTGGAGGTCCATGTCCACTGAGTGCAGACCTCTCAGGATACGGAGGCGCCAGAGTCAGAGACTCTAATCACAATACTTACAGCCTAATGAAAAACCAAAATCAGCAGACAGAACCAAGGTCGCTGATGGAGCGCGTGTAATCAAGTGGAGAATCCAGAGTCAGGGCTGTGGCTGGTCGGAGGAACGGGAGGGAGTCTTGTAAGATGAGGGAGAGTTTTGAGGCGTCTCTTCATTTTCTGACCAAGCCATCCAAGACCTTTTTAGAGGAGGAAGCGAGGCCTAATGGGGGCCTTGGGAGATCTAAAGATTTGGACCGGCCAAGGCAAATGTGGATGCACGCCTAGAGAAAGGCACTCACACGTGCCCTGCGGGAGAGGAGGAGCACACCCGGCCCACCCCGGGTGCCTTTGCCGCGGGTCTGCAGAGCCCCCGGGCCCCGATCCTGTGAGTGTGCCACAGGTCCCGACTCAGACCTGTCCCTCCCGCACCACTGAGCAGATGGCAGGCAGCACTCCTATGACTAGAGTGGCTGCGGTAAGTAACCCAGACAGTCTCTGCCACTCCGTCCCCTGGAAGAGACGGAGCCTAGCCAGAGAACCCACAACGAAACAATGCCGAATTGCAGCCAGGGACCTGGAGGAAGCCCGCAGGATGCTGGGATGGGGAACACTGCTGGCCGGGCAGGAGCTACCTAAGGAAAGGTGTTCGGGGCAGACCTCAGTGAGGAGGTGATTATTCAAATTGGAACCTGGAGAGAGAGAGAGAGAGAGAGAGAGAGAGAGGTCAGACAGAGCCTGGGGGTAGGGGGTGGGGAAGAACTGGGGGAGAGGCAGAAGCGTGTGCCAGGGCCCCGGGTTGGGAAAGAACTTGGCACCTTTGACACTGGTACAGGCCAAGGTGACAGACACGCAGCGAGGAGGTGAGAGGTGTGACACGGGGTTGGGGACGGAGCTGGACCAGCCCGGCTGAGGCCTGCTAGGCGGAGCAAGGTCAGGCTGCCTTCTGACCGCAACGCGAATCCAGCCACAGATTCTGAGCAGAAGTTTCAAACCTGTTCAGTGACTTTTTTTTCATTTATTAGGTCTCTGTCTATAAAAATTTCCAGTAACAAATTCTCAAAACTTCACAGGTGTGTGCCTGCCCTGGCCACCACGGCACAGAAAACGGTACGAACCTGCTGAGGGTTCCTCATTCCAGGTCCCCGAAGAGCCAGCAGATGGATAATAACATTTAGCCCTTGCTGGCTGGTAATTACAGTATATATTCAAAGAAGACATAACTGCATTTCCTGCTCCGAGCTCTCTCTTAGGAAACGGAGAACCAGTATCTCCCGGACTGTGCACCAGCGGCGCACTCTGCAGCTCCCAGGACGGAGAGAGGACTCGGCGGGGTTCATAACTCACGCACGGCCTGCGGCCGCAGTGTGCGCTGCACCTGCTTTCATCGGATGTTCGCCTTTACTGAGTCTTCGCAGGGCCCGACGCAGCCTGTGTGTGCCCCTGCCTGAGGTGAGCTCCTGCGTCTAAAATGTCCCGGACAATATAATTGCATCCGCACCGAGATGGGAAGCGCGCGCTTCCGTGTGTCTGGCTGTTTCAGTCTCTCGTTCTGACCTCCAGGCCGGGGCGGGGGCTGTGGCTCTCACTGTCCTGCCCCTCCGTTCGCCCCCGTTGCTCCTCTGATCCTAGGACGAGGGTTCCTCACTCTGGGTGTTTGCAAGGACACGTGGCACTCACTCACTACAGAGCTGTCGGCTCTGTTGTGACTTCACATCACTCTTCAGGGGCCATCGGTTTCTGTGCTTTCTCCGTTGCTGTGTCGGGTGCTGGTGCTGGTGGTGGTGGCCGGTTGTTGCTCCTGATTTTGTGTGCACCTGATCGTGGGCAAGGGGTGGTGTCTGAGGCAATGCCGGGCTCGGCCCCGCGTGGTGAGGGGGGTGTGTGGGGCTCAGCAAGGGACAACGCATCAGTTAGTGTCATCGAATCTTATGCCAACACGTGTACGATGAGACCAGTCCGGTGCCCATCCTTTCAAGGCTGTGACTTGACGATGTGATGAGCTGATCTCTGAGAACGTGCCAACCGCTGCACAGTACGGGCTCGATAAACGCTACCTGTTGTTGCCATTGTTGCTGGCTGCTGCTGCTTACTGTGCTTCCCACAGGGAAAGGCACCCGACGCCTGGACTTACCTTCCCCAGGAGTGAGCAGAGGCGGTTTGCAGCCACGTCAGTGCTCTGGCGACCTGCTCGGGCGCCGCCCTCCCACCGCTGGCCTCCCCGCCCCAGGGGGCTCCTGAGCCCTGACCTTGTCACTCGAGTTCTGTGTCCCACGTCCCGCTCTCAGGAGTGGTCAGGGGCTTTGCTGGCGTCTCTGTCTGGTGAGCAATGGCCCACTGGGCTCCCCTTGTCCACCTCTGGCCTGGCCAAGGTGGACGGCCCCATGGGGCACGCAGAGACCTAGGTGAGCTGGCTCAGCAGGGCCACTGGAAGGCACTGGGGGAGGCTGAACAGTCCCATGCCTTCCAGGGTGGGAAGCAGATACTTTCAGGTTCAAGTTCCTGATATGCACTTTGGTGCTGGGAGCTGCTCCTGACCTGAGGGAGGCAGGAGAGCCCGGGGCGGCGTCTGCCCTGCTGTCCCTCGATACCGAGAGTGGCCTGCGCCTGCCCCTGCACCCCGCGGAGCTGGGGGTGCAGGGAGTGTTGAAGCCGCTTGGGCACACTTTTGCCCCTTCCCTGGGGCTGGCCCCAGTCCGAGAGGATTATGTTTTGCTGGGTCCTGCCATCTGACCCAGCGAGCAGCCTGCTGTTGTGGCCATCTGCGGACAGGTTTAAGTGACAGCAGTGCATGGAGGGTCTGCAAAGACCCTGCGCTGCCTTGTGCCTGCAGTTAGTGGAGACCAGCTGGGGTCACGGGAAACACTGTGTGGGAGCTGCTGCCTGCCACACGCACCCCGGTTTGAATGAGACCTCCCCGCTGCCACAGAGAGTGCCGGCCAAACCCCCACCCCGGGGAGCGCTGCCAGTCCTTCCCTCTCCTACACAGGGCACACGCACACGCACACACGTGTGGACACCCGTGCCCACAGCAAAGCTCAGGGCGCCCGCACCCCAAAATCCTCCGTGGTGGGCCGGGCCTGCTGCACACACTAAGGACCACTAGCCACGTGCTGCTCCCCAAGGGCGCAGTGGCTGGGCGGCTCACACCGGGACAGCCCTCGAATGGACACCCAGGCCAGACTGTAAGCTCAAGGACGTACAGTCTGGACTGGATTTACAGTCTGGACTGGTCAAGGACTGGACGATTTTTCCAGGCCTAGGACGTGCCTGGCGCACACTAGGTCTCCATAAGTAGTTGCTGAATAAATGAACAGAGAAGCTTACGTGCAAGGACGGGCACTGGCTCGAGTGGGTCTTATCAGGGCCCCCGGGAGACGGGCACGTCTTCCTCCACAAGGATAATTAACACCCGCTACGCACATCCCACGGCCCAGGCACCGTTCCAAGCGCTCCACACACACTGACTCATTTACTTCTTGCCACCACAAAAGCACCAGACGAAGCTGGAAAAAAAAACCCTGGAAATGGTGCGGGCAGAGCAGGCAGGGGACGAGAGGAGGTGGGCTCCTTTCCCTGCCTTCATGCCCCTCTCTGCACCCCCGCTGCCTCGGAGGGTGGGACCGGCAAGCTCAAAGTGGCCTTGCGGACCACGCGGCCCAATTCCTGCATTCGTGCTTGAGGTCACTGAGGTTGAAAGAAGTTAAAAGACTTCTCAGCGCCACCTACTTAGTAGAAAAAGGTGCACCTGGGAGCCAGGCCTCCAATCTGCTCCCATGTCCACTGGACACCTTGCTCCCAGCCATGGGGCCTCCGCTGTGCCACTCCCCTGGGGGACTTCGTCACGTTGGCACCAGGACAGGCCATCCCGCTGTGCCCCCGACCCGAAGGACAAGAGCCTCTAACAGGCCCCGAGAGCAGATGCGCGGAACCTGCCGCCCAGCACAGGACGGAGCTGCCCATCTCGGCGGCAGGTAGGCAGTTCCCGGCTTGGCAGGGCTGTAGCTCTTATTGATGAAAGAGAAATCAAGCTGGGCCTGAAAAATGACCTAGTGTTTTGAACGTCAGCGGGACACGGACTAATGGGCTCTCCCCTGACATATATTATGTGGTCCAGTGACTTAGGGGCTCGTCTCTAAAGGATTGCTCTGGCTGGACCCAAAGCCTGGAAGCCCAAGGCCTGAGAGCTGGAGTGGACACATGCAAAGGGCGGGAGGGACCCAAGAAGGAGCCGGACCACCCCAGATTGGCAGGGGGTAGGTGTGATAACGAGGCTGGTCCTGGGCAAGCTCAAGATGAGCGGGTCTCCACACCTGGCCCCCAGAACCTTAGCATTTACATAGAGGCTTTGACAAGGCTTAGGCCTACATACAGTTCAAATGGCCTAAAAACTGCACTACTCTGTCAAGGGTCTGTCCTTGAAGTGACTCCTCTTATGGGACCAGTGGGCGAAATGCACATTCTAAGAACAGGAAAGGATCCTCCAAGGGCGCCGGTCTAGCCTGAGAGTCAGCCAGTGGTCACATGCCTCAACGATCTCCTCCACCAAAGGTTCACCATCCAAGCCGGGGCACTGTGCGAACAAGCAGGGCCGCTCTCAGTAACTCCGCCAGGACGACAGGTGTCCATCTGAGACAGTTTCACACGGGTGGAATGTGCACGCACCACACCCCCAGGCTTCCTGAGGCCTGTCCCCCTCTGCCACCTCCTATGCCTCTGAGCTCACCTCCTCCTTCCCCGCCCCCTTGCTCACCCCAGGGCCACCACGCTACCTTTCCCGATGCTCCCCGACCTGCACAAGCAAGTTCCTGCCTCTGCCTCGTTCCACCCCAGGTCTCTGTCCAAGATGCTCTTCTCCCGGTTGGTCACCCAGCCCGTCCCCTCACTGACTTCAAGTCCTCGCCTCAATGCCGTTTCCTTGTAAGACCCTTCCTGCCCGTTCTCTTTAAAACGGAACCCCTCTCATCATTTCTAATACACTATGTATCTGACTATTTGCTATGTTAATGTGTTTGGCTTTGGGGCTGTTTGGGGTGCTGCTGCACCCCCGACTGTCTAGAAACCAATGACACTCGGTGACCACACCATGAATAATACGCAGGGGAAAGAATTCCTGAGCGAGGGCAGTCTCCTTCATGAGCAACAGTCTAACAAGGAATAGTGCGGGCAGTTCGGTCTAGGGGAGCTGAAGAATGTTTTGCATGAGCGATTTTTTTCAAGTTAGTAGCGCTTGGAAACAGCCAGGAGTCATGTCTACAGGAAAATGTATGGCCCACATTCGGCACGATTTTCTGTTATAAACTTCCCCTTCATATCTCTTAGTATCGTAACTTATTATAGCTAGAAGAAATCAGCTCTAAAATCCTATGGTTCTAAGTGAAAAGCTCTATTATACTTCTAGAAAATTGAAACGACATATATTTTTTTTCTGGAGAGCAAAGAAAACCGGAGGCCTGGGTAGTACGGAGAAACTGAGGGTTCGGGCAATTTATGAGTCAATTTTCCTGGGCTGGCAGACGAGTGGGATTTCTGCCCCCGGCTGTGGGGGGCATTTCAATCCTGCCTCTAGCTGCTGAAATAATACTTTTTCCACTCCTCTAGGTCCCCACTGTGCAGATTCAGGTAGATAAATTGTCAGCAGCCCTACCTACTCCTTAGGCATTAGGTTTAAATCCTGTTACGGTTCCTTATATATTAAAAAGAAAAAAACCCTTCTGTTAACTTTTCCCCTGTCAGGGCGATCAGAGTTGAATTAATTTTTAACACTTGAGTAAAGCAGCCGAAGACAAGTGTGTCCCCGGAGCTGCCGCATGTGGGCCGCTGGTTAGGCGGGGGTCCTGGACCACCTGATCCTGCGGAAGCCGCCCCAGCATCCCTTGCATGTAGGGGCGGGGCTCTGTCCCCATAGGCAGCACTCCTGGCCGTAAACTACATGTGGGCGGGACCCTGGGCTACAGCTGATGGCCATGGGGCAGGTGGGTGGCTAACCAAGACATTGACTTTGTAGACTGGTGTTCGACCGCTGAGATGGCCCAGCCAGCCAGCCTGCCTGGGTTTTCACTGGCTTGGTCACATGTCATCATCCCTCCTGAAGTGGCCGTGTGACTCATTCTAAGGGCCAGGAGAAGTAGCTCATTTCTGAGGCACACACGTGGTGTGGGAGAACGTGGGCTTTATTACCAGATGTATAAGTGAAGCCTTTTTCACCAACTGAAGGCTAGTGAGACCTTAAGCAGAAAAACAGAGGAGGGAAAAATAGAGCGAATATTTACTGAACACTTCATCTTGGGTACTGAGCACAGGAAAGGGAGAGAGAGAAAGAAATTTGTAACCATATCATGTTAGCTATTTATATGTTCATAGGTATATAATTCTTCTCACACTCCTCTCTTATACAATGAAGTGTTATTTCCCCACTTTTCAGATGAGGAAACCAAGGTCCAGAGATAACAATTGACTTAAAAAAAGCCAAGCGACTGGTGAATGACAGAGTTCTTCTTTGAAACCAAGTCCATCTGACTCCTAAGTGACTACTTTTAACCACGAGGCTTGAATGCCAATCACTGAGACTCCATGATCTTCAGTTTTCCGTCTGTACGATGGGGAAACAGAACCCATTTCACAAGCTCAATGTGAAGGTTAAGGGAAACAACGGGTGTGAAGTGCTGAGCACAGAGCCTACGAAATGAAATGAACTACAGTTCAGGTGTTATCACAGTATCGTTCGTTAAATCCCCTCTTTCCTACAACGCCACAGGAGATCCTTATGCTCAAATTAGTTTCTTGACTGTTGTATGCATCGTCATGCCCTGTAGTTCTGGGAGAAAATGGTTAACACCATAGACTCACTCATCAATCCATTCATTCATTTGGTCAATAAGTATTTGTTTAAAGGGTATGAGATGACAGGAAGACAAGAAAGGCACCTCACCTTCAAGGAGCTCACCATCCGCTGGAGGCGGACAGGCATACACACGAGGTGAAACAATGAGGCCCATGTGTGTGCTGAGCTAAACAAGGGCGGCTTGAGGAGGGGAGCCCCCGTGGGCCAGAGGTGAGAGTCTGGGGCTGGAGCTGGCTATCAGGTGACCAGGACCTGCCCTTTAGGAGAGAAGACGGCCAGGACACTCGGTCCCAAGGACAAGGAGGTATTTTGGGTACCAGCAGGCAACCGGTAGTTCAGAAATGGAACCTCGAGTTTGCAACCTCTACTCTGAGACACACAGGACTGGACCGGGAGCAGAGAAAGGTTTTACAAAGGTCAGATCTGAAGAAGAAGCAAAGTGCCTTCTTTCAACACAGAAGTGTTCCATTTCTTAATGAAAACTGGTCCTGAATACCAAGGTTACATTGTCACGCTCTGCCAGAACACACAGACCGTAACACACCGCCACCATCACCATCATCAAGACCACCCCTGCCCCCACGATACCCTCACTATCCTCATCTTCTCTGCCACCTCCACCCTTGCCACCTCCACCAACGCCGTCATCACCTCCATCACCACCACGTTAACGGCAGGACCAAACTATCCCATCACCGCTCACCATCATCATCCATCACACTATTATCACCTCCACCGTCACCATTATTCCCGTGACCATCGCCACCACCCCCATTCTGCCTCCCCTGCAGCCACCACCACCTTCACTACCACCTCTAGCACCACTGTCATGGCCTCCCACACTACCACTCCCCCGCCTCCCCACCGGGAAGCCCTCCTGGCTTTGAGCCGAGATGGCTATGAAAGCGAGTGGACTTCACTTGACGGGCTACCCTGGTGTCAGCTGAGTAGAAGCTTTATTTCTCCTGTTCTCTACTAGGGGGCTAACTGGGGGCTGAACTTGACGCCCAAACTGATCTCTTGGGGACATCTGTCCCCCCTCGCAATAATTTGTTAAAGCTGATGTAACAAAGAAAATACATTTAAACATTACTGGCCCTACTCAGAGCCAAGGCCCCCCGGCTCCTTCAGGTGTGCCTGGGGAGCCGAAGAGACAGACATCCAGATATTCCCAGACCCAGGAGGCAGGGTGGTGATGGTAGCCATGGAGACAGGCACCCGAGACAACCGGGCAGGCGGGGGCTGTTTCTCTCCCACTCAAAGCAGCCCGCTGCCTTCAGGCGGTAGACAGCCCGGCTCTCTGCCCTAGCCAGGGATCCTGCTGCATGAGTAATGCCCAGAAAGATTCTATAAATGGTTTGTTTCATGTCCTATTGAAATGAGAGAACAAGAGGGAGAGTGGAAATGAATTGTACTCCTACTGCAGAGTTCATTTGATAAATAATGTATACAGAGTTTGCAGTAATAACTGCTCTTTTCTGATTCCGCCCGTGCGGGTGAGCTTTGACACATCGTCTCTGTGTTTTGAGCAGACGCTGAAGGACAGGCGCCGGGGTTGGCATGATGAAAGGCAAGGCAGGCTGTTACCGTTGGCTGGAGTGTCAGGAAGGTTAATCTGGCTTTTCCTTCGAGCTGGGGGCAGGGGACCTTCGCCTTTCAGTGGAGATGTGGGGAGGAAGGCAGGAGACAGATGGAGGATTCGTTCTTCCTCAGCGCGGAGGAATGGGTGTCAAGGAGGTGGCATGTGCCACCAAGGTGCAGAGACAGGAGACAGGCAGCAGGGGCCTGTGTGCCTTGCGAGTCTGGCTCTGCTGCCTTCTGCTAGCTCCTTCTCCCTTCGCATCAGTGCAAGCCTAAGAGACGCACTGCGTGTCGAAAGAGTGCCGAGATACGAAGCCCGGCTTTCCTGGGCTCCCCTAGAGGACAGCGGGGGGCCCCTCGCTCCTACCAAGAAAGCAGCAGCACCAGGATATTGGAAAGCCTTCCCGATTCCGCCAACCCCTTGGATGTCAAGGAGACGAACCAGATCAAAAATGGACTCAAGCTGGAAAATTAGTCATTTGACCCACATGTATTACCTTCCAATTTGCCCCCGAACAAGTGGGAACTCGTGTGTTTTTACAACGTGTTTGGCTTACAAAGTATCCTCACACCTTATCTCCATGGATGCTCTCAACAACGGGGCAGGAAGGTTACCCCCACTTTCTAGAGGAGAAACCTGAGATTAGGAGAAGTTCAGTAACAGTCCAGGGTGCTGAAGCAGGCAAGGGAAGGAATTCATTCAAAGCACGCTCCGCGGCAGGTCTTTGGACTCCGCCTTCAGTGCTGCTCTACCAAGGTGGCCTCCTTAGAGAGGCACCTGCAGAACACTGCTGCCTTTCGTGTGCGTGTGCGTGTGCGTGTGTGCGGTGGGCACATGTATGCACACACACACTTATGCACACACACAGCTGTGCACACACATAGGCATCTACATGCAGCCATACAAATGCATGCACGTGGCTGCAGGCACATGCATGGAGGCACACACATACACATATACAGCCACACACATACATAAATGCACACACATGCAAGCGCACGCACACCCACACACACGTACTCGCACAGCTGAAGCCCCAGAAGCATTCCCAGTCTCACGGGGTTCCTGCTGTTCGGTTGTTTCCCTTCATCTCAGTGAAAAATCACTCAATGCATCAAGACTCCGGGCCTAGATGGAGGGGGTAGCCACCTGGGAGCCCCGAGAAGTGAACCCCCGCTGCAGGGGTCTGCGGTACTGCAGAACCAGGGTCCACGGCCTTTCGTAGCCACTGACCCGCAGCTGGGGTCCACAGCAGCTGGGGGCGACAGTTCGCCGGGACTGAGATTGACAGCGCTCGGGGTCTGAGGAGACGTAATCCGCCTCAGAGAGGGGACAGCTCTTGTCCCGAGAAAGTGTCTTCCCTCCCCTGGCTCACCTTTAGATTTAAGGAATTACTCTGAGAGGTGAGAGTGTGTCGAAAATCTTAAATATTAGATCCACTTCCCCGAAGATTAGATAATGTTAATGTCAGAGCTGACTCGTGTTTTTCTCAAAGATTCTATCCTCCGCTCAAATAGCCTACAAGGAACCTTCCGTGAAATAACAGAAAACAAATTCTCCATATCCACTATTTTCCTCCCCACACCCTTCTTATTCCATCTTTTACTTGGACTTCTGCCTGCAGCATCTCTTGGGAAATCTTACTCCTTATTTTCAAATGTTTGCTGCTTCTGCTCGTATTATTTTTTCTGTCAATTTTTAGTTTTCTTCACCAATGAGACCTTTTCCTCCCACTGCCATGAATTCTTAATTCAGGTGGCCCCTTATTTTCGCCAGTTCTTTGGCGTTTTCTTCCCTTGTGCCACGGGCCTTGCCTCGTCCATGGCTTTGGGTCCCCCCGCCCTTTGCAGAGGGTGCTCTCAGCAGAGTGAGGACTCTGACCTCAGCCTCTAACACCTTCACAGTGATGTGACCTTGGCAAGCCACACCCACTGCCGTCAGAGCCTTGACCTCTAGACTTGAAATGTGGGCTCATAACACACAATACAATATTGTTCTGAGAAGTAAGTGCCATCCTGTGGGGAAGCCCCCAGCCTGGGACCTCACAAGGGATAGGTACCCAGAAAATGTCCGGTTGCCCTCATCCCTTCCTCTTCTGACTATAAAATGTGTCCACTTCCTGTCCTCTTCTGATTCAGTAAATTACTTAGGTTAAGTTCTATGGGTTCATCGATTGCATAAAGGCAGGAAAGTCCTGAATTTGGTGTATGTGCAAGATTTCAAGTGAGACAGGTTTAATTAAGGGCCAGCTCCAGTGAAAACACAGGTACCACTTAAGGAAGCAAGTGGTGAGGCTGAAATGTGTCCAAGGACCCGTCCCTGAGTGCCCCCTGCATGCTCCCTGCATGCTCCCTGAGTGCCCGCTGCGTGCACCGACAACACTGAGATGCACAGGAAAGAGGAGAAGTCGAAACGTGCTCTTGGTTGGAACAAGCTGCCGTGGCCTGCGAAATAAAGAGGGACTGGTCCAGAGAAGTCATTTTTCCAGACGCGTGCCGTCACTATCCCCAGTTCAATAACAGACACAGGCATTCTCCAGAGCTCTTACCCGGCAGCGCCGACACCCCAAGAGCTGACGTTGCTCATCTCGAGCGCTTGGAGTATGCCGTAAAACAAGCCGCCTTGATGTCGGGGTTCACAGAGAACCTGTTCTGGGGCAGCAGTGACAGGGCTCGAGGGGAACCCTCTGTGCGGCCGCAACGATGAGCTGATTCACGCTGACGAGGTGAGTTTGCTGATTCGCAAATAACGCCACCCGATCGGCAATACCACCACCCCACCGCCACCCCAAAAAACAAAAGCAGATCAAAGCAGAAAACCGGCGGCGAGACAAGGACGGCCGGTCTGCAAACACGCACGACAGCGGAGAGAGCTGAGGTGGGTGTGTGTGCGTGAATCTGCACCCGGAAGGGCAGGGGTTTTGTAGTTAATGATCTGATTGGCCAGCAAGATGGGATTTATTCTTTTCCTGCAATGCGAGGCTATGCTTTGAAAATTATCTCTGTAGAATGTAGAATTGCCTTCCTGTGCTTTCATTAGAGGAAGAAACAGATTACCAGTAATTTTTTAGAAGTCAGGGGCCAGGGCAGGCAAGCATTGTTCTCCGAGCCACACGGGAGAAGCCCTGACTTAAAATATTCTGTATCTGCTTTTATCAACAGCGTGCCTAGAGCCCCAAGCAAGAGTCCTACAGGCGGCAGGTGTGCTCTAGGTGGGGCCTCACGACCTTCCCTCACGCCACCTGCTGGAGGTGTCAACGGCAGCTCCCGATTCCGCCACGCTGCCCAGAGATTGTAGCCCTTGGCTGGTTTTATTCTGTGAACTCCCCTATGTGCGCTCCTACAGCACCCTCAGCCTGACTTCTGCGACCATCCTTTCAAAGTATGCACTTGCCAAAGCCACTTTATTTAGCAGCTTAATGCATCTTCAAGGAATTAAGTTAGTTTTGTTTTCTTGCTCTGACATTCTCATCCTATTGGCTTTTGTTCTTAGCCTTGACTCCTCCTGATCCCAAAATAGTTGCCACAGCCCCAGCTATCACCTCCTTGCTCAGCAATGCCCAAAGTTTGGAAGTGACGCCAGAGGGACTTTCCCTTCCTTATTATATCCCTTTTTAAAGGTGAGAACATTCCTTCAAGTTGCCTCACAGCACACTGGCCAGAAGGTGCACATGCCCATTTCCGGGCAAACTGCTTGCTCGGGAGAACAGAGTTGCCACGACTGGGTGAGACCGATCAAGACCTCCCCCTTCCCACCAGCGGCTGGAGCGGGGCTCAGCCCCCTCCAAAACTGATTGCCACCAGACACTTGAACCCAGTTAGGATTCTGCTACAAAGAAGAAGTGGGAGAGGGCTGTTGGGTAGATGCCCACAGAACACACGTTTCCCGGGGAGGCGGCAACTTAATCAGGACTCTGTAAGGCAGCGACTGTCGAGGAGTCATGTTCTTTTCTCTCTGGTCTGACCTGTCTTAGGGTCTGGAGTCTGAAGCACGGGTGTGCGGCTGTCAGAAGGTGTGCAGTCACCGCATAGGCTCGTCAACTCTGAATGGTTGGTGCCCCGATCCTCACGTGACTAATCACCACCCTCACGAGATCTAAGCCACCAGTCTCTCCTCCCCAAAACTTGATAGAAAGCCTTGAACTCTGGGGGGAATAACCAAGGAGAAGAACTACTGGATAACAGGACAAACCCCAACCTTGCTGCACTCAGAACTTCTGGATGGGGCACAAACCCAATCTGCCCACCGGGTTAAACAAGAGATGGGTTAACCTTTGTCCTGGGAGCCCCGGGGCTTCGGAAGTCCAACATCCACTAGAACTGAGTGTCGAGCGAAGTGTGAAGCCCCTGAAGACGAGCGGGAAGCCCGTCATAAAGCACGTGGGGGTCCCAAGCTGGAAGACACAGCTGGCTCCAAGACAGGTGGGAAACGGGCCGAAGGCATTGGAAGCGGGGTCCCGGGCGGAGCCACGAGAAGGTCAGAAAGACGCACACCCAGGTGTAACCATTCCCGGAACCCAGGCACTGTGGCCCCTGGGAACCACCTGCGTGTGAGCTGGACCAGTCCCTGGCAAGGGGCTGAGCAAATGTGTGAGGCAGAAGGGACCTCTGCGACAATGGTCCACGGGAGCTGGGGTCGTCTTCTGGCTCAGGAAAGCGGCCCTTCTGGGGCCTTCCGCCCTCCTGTTACCTTAATGGTAGCCAGAAATGCTCATTACAGTAGATAACATTTGTTTTTCATCGTCTCCTACCCCATCCATTGACTTGATTTAATTTTCCCTGTCCTGATCCCCTGGAAAGGGCACAGAAAATGAAGACAATTAGTCAAGGGCAAAGCTTGAGAAACCTAGGCGCCAGGACACTGCGGGGGAGAGGCCTTGGCAGGGCCTTGCCTGCTGGAAGGGAGCCGGAGGGCTGCCGGCCCTGAAGGCACCTCTCCCTCCTGCCCCCTGCTTCTGCCCCAGTAGGTGCTGAGTCTGACACCCACTGGCGAAGCCAGTGCGCAAGTCAGGCTGTTTGGTTCTTAGCTCTCGCAGACTGGTTGGAGCGGCATCAGTGGGCTCTGGGTGTCCGTGAGTCAGGTGGCAGCCAGGCCCCCGGGAGGAGTGAGCAGGCTGCCCGCTCACCCCTGGACGGGGGTCCAACGACACGCAGCTGTTCCAGGCTCAGCGGGCCTTGACTGACAGCCCAGCTCTGCCGCTTACTTATTGGGCAAGTTCCTTTCCTGCTCTGAGCCTCAGTTTCTTAATCCACGAACAGAGATAATAATATTATGGAAGCACCTAGACTGGGAAGGGTAAAGAAGTGATTCCCGTAAACTTTTTAGCTCCGCACCTGGTATGCTGTAAATGCTCTATAAATGCCAACCGCGACTCTGTGTCAGTCGGCAGGGGGGTAGGAGACTGACAGCCAGTGCTTCGGTAGATTTCGAAGCGTATTAATCACAGAGCATCTCAGTGCTGTTATGTGATTTTTTTAAAAAAGAAAAATGAGCTCTTTCCAAAGTAGGGAGATGCTTGCCTTGCCCCGGGGGGTGGGGGGTGGTGCAGCCTGCTGGCCAGTCTCTGAGTCCCTGCCCCCTGGGCTCTGTCCGGGTCCTAGGGTCAAGCCTCCAATGCCTGGCACACAGGGCGGACCCAGAAAAAATGTTGAAGAAGAGTAGGAAGAAAAGAGGAGGAAAGAATGGAGGAGTCGAGAAATGGATAAGGGGTTCACCTCATCTTCACTCTGGTGCGGCCTTGCCCATGGGCCAGCGTGACTTCCGGAGCCAGCACTACCTCCGTGAACAGCAAGGGTGGCCACCTGCCCATGCCCACTCTGTCTCTGGTCCCTGAGTTAAGTGTCCCCGTCCCCAGCCAGTAAGTAGAACTGCTGGTTGGTGGCCCAGGGTGGTGTGGGGTGGCTCAAGACAGTGTTCACTGGGTCTCATTTTTTTATATTCCACCCATTTTACCAACCTGGACCCTGGCTCTGCAACCTTGACCTCAACCCTGCCTCTGGGCTCTTGAACTTGCTGTGCAGAGTGGCCTTTCCTCTGCTGCATGGAAAATAGAGTTTTCGTTGCTTGAGCTCCTACCTGTCCCACGTGGGCATCAGAACGGACATTACTATGTCCATTTATCCTCACGACAACCCTGGGGATTGGGCTTTGGGGGTCCTGCTTTATCGATGGGGAAGCAGAGGCCCAGAGGGGCAGAGTGTCTGGCTCAGGGCCACACAGTGAAGACTCTGACGCCAGGCTCCGGCTTCAGACCTTATGTATGGGCGTTCTTCGGCCTGGCTCTTCTCAGGGACTCTACCTGGGCTCTCAGGGTTCCCTGGGACGTCAGGAAAGACTGTCCCCACTCTAGTCTGTGGAACACAGCGTCCCCGGTTGTCCCTTGGCTGCAGGCTACCCCTCTCCCAGGGGATCGGTATGTGGCCGACCCTGTCTCTCCAGCTTGAACCGCACCCTCCCAGAGACCCAGGTCCCATTCTGAGTCGCTGCCCCGTTCCTGGGCTCTGCCATCCCGGCCACGGTTCCCTGGGCCGGACAGGTCGTCTCCTGGCTCCCTGTGTGGAGGCCCCCACCCCAAATCCCACCCCTCCCCCCAGATCCGATGCCTCCCAGCACGGCCTGGTCTTCGGAGAAGTCGTTCACCTGACTGGTTGGGTGCCCGGCTCCGGCAACTGCACCCCCACGCCACCGCCGGCACCCACGGTCCGTCCCCAGCAGACACAAGGCCTGTTTGGGGCTCTGGGCTCCCCCGCTGTGTGCGGGCTGCCAAGCCCCACCTCGGGGACAGGGCACAGTCCTAGACCTCCCTGTGCCCTGCCTTCTGGGGCCCAACGAAACGGTGCCAGAGGTGGGAGACGCGGGCCTTGACCCCTGAGTTCTCAGAGGGGGGAGGCTGGGCTTCCCGGGCCTGCCGGGTGATTAATAGTCCCGGCATATTAGATTTGACCCGTCAGTGCGACATTAAATGTGATTTATGACTTGGTTTTAATTGAGATTTTACTTTATTATTATCCGATGCAGAGAGCAGACCTGGACCGCTATTCCTAAGTGCCCTCCCTGGGTGTCCTGAGCTCAGAGCTGGGTGGCTGTGGCCTGCCCAAGGGTGATGCCTCTCGCTCCCACTGCAGGGCCGGGGCGGCCTCTGTTGCACCCGCCCCTCCCCTCCCCCTCCTCACCAACAGGGGTCCGTCTTGGAAGAATGAGAAAGATGGAGCAGTCTGCCTTCGGCCCCATCATTTTCCTTCACCCTTCAGACTCAGGTTCAAGCCACAAGTCCACCTG
Source organism: Phyllostomus discolor (assembly GCF_004126475.2). Classification (NCBI taxonomy): domain Eukaryota; kingdom Metazoa; phylum Chordata; class Mammalia; order Chiroptera; family Phyllostomidae; genus Phyllostomus; species Phyllostomus discolor. The sequence continues at coordinate 20,925,446 of NC_040916.2, read as the reverse complement.
GTTCACACAGTGAAACAATGACCTAGATGAAGTCAGGGTGTAAGGGACTTGGTGGAGCATTTCCCTTCTCAAAGAGGACAGAAGGACTGGGCAGAGCCTAGCTCGGAGGAATGACCTTTCTAAGGTCACCTTCAGCCCACTGGGGAGATGCCCGAGGGGCTGCCCCACGACGGACAGATGGCGGTGAGCCTCCGGGCCCTGGGACCGCCGGGGCCCGAGACTGCAGCCGCCACCCTGACTGTCAGGGACGGTCATCCGGGGAGAGTGGTGACTGCTGGGGCGGCAGGTGAGGGCGGGGAGGAGGACAAGGAAGCCGGCTGGAATTTTCTCCCCGCCCCACCCCCACGGGGCTGCTCTCTGATCTACAAGTGGGAAAATTGGGCTTAAACGACATTTATTGAATTTTGAACTGCACTGGGCAAAGAAAATGACTCGTTAATATATAAAGCCCTGCATTTCCCATCATGCGCATGCCAGTGAAAAATGGATTCGTGCCTGCTTCGTGGACAGGAGCTTGCCTTTAAAGTACCAACGCAAATGTGCCCTCAGGGAGAGCAGGAACGGCAAATTAGATGGAAGTCTGCGCGGTGATACGGCAGCAGGGAACGTGCTGCTCAGCCCCTCAGCCGCAGACCAGCAGAGCAGGGGAGGGGGCGTGCGGGGCCGCGGGAGAGGCCGTGGTAGGACGGGGGGCTTGGTCTCAGGGGGCCGGGCCACCTTCCTTCCCGGAGCGCTGCGGAGGGTATGAGCGCTTGCTCGCCGGTCCAGTGAAGAGGGCGGCGCGATCCCCAGCCTCCCCCGGCCGCCCTGTGCTTTGCAGTCGTGTGTCCCCTCGCTTCCCCATCAGCCTCTGGACCCTGAAGTTCGGGGGCGGAGTCCTGCATTACTGTTGGCTGGAAAGCTGGCGCAGGGCTCGGAGTGAGGGGGAGCTCAAGGAATGTTGGATAAGTCACTAACTGAATGAGGGGACCGTGCTGCCCGATGCTGCAGAGGGTCCAGGACAGGGAGGACCAGAGCAGGGGTGCCAGACTCATGGTCCCCGGGGGCCACACCAGCCTCGCGGTCGCCTTCCAAGGGCCGAGTGTGATGCCAACTCCTTAACAGTGAAGGAGTAGGGACGCTTGCACAGCCCTACAATTATCCCGGCCCTCGGAAGGCAACCGCGAGGCTGGTGTGGCCCCCGGGGACCATGAGTCTGACCTCCTGAAACAGAGGTAAGCGTGTGCCCTGGAGACGCCCGCAGCTTCCGTGTGATGGGGTGGAAGGAAGAAGCCAGTCAGCACGGTCAAGGACAGGACGGTCACTGCTCTCGCTTGACGCATCGGAACGGGAGAGCCAAGACAGAAAGGCAGCAAACACGCTGCAGTTAGAAAGTGAAACAGAAGAACGGCCTTAGGAGTCACAACAAGACTGCAGTTAATACGTGAGTAATACACTCACGCACGCCCCTCCCTCCCTGCCTCGCACTCGCCGCGTCTCAGCGGGTGAAGTCTTGATTTGGGGTCCCTGACAGAGCCCGTGATCATGCCTGTCTGCACCCGTTCCCATGTTAATCATGTGTCCTGTGTGTTGACACTGGGGGAGCCGTGGAGCGGGGAAGGGATGACATCTGAAAGGAAGGCGGTCCGGGTCTCTTCGGGGCGTTGGAATCTCTGAGTTCCAGCGTTTTCCACCATCAGCTGACGATGAGTCGGGCCTCCCCTCTGCTCCGCACCAGCACCCCGGGGCCTCGGCTGGGGCCCACCTGGCGGGCCAGCTGAGGAGCAGGGCGGCCAGCTTGGGAAGGCTGCGCCGCGGCACCCACTGAGAGGGGTACGAGGGGAGGAGCACCTGAGCAGCGGTGGGAGACACGGCGGAGTGGGCAGAGACGAGTTTGAAACTTGGAGGTGGTCCTGGAAGAAACGAGTCTGGCGGGACTGGCCCTTTCATTGAAGCCCCGCCCATTGCCCTTGAACTGTCACACTTTAGCAGACAGGGCTCCAGTGGGGACTGGCCTGCTGTCCGCAGACAAACTCAGACCCCCCCTCGGGTTCTCGTAAACCCCAGAAACTCGACATCTTCACGTGGCTTCTCTCTCAGCTGCCCAGTGAACTTTCCTGCTCTCTCCATTAAACAGACGTCTGGCTGCCGTCCTCGTCACTGGGAGAAACAACTTTGCACGCACACACACACACCTGCTGACCGCCGGCAGACCCCCAAACATGCCCCAGCCCTCATCTGAAACGAGCGCCACCCCCTCGACAAAGACACGCCGTGGGAGAAACGTCGTCCTGCACACACTTGCGGCTGAACTGTCGTTCCCGAGCAACGGACCAGCGCGGACCCTCTCCTGGGGAATGGACGTTTCCAGGGCAGAAAGAGCAGCCTGGCACCCTGGCCTTGGTCTCCCAGTCACGGGGGAAGGCCGGCTGGGTGAGCAGAGCACATGGCCAAGGCCTGGATGTCTGAAAAGCTCTGGAAATGAGATTTGGGCGGCTCCTGCTCAGCCCCGCTGGGTAGCCATGGTGATGCTGGAGGGATAAGGCTGAAGCTCCTTACCTTTGATTCTTGCTTTCCTTCCATGTGTGTGAGTGGCGGGCAGAGTGAGAAAGTACGCTCTTTAATGTATCATCTACCTGGAAAGATCAATGGCAGCTTAACATGCATTTCTGTCTGATATTCACCTTGGCAGGTCTTTGTAATAAAAGTACCGGTTTTAATGAAGTGCATTAACATGGGAAGATCCAGGGCCAGTCTGGGTGCTTTCATCACACTGCCTCTCCTTGCACTGCCTTAGCACAAGCCGCTCCGTGGGAGGGAGGCGGGGGCATGTCGTTTCAGGAATCCTGCACGCAAAAATTCTACACTTCTGGAAAGATCTACATTACCGGTGCATATTTCAGCTTAATTCGCTGTATTTCCACAGTAGGCCGTGTCTTCAGAAGAAAGCTGAGCCAGGCAGGTGGAGACGATGGGGAGGGGAGTCCTGTTGAGGGCTGAGCTGTGTCCCTCCAAAAGTCGTGTGTGGAAGTCCCAACCCCCAGCACCTCGGAATGTGAGCACATTCAGATGAGGTCTTCCAAGAGGTGATTCAGTTAAGATGAGGCTGGTGTCCCTCTGAGGAGATGAGGACACAGGGAGAGACAGCGGAGGCATGCACAGGGCAACGACCATGAGATGGGACAGCAAGAGTGTGCCACCTGCAAGCTGAGGAGAGGGGACTCCGAGGAAGCCAGCCCTGCTGGCACCTGGACCTCGGGCATCCAGCCTCCCGAGCGGAAGAAAGCAGGCTTCTCTGGTTTAAACCCCGGCCTGTGGTGCTTTGTGATGGCGCCCTGGCAAACTCATACGAGACCCAGAGCCTGAGATCTGGACGATGGGCTCTGAGCTCGCTCTCTGGAAGAAACTGATCCAAGGGCCCTAGGAGGCGTCCCCTAGCCATGCACTTGCTGGAGTGAGGTCAATGGGAACAGCTGGAAACTTCTGGAAAATAGAGAGTGTGGGTGTTGATGGTAGTGGCCATCTCTGTGCCTGAAACGCTGCCACTGGCAGGAGGGGACTGTGCTGAGACAGCGGGTTAAAAGTTTCCATAGACGGGCAGGTAGACAGGCGCTCAGTCCGTGCAGGCTGAATGCTGGGAACCCGCCGGAGCTAGCGGCATGGCATGGCTGTGAAAGCACAGAACCCCGCTCTGCCCCGGACCTGCCACGTGACCCTCCAAGCTGTAGCTCTCCACCTGCAAAGTAGGAGTCACAGTAGCACCTCCTCCGTGGGCTGCTGTGAGGACTAGACTGGTTACTATTTTTCTCAGGCTTACAGCAATGCTTGGCACATGGAGAGGGTGCTATGTTTGTTAAGTGAGCGAGCGGCTCGGCACGAGGTGAGGAGTCTGGGCGATAATAGAACAGGATGCCCCAGGGCAGGGAGCTCCTTGTCTCAGACTCGCCCAGTCCTGTCCATGCCGCAGTGTCCCCCAGCTCCTCCCGTCCCCTCTGCTCCCGGGCGCTGCTTTCGCCTGGCTTCTCTGCCCTAGACTCCCCCAGCACCCTCTCTGTCCCAGGGGCATCGTCCTTGCATCTCCCCCGCACGGACTCCTGTCCCGCCATTCTGTCAAGGCAAGATTTTAAAACGGACAGCACATTTCTACTCATTACCTCCATTACCTAAGGGCCTGGGAAGCAGGTCACGGGTGTCAATGAGCTGGTCAAGGAGCTGCATGAAGTGACCTGCTAAGTGTTGTGAACAGGCTAGCTTGTCGAGGTTGAGAGGGGTAAAATCAAGCTCTTTGGCGAGAGAGAGAGAGAGAGAGAGAGAGAGAGAGAGAGAGAGAGAGAGAGAGAGAGAGAGGGACTCTTGTATAATCTGATCCTTAGGATACTTCTCTGGTTCTATGTCCTGTTACTCACTGTTTATGGTACGCAAAGGCAGAACGCTTCCAGTTCTAGGAACACGTGGCTCTGGGTGGATGCCGCTGTGCCTTTGCACGTGCTCGGCCTGTGTGGGCCTGCACCCAGGAATACTCTTCTCCTTCTCTTTTCTCACCTGGTGAATTCATGCTCATCTTCCGGAGTCTCTCTGATTACTATCCTGACTGCTGTCCCGATAGAACTCACAGCTGCCCAGTCACCCAGTCCCTCTCCTGGAGGGGAAAAGACAATGTGTCCCTGTCCAGCTTACTTGCTTACTATCAATCAATACGAAGAAGAAGAATCCAAGAAGTAGTCAGGAATTTGAAATCATCTAAGGACTAAACTTGGGATTTTTTCCCCCAGAGTATCTGGCTGTCCCTCCAAATGTCAACAGCCCTGTAACAAAATTACATCTTAAGGAGAAGCGACTAGCTCCACAGCCAGAGGGCGCACGAAGGTCAGTGGAGCGGAGGCCTGGTGGCGGTGTTGAGACCCGGGCAGGGAGACCCGGGCAGGAAGACCCCATACAGCCCGGGGGTAGAAACAAAGTGGTGCCTCCTTGCTTGTCCGCCCACGAATTCGACAGTGCCCTCAGCGTGGTGGCCTGTTGTCCTGTGCTCACGACGTTCCCTCTCTGGCCACCAGGGACAACAGATGACAGCCCTGGGTGGCCAGGTAGCTGTCTCCCGGGGTCGAGAAGCAAGCGAGTGTGTGCCGTGACGGGGGTACACGAGGACCTCAGGAAAACCGCAGTCTCTGGGCGTCAGTCGACACATCTGTAAAGTGGTCTGATTTATAAGACCACGTGGAGGAGGGAGTAGCCAGGGCCCCCCTAACTCAGAGCCCTGGACAGGGGAGGTTTTGCTTTGGGGATCAAATGCTCCGTCCACAGCCTGGCTTCTTCTTCCCACGCCACGCCCCCACCTCGACTCCTCTGAGCCCGGTCCCCGATGTCCTCATGCCGCTCAGTGATCTTCCAGGGCCTGGCTCTGAATCACACCCTCCTTGGAGACCCCGGAAACAACCCACATCCCACACCGCCACCCAGCCCCCCAGCCACGCCTCGCCATCACATGACCACGAGTCTCCAACTGAGAAGCCCCTTCCAGCCTTGCTGGAAAAGCAGATGAATTCACCTGCTGATTCACTTTTGCAAAGAGAATGAGCAGGTACCAAGGGCTTTGGGCGTGCCCCTTCCTCTGAAAATTAATAAAGACCTACGACCTGACACACTACGCGAACCCCAAATGGTGACCCTTTCGGGAACTTGAACCCCTTGGGAGCTCAGGGTGGATGGGGGCTGGGGGAGCTGACGGGGTCTGTTGGTCTTTAAAAACCCACGAAGGCGCCCAGCAGGCATCAGCTCCCCCGGCCTGTGAATCCCGTGCACGGCCCTACAGAAGGGCTCTTCCCCCTAACTGCGTTTTAAGGACTGCGGCACCCAAAGAATGCCTCTTAAATGTTTCCATATTTTAGTAATGCACTCGCGAAATGTAAGTGAAAAAAAAAAAACTCTGCTAGGATAGATGAGGCAGCAATAACCATGGATCACTTTCCGTTCCCGGGAAGGGAAGCAGCACCCAGACCGGAGGTGTTATTATTATGCATATAATACAGAGAGACAGTGTGTATTTATTCACAGCGAAGCTCACATATGTCATTCCCACTAATAACATTTTCTTTTCTAGCTCCGGCGTGAAAGGAGACAGGCCGTTTTCGTATGTTCCGCACATCCTCCGAGGAGCCTGCTCAGAATATTTTTTGCCGGTGAGAGTCTCTGGGTTGTAACATTTATCTCTTTGAAGAGCCTGCTTCCCGGAATCCCACGTGCGGGACTGTGCTTTCGCCCCTTATTGCGGTGGCATCTACATGTGGCTTTCGGTGTCCGCTGCTTATCTCAGGAGTTTGCCACTTTCACGTCTGTTTGCATTGGCTATAAAATGCTGGGCGTACACAGCGCCCGGCCGGCGAGCAGGGACCCGCTCCCTGCCCTGTGGAGAGCACCATTGAATGACACACAGACAAGCCCGCACGCCAGGAACCGTACAAACACAAGGCCCGGAAAGATGCTGCCGCTGCCCTGGGGATTCCGGAAGGCCAGTCAGCACATGGTGCGTCTGAGGAAAGAGTGGGAAGCCTTGGAGGAAACGCAAGGGACAGGTGTCAGTTCTTACGCAAACACGGGGCTGGGAGGAACCGTGAGAAGTTATCTGCCCCTGTCATTCCCGTTTGCTTCTCTCCCTCCCCCTACAAAGTCCCCGCCTGAGCCTTGGTCACCTTCTATGGTGGGGCAATGGCACTGAAACGTGGGTCTTGGCAGAGCTGGTGTTCACCTCCAGCCAGCTTCCTCTGCCACCCAGGATGCGTGTGGACGGCGGGCTGCCTAAGCCGGCACCTGCTGGGTGCTTGAAGAATGCAAATCCACTCAAGTGTGAGTGATCGCAAGGCACAATGGAGAAATTAAGTGTGCTGCCCATGGAGGGCTGGCGTTCCATTCTCGCGTTAAAAATAGACCATTTAGGGGTATGTGTAATTGCCCTCTTGAATTTACTTCGTCGGCAATTCTCCTCGGAGTGGATAATTGGAAAGTCCCCGTTTAATTTACACACAGCCCTGTGCAGGCGTGGGTGGGAGAACCTGCACCGGCCTTCAGTGTGCGTGTGTGCACGGTCCGTACTCAGCGGCGTCGGTCCGAGTGGAAGGGAAGAGGAGGGAGCAGGGGGCAGGGCAGAACCAGCAAGGCCCCTCGGCGGTACAACGTTACGAGCTGCTTCCCCTCCATAGGATCTGCTCTTCTGTAAAGCCCCGTCGCGTGACTCTGCAAATACCAGCCCGTGGTCCGACCCTGAGCCAACTCCCAGTGCTTCGGCCTCTGCGTCTGACTCTGCACCTTGTAAACGCTCGGTCCCCTTTCCAGGCTGTTTCAACAGGTGGTGTCGACTCACCCCTGGTGTTCATCTTTGTGTCTGAAACGTGAATTCTGTCCAGATCCCCATCCTTTGGGGACACGGGTCACCTCCCTTTAAAAAGACCCACTGTCCGCCTTTTCCTTCCAGCAGCCACCCGGGCGAAGGACTTCAGAAGGGACGGAAGGAGACCCGTGCCCAGGCCCAAGTTCCCCACCACCGTGGAAAAGGGCATCGGGGGGCCCTGCTGGTGCTCGGCTGTGTAGCTGCTCCCCTGTGCTAGGGCCTGCCCTGGCTTCTCGGGGACTCATGTTCACATGTCAGTATGCTTTGGTCGGGTCCTGCTCACACATGCAGGCAGTGAGGCTGCTGGGGCCGCCCGCTGCACAGACACAGGCAGGAGAAGAAGAAAACAGCCCTCCGTGTTGGGGTCCCAGGCTAGAGCATCGGGGGGCCCCTGGGCTGCAGTGGCCCAGGTCCTTTGAGCATTTATTCTGGGCCGACCCCTTTAAGTAGAGTATTTCATTCATGGATGCTGTTATCCCCATTTGGCAGGTGAGAACATGAAGGTTCAAAAGACTTAAAACACGGGTTTGAGATTACAGACCAGGTGGAGCTGGGACTCGAACTCTGGATTGGGTGTTCCCAACCCCTGGCGAGATGTCACCCCACGCTGAGGCTCTGATCTCCCAGGTGGCTGCCAGCTGCCCCTCTTGGCTGTAGAAAGGATGCTCTCTCTGCTGATGGTATAATTCTTTGGGCTCCTTGAGGAATCTGGGGAGACTATTTTTCTAGCACTGAATTAGACCCCATTCAGAAGGCCTCTCCTGGGGACACCCCCTGAAAAGATTCCCCCCAAGTCAATATTTTACATGGACCCACCTAGCTTCAGCTACTCCTTCTATGTTACGGCCTTAGGCTCCTCCCACAGGGAGCCTCAAAGTGGCCAGACTTGTCTTCATCTTCTTCTCCCCAAGAATTATAATCCCGGCGACCCGGCACCTCAAGCAGCCCCCAGCTCCCCTCAGCTTTCGAGGGGCCAGTCAGCTCCTGTCACGCCCGAGTCCCCTGGCTGAACTTGGCAGCCAGAGTTCCCGAGGCTGGTGTTTGGGTTTGCCCTGCACACCATTCTCGAGGCCAAGCTCCGATACCAGTACTGCCCGGCTCCTCCCTGAGCAAGCGGCTCACTGAGCTCCGAGCCCTGGCCCTGAGGCTGGAGCTCCACGGACCTTGGGCTTCCCTCTGCTGTGCCTGGGGGCTGGTCGGTTCCTTCGAAAACCCTCCCAGCTGCGGCGGTAGCTGCATTTTCCCAGTTATCTCTGAGCCGAGCTAATGAGGCATGCTAATTTTGGAAGACGCATCACCATTGACAGATCTACTCCCAATCTCCAGGAATAGGATCCCAGTCTGACTCTAGATAAATACGAAGGCATTTTAGCCCCCCAGGAAGCAGCTCCTGTCTTCATTTCCTGAAAAGGAGCAAGGGCAGGTGGCGACACCAGCCAGGCAGGGACGCCAGCCAGGCAGGAGGAGGAGCAGAGGGAGGAGCGGCCAGGAACAGCCCCAGCGACCCATCTGCAGGCACATGCTAAATTTGGGTCGAGTGCCCACGAAGGCTTTCCCTTAGCCTCCACATAGCAGCCCCAGACGGACAGTGAGCCTGGGGCTGCTCCTGCAGGTCTTGGGACCACCCTGGGAGCCTTCCTCCAGCTGCAAGGTCAGGAGCTCGGATGTGCCCCAAGGTTGTGCTCTGCGAGGAGAGCCGCCTACCACTGAGAAAGCGGCACCGGCCCGGGGCCGGAGGACGCCCGAGTACAGGAAAGGCTGGACTCAGTCCAACTGGGAATAGGAGCTCGTCCCCGTTGCTCCACGGCCTCCTTCCTCCTCCCCCCGAGTCAGAATGACTAACATTTACTCAGTGCTTACACAGGCCTGCCTGGCACTGTGCTGGTTCTTTACACAGCATTATATAGCTGAACCCCACAGAGCTGTAGGAGGGATTTGGAGGGAGGTTTGGAGAGTTAAAGGCACACCTGAAATCAAAGGCTGGTCCGTAGGAGGCCAGATCTGGACCCAGAACACACCCTCCAAAGCCACTGGTTCCATTGCCTTTGCTCTGACCTTTCTTTTTCCTCCAGGCGCCCAATGCCCTGAATTCTCTTCCTCTCGCCCCCTGGGTATCATTGCATGGCCCTTTCCAGGGGTGTCTCCTGGACCACTTCTTGTCCTTTTATTAATCCACACTTACTCGGTTCTCTATGTATTCACCCTAAGGCTGCTTTCTGATAGAGCAAACTAATTTCTGCTAAAGTGTTAATGACTACCGAGAAGCAATATGCTGTCTGGAACTGAAACGCTCTGCACTGTCACAGCAGATTACTATGCCTTAACGCCAAGGAGCGAGAAACTAGTAAATCTCAGGTTCTGCGGCTGGACCAGTGGGTGAGAAAAGTTGAGGTTAGGGAAAGGGAACTGAGGCTTTCATCCCTTCGACTCGTGTGATCTTACCAGCTGGCTGTGTAGTAAATGCCCAATAAATGCTCAGTGAGAAATGGCCGATTGAACGAATGAGTGAACAAACGAATGACTATGAAAAATATCTAGACAAGATTTAAGTACGTGGTAATACCACGTCTGGACAGTAGAGGCCACTGTTAACATTTTCCCAACATCGATGCCAGGGCTAATCATTGAAGGGAAAGCCTGGGGCGTGGAACATTCTGTTATTCTAAAGGTTGACCGTGGGAGCAAGGCTGGCTGGGGAACATCCACGTGCTTCCTCCCTGCACTTAGCCCTTCGTGGGGGAGGGGCGGCCAGGCCCAGACAATGAGCTGCTCTCTCTGCTGGGAGAGAAGGTTGGGCTGCCCTAGGGTGACCGGTGCTGTTGGGGCATCCGCCTGAGGCTCGGCCCCAGGGGACTGACCAGACCAGAAACCTGCCCTGTCAGGCACTGCCCCTGTGGGTGGCTCTGGGGCAGAGAATGGCGGCTGGGGGACGGACCACTGGCTACACGTTGACCTCTGCTTTCTGGTGAATGTGAGCGCTACCAGAAGGCAGTATTCCAGATGATGCCTCGGCTCACCCCTTTGCTGCGGTCGCCCACACACAGGAATCTGGGAAGGCAGACGAACCCTCCCCCAGGGTCGAGCATACGCCTTTGCCCACCAGGCGCTGTGCCCGTGTGTCCGCCGGGAGTGGGGGCACTGCCCGCTCTGACTGGCATTCCTCTGTAGCAGAGCCGCCCACAGAGTGTCCAGGGGTCGGTCACCGGCCCTGGGAGGCCTCCGGAGACGCTGCGCTTCGCTGACCACACCCCTGCCCCAGGGGGCGCCGCTTTCCCTACCCTGGCTGAGGGGTCCGTCCGTCGTTCCCTGGGCACGTCACTCTGAAGTCTCCCAGGGCAGGGACAGTTCTCCTGCTCTTTCATCTTCAGGCCCCAGGGGAGTGGGGGGTGGAGGCCACGCGGCTGCGCCGTGGCGGTCTGGTCGGCCGCTAGAGGACCCACTTGACCGGACCTGCTGCTTCCCGGCGGTGTCGCCGATGTCACGTGGATTCGGGAACTCGGAGGAGGGAGAGGCGGCTCTTCCCTGACTCTGTGGGCCTCGCCATGACAACTGGAAGCGGCGAAACTTTGCTTGCTGAACATAATGAACCAGAGTTAATTTTACCCATGTTTATTTTCGGTTCTTCACGCACAACAGGAGACCCTTAATGACCATCCAGCTTGTGCCTTATTAAATTTAAAAAGATAGAATGAATTGCCTGAACCATAAGCTTACGGGCTACCATAGGCTAACAAGGAAAATGCTGATCAAAGTTTACTCAGCACAGAACAGCAACACTCTGTACCCGGGGCAGGACAAAACAAACGAGAACCAAAAGGGTACACTGAGAAGGTGAGAATCTAGCCCGCTACCGCGTACTTATCCATTGAACGGAGGAGTGAATTAACTGGCTGGGAACAATGCAACAGATGAAAAGGGAGATGATGGGTTAGAGGGGCCAAACGCAGTGAAACGTCTCAAGGGCTGAACTTCCCGGCTGTTGCGAGAAGCAGCCGGCAGATGAGAGGTCTGTGAGCCTGCCGCGGGCGGCGCCCCCCCGTGCCATTACTCAGTAATGGTGCTGAGAGACAGACACCTTCGGCATGGAGAACGAGTGCTTTGTAGAACAAAGTGTTCATGTGACGTCAGAATTCGAAAATTCCCCAGAATCTGTTTTTTTTTTAATGGGTGGGGAAAGGAGGCAGGAGAAAGAAATCACATTTTTTAAAAGGACTGCCCCTGAGGAGGAAATGCGGCTTGGAAGAAAGCTCTAGAAGCCCGACGTGATCTGGGAACTCAGGGAAGGGCGATGGAGGGGAATCGATGCAATACGGCCCTGCCCAGTTTCTCTGCTGGGCCGGGAAGTTGATTCCAGGGGAGCCAGGCAGGGCGTCCCCAGAGGCCCCGCGAAGTCCTTGGTGGGAAGCTGAACGGCTTCGAACGCTCCCCGGGCACCTCTCTGCGAGGCAGTCACTTGGTCGGGGCGCTGAGGATGGGTCCCCAGCCACCACCGCAGCAGCTCTGGCACGGGCCGGCGCACACGTCTCTCAAGAAAATGCAAGAAGATGAAACTCCCAGAATCCCTTGCCACTGTAAAAAGCCGTCAGGGTGCATGAGGGATGGGGGGGTGGTGAAAAGGGAACACGTTTGCCAGTCCCCAAAAGGGGAGATGGGGCAAGGACCTATCCTTTCGGGGAGGATGTGGGACAAAAAGCTGTCTCTACCTCGAGGAAGGGCCAAACACGATGGAACAATGGGGGAAAGGGAACAGGAGCCCCAAGGACAAAGGGACGTTCAGAGTTAACAGGATGTGAACCTACGAGAGAACGTTAATTCTCCCAGGGAAGGCGAATCAAATTCAGCGCAGTCGTGAATGCGTCACGGTCCTAGGACGCCACGGATGGCCACCCCTGTCCACACTGAGGGTGGCAGGAAGTGATGGGATCACCCCCTCTGAATACACAGGCAAGCGGGGCCACCCCAGGAAAGTTGAGCTGTCCAAGGTCACCCAGGATGAGCCAGAAGCCACCAGAGCCTCCTGAAGAATTCCGGCCCAACGTTCCTCCCTTCAGCGTTGCTCACAGAGGCCAACGCTCCTTCAGAGTACCGTATTTTGCCGTGTATAATGCACACTTTTGGCCCAAACTTTTGAGGGAAAAGTAAGGATGTGCATTATACATGGGTATAATAAACCATGTATAGTGTACACAAAACCATGGGTGTGCATTACACACAGCAAAATACGGTAAGGCAGGCGGTCCTGAGACTCTGCCATCGCACAAAGCAAAGCGTGACTCCTGCACCCTACAGGTGGAGGCTGGAGGGGCCGCGGCTGCAGTCCTTGCTGGGGAAGAGCTGGGGGTTCCTACGGCCCCTTTCAGGGCCTGCGCGGAGAACGTGCTTGTCCCGCCTTCCATGTAAATCCCCGCTGCCGATCCGATGGAACCCGGAGCCAGCCAGCGTTTACTTAGGGAGCTAAGAGAGGAGGGGGGACCACGTGACCCCATTCCCTGCCCAGCCGTCTCCTCACTGTGGGGGACTCGGATGCACAGAAGCTCAAGGGGCACTTGCTAATTACTTGATTTTTGTGAACATTCCTCGGAAACTGCGGATGGAGGCTGAGCGCCCTCGGTGCTTAACATGGTTAATTTTTAATAACACTCGCCATTCATACTCTAATATTTTTGTAAGATCCTCCTATCTGTTGTCACTGGTGTTTTTCAAAAAGTCGAAATCACATACACACACAAATCTTTTTTCTAATGTCAACCAAAAGAACTATACGCTTTCAATATACAATATGTGGCTTCCTTATGAACATAATGCATTTATGTGTTCATTTGTTTCCTGTTCTTTTCACGGGATCCTTCTACCATCCCATCTCCTGGCTTCTTTCCAGCTCACCCGCGAGGGAGCCTGACCTCTGGCAATGGACCCTTTTCAGAGACGAGAAGACAGAACCCCTGAGCAGCCAAGTAATCGCCCCAGAGTCTCAGGAGTTAGCGCATGCATCCAGGCCCCCCGAGTTTAAATACCACACCTTCTACCAGAGCGCAAGCATAGATAGATATGATTCTGTCTGACTTCCCAGGCCCAGACTTTTAAACTATAGAAACTCTCTGGTAGTGGGTTCCGTGGGTTGTCTAGAAGTTGCATAAAGGAAGGTCGCTCCTTGTGGGCCACGGGCCAAGGGCAAAGCCATTTCCAGAACAAACCTGCTGTGCTGCTCACTGAACAAATGGATTCCATCGTATCTGGGAGAAGGCGGGAGCGTCTAGTTCCCGGGTGTTCCCTCGGGAGAAAGCCCACGCTTGTTTGGTCTGCTGCCGCCGAGCGCGGCAGCGGCGGGCCCCGCCGTCAGCTACAGGAGTCGTCCGACGTCGGAGCACACGCCTGCCAGTGCAGACAGACCCGCAGATGGATGGGCAGTTGCTCGCACAGAGCCGTGCGCATCTGGCACGCAGGTGTGATCGCTGATAGGCCGGATGCTTGCAAAATGATTTCTTCTGGGGACAAAGGCAGGGAATTGCCTCGGGCCTTGGATAAAGCTGTCGGTGAGCTGGGGGCACTGATGTGTTTCTGAGAATGGTTTTCTGAGCTGACAGTTTGGGCAAGATGATGAGATGCAGGCGCTCCACAGAGAAGGGGTTGTCGGGCTTCCGTCCTCCAAGGCAGGTGTGTGCTGAGGCCTGAGCCGGCTCCTGGGGCTGGAGACAGTCCAGAGGCTGAGCTCGCTGGCCAGGCTGCCCCTACGAATGCTTGGAGACGAACCGACACGACCAAATGGAATTTCTTTTAAAAATCCCAAATGGGTGTGTGGGTGTGGGTATGTGCGTGGGGGTATGGGGGTGAGTACGGGGTGTGTAGGGTTATGTGGGGAGTGTGCAGGGGTGTGTGGGAATGTGTAGGGGTGTGGGGGTATGAGGGGGTGTGCAGGGGTGTGAGGGGGGTGTGAGGGGGTGTGTGGGGGTGTGCAGGGGTGTGTGGGAATGTGTAGGAGTGTGGGGGTATGAGGGGGTGTGCAGGGGTGTGAGGGGTGTGTGCAGGTGTGTGGGGGTGTGTGGGAATGTGCAGGTGTGTGGGGGGGGTGTGGGAATGTGCAGGTGTGTGGGGGGGTGTGGGAATGTGCAGGGGTGTGGGGGGTGTGTGGGGGTGTGCAGGGGTGTGTGTGGGGTGTGAGGGGGTGTGTAGGGGTGTGCAGGGGTGTGGGGGGTGGGGGGTGTGAGGGGGTGCGTGGGGAGTGCCAGTTATGGAGGGAACAAGAGAGGGGCAGTGCTAGAGATTTTTATAGACAAGTGGCTGGTACATGGGGTTCATTGACAACTCTCTCTATTTTTGTGAATTTAAAAAATTTTCTGTTAAAAAGTTGAAAACAAAATCTGTTCCTACATATGGGCTCCCAGAAGCGCAATGGATATTATTAGGCCTTTTATGGATCCAGGGAGGAGGTGGAGGCTTTGGGGGGGCGGGAATGGACCCCAGTGGCGGCAGCAGCAGCAGCAGCAGCGAGTGGTCGCCAGGCAGCGCAGGGGCCAGAGGAGGAGGAGGGGCGGGGAGAGGAGGGACCTGGCGCACTGTGTGCGGTGTCACGTTGTTCTCCACTGTGCCCGCGAGAAAGCAGGCGCCTCTTCCTCACGCACCAGAGCTGAGCCCTCCTCGCCCCCAGACTCTCGGCAGTCTCTCCAGGGAAGGGGGCCTGGGCCTCCATGCATCATAGAGAAGCGACCAGAGAGGGGGCTGGGAGGAATCATGAAGCCTCATCCTGTCGGGGATCAACCCCAACCCCAGCGGGAACCGAGAAAGGAGCAAGATGCAAGGGAACAGAAAGGTGGCAGAGCAAACACGAAACTGAAGAAGTTTTAGAGAAGCTTCTTCAGGGGAGAGAGGCTTCCTTGGAGCACCGAGCTGCTCACACGGCAGGCGCTGCTCTGAAAAGGCGGCCTGTGAGTCTCGGGCCGTCGGAGGAGGCCTGGCGCTCTCTGTGGCAGATGCTGCCCCCTACCCCCAGCCGCTGGCTGTGCCCTCACCCACGAGCCTTCATGGGGGAAGGGATGGCAGCCCGTCCAGCCCTGGGACAGCGTCTGCCAGACCCCCTTCCAGACCCTTCCAAAACCACAAAGACTCTGCACGAAGCTTGTGAATGAGCCTTTCCACTCCCAGCTCCCAGTCGGTCCCCCAGCTCCCTCCCTCCTTTCCCACGAGAGAAGACACACTTAGCGTTGGGGCCTGGGTACAGGTGGTCCCACCGAATCAGGCCCCTGGAGCCAGCGACTGGGCTGGAGGGGAGAGCTCTCACTGTCCCCCAGGGAGTCCCTGTGGCTGTGTGGCCACAGATAGACGCACCAACGTGAAGGAGTCTCCCAGTCCTCCGAAACCAGCTCTGGACACCGGAGTCAGACACCGTTCCCAGGGGAGGGGACCCCGTACTCTCTTCTCCAAGGCTCTCCCCGCTGACCTCAGTGTTGTCTCGTTGTCAGCGGCACCCCCCCACTGCCTCTTCCCCCCTCTTTCCAGTGCTGTCTTGCGCCCACCCCTCTGGGTCTGTGCTCGCCCTCCCTACTTCCTCCGGGGCCTCCCCCGCCCCTCCCCCCTCGCCTCTGCCTCCAGCTGCCCCCTGGCTCCGGCACACAGCTGGGCTCTCTGGGGATGCTGCCGTTTGGGCTGCAATTCTATGGGCACAGGTGGCACTGGCAGATGCAAGTCCTTTCCATTCGTGTGGATAAACAGTAAACATTATATTAAAATATTCATCACCAGGGCCTCCGCCTGAATGTTAATCTGGGGCGGGAGCCACTTCCCCACCACTGGCGGAGACAGTGCAGCTGTAACTTCAGCAGCGTGGTGGCTGGGAAAGCTCGGCCTGAGCAGAAAAGCATTGATTGCACATTTGCTTTATGGGGGGAGCCTTCTGGCCACAGGGACCACCTGTCGGCGGGGGAGGATGGTTTATGGAGGGCGTCTGCTGGCTGCCTGGCTGAGGCTGACCTGTAGAACTAGCAGGTGTCTGACGCTGGCCGCCTGTTTATCACCTTTGTACTTACATGTCTGGCTAGGCACTGAATGCTAAAAAGCCCTGTGGCTCTCACCGCACCCACTGGTGATCCATTTGCTCTCTTCTGTTAAGGATTCCATGCCACGTGGCTGTTCCCTCTTTG
Organism: Phyllostomus discolor; assembly: GCF_004126475.2. NCBI lineage: Eukaryota > Metazoa > Chordata > Mammalia > Chiroptera > Phyllostomidae > Phyllostomus > Phyllostomus discolor. The sequence continues at coordinate 20,908,952 of NC_040916.2, read as the reverse complement.
CCACCAGAACCTAGGAGTCCTGACTGAGCCTGGACAAAGCCTCGGTAACATCAGACGGAGGACCACCCAACTTCTTTCTCAGGACAGATGGGCGGGGGGAGGAGGCACCCTCGTCTCAGAGCCCAGAACATCTCGGCCATCGGGAGGCTCTTGCCTGGAGCGAGTCTGCTCCCTCCCGCTTCAGAGGAGCTGCAAACCAGTCCGACTTTGTGTCTTAAGTGCAACCTCCTCCTGCACTTGACCCCTCTCAGGTCCCACGCTGTCTTCAGCTCTCACTCTGCACACACAGCGGCATTCATTCACTCATTCATTCATTCATTCATTCCCCATCGTTGCTCACACTCCTTCGTTGACTCAATGACCGTTTATGAACTGCTTGGTCAATGACCCACTTCGGGGCCAGGCCAGGGGTAAGATGAGTCCTCTCTGGTGACTTTTCCTAAAAGGGCACTAATGAGGACCCTACCTACCCTCACGACCTCATCTAACCCTCATTATCCCCAAAGGCCCTGTCTCCAATTCCCATTACACTGGGGATTAGGGCCTCAAGATGTGAATTCGGGGGGAAACGAACCTATACCATCCCTGGAGGACCCGGGCCCATTCCCCGCCTCCTCCAGTTCAGGAAAAGCACTGGGTGGGTGGAGCAAAGGCAAGCAAGCTCCTGCGTGGCCCGAGATTTCCCCATGTACCCAGTCTCCAGTCTCCTCCCCGTCCTCCGTCTCCTCCTCCTTTTCCTTCTCTCTTCCTCTTTCTCACACATGTAAACACACTGAATTTTAAGTATCCAGCCATACAGGCAAACGTCCACTCATTACTTTTTACGAAGGTCAAGGTCACATCACTGAGGTTTTCTGAGCTTCCTTTCTATACACCCTCCCCCACTGCACCCCACAGCCGGATGTGTCAGCACCCCCGTCACGTCACTAAATGTCACTAAATGTCTGCTTGTCATCTGCCTCTCTGGTCAGACCAGGGGCTCCTCCAGGGCAGGGACCCTGTCGCATGCCCGTCTTCGGTTCTGGTGCCTGCCTGCAGCCGGGTCATACAGAGCAAGCACTGACTGAATGTTTGCTGAGTGAATGAGTGAAGGTGTTCTCAGGACACGACGATATGAAAGGTGATCCCTGCCAGCCAGAGCTCAGACGTACTGGGGGACACGATATTGCTGAGGTCACTGAGGACACAGTTCTCCAACGCTAGACTCAGGGCCACACCCCGGGACGCGCCACCCCCCTGCCAGCGCTGGGCCACGCTCCCTGAGCACTGCCGACCGAAGTCGTACATCGAGACCGCGTGACAATCGTGACATCCCAGGTGCCATTTACGCTGTCCTGGGATGCAGGCAGTCACATGAACCCTCGCATCCCCAAACTGTGTCCTTTTTTCCTTTCCCTGCTCGGGAAGAAGAGCAGAGTGAAGAAGTCTTGCTTCAGTCCCCGAGCACGACCTTCTGTTACTTCCCAGACCCTGTCCCTGTGCCATGGATCGCACTCCACAGGGTGCGTCCCGGCTGATCCCTGTGGGTGACACCCCGTCCGCCTCGTCGAGGCCTTTTGGAACCGACTGCAGGAAGACTTTGCCTTGTTCTCCTACACAGAGAAGTCCGTGTGCTCATACGTTTTCCTGTCACTAAAATAGAAAGGCTCATCGCTCATATTTTCCGAGCGCCGACTCTCAGGGATCCTTGCGTCTCTGTGCTATTTCCCGGCCCCATCACACCCGCCACCGAAGTCTGCGGGAGCCACATCCCAATCCATCTCACTGCTTAACTACCTTTCGCCAGGCATCCCCCCCTGGCCTCGTCTTCCCACCCTGCCAATCCTCGTGGACGCGCTCCGTGGGCCTCTCCGGTTGTCGGGGCGGGAGCTCGGCACTCGCAGCTGCCTGCTCTGTGGAACAAGTAGAGATGAGAGTGCGGGCTGGCACGCTCTCTCCGTGGTAACTCGGGGCTGCAGCGCGCAGGGGCCTCCCTGGCACCGCCGACCGGCGGCGTCTCTCATCCTCTGTCTTGCTGGGATCTGGGAACACTTTAAACATTCAGCTCGAGGTAGCACTCAGCATTTATTAGCTGCCAGGTCTGTGCCAGGCCCCGGGCGGGCCGGTCCATGTTCCAGGCTCAGAGAACCTCGCTGCCGCGAGATTATTCAGGGAGAGGCTGGGAAATGAGCCTCGTTTTATGAGCAGGACACAGGCTCGGGGTTCGAATGGACCAGACGCAGAGGATGTGAGGGTTTTCACCCAGCTTTTCAAGCTGGTGCCCATCTCTATGGGGCTCCCTGTGCTCTGGGCGCCCCCTAAACGTTTTGCCAGTATGGACGCACCGAACCCTGACAGCTGCACCCCGAGGGAGGTTCCATCTGAGGTCGGCGGGAAAGGGAACGGAGGTGCAGCGGGGTCCCGTGACTCCCACGATCATGCAGCCGGTGAGTGGCGGAGCTGCAGCCCTGTGCGGGGTCGCGGCTCCCGGACTTCCCATGGCGCTTGCCTAGGACCAGGGTGGTACGGGGCAACTCCAAGAGAACAGCGCCCGTCAGAAGGACCCCCGCCCCACCCTCTTCTAAACTTCCTGATCACGAGCCTGATTGCATGGCTGCCTCGACATTCTTTTCCTTCCTGGTTCCTTTCAAGGGCCCTTCAGGAGGAAAAAAACCACCTAAAATCTAATTTTCCAGTACACACATTTTGCAGCCAGCACCCCCGCCCCTGCCCTGCTCCTTTCCTTCACTCCGCCTGGGTTTCGGGGCTACGGGAGTGCAAGGCTGGCTCCCGGGACTCCTGCTCCGCTGCCTGCCCCGCTGCCCCCGTCTCAGTGTCAATTCCAGAAAATGCCATTCATTCGAAAAGCACGGGGCCAGCAAGAATGGATTTTGAATTAACTAGTTCAGAAAACCTGCCATTTGTCCTGGAGCACGACTAGGTATCCGGGTAGCGGGGGAGACATGATGGCTTCCTCTGGAAAAACGGTATCTGCTGACCAAGGATTGAGGCGGTCAAGGGAGGTCGAGGGCGGTCTCACAGGGTGGCCTCTGCGTTTCTCAGGTGTCCTGAGCCCGGGTCCCGGAGGCTGGGGCCACGGCTGGTCGGGGGGTGGGGGCTCTTGTGGGAGAAACGGGCTCCCACTTATGCAAGCACATGTGTCCCCGGGCTCCCTGTGGCTCACGCATGTTCTCTGCCCCAGTCCCCTGTCAGTGCATCAGCCAGGCCCTGGGAATCCTCCTGGCTCGTGTTAGGGGAGAAGCACTAGCATTTAAACCCGGCAGGTCCTGCTCGAGCCTTGCAAAATGCCCCTGGCTTCCAGGGCGAGCTCTACCTGGTGGGAGAGGGGCCCGAGTGACGGTGTCACTTCCAGGCCCAGCCGAGTGCGGAGGTGCGTCCTTCCTCCTCTCGTCTCCGTCCGCCACGTGGGTGCAGAGGGATCCAAGGACCGAGGGATGGTGCAGCCACAGATGGGGGGGCTGGAGACCCCCGGCCTCCCCAAGGGGGAGAACTGTGGGCCTATGGGGACCACCCCCGCTGGGCGGCTATGAGGGTGCCCAGTGGGCTCTGCTGGGGGTGTCTGCTTGTCCCAGCACCTTGTGTCACCCCAGGCTGAGCGTCCTCTGCAATCCCGCGATTCTTGTGTTCTGCTCAAGGCAGAGGAGCTCCCTGTCCTTGCTTGACTCCACGCAGAGCAGAGAAGGGACGTGGGGTCGGAAACACCGCCGCAGAGGGCGAGCGTGGATGCCGAGGGCTGGCAGGGCGCAGGGGGGAGCCGGCAGGAGGGCCGAACTCTGGACAGTAACTTCAAGGGACCGCCTGCGAGGGCGGCCGCGGGCCACGCAGCACACAGAACCGTCAGTGCCACCGTCTGTTAATGAACACGAGCTGTAAGGCCACGGTGGTCGGCAGGGTGCATCTGATGACGGCATTAAACGCTGTTTGCTCCACCTTCTGCTGCTCGTGTCCGAGCCACACTCTGTGTAACAGGGTCATGTGATCACAGTCAGAAAGGAAAACAACAGCAGAGGAGACGTGGAGCAGGAGCAAAGCCGGCGAAAGCTGACGTTCCACTGGGCGCTTCGCCTCGCACTGAGCAGGAGCCCTCTGGTCGCGTGGTTAGGTTCTGGGTTTGTTTGTCTTTGTTGTTGCCTTTTCCTTTCCAAACACCTACAGACGAGGCAGAAGACTCTTTCTTCGGAGTAGAAATGGGGAATGGCACTGTCTTCCCCTCCGATTAAAAATAACAAAGGAAAGGATGCTTCCTGACTGATAATGATAATTACAGGGACAATGACGGACGTTTCCGAGCATTTAACACGGGGCTGGCACACCGCCCAGGGCTGCACTGTCAAACGGCAGAGCCGGCGCCCCGCGCGGCAATCAAGAGCGAGGGGTGACGCCGACCTGCCGTCGCCCGGACCCTCGGCAGGTGTCTCTGCTCCCTCTGTACCCGGCTCAGGTTCGGACTCACGAACGACTTCCATCTGCCGCCCGTGCTCATCTCCCCTCACACCCTGCATCCCGGGAGCCCCCCACGGTCCCGGCGGGTGGGACGGCCTCCGGTCCCATCCCCACGCCTCTCGCTCCGAGGGTCTTCCTCTGCGTGAGGCTCCTCACCGAGTGAATGACCTCCCGTCATGGCTCGGTCACCGCGTCCCCCTACAGCCATCAGACGCCTTCGGTGTCCTGACTGACGGGCCCCAGAAGCCCCACCAGGGCAGGATGATGTGGACGTGGGCTTGGGCTGAAGGCGGAACCTACGCTTTCTGTGGCGTCTCTCAGTGGGAAGCACACCTGTCATCTCGGCCCCCCTAGCTCTTCCTCCCCTCCCCCCGCTCCCCTGCTCCCCTGCTCCCGGTCAACCGGCTGCAGAGCTGCTACGACTAAACTTTTAGAACCAGGATTGAACTGGTTGGACAAACACCAATATGGTGCCACACGACAGGGACAGCTGACAGTAAAAGCTGTCCCCAGGAAACACCCTATCCAGGGTCCTGGTCACCGAGCATGTGCCAGCAGCGGCTTCTGCCCTCGGAGAGAGTCCGACTGCACGAAGGACGGCCACGTGTCTCTCCCACAGGGTGGTGGCAGACATCCCAGGCAGCCTCTGCCTCACGGAGACTTGAACCGGAGTGGGAACTAGAGCGAAGCCAGAGCCACCGCGCCGGCGGGGCCCAAGGGCTGCCTTCCCCTGCCCTGGGTGTCCCGGACAGGCCAGCACTTCCTGGAGCACTTGGGGGAGGGTTTAGCTTCTGGACACCCCAGCCACTCGGGTTTCTGGACACTGAAGGGCATGCTCCGGGAGGGGCCACAGCGTCACCTCCGCCACAGAGAAAGCTGAACTGTGGAACGCGGGTCTCGCAAGGCCTCTCTCTTCCTCATGTGGATGTGCAATTTCCGAGTGGATGTGGGCGTGGGAGGGCTCCGAAGCCCGGTGCCCCTGACCCAGCTGCAGACCCTGTAACCCCGGGGCCCTGGCAGGGGGGCAGGGAAATAGAACTTGTGTGTTGACAACAGAGGATGCCGGGAGGAGGCCACGCAAGCAGGGAAGGACCAAGGCCGCGCTACGGCTGGGCGACCTTGGGGACAAGCCTGCGTTGACTTCTGGGCTTCCCTGCTCCACTCAGCCACTTTGTTTTAGAAGGAGAACCAGATGCTGCCTCTGTGATCGGCTTCCGGGCTGGACATAAATTTAAAAAAGAGGGTTCCACGCAGGGAGGCAGCAGGGAAAGGGATGGAGCTCGCCCCAGAAAACCCTGATGGTGGCCGTGGCGCCGACCCCGTTCCGAGGGGCGGGCTCACCCTCGGCCCGGCTTTTCCCCTTCAGCGACTGCGCTGCCGCCTGAACGGGGTCTGGGCAAGGGCGTAGTCGCCCGGGGCTGACGGCTGAGGAGGAAGAGCAGGGCCGGGCAGAGTGGCCGTGGGCGGGAGTTCCGGTGGCTTCGGCGGCGGGACTCCAAGCGGGCCTCCAACACGTCTGGCCGGCGCAGCCCAGTTTGGGAGCCTCTGGCACAGCGAGTGCTGGGGGCGCCCTGTTCGGGTCCCCTCCCAGGGCAGACCCATCGAACCCCCACGCGGGACTAATGGCTGCTGAGGGCTCACAACTGCGTCCCTCACTGAGCGTCCCCGCGGGACCCGGGCTCTTTTCTAGTCCTTCCCAGGGACGCAGAGGCCTGGCCCCTTGCCTCCATGTGGGACTGCCCCGAGGGGCCCGCTCAGCTCCAGGGCTCCTGGGGGCCTGGCCCCTTGCCTCCATGTGGGACTGCCCCGAGGGGCCCGCTCAGCTCCAGGGCTCCTGGGGGGTTGACTTGGGCCTCAGTTAAAACCACACGCTGAGTCGCCTCCTACCTCTGCTCAATCCTGCCTTCCTCACCTCCTTGCAGATCTCCCTCCCAAGAGTTCTCCCCAGCACACCCTCGGCACGCAGCTCTGGCTCCCGGTCTGTTTTCAGGAAATCCAGTCTGAAGCCAGGCGGGCTCTCAGCATCACTGATCAGCGGGGACATGCAAATCAAAACCGCAACGGGATTCCGCGCTACCAAAACGACAAGAGACAACAGTGTGGGCGAAGGTGCGGAGAGTGTCCGGATGCAGAGAGTAAAACATGGGTGTGGGGACATGTCAAAGATCACCAAGACCCCAGGATGGGCTGGGCCTACTGGACGTATCAAAGATGTACTTTAAGCTATTTTGGAGGGTTCTACAATTACTCCATAAATATTAGACCATGGCTTAGTGGCCAGTCACAGAGCTGTGACACACAGCCAGTATATGCTCGCTCCACTCCAGCTCCCTGGGTGCGTGGGGGGCACAGGGGAGAGTCAGAGGAGGGGGTGCCCCAGCACAGCTGCACGGATGCAAACAGGGCCCGCATGCACAGGCTCCGTGGCTCAGGATGAACGCGAGCCCAGAGCCCAGGGCAGAGCATGGTTGAAGGGATGGAAGTCTCTCTAAGAAGGCCAAGTTCGAGAGGCATCTGGAAGATTGCATTCGAACAGTACGAAGTCCTGAAGATGGACTGCAACCAAAGTGGGGGCTTACTCCTTGGGGCTCAGTGTCATAGGAACCAGCCAGCCCATGTTCTTTTTCAGTAATGGCTGGTAACAGCCCTATTCATCCTGTGGATCAATATGTGTTTGGAGTATCACATGACCATATATATTACCTGTGAATTAGGTAAAATATGTGAGAGTACTGGGTAAATGGAAAACGAGCTGTGCAAATGAAAGGTATTATGTCTCTTACGGTCTTTATGTAAACGAGCCAATGGGGATGGCTGTGTGCTGGGGACTGTAATTCCCAGCACAGATGAGAAGCTGCATGATTAGGTATTTTGCAGGGTACCTTGGACCTGGGGAAGGCGGGTCCTGGCTTCCATTATGCAAGGACAGCTCGCTCCCAGCGCATGCCGGGCAAGTGGGCTGAAACCTCACGGCCTCTTCCCACGGGGCCGTGGAACAACAGTATTCAAGCTGATCCATTTGCAGAGAGTAAATCAGGGGACTGGAATCCTGTAACAGATCTTGAGAGGAAGGAGGAGCTAAGGACAAAGAAGGAGCAGGAGGCAGGCCAAGATTTTCAGTGATTAGAAATTTTTAGTCGGGGCATCAAAACCAGGCGAGATGGCCCAGGTGACATACCCTCCTGATGGGGTGTCGGGGTCACGTATTACAAAGGCTCTGGCCTCACACGGCGAATCCCGAGGTGTGGCCCTACTGGTAGATGCCGCGAGGGGGCAGATGGCGGGGCGTACTCCGAGGGCTGAGGCCCAGAAACTCCTCAAACCTTCACACTTGCTGCAGCCACGATGAAGCAGGCCTGAGAGGAAGCTGGTCTTGGGAGAGAGTTTCATTTCTCAGGGTGAAAAACCTCCCTTGGGTTGGGTGGCTCAGCAGGGGTCTTTAATATTGCACGCTATTGTGATTACAGCTGCCCCTTTCCATTCAACCAGCACCAAAAGATGGCTGCCTCCCCCAGGCCCAGGGGTAGGCATTTTACCTGCCTCATCTCGTCATTCCGTACGCGTCCACAAGGTAGCCGCTGTTAACACCTGTTTTACAGAGGTTGCTGCTGAGGCTTCATGAAGGTAGATACCTCCTGCACCCGAGGGAGGAGGCAGGTCAGCCGAGACAACGGTTCACCTGCCACCACGTGGCGCCCTGTCCCACTGCTGACCTGCTTCCGAGGTGACTCGGCTCCTCACCCCCTCACTGTGGACTCTGAGCACGGGCTCCAGCCCAGGCTGCTGATCCCCTGGTCTGCTCAGTGTGTGGAATGACCATCCTTCCCCCAACAAGTGACACCCCAGGCCCTACGGGGTCAGCGCTCACCGCCCCCCCCAACTGCCAGCACAAGTAAGCTGTGCAGTTCCCATGCCAGGCAACGGGGCCCCCGCCCCTCAGAAGGGAGGTTTTGCCAGGACGGTTTCCTGAGCTTCAGGGAGGCTGGGTCAGCGGTGTATGGGCTGACCTGTGTCCCCCAGGAGTTCATATGTGGAGGCCTAACCCCCAGCACCTTGGACATGAGTATATTTGGAGACACGGTCTTCTAAGAGGTGATGAAATTAAACAGGGTCGCGGGGCGGGGGCCCTAACCTGATGCGACTGGTGTCCTCACAGGAAGAGGAAGTTAGATAGCAGGCACACGCAGAGGGAGGCCCATGGGAAGAGACCAAGTGAGAAGGTGGCCATCTGGGAGGAGCCAAGGGGCGATGCCTGGGACAGATCCGCTCCGACAGCCCTCACCAGGAGTCAGCCCTGTGGACGCCCCAGGCTCGGACGTCCAGAGCGGGGAGCAGGTGAGCCTCTGTGGTTTCCACCACCCAGACCAAGGTGAGCACTTTGTCCCGGCTGCCCCGGCTGCCTAACTCGGGGTTCATCTCCGGTCTGTCCCCAGCCCCTCCAACGGTCCCACCACTGCGCCCGCCATGGGCTCACACCCCCTCAACGTCCCCTCCAGAACTCTTGCTGCTGTCAACCTCCGGTGTCCACAGACAGGACGGGGGACGCACTGACTGAGAGGCAGCTGAGCGACACCAGTGGGTTGTCTGAGCAGACCCCACTCAGTGTGGGTTCTCATCCCTCTCCCCTCACCCCTGGGGACACTCCCAGGTCATCCCACATTAGGCCAGGCTCGGTAGTGCGTCAGTGTCTGGGGCCAGAGACGTCACAGCGCTCCTGGGCTGAATCAGAAGTTTAGACCCAGAGAAGGCGACACCCACGCCTGGGCTGGCATCTCATCAGTGGGCAGCGTGTTGTGTGAAAATGTCTGGCTTTGAACCTGTCCCCGCTGTGTGAGTTCAGGCACGTTACTTCACCTCTCTGGGCCCACTTTTCCCATCTGTAAAGTTACAACTTCTGCTTAGCAGGCTTGCTGTGAAGAGCACGTGAGAAGCAATGATGAGCTGTGTCCTGCAAACGAAGGGCACGGGGACGGGAGAGCCACCCTCACTGGGGCCGCGCTGTCCCGAGAGCACGGTCCACTGCAGGAGCACTGAGGGACCGCACGCTCCTTCTGACCTGCTGCGTGAAACTCAAAGCACAGTTGAAAAAGGAGCTGAGTAGAGGGTGTCCCTCCATGACAGTGGCTCAGAGACGGACTGGGTGTTTTCTACACGCTTCTTTCAAACTGCCTGTGGTTTGAAAGCACCTTTCTGGCTTCATGTCCCGGGCAACATTCTAAACACCTCCATTAGCTCATATGGTCCTTGTGACGGGCTGAATCCTATCCCCCCAAATTCACGTGGCGAAATCCTACCCCTCGGAACCTCAGAACGTGACTGTGGTCAGAGATGAGGCCTTTAAAGAGATAATTAAGTTAAAATGAGGCCATTAGGGTGGGCTCTAATCCGATGTGACCGGCGTCCTCCTCAGGAGCTTGCGAAACACAGAGAGCCCCGGCGTGCACATGGACAGAGGCAGGACCATGTGGAGAGATGCAGAGAAGACAGCTGTCTGCGAGCCCAGGACAGGCCTCAGGGGAAACCAGCCCCACCCACACCTTGATCTTGGACTTCCAACCTCCAGAACTTGGAGTGTGTGCTGGATTTCTCCACTCACTTCCAGTAAACAGGCAGAACTGATGGGATGTTACTTCCAATGTTGGGTTATAAAAAGACTGTGGCTTCTGTCTCAGGGCTCCCTCTCTCTCATGCTGTCTTTCACATGGCGAGCTCTGGCACAAGCGAGCTGCCACGTTGTAAAGTGCCTGCAGAGAGGCCCGCTGTTGATGACCTGAGACCACCCAACAGCCATGCAACAGCCACGCTGTGCCAACAGACGCACAGCCTCCCCCAGCCGTACCTTCAGGCGACTGCAGCTCCAGCTGACAGCTGACCTGCAGTTTCGCAGGAGACCCTGAACCTGACCAAGCAAATAAACTGCTCTCAGATTCCTGATCCTCAGAAACTGGGAGATAAATGATCCCTGTATTAAGTCACTAGCTTGGGGTAATCTGTCACCAGCAATGGCTCATTAATACAGTCGTGTGCTCCACACTAGTCCCTGTGTCTCTCCCTCTGTCTCTGGCAGCGCCGCGGAGTGCGCACACGGAGAGACAGTATGTTGTTTTCTAACCACATGTCAGTCCTATCCCTAGAAACAGATCACAGCTTCTTTGAGGGCAGGGGATGCAGCTTATAAAACAAACAGACATATTTCACAGGATATTTATCGAGTTATCTTGGAAGGGGTTTTCTTGTTGCCTACTAGAAAATCAGGAGCCCTCGCTTGCTGGGGCAGTGGTTTCTGTTCTTTAACATCTGGTTTTCTCTGGGCCTGTGTGGGAACCATGGTATCTCCCTCCTGCCAGGAGAGTTTTTATTTGGTGACCATAAAAATTCTCTAAACCAAATAACTGAAAGTTTTTTTCCAATTATCTGGTAAGATTAGTTAAGCTGAACTTTGCTGCCAAACTGATCTTTTTCACCCTTTGAACAACATTCTAGATGGGAGAGAAACTGGTCTGGGGGGACCGAGCCTGTTCGCAGGTTACCTTGGAGGAAAATGGAATGCACCGTGTCCTGCGGCTGCCAGTTCCTGCTGCCCTTGATTTTGGTGGCTCCTGTCCCCGTTCCTTCATCTTGCAGGTGGCTGGACGCCCTCTTAGCTCCCACTGCTCCGGTCTGTCCGTGTGCCTCCAAACCGTCTCACCTCTGCGACCGACCCTGGGGTGAGTGACGTGGGCACCGGCTTTTAGAAAGGGACCTTTTCCCGCCGGTTCAGCGACTGGGCCTGACAGTGATCCCGGAGAGCTAGGACTATACTGCCCTGTGTGATGTTGGTGTCACGGGGCTGCAGCTGAACACCTTCTGACGGACGAAGCGTGGTGCTCTTCAAACGTCGAACACTCTGGGTATGGGGCCATCTTCCAGTGCACTTTGAACACTTTTTTCCTTTTCTGTAAATGGAACTGAAGTTGCACAAATGGCCGAGACAGGCTCTATAGCGTGTGTGTGCATGTATAGCGAGTGTGTGAAATCCCCCTTTTCAGTGTGGGGTGTCTAGATCCCCCACATCCAGGTTCTTCATTTTGTCTGTAAAATATACCCTCATCTTCAAAGGGCACTTGAACCCAAGAGCTGCAAAAAACCTCTGCCCCAAAGCAAAAGCGACAGCACAGGCCACCACCCATACGTGTGACGGCTACATGCTGCTTTAGACCACGGCCAGCTGGTAACACCCACGCTCTGAAGCTCCCGATCTGACCGGGAGTCGCCCCAGCCCCATCACCGGCACTTCAGGGCCCACTGCAGGACACGGGTTGTTGTGCCCAGTTAGTGCCCACGGAAAGCGAACGATAACCTTGGTCCAATACAGTTTCTACAACTATAAGCGGCTGGGAAACTCTTAAATCAGATCTACAACTTATTCCTGCAGCAAGCCGCAAAGGGAAGAGATAGGCTGAACGTCTGAAATTCCGAATCAAAACCGGTACTGTTTGGGCATTCCAAATCAAGTGTCTGCTGCAGATGGCACACTTTTTCTGAAAGGGCCTGACAGTAACTTAATGAGCATGCCCGTGCCTCAGTTTCCCCACCGCAGTGCTAGTGTCAGCATCCTAGAGCCCGCAGATTGCTTCCCTAGAGAGTTTAGAAAGGGATGGCATTTAAAGTGCACGCACACAGAAACTGCTCAGCTTGGAGTTTATGGAGAATACACTTGCGGACGGGGTGGGGGGGGGATTACTCAGCGCAGCTCGACGTTTATGTCATAAAAACGCCGCCAACACGCAGCTGAGTCTCTCCCTCTTGCTTTGCACGAGTGGATGTAGTTGGCTGTTTTGTTAACTTCCTGCCAAACCCAGCCAAGTTTCCCTGCCAGGGGAACCCGGGGCGGGGGGGGGGCCCAAGGGACCCTCGGAATCGGGCCCCCTTGGCTTCCACAGCTGCTGCTCCCTCAGGGGCAGGTCTCAGAGCCCGAGACAGCGAACGTGGAACACCGTAAAACTCGCCTGCGGTCGAAACAGCGGAGCGCGCACGGCAAATTGATTTAAATAAAGCATGCCGAATCTTTGCTTCCGTTTGAATTCCTAAAATGCCGTTTCATTAAATTGTGTTTTCATTTATGTCAGGCGACTGTCATGCCAAAGCTATTTTTTTTATTATGCTAGCAGTTACAATGTACGTTTTTAGAAGAAAATACATTTTTAGAATAAACCACGGTCATGATAAAGATATCTGAGCCCTTTAATATTGGTTTTGTAGCAGGACAAAGGATTATGAAGTCTACGGGGGTTTTTTTTACTGCAATTAAAATAAACATTCATAAGAGGTCTCCACACCCCCCCTCCCTAGGAGGACCCTACGACAGCTGCCAGTTGGCACCTCTGAGAAGTCACACTCCTGGTTTCGAGATCTGAGCGCATCCTGGAGGGAGGTGGAGGGATCTGACCGGACTAATGCAGGGACGGGGATGTCGCGTCTTCGGGGGCGGGGGGAGCAAGAGCCCTTTTCCTTTCCCCCAAGGAGAAAGCAGGGCCTGGAGGAGAATTTGTGAGTTGTGGAGCCGCCAGCCCTGTGCCCTCTGTCACACAGCCAGGTCCCTGAGAGTTCCCCTTTCCTTCCCCGGGGACCCTGGCCAGGTGACCCCAGAAGGGCCCAGTAAACCTGAACGTCGGGACCCCCTCCCGGCACGGTCTCCTGGTACACGCTGGTGTCTCACTGAGCACAGGACGGTGCCACCCTGGAGGAATAATGACTCTGGCTCATCCACAGGGTCAAGAACACGTACCAGCTCGCCACGCTGCGCCAGGCGCTATCGTGGGCTCCACGGATACAGGATGAGTGGGACAGAGTGTCTACTGGGAAGGAACTTGAGGTCTGGTGAGTGGACACGTTCCTAAAAACTAATTACAACATGAGTGGACTTGGCAGTCACCCCAAGAGAATGTCTTCCAGAAAAAGGACCCTCCTTCACACCAGGAAAAGCAAACAAACAGCCAGCATGTGAGAGGGCCTTGAACCAGCTGGGGACGCTGCCGCACTCAGAGGGACAAGCACCCTCTCCAGACGAGTCCGGGCCTCCGACCTCCCGAGTAAGCAGGGGAGGCGGACCTTGAGGACATCGCTAGAACTGACCTTTCAATGACATTGATTCTAAGTGGGAATTAGAACTATTTTAAGGCTTTTTTATTAGACACCCATAGTCACAAGATTTTCCTTCTTCTTTTTTTTTTTTTTTTGGTTATTGATGGAAAGCAATTTTTAACATGTTAAGATAAGTCAGATACCAGCTTTTAGTAGATTCTTTTGGGTGTCCAGCAAACTTGGAAAAGACTGCTTTCCTCTAGGAATCGCCCTCCCTCCAATGCATCCCCGCAAAGTTGGAGGGATCGGTCCTAAGACCTGGAGTTCCTGCACCTGGTGGGCACGGCTGACCTGAGCTGACCTGGGTCCATCAGATGCTCTGTCCCGGGAACGGAGAATTGGGACTAAAGGAGGCTAATCTATCTGCAACGTCCAGGGACAAAGCACCTTCAGGAGCCGTGTAGAGCTCACCTTCTGCTCCCCCTCCCCACCCCCGCCACAGAAACACAGAGGGACGATGGCCGTGGTCACAGAGAGAAGCAGATATGAAGAGGGACAGGGAGCACCACGGGTCTGGGAAGCGGCTAGTTCCTGGGGCCAGTCCCTACCCAGTGGGGACTCTTCACCCTCGTGACCCGTGGGATGCCCGTGGGTCCCACACACATTCCCTCTTCTGGGTAAGTCAGCTCATGTTGGCTTCTGTCGCTTGGAACCAAAAGTCTCGTCTAATGCTCCATCAGTCTGGTCCAGGTCAAGCCCTGCCTGCATGACTGAAACACCCGTGACCTCAGATGTCTTCTCTCTTGGGTGCACTCAGGTTTGATTCCCAAGCCCCACCATTGACCTGCTGAATCAGGGCCAGGTACCCACATTTCGTAAGTAGCCATTAGGATATTCCTGTGGGTGCCAGGGTTAGAACGACCGGATCACACAACAGTCCTTGGCATTGAACTAGGACGGACAAAGGGCCGATACATGCTCTGTCACAACAACCCTGTGACACAGACGCCACCCACTGGGGGAAATGCTGATCCCGTCTCCAGAGGACTCGTTCATCCCAGCTCTCCCAGCTCTCACTCCTCCGTCTGCCCCCTGCCCCCGTACTCACCGGTGCCCTGTCTGCTGCTGAGTCCGGAAGGGGACACCAGGCCTGTGCACCCCCGCCTCTTCCTTCCCCCGGGAGCCGGCCTGCCTGCAGAGAGCGCGGGCTCCCGGACCCGCCACTCCTCGCTAGAGACCCCCTTCCACAGGCCCTGCCCCTGCCGGGGGGCTGCAGTGGGGGCGACCCCTCCAGTCCGGCGCGGCCGTGGCAGGGCAGCAAGTTCTCAAGGGGATGTTCCGTGTGACACCCACAGGGAGAGCTACCTCACCAGCTTTCCACGGTGGCATCTGGGTTCCACCTGGCACACTTCTGGTCTTACACCCTATTTGTCCTGAGCTCTGACAGGGAGGAGGGGGGCTCTTGATTGCTCTCCTCAAGACCCCTTTGGTGTTACAGACATGTTTCCCGATGAGACCACTCTCTGTCCAACACCAAGTTCAAGGTCTCTGCTCTGCCCTTGGGGAAGCCTGGAGTGGTGCTTCTCAGACTCACTGTGCATATACATAGTTGCAGGGGGTGAAAATTAGGGTTTGATTCTGAAGGTCTGGGGTGGGGCCTGTGAGTCTGCATTTCTAATGAGCTGCCAGGTGACACGTCCTGTCAGTGAGAAGTCCACACTGCAGCCACAGGCTGTATGAAGGACACCTTCCAGAGGGGTCCAGGGCCATACAAGTGTGGTAGAATCCCCCCACCAAAGAGGTCCACGTCTCAATTCCTGGAGCCTGTGATTATATCATCTTACATGGCAGCAGAAAATTAGGGTATAATTAAGGCTGCTAATCAGCTGGCCTTAAAGCAGGGAGATTATTTTGGATTAACCAGATAGGCCCAATATTCTCCCAAGGGCCCTTACAGTGGGCAGGGGGAGGCAGAAGCGGAGGCCAGAGGGGTGTGATGTGAGCAAGACGCTGCCAGCCACGGCTGGCTTTGAAGACGGCAGGAGGACACTCGACCAGGGACTGTGGGCGCCCTGCTGAAGGTGGGAAAGGCAGGGAGACAGGCTCTGCCCGAAGGCCTCCAGAAAGAAAAGCATGCTCTGGACACTCAGATTTCAGCCCCGGCAGACCCGGGGCAGCCTTCCGACCTACAGAGCTGCAAGATAACAAACACGGACCGTTCTGAGCCTCTAAGTGTGTGCTAGGTCATTTTCACAGCATCACCAGGAGAGTAACATACAGATACTTCCTTCGCAGCAGCCTTACCTCTGGGGATTGAATATTTATGTATATAAGGGATGCTTGCTAAAAAAAATATGTGTAGGGTTCCCGTATGAAAAATTCTGAAGTTTTAAATGCCAGAACGACCAGATTGTGTGAAGAGGACCCACTAATGCCTGAATGGACTTGATTTTAAGGTAAGTGAGCATGACGAACACGGCATTAAAAACTCAGGCCTGATTAAGTCCCTGATGAAGCACAGCGTGATAAATGCCAGGCGACCAGAGCTCCGTGAAAACCAGACCCAGGGCGCAGCGTTGGGGAGACTCCCCGTGGGGCTGGACGCCAGGGCCCAGGGAAGGCAGCACGGGTCACCCGTGGGTCATACTGAGAGAGGTTTCCAGCCGCAGGGAAGCATCCCACCCACGCTGCAGAGTCCGGTTTTTCCGATATTTACTGAAGAGTGGGAGGAAGGAGACGCAGCGACACCGTCACCAGCAGCAGGGAGACGCCCCCATTCTGGGCCATGTCTTCACGGACTAGATTTCAGGTGACGAAAAGCAACTTTTCAAATGCTTCTGCCCAGAGTTGGGAACGGAAGCGTGGCTGCCAGAATTGGCATAACTTGTGTTATTGGGCTCACTGGTTTGTTCAACCATGATTTCATTTATTCTATCGCTGGTCCACTCACCCACTCAATATCTGCTACATATCTACCATTTGCCCAGCATTGGAAATACAAGGCTAAATGCTACGCAGCACTGCTCCCAAAGAGCTGCCTGTCTGGCTGCAGAGAAAGGCTGTTGCAACTATGGTGGTCATGAGCGCTACGTCCCATGACTGAGCTTCGCCCCCAGGTGCAGGGAGAACGGGCACCCAACTCAGTTTAGGAAAGGAGGCAAGAAGGGCGGCAGAGAGGGTTGGAGGACGAGGCACTGATTGAGATGAATCTGAGAGATGAGAATAAGGTCGGAGCAGGCACTCCAGCGGGAGACACAGCGTGGCGCTACGAAAGAGCAGGGAATACTCAGAGACGCTGAGAACTGGGTGTGGCTGGGATTCAGGGTGCACCCCTGCAGGGGAGCAGGGAGGGGTGAGGCTGGAAAGGCGAGCAGGCGCTGGTCACGCAGGGTTTCATGCACCATGCTCAGAAGACTAAGACGCAGACAATGACCGGAGGGTGGTAGGCCACAGGGCTGTGATGAGGCAGTGGGACGTGAGTTCTCGGGAGGTCACCCTGGTGGCTGCGAGGCCAGCGTCCTGGCGGGGAGGGAGGCCAGGTGCAGGCGGGCCAGCTGGGAGGCCAGCGGAGCAGAGAGACAGAAGGGGCTGTGGTGGAGGTACTCTTTTTAAGGAAGGACCAGCCTTGGGGATTAACCAAGGTTTATTGGAAGCTGGAGTGAGAGGCTCAGAATGTACTCAGCGCCCCTGGAAAAGCGTGAAAGAAATGTCAGGAAGCGGAGAGATGTGGAAGGCTGTTCCTGGTGGACGAGATAGGCTCTTTGGCTCAACAAGGGGTCGCGAGCCGAGAGCCGACAGGGGCGAGGGCTGTGCCCTCCGTGCCGCTGTGCATTGTTGTCGGGTGCTGTGATTACAGGCTTGGCTCCTGCTTTTCCATCCCTAGCCATTTACTCGGAAAATCTCGTATTCAGAATCTGAGTTCATTCCTCATTAATTCCGTGGCGGATTTCTGTAGCCCGGTGATTGAATTACCTAATAGCACCTGCCTGAAATGATTACCACAAAGGAAGCCATGGGGTTGTATTTGATATAAATGATTTGTTTCCCGAAGTTGTAATTTTGTTAAAGGGGGACCCAGTGAACCACCTTCGCAAATGAAGGTGAGGTCTTAGCTTCCGTGAGGTGCCTGGGAGGTTAATGAACGATTAGCAGGTGACAAATGACAATGTGGCTCGGGAGGAAGGTGGCATTTCTCAAGTGGTGGGTCACTGTCCCAGGGAGAGGGAGGCGTTGCTTTAATCCACTTCCTGGTAAGTGTGGTAGCCAGGGCCAGAGGGAGAGGTAGCCCGCCGAGGAGAGGGCCCGTCCTGTGCTCGTGAACTTGCCCTCCACCGTGGCTTCGACCTGATTGCCTGAATTATCCCCAAGTGGGTGAAGTGCGGGTTAACTCCACTACCCGCCAAGGGAGCGTGGGTGATGCTCTGAGCGTCTGTCTCTCCCGGGCGGGTCTGGGCAAGCCGGCGCTAACGGAAGCCGAGCTTCCCTTCTGGAGTGACAATGGCTTTGGACCAGACTCTTCCAGGAAGTTCCGGGTGTCTTTGAGAGTCCATGCTGGAGGGAACAGGGAGAATTAGGACACAGGCTACAAGGAACTATTCTAGCATTTTGTTCAGCAATGGAAAAAAAACCACACTTCTTTGTCCTGGGTTGTTTAGCTATGACACCCGTTTTCTCATTGTGTAGATTCAGGTGTAGACGTACCTACAGGCTCACAGTTTACACGCCGTGTAAGGACAGAAATAATCTGTCCTTCCCAAATCACGAGTTGGACATTTTTATGGTACTGACACTTTTAATCCCCGAGAATCCTGAAGAACACAACGGCGCATCCGAGGGCGGGGCCGGGGAGCCCTTCCCTAGACGGCAGCGGGGCCGTTCCCACACTGGGGGCACCTGAGACATTCTTCTGGACACGTCCTCCCTTCTCCCCCCCAGGCTGCCGTCGCCGGACGGCTCCACTCTTTCCACTCTGGCAGGAGCGGGGGCCAGGGCCCCGGGCTGCCGGCTCTCCGCAGAGCCGTTCTAACGAGTCCCTGGTCGGCCAAGAACCTGCTTCGTCAATGGCGTGAATCCTCCCTGGGGGAGGAGGACACCCCGTGTGCATATGTACACCTGCAGGTAGACGTGTACACATTTTCAGGTGAGGAGCACAGGCTTCCGAGTGCTGCGCGAACCCCGCCGTTAGGACAAATCCACTCGGAAGGTCGGTCTGGCCTGCACTCATCAACCATGCCGCTCCCACATGGTGCCCAGCCTTCGCCCCAGGAGGGCCTCGGGTAGACATGTAGACAGTGGTTCCCATGCCAGGTGACATGGGGAATTCCCAGGGAGTCTCTAAAACACAGGTTCCCAGGCCCTGCCCCTTCCCAACAGAGTCAGACTCTCCTTGAGGGGGGCCCCAGGAGTCTGTATTTTTGTAAAGGCTCTCCCAGTGGTTTGGGTGCAGGCGGTCCGAGAGGTGGCATTTAGGGACTGGAGGCAGAGGACACCTGTGTTTCACAGCAGCCCCCCTCCTTGGACAGATAACGAGCCGACGGGGCTGTCTCTGCTGCCCTCACAGGCTCCGGGTCTTGCCCACGTCTGCCGGCTGCCCGATGCGGGGCCGGGACCATCTGTCTGCTTTCAGGTGTGCGGTCTGCACTCTGGGCGTGCGGTCTGCACTCTGGGCGAGCCTCTGGGCTGCTCGATGCGGCGACGCCAGCAGCAGCGGGGCGCCCTGCGAGGGCCACTCTCCCAGGTTCCTTTGCAGAGCCCACATCAAAGGCTTCCCGGCAAAAGCTGCCACGGCCTCTCCCGGGCTGAAGCCTCAGAAGTTAAACAGCGGGCCCCGGAGGATCAAGGTCCCGCTTCTCCACTCGGAAAGGGCATTAATGGTTAAAATGATGCATCAAAAAACTACACGATCCTCTGTATACATCCCCTTGTGCTGCAGACGTTTTGCTTACACACCTGCTCTCCGAAATGTTGTATCTGAGCCCGTGTGTGGTCAGGCCCGATTTCAGGCCACACACAGGGAGCCCGAGTGGTTGCCGCGGCCGCCTCTGTCCATCCCGGACTCCCTGGCGCACGACAAATGCCTCGTACCGGCGACAGCAGCTGCACTGAGGCCAGATTACCCAGAGGGAGGCGTCTGGTGGCAGCTCTCAGGAACCCCAGTCCCAGGACCCACACGCGTGTCCCCACCGGTCCCCCTCCAGCCCCCGCCCTGCCCCTCCCCTCCCCTTGTCTCCCCCACCACACAGCTAGTTCTGAATGCCATCACAGGGCTCCTGATTTTCCTGGCGGCCATCATCTTTTCCATTAATGTCATTATCTTATTCCAGGGCCCATTAGAACTCCCGCTGTAGTGAGAAGTTTGGGTGTCGCCGTTCATTACGATGCTGGTCACCCGCAGCCCTGGCTGTTGTCAGGGATGCTCTGCGTGCAGCTTGCACCTGGACCCCACCGCCCCTCCTGCTGCCATTAGCAATGATCATCTGCCCACCCCCAGGGGCCGCACCGCATTACAACTCCATTACCGGTCCCGTCGCCCCCATTACCTCCCTCGTCACCCCCTCTCCATCTCAGCTGCCCTCGCCTTCTTCTTTCCAGCCACCAGCTTTCCAATCACAACTCCATTATCTTTATTATTACCTTGGCTACAATCATAATTGTCCCCAGAACAATTTCCGTGTCTATCCACCCCTCTCCAGTGCCAGACCCCGGCCACCTCTGATGAAGCGTCAGGCGTCCCTGTGACACACTGGACATGTACTCCAACCGTCCCCCCCCCCCATCAATGTCAGAAGCCGCT
Source organism: Phyllostomus discolor (assembly GCF_004126475.2). Taxonomy (NCBI): domain Eukaryota; kingdom Metazoa; phylum Chordata; class Mammalia; order Chiroptera; family Phyllostomidae; genus Phyllostomus; species Phyllostomus discolor. Next base: position 20,888,653 of record NC_040916.2, on the reverse strand, counting down.
TCTCTTCCTTTATCACATCCCCGTGACCGTGTTCCCCACAAAAGACCCGCCCCTTCCCACGGCAATTTTACTGCCACCACCGTCATTTTTATTCACAGCTCACTAACTTCCCTTTCTGTCGCAGCCAAACAGAAGGAATCCTCCTCTTAAAACACCAGCTTCTCTTCTGCATGGGCCTCTGTGACAGGCGCCTCTCTGGCCCCAAGAACCCTCACGGCCAATGTCTTCCAAGCAGTGCGTTAACGGACCCGATGGGGCACCCCTGCATGCCTGATGCTCCGGTGTGCATGCGGGGGAGGGGGAGGGCGGCGTCCCACCACGGGCCTGCTTTATCCATCAGACCGCGAGCTCACGGCAGGCCAGGCCGGCCTCATCTCCCCCCAGAGCACACAGCGGCTGGACCAAGGTAGCATTCAGAGGGTGTGGGCCACTGCGGGAGTCGACGTCTCGCGCTCCCGGCCTTCACCCTCAGAGGGGCCGCTGCTGCATCGGCCCCTAGAGGGACCTCACGAATGGAGACTCCCCAGGCCCTCCCCCACTCGCGCCGGGCACCCTCCTCCACCCCGCCCTTCCTAGCAGAGCCCCGTGTTCTGAGACTACTTCCCCTCTTCTCCCACCTTCACTGCTCATCCTCTTCCCTGCACACCCCTCTTCCAGGGGCCTTTGGACCAAAAACTGATCTGACACAATAATGGGCATTGTAGAGTGAACAAATGGGTCTCTCTGGGGCCACCTGCCTTCCACAGGGACAGCTGGGGGAGTGGGGGCTGCGTCTTTCTCAGACTGTCTCTCAGATGGCAGCATTTATTTTGTGTTTCATTTTCTTAACATTCGAGAGGGGGTGGGGTGGGGTGGGGGAATACTCCACAGGGCAGGGAGATTTCACAGGGCCAGCCAGAATGTATTCTGTGGGCACTGTCCTCCGCTCTGAATAAAACCCACGTGAAAGGCATCTAATAAATTACCCTGGATCTACCCGCCTCTCCACGGCTGGGAGGCTACGGAGCCGTCGGCCGATGAGGCCATCTCGTCGGCGGTGGAGTTTCTGGGAGTTCCTCGCACCCAGTTGTTAGCGGCGTGAGAATCCGGTTGTCGGAGACCAGCCTGGAGCGGTCGCGTCCTTTCTGTGCAAACAGCCTTCTTCTCAGGCAAACACGGGGAAGAGATGCCCGGCTTTGTGATTACAGAGACGACAAAAATTGGCTGGTGCCGGGCCAATCTCCAGAGGCTGCGGGGACTGCAGGCTGATTTCCTGCCTCCAGATCGCTGGTGTCTGGCCGGGGCGGTCTGAGCGTTGCTGGCCCAGGGACCCCGAGCTGAGAGGCAGCTGTGGGGACTGCTGGGCTGTCCCTGTCCTCGGCAACATTTCCCTTTTCCTTCTTTCTTCCTCCCCGTTAAGTCTTCCTTTTCCACCGTCTGGGGCACCATTTTGCCTTCCTGGCTTTATACGGGCTCGGTGCCAACACCCCCTCCCACGAGGGCCTCTGGGGTGGTCTCCACCCCCCGAACCCGGTGATGCTCCCTCTCTTCCAGCTGGTTCTCAGGAATACAGCCCAGCCGGTGCCAGGGTGTGGCACTTGGCACCTCGTTAGGCAGTCTCATCGCTTCTTCACTTGTTTCCTGGGGTCAGAATCGCTGTCTGGACTGAACCCTAAGCTCCTCCAGGGCGGGGACCATGACACGCGCTTCTGTCATGTGGCCCACAGCTCACCCCGTCGTACCGGACACAGGAACGTTACTCGGCGAAGACTTGCTACCTGGGCCTCCTGCTCCTTCCTCTGTTTTACCCTTGTCGGCCTGGCCTTGCCTTCTGTGCCCCGTTCTCCCTCCCCTCTCCTTCTCTGCTGCCTAACGACCCCTGGCTGGAGACCCACGCAGCCCTGGCTTCAGCCTGTGGGATGCAGTCCGGGCGGGGGGAGATTTCTGGCTCCTGGCTGCCTAGAAGTGAGGGACCTCATCAAATGGGGCTCACTCTCAGCCTGTCAGAATCCCTTGGCTGGGCGTGAGGAAGAGAGGCCGACCTCAGGGTCCTCCAAAGGGGCCACAGCAACAGCTGTCATGGGGCCACCGGGGCCACACACAGAAGCAGTCAATCACAAACGGGCCAGTGCTGGTTAACTCCAGATGACATGTTTGTTAACTGCACCGTAGACATGTCTGTTGGGGGGAAAGTCTGGGTAATTTAATTGGCTTTGATGACACACCAAAGGGTAAGTTTACACGAGCGTTTTCGCCATCACTACGGGTCCTGCTTACGATCCATCCTCATCAGCATGTTGGAAAGCAATTCCAGTAAGTACTCAGCTTAATCAATTTGCATCTGCACATTGACCTCCGGGACGCCGTGCGCGGGTCCCGTCATGCAGTGTGCTCCGCGGTGCTGTCTCTTCAGACGGCGTATTTCTCAATATTTGTACGTGGCTGTCATATTCAATCAATGCAATCATCTGTTCCCTCCTTTCAGCCGCCTCCCTCGCCCGGGAGGCGGGAGGCAAGCAGTGCCTCCGCCACCGCGTGTCAGAGAACACTTGCTGGCTGTTCCCCGAAAATCTGGAGGACTAAGAAGACAGCAGGGCATTCTGGCATAATGGAAACGACGGAAAAACAGGGAAATGTATTATCAGCTTGTTTTCACAATTAAGTAAACAAGGAGCACTTATACGTGGCTGATTCCTCAATTATTCATGGTTTGAAGCGCTTGAAAATTCAATTCAACCAAATAACCTTTCCTTTAGCTCTTATTAGGAGCAAGGTATTGTGCTTTGAGGAAGGGACAACAAAGACACGATCCACCAAGGAAAAGCAGAGAAACACGCCGACGACTGGGGTGCAAGTCGGGCGAGCAGAGGCAGAGCAGCACAGTCGGCGCCCCCAGGGTCTGGTGCGGGAGGGCGCACGTCTGCCTGCGTGAGCCCGAAGCCGGTTGTCGGAGGATGGAGGGGACGCTCTTCTCTGTCCCCAGAGCCACTCTTGGCCCCAGCCCCCTCACCTCCTATCTGGATGATTAGAGCAGCTCCTTATCTGATCTCCCCCCCAACTGCTGCTTTCCAAGTGATGTTTTTTAATCTTATTTTTTATTTTTCTAAATGTGTTTATTGATTCTAGAGAGAGGGGAAGGGAGAAAGAGAGAGTGGGGGCTGGGGGGGTGAGAGGGGGAAAGAGAGAGAGGGAGAGAGAGAGAAATATTGATGTGAGAGAGAAACACTGATTGGTTGTCTCCCATGTGTTCCCCGAATGGGGATGGAACACGAAGCCTAGGTGTGTACCCTGCCTGGGGATCAAACCTGCAACCTGTGTGTGTGTCCTGCCTGGGAATCAAACTTGCAAAACTCTTAGTGTGGGGGATGATGCTCAGACCAACTGAGCCACGTGGGCCAGCCAAGTGATCTTTTTAAAAGGCCATCTGATGATGTCGCAGCTTGGCTTTGAGCCCTCCATTGTTCCCAATTCTGCAAGAAAGCATTCAAGTTTCTCAGGCTCCCACACTTGAAGATGAAATGTCTGTCATCTCCTGAAGCCTTAACCCCCTCGTCCCCCTTGCCCCCATCACACACACGGTGCCTGCCACACAGTGGTTTCAGTGGCCCTGCGCACCCTGCTCTTCCCACGTGGACTGGGCCTCTCCTCTCCTTTTCTCTTCTGTCTTCCCGGGCTCCCCGCCTGTCTGGAGAGCTCCTACAGCACTCTTCTTACTGTCCTCTGCCCCCAAGACTGGGCTGACGCTTCCTGCCCCTTTATAGCACACGACCCCTCACCCCACTTATCTCAAGCGTTGTGGCCTGGGGAGGGGTGGTGTGCTTGGCTGCCTTCTAAGAGTGTGCCCTCCTTGTGGTCGGAATCCAGGCTGGAGAGCACGTAGTAGGTGATCCATGCAAGTTTCTGAACTAAGTCAAATAGTTTGCGTGGGTCGTTAGGATACACCATTTTCCGGGGGAGTAAGGGGTAACACAGGATGGCAGTAAGTGTAGAATGTGCTTTCACAGAGTGGGGGGTAAAAGAAGGAGGCCAAGAGTCACGAAACCATGCAAAAGCTGTGTGTTTCTTTTCATATAGACCGTGGTCAGCGGAAGGAGGGGAACTGGCAGGCCGCGAGAGGACACGAGTGAGGACCCACTGAGTGCAGGCAGGCTCTGCCCCAGCGGGCGGGAGAGGGGCTCGGCGCTCACTCTGTGCGAGGGTTCGCCTTGCAAGGGGCAGGGACACTTTGGCCCCAGAGGGACAAAGCAAGAGGCGTTCTAAGAAGGAGAGGAGAAGCAAGCAGAGTCCTTTCAGCTCGGCCCCAGGCTTAGCAAAGGGCTGGGCGGCCTTGCCCGCCAACTGCCAGCTGACACCCCTACCTGTTCCCCACGTAAACCGCTAGATGTGGAGAGAAAACGCGCCTAAATATTCAGGAAGTCCTTTGACTTTTTGAGCAACGGCCTCTTCGATACTCTGCCCTCGATAAATGCTGATCACCACCGAATGGCTGTGCTAAGGAACAGGATGGAGCGTGGGAGCTCTGCTGAGCCCCCAGGACTCTGCCCTTCACCCTCCAGGAGGCTGAGCAGCATGGGGGCCCCAGTGGTCTGTGCCCTGGCAGAGGCCAGTAGGTCGCGGGTTTGGGAGAGAGTCAAACCCTGCGAGTCCGGAGTCCTGCTTCGCTGATCTTCCTCAACCCTGTTCTGTTCCCCAGAGACAGCAAGGGTGGCCGTTCACATTCAAAGGACAGTTTCTGTTTAAATCCATTCAATCCATTCCACACCCTAAATGGCCCGTAGGTGTTTTCCTCTGTAAGGGTCCCTGAAGGCTGGGTGAGTTCTGAAGACTGTTAGGACCAGGGCAGGAGGAGTGGGCGTACCCTCAGCTGCGCCTGGACCCAGGTTCCCCCTGATGCACCACTCTGCCTGTAAGGCTTAGAATTCTTAGTGCCAATTCAGGGAAACGTGGAGGACCGGCTTTCCCCACCAGAACGCAAACTCAAGGTGGAAGCTCAAGGGTTCGTTCGCTGCTTCTGAAAGACTCTGAGAGCAGCTATTGTTGGGCGACATTCTGAGAGGAAGCTGAAATTCAGGGGCACGTCTGCAATGACCGCCACATCGGAGGGGCACGCCATGTTTTTCAGAACCTCGAGATTTCATTCTAACAACAGCAGGGGTTTGGCTGGGTCGGGTTGGGGAAGGATGGGAAAGGGAAGACAGGGAGTTTTTGTTGACTTTTTGTAAAAATCCATTCCCCCCAGCATCGAACAGCGCGTTTACACTCCCTTTCCCACCGCACCCCTTGCCATTCTGTTTATAACTTCCACGAAAACCTACAGAAGAGCATTCCGTGGGAGGGCTGTCATCCCTCGGGGCCTTGAGAGGGCGTTCCCCCTCCCCAGCACGAAACCCACCTGCAAGGGTTACAGAGGGAGCTGAACACGCCAACCAAGATGAGGCATTTGTGCTTCTGACCATTTTGCATTCACTATTCCTAGCAAGACTCAGGTGTTAACAACATTAATATTAAGCTGAGTAAATAGTAGCTGCTCAGTAAAGGCCTATTGCCTGGAACCGGAAGTTATGAGAGAGTGTGGGAGCACGGACACAAGTTTTCCCATAGACTGGCAGGTAGATTTTAACTCTGCCCTGGGCCCCTTGTCCTCAGCTTGCCTTTCCTTGAAAATGCCTGCTCATGAAGACACATTGACACACAGACTCCTAGACCTTCAGAGATGAAAAAGAGACCTTCCCAGCACAGGCAAACCCAGTTTCAGGCTGCAGAGAAACTCGGGAGAAGACTGCTTCCCACAGGCAACAGAGTCACACAGGGACACATCTCCCTGCTTGTTGAATCCGCATGCAGGACATATCCTACGAAAACCGGGCTAGACTTAGAGGAAGGCGGCCTGAAAATTGGTAGGAGAAATAGCAATAACTTAGGAGATGCCGATGACCCCATCTTACTGGCAGAAAGTAGCCACGATTTGAAACGGCTTCTCAGGAAAGTGAAAGGAGGAAGTGCCAAAGCACGGCTGCACTTGAACATCAAGAAGTCAGAACCATGACTGCAGAAGAAATGCATGACTTGAACACGACAACGAAGACACTGAAACTGGTAAAGATTCTGCTTACCTCGATTCAGTCACCAATTCCAGTGGAGCCTGCAGCCCAGCACTCAGCAGGGGGCTGAGACTCCGAGGGGCAGCCATGGAGGAATCGGGGAAGATCCCCAAGAGCAAAGAGAGACCAAGAGAGACTCAACAGAGACCGAGGCTAAGATCACTCACACCGCCCTGTTCTTAACTACTACGTACGGACGTGAAAGTTGGACAGTGAAGAAGGCTGACAGGAAACAAAACTACATTCACTTCAAATACAGTGTTGAGGGCACCGTGGACGCCGGAAAGACCAACCAGGGGTCCAGAGCAAAGGAAGCCTGAAACGTCCCTGGAGGCCAGACTGACAGCACCGAAGCTGCCCTCCTTCTGGTGCATCGTGAGGAAGCTGCACTCCTTGGAAAAGACAACAGTTCTGGGGAAAACAGAAGCCCGAAGGAAAAGAGGAGACTGAATGTGAGATGGATTGTCTCCGTGAGAGAAGCCACAGGGAGCAGGCTCCAGGGGCCGACCAGGGCTGTCGGGAACGGGACACGGTACACCCACCCCGCTCACCCACAGGGTCACCGGGAGTCAGAGCTGACTCAACGGCAGGCGACACTCACTCAGTGCTTCCCAGCCCGTCTGCGGTCCAGAGCAGCCCTGAAGCTGGGAGCTCAGCTCCCCAAATATCACATTTATCTTAATTTGGCAAGAAGCTGAAAGCCTATCTGGGGCCATTTAAACTCTAATGTTATTAAGGGCTCATCTAATCAGCTTTTAAAATAAGCTGCTTTCAAATGCATGGGGACGCAGGTAGGGGAGCAGCAGGCTGGGGGAGGTAGCCTGGGAAGCGCCCCTCTGTCTGGTGGCCGGGGAGCCAGCAGACGACCGGGGCTTTCCTACTTGGTGACTTCTGCCCCTCCAACACCAGGCCATGCCGGTGAACAGCGCTTGTGAGCACAAGGGGGAGGGCTTTTCTGGACAGTCCACGCTCTCTGGGACGTCAATTGTACACGCGGGACAAGGCTTGGCAGAGGACGTTGACCGGCCTCAGTGCCAGGAGGTGGCCTTGAGATTTGATCAGCAGGGCAGCTGATGCTTCTGAGAACGACCTCTGAATGCTGCATCCCACAGACCTCTGAGAAGGCCCGCCCGCGGGAGGCCAGCGGGCCCGCCACCCCTGCCTGGGCCGAGGGCGGTGTTTGGTGGCTGGCCTCAGGGAGGCCCTTCACATCCAGCTCAGGTTTGACGGGACTTCCATCAGGCCGAGGCTGAAGGAGAACTTCGTCCCAGTGTGCTCATGGCTCTGATGTGCTCGGGGGCGACAGTCTGATTCTGACGCCAGTTCTGACGTGGGCTTTTTCCTCCCCACCCCAAGTGGTTTTCTATGACATTCATTTCTGACACTCTCGACCAGGCCGAGGGCTCAGTCCCACAAGACTGTCCTCCACTTCAGATGGCAGTCTCGAGTCCCTGTTGTCACTGTGTTTCTGAGTGACTGGCTACAGATCGAAGGGTCCCATTACCCTGTCTCTGGGTCCAGTTAATGTGCCAGCGCAGCTCACAGAGCTCGGGAGTCCCGCTTGCCCACTAGATCACAGGTTCGTTACAAAGGATATTACTAAAGGACACAGATCGGCAGCCCAGGTGAACCGCCTGATGAAGACCCCTCACACAAGGTGACGTCCCACTCCAGGGAGCCTCTCTGTCCTCATGGAAGCTCTGTGAACCCTGACCTTCTGGCGACTGATTAAATCATTGGTCGTTGGTGACTGAAGTCTCCAGCCCTTCTCCCCACCCCGTAGACAGAGGTGGGACAGAAATTTCAACCCTTCAGTCCTATGTTTGGGTCCCCTGGCAACCAGCCCCCTCCTTAGGGGGTTTCCGAAAATCACCTCATCAACATAAGGGCAGTTGAGAGGTGCTTGCTATAAATATTAAGACACTTTTGTTTCTCTTATCACACTTAGGGAAGGCCAAGGGGTCCAGGAGCCCTGTGCCCCAAACGGGATGAAGACCACTACATATTTCTTATCACACATCACGGTACCAGGGGGACGTCCCAGGCCCTGCTGTAAGCATCGGGCTTGCCCTTGCCCTTCGGGCGTGTCACTAACTCAGCCTGCAGGCCGATCCCTGGGAGGCCTGGGGCAGCGGGGCCGGGCTCGCTCTAGAACCCAGGCGAGGTTTCTCTTGCTCCTGCCCGCCCTCTGTACACAGGGCTCCCGGGTCCCCTGGTGGGGTCCTGGGCCCCTCTGTTACCCTCCCCGCCCCTCCGTCAAAGCCTTCAGTTGCCAGCACGGGGTAACAATACGTGGGGGTTCTTGTCGAGTGAATCACTGGTCTCCCCCCTACACCAGTATTCTTTAACTATTTATTCAACATGGATTACATGCACCCTAGATCTGACACTCCCGCTGAACTCACCTCATTCGGAAGTCACCTTCGAGAGCACTCTTTTTATCTAAGCAAGTTTCTCTTTGGGGGCAGGGGGACCTTCATCTTTCTGCGCGAATGGTTTGTCCAGTACTCTCTTAGCTGCACACGCGCGCTGTCTGAGCAGAGTGCTGATACGCAAACATACCTCTGCCCTCACACCTGTCCAGCGGTGCTCTTGTGACGACCACCCCTGGTCGCTGCCCAGATGGGCCACCTGTGCCAGCTCTGCTTGGCTGCAGGGAACTCAACCTCCACCAGCTGTTAGCCTGGAAACACGGAATTAAGCAATTCTCTCTTAAGTGTGAATGGCTGATAGCCAGCTTGGTGCAAAAAACAACAAAAAAAATGATGTCTCTTGTGAGTCTGTATGTTCAGAGGTGTTTTAAATGGCCTGGGTACTGGCCAACTGTCCCCAAGTGAGGCGGGATGTCCCCAAGGATACTCTGGGTTGATTTCAACGTGGGACTTGTTAGCACTACCCAGGGACGGATAAGGGTGCATCTCAGGAAGGAAATGAGTTTTCCCCAAGCAAACCTCAGCGATCGCGTGAACAAATGGAGGGAGAAGGCTGCTGGGTATGTTATCATTGTTTTGTGCAATGAGAAAGGGCCTCACTTGTTTCAAAAGCTCCCACTTCTGACTATCGCGTTTCAGTGCCAGGCAGAGTTATTCGGGGTTATTGAGCGCCTGTCAGCTCTGGGGGTCCTGAGAGCCTTCTCCCGTGGACTGCTTTTTCGAGGTTATTATTTCAACCTGCAAATTCTTTAGACACATATATGCGGTGTCAAGATGGAATTAGGAAAGCTTTTAAATTAAGAGAAATAAAATGACAGTTTTTTTTTCTTCTAGCCATATAAATAGTTATGGACAGAGATAAAGAGATGGTATTTTTTCCATAATGCTTTATTAGGGGTTTGGAACTCCAGAAAATTTTTGAGTCCGGCTGGTGAATAATTTAGTGCCTGATTCGTGCAGGCCTAGTGCGGGCACGGTTGGGCTAGAGAATCAAGTTGAAGTTCTCGGAGGGGCTGAGCGCAGTAACACACTTTTATTACCAACCACATCATGAAATGCACTTCGGAAATATTTTACGAGAAGCCCAAACCTTGGGGCCCGGTTTCCCCAGCCTTTTCCAAGACGGCCTGAGGCCCAGGGAGCTAACGTGCCCAACCACCCCACTGCAGGGGGACCGTACCCCAGGCTGTTGTCACAGTGACAGAGTCTCGAATCCCCGGGGGTGAGCGATCACTAGTGAAAGCCTCACGCTGGCCCTTGCAGGGATAGGTAATAAAAGGTTCAGAAAATGGTACCTTTAGCGATGGGCTCTTCGATGCTTTCTCTTCCCCGCAGGTCTTTAATCCTAAGGCCCACAGAGACCCGGCCTCCTCGCGGCTACGACGATACGGGCGCCTGCAACAGGAACAGGGAAGGAAGAGATACATTTATGGTTTCAGAATACGGACCCTTGGTGTCCCCTTCCACGCCAGTGCCGTGCCTCTTCAGTGCGCGGGGAGGGACGCCGTGTGGATTCCTGAAGCAAACTGTTATTTACTAAGTGATTTCCCCTCTCCAGAGAGTTCTACTTGTTTCAATATTTTTCATTTATGCATTCCAGTAGCTTTGCAGTACAGTGGTAAATACTCAAGACAAAAATTGTACAGAATGCTAAGTCCAGAAAAGTGTTTTATGTAGCACATCGACTCTGAGACCTTTGAGGGTGGCTGCAGTTCCGCGTGTAGGTGGCTGATGGGACAAAAGCTCGGCACTCCCTCCCGGGAGTAGTCACTCATCCCCCCTAAACCCAGGGCCCTCTTCACGTCCTCGACCTCTGAGGACTCCTAAGTCATAAAAGTCACCACTTGGTGACTCTTCCCTCGAGCTCTTCCCTCGAGCTGCTCTCACTCTGGACTCTTAACCCGAAAGGGCAGACTCTGTCCCACTCACTGCTTCCTAGCGCTTGTCCCAACGCCCATGGCAGCGCAGAACAGTTTAAAGAAGCAGCACCATCTATATCGCAAGGGGGAGTTTCCGGGGCTGCAGTGTGTCGGTCTCTTTAAGCAGGGCTCCGATGCAGGACTTGGGCCAGACGCCCCTACACAATTCCCAGGGACCCCAGACACGGTCCCCCGCAGGATGGCTCTGCCTTTGACGGCTTGCTCCCCACGGACCCCACTCCAAAGGGCACCCTGAGCCTTAGGGCTCTCACCCAGAGGTGCCCAGACAGGGTGTATTTGCAAAAAATCAAGTAGCATCGAACAGCCGAAGGAGCAAGCCTCTGGCTAAGGTGCGGGCTTGCTCATCTAAGTTATTCCTGAAAAAATCAATCTTCCCCGGAGGCCCTGCTGGAACCTTGGAATGGGAGGAAGCGGGAGATCACTTAGTTCTGGAAGGGCGAGCACATTCCGTTGCTGGTGCGTGCTCTAGCACCGGAGCGGTGGCCGCCTGGAGCAGGGGCTGCGGCACTGGGAAGGAGGCCGGTCATCGGTGGGTGAGCGGGTGCCCGGGGCAGGGCAGGGCAGGCGACAGAAAGGCCGGGTACTTTCCTGCCCAGGTTCTAATCTGGCTGCTCGCCAAATGAAGAGTGGCAGGCCCTTCGGACACTGTCGTTTGGGCAGCGGCTGCCCCAAATCTGCAGCCTCTTTTCCTAGCAGGTAGTGCTGACATTACACAACCCCTCCTTCCAGGAAGTTACAACCCTGTCTCCTTCCTGCGTCCATCCGTTGACCGGTTTTCTTCTCATGGTCCCTGTGGGGGGAGGGTGGGAGGTGCCCTCACCCTAGGAAAGCTCGTCCAATCTCCCTCGAGACCACTAAATCAAACGTCATCAAAAGTGATGGCAAAATCCCCTGTAGCTCAGGCCATCAAACACTGCCACCTCCAACCTGCTGTTGCACTGTCATTTCTCCCACGAGAGGCAGACACGGTCACTCCTTCACTCAACTCACGGTCATTTCTTTCACGTTTAATTTCTTTCTGTGGTGTTCTTAAAATTATGGAAGTAACACGTGCTCATTGTAATAAGTGGATTCAGACAAAGACGTACACAGAAAAAGTCTGTTCTTTCCCTCCAATCCCAGCCCGTGAGGCAACGCCCTCACAGACAAGGGCAGACAAGTCCAGCCCCTGCCTCGCTGTCCGAAGTCAGGTTCCCGGGAAGGGGACCGAGACGGGGCCTGCAGTGGAAGGTGGACCGGGGCGCACGGACACCTGCGACTTCCTCCCCTGGGGCAGCACGGGGAGCGGGACTGGCCAGGGGAACTCGGGAGCTGTCCTACAATGAAGAGGTACTGGCCTCTGGTCCCTACTGGTCTTTGGGTGTGAGCTGCCCCCCACCCCAGGGAGGGGACAGGCACGACCTTGGACGAAGCACCTCCCTGTGGCTGAGAGCGACCCCTGAGGAGGAACTCAGCTGTGGGCGGTCAGAGCCGACACTCCCAGCAGCTGGCAGGGGGGTGTTGGGTGCCTCCGTTTGGGGCGCGTCACAGCACCCACCACACCCACCCTCCCTCGAGCTCCTTTAAACCTAATTATGCACAGATGCACGGGGTGGTTTGTCTACAGTTTTTAACCGAAACCCTCTGTAACGTGTTTTGTCTCAACACGCACACACACATCACCGTTTTCCCCTGACTGGGTGATGCACGCATACCTGTATTGACCTAAACGAAGACCGTATCAGATACCAGGCATTTGTAGTGCAGTCACCTTTTTTTTTTTTTCTGTGTTGCTTGCCTCTCTGCACCTCCCCTCCTCCTGCAACGTCCATATCGCTGTCCACCCCGTGGGAAGAGCACAGAATGGGGACTTTTGTGCTTGCCCTCATGCTCACAGAACCACAGACACACGTGTGAGGAGGAGCAAGCGCACTCCGGTGTTGGGTCACGGCGCGCAGCTGCTCATGAAGCAGCCGTGTGTGCCAGGCGCTGGGCACAGAAGAAGAGGACGGAGCCTCTGCCCGCGCAGGAGAGAGACCCAGACCGGTGGTCACAGCAGGAGCAAGGCGCTGAGGGAAGCACGCGCCACACGCAGAGTTACGTAGAGAATCAGAACTGGACTGCAGGGCTCTGGGGCCCTGTCTGGTGCACTTTTCCATGCCACTGGCTTAAACTAAAAATGGGGTTGAAACTGTGCCCTGCACAATGGCCACATTGGATTCCAGCAGGCGTGTGCTGGCCTCCCTGACGTCACAACCACTACTTGGGGCAGCCTGCGGCTCCAAGTGCTCCCAATGTGCGGGCCCCCGGGATGCACTCGGCACCAGCTCAGGAAGGGATCCGTCCGACTCGGCAACAAGCCGGGCTGCCCTGGAAAGATGTCACACGGAGGCCTTTCCTTGGAGTAGATTTTCATGTAACTGGTGGGCAGGGAAAGGATGATATTTATATATGAATTAATAATATATTATAACTCCTTTCCCTCGGGCTATAAGCTGGTGGGTCACACTGTGGGCAAGCATGCCTGTGGCAACAAGTTCCAGAGCCAAGATCCTCAGCAGAGATAAACACCGATGCTCCCAAATCCTTTTAACTCACACTTCCAGTGGTGGCGGGTGGGGAGTGGGGGAGTAGAGAGGGAGAGGACGTGGAACCACGAGATGTGTGTGCACGAGACTAAAGAGCAAGGCGACCCAGCTCCCCGGCAACTTCAGCGCAGGGAGGTGTTCTTGCTGCCCATTGTCCCCACCCACTCACCCACCGCACTTCCCTCCCAGTGCCCAGCCTTTCCTTCACCCCCCTCCTGGGGTCAAAGTGTAACAGCTCATCACTGAAAACAAGTACTTTCCCTGTGAAACACGGCCCGAACACATGCATTCTGTTTTCTTTCCTCATCAGAGGCTGCTCCTGCTCCTGCTCATTGTGTGTGTTCAGGAACCCAAGGGCCTGGCTGGACTTTCTCACGGGGTGGGGGCCCTGCCCCTGACGGCCCAGTCAGGCTCTGCGGACCCGGGCAGTGCAGAGTGCAGCCCGGGGGGCTCTGTGAGCCCCGAGCATGGATTTTCCCCGAAGCCCTGTGTTTTTCCCTCTGCAGCCCCAGCGAATCATGGGCAGAAGAGACAGACGCTGCCAGGCCCGGTGAGACGCAGCAACTCAAACCTGCGCACTTCACGGCACAGTTCATTCTGCCGTCCTGTGTACACCCTGGTGTGTGCAGACCCTGGTGCGGGTTTGTTTATTGCAAATTGCCGGCCATGTTCCTGTAAATAGCCTCGTGATTGCAAGGACGCTGATCTGCCCCCTACATAAAACTGCCCAATATTCTAAAGGATTGTCAATTGATATTTTTTCTCAGTTCTCACAGCAATCCATTGCTGAGAATGGATCCGACTGTGCATGGCCAACACATTGCACCTAGGTCACCCCGACGAGAAAGCGGGGAATTCAGGCAGCGACCGGCGACCTGCCCTACGCCTGCCTCCCACGCTCACACGCTCTCCGTCCTGACGAGAGCTGGAAGGACTGTAGTTCCGGGCTTCCACTCTCAGGCGCAAATCTGAGTGTCCCTTAGAAGGATTTCTCTGACCCGTTGCTACTGGCAGGATGTTGCAATCCAGTGAGACGTGGGAAGTTTGTGAATGCAGAATTCATTACCTGTTGCTGCAGAACCACTTCCCCCCAAACCCATATTGGCTTGGAAGAAGAAACATGTATTGCCTCATGGTTTCTGTGGATCAAGAATTCAGAAGTCGTGTGCCTGGGTGGTTCTGGCTCAAGGTCTCAAGTTGCAGCTAAGACGTCGACAAGGGCTATGGTCATCTGAAAAACGTGCAAGGGCTGGAGGAGCAGGTTCCAAGGTGGCTCACCCCTGGGGCACTGCGGCGGCAGGAGGCCACCCCAGCGGGGCCTCTGCGGGCTGCCTGAGTGCCCTCACGGCCTGGATGGCTTTCCCCGGGGTGAGCGGCCCGAGAGAGGCAGGTGGGAGCTACAGTGATTTTTACAACCTCCCTTGCCATCGTTTCTGCACCACCCCACTGGTGACATAGACTGTCCCTATTTAATGAGGAAGGGGACAACACAAGGGGAGGGATACTAGGAAGCAAGACTTAATTGGGGGTTGTCCCGAGGGCGAGCTAATGCGAGTGCTTTTCCCCTTCCTCAGTAACGACGAAGACCAGGGGGAAAATGTGTTGCTTCTTGCATCTCCGTGGAGCAACAAATGGAAGCACATAGAATTTGGCTCAAATTCTAGCTCTTATGAGCCACACTCTCTTAGAAGAATACATACTTAGTTCCTTTCCCAATCTGTAAAATGGGAATAATGACGTTTCCTTACAGGGCTGCTATGAGGACTAACTTAGGGAATAGATGTAAAAGGCATTGGGAGAAGGTTCAAAACCTGTTAGTCCCTCTCTCTTTACCCCTTGTTTCACCACTGGGATGATGTGCTTCAATGCTCCCAACCAAGAGTCTGTCTTCCTCCTCTGGCTTCCAACCCAAAGGAGGGGCTCAGTCTTGGCAATTTTTATCTTTCTTTCCTCCCTGCAAAAGATTTGCTGAGGCTTAATAAAGTCAGGATGTGTGAGGGACACTGGTTCTTTCATATCTTAATTAGTAATTAATTAAGTAGAGGTGCAGGTGTCTGGAATATTTGACAGACAGGCTCCATAATTATCCTTTATCGTCGCTACTAATGGAAAATGCGGTCAGGGTGGTACAAGCCTTCCCAGAATCTCAGGTTTAATTGCGCGACCCAGTGGAAAATCAAATGAGCAGGCTGCCCTTTCCACATTGTTTCATTAAAGACACTTCCACGCTCGGTGGCGCCGCCTTGCACTCGGGGGCTCGGTGGGCCTGGCATCTCGGCTGTGATCTCCAGGCTGAGACGAGGCAGGGTCCCTCCAGGAGAGCACGCCGTCCCAGCTGACAACCAGGCCAACGACGCCGGCAGCATTTCATTAACACCCTTCTCCTCCCCGCCCGCCCAGGAAGGTCTGGGTCTGAAGGTCAGGAGAGAACGCTGCTCTAGGGCCTGGGCCGGAGGAGAGAAGGGAGGGGCTTTCCCGATGTTTCTACAGTCCTGTTGGCTCCACCTCCCGCAGGTTCTAACCGGGAGGCGCGGCAAGACCTTAACTTGGTGACAGCGGCTTCACAACCCCGTGTTCACGCAGGAGGGCTGGCAGGTAGGGGGCCCAGAGCTCGCTGCTGCTTGGAGGGCTGGTGGGATGGAGCTCTGGGGTGGGGGGAATCTCGGGCAAAGTCAGCTGGGGCGGGGCCTCCTGTGCGTTCTGACCCACACATGGTGGCTCTCCACAGGTGTCCCTGACGGGGACCAGATGAGCCTCCCCAAGCCTTCAGTCTCCCAGGGCTGATGTGAGACTGTTGGACACGTCAGACCATCCTTTCACCCCGGAGACTGCATCCCCACAGGGGGTCATTTGGGTTCCACGCTGGCCGGATGTCTGTGTTTGTGGGACCACGTCCAAGATCCAGTGCTACTGCATCATCACTGTTTCCAAGTGGATTGTTACCTGCAGGTTGCAGGGATCGGATCTCCACACCTGGCAGGTGTGGAGCAGAGCCTGTGGGATCCCTCATCCACTGGGAAACTTCCATGACTCTCAACTGACGATCCTATCTAGAGATGACTCGTCAGGTCTAAGGAGGGACCGGACACCGGGTGGGGCTGGAAGATGCCAGCGGGTCCTCTGGGCTGCTGCGGCATTCTGGCTCCGGTCCTTTTTCTTTTCTTCTTCTTCTTCTTTTTTTTTGCCTTAAGTTAATTTAATAGATTTTTTAGTTAAGTTTATTGGGGTGACATTGGTTAGTAAGAATGTATAGAGTTCAAGTGTGCACACTTCTATGATGCATCGTCCATATATTGCGCTGCGTGACCCCCACCCGAAGTAAACCCTCTCCCGGCACCGTGTACTTGGCCCCCTTCACCCTTCACTACCCCCACCCTTCCCCGTGGCCACTGCCGCACTGCTGTCTGTGTCTGGGGGGTTTTGTGTGATGCTTTTCTTAGCCGTTCATTTGTTGCTTTCAGTTTCATATCCCACATATGAGTGAAATCATATGGTTCTCGGTTTTTTTGTGACTCGTTTCGCTTCTATCACGACAGCCTCGAGATCCGTCCATGCTGTCACGAACGGCTGGGAATGCAAACTGGTACAGACACTGTGGAAAAGAGTAAGGAGGCCCCTCAAAAAATTAGAAGTAGAGTTACCATAGGACCCAGCAACTCCTCTTCTGGGTAGCTAGCCCCCAAATTTGAAAACCTTCAATTGCAAAGATATATTTGCACCCCCGCGTTCACTGCAGCATTATCCACGGCGGTCAAGACACGGAAGCCACTGAAGTGTCCCTCGATAGATGGCCGCACGAAGGAGAGGTGGTACAGGTGTACCGTGGAACACTCGTCAGCCACAAGAAACGACCAACTGCTGCCTGGCTCCGTTTCTTGATGCTTGCTCCCCTGTCTGGGGGTGGCTGTGCCGTGAAGGGCATGCGCACCGCACCCATCACTGGGCTCTGCGTAGCTTCCAGCCTACACTCATGGTGCTCTGAGTTGGCTCCTTATTGAGCATCCCGTGCGCCTTTACGTCCCTCTCCCACAGCCTGCAGGTCTGTGGGGAGCAGGCTCAGCACACGGGGAACAGATTAGCGATGCACTCCGCGTCTGAGAAGCCGGACGACTACACCGAGTGTTAACAGTGGTTTTCTCTGGGGCATGTTTTTATCTCCTTTGTCTTTCCCACTTAATCTGTATTTCTTAACTTCTCTATTGTGTTTGCATTTCTCTGCGGCAATGAGAGAATAACAGTTATTTTTAAAATTTAGGAAATATGGTGACCACTTATTTTGCAAAGTCGCAGAGTGATGGTCCTCAGCCTGGGGTTCGCAGGGAGCCCACAGACCAAAATGGGGAAAAATGACATCATGATTTTCCCCAAGCTCTACCAAACATCTAGCAATTCCTCTCCTTTTGAACACAGGCAACAAGTCACAGTAGCATTAGCTGTAATTTCGTCACCAATAGAAACCGCAGGTATTTTTACATCTCATTACAGTTGGTGCGGATATGCTGAAATATTGTTTAGGCTTATTACCACTTCAAAATTACAGTAGTTATTAGAACTGCCAGCGGATCTTGTTGTTTACTGTGTTAATAAAGAAGCCTATATATTACCATCCAGCAAATTTGGTTTTTTTTCGTATTTTGATAACTGCATTTCAATAAAAATGCCGCTTTCTCCACAATCCTATATATTTTATCTTACACGTTTATGCCATTACTCTGAGAAGGGGTTCATAGGCATCACTGAGTTTCCAGAGGGCTCCAGGGCAGAAAGAAGGGGAATGGGCCCTGGTTTGGAAGCGCAGGAAGGGACAGGCCTGTGCTGACACTGCGGGGGTCCAGGTCCTGGACCTGCTGTGTGGTGCCCTGCCGAACCCTCCCTAAACACTTAAGAGGAAAGTGACTGCCCCCATTCTACAGCCAGGAAATTGTGACATCAAGAGACCAAGGTAATCGGCTCAAGGTCATCCAGCATCTACGTGCTGGAGCTGAGGCAGCGCTCAGGCGGGATGCAGGGGGCTGGCCACCCTGGTCCTCCTCTCAGCCCCATGGATGGGCCGGAACGGAGTGTGCCACCTCGTGTGTTCCTGTGTGTTCGAACCCCATGGGAGTTTGTTGCCTGGAAGTTGGTAGGATGGCCTCGACTGTCCCAACCACGGTGCAGATGCCCCAAGTGCAGGGCCCAGCCCATGTGTCTTCACTGACCCATCCCAAACCCCACGGGGCAGCGAAATGAGGGATTATATTTCAAGCACTACGTTGCTCAGTCAATAGTGTAGGATTTCAGCTGTGAAAGGCACCCCCCCATCTCACCCCCAACTCGTGGTCCAGCCTCACCCTGGAGTCCTGGATTGTTCTCGGCCAGCCTGGCCTTCCTGGTTCTGGAGGGCCCTCCCAGCCTGGGCCTCCTCCCTGCTCCACGTCCCATTCCTACCTCTCGGCGCACAGTCTGTCTGCATCTACAGGGGACCGAAAGCTCTGGTGGCCAGAGCCTGACAGGGACAAACGCTGCATTACCAGGAGGTCTCGGCTGCGCGATTGTTAAGCGATCACCAAACTCGGACCGGCACACCAGGAGGGCACCCCTCAGAGCGCCCTTAACTGGGCCCTGACTGCGTTTGCTGGATATCGATCAGCAGGGCAACTTCCTGTCTTAAGAGACACGTGCTCTCCTTAGTGAGAGAAGCCACAAGTGAGGCCGAAAAGGGACTGACACAGAGCCCCGGCTTGCCCAGGTATGGACAGTGGTGTTTCTTCTCCCCTTTAAATGGCTCCCAAGGAGCAGGTGATTGGCTAACCCGGTACTTGGCTGGCAAAGGTGTGACCCTCGGGCCAGAGGCTGAGTATATTTTTTCTGATGGCGGCTCTCAGGTCCTCCTCAAAAATAGCAAATTTCCTCTCCCGGGGCCTGACCCAGAGGTCACATCTTTCCAGCTGGCTCGGGAACGCCTGTCTTCTCCAAGCAAGTTCAATTTTAATTTGCTCCGTGTCATCGTCTCCCTTGGATCTGCAATTAAGGGGCACTCGGTTACTAGAATGAAAAATCAACTTCCCAGGCACGTGACGGAGGACTGTCCTCTGGGTTTGGATGAGCCGTGAGCCAAACCTCTGCTGCTTCTGCATCAGTCAACGTGATCACAGGGGACACGGGACTCAGCGGAAGACACAGAGGACCCCCCCCCCCCGGTCCCTCCCCCAGGCCAGAGGCCTGGTCAGGCATCTCTGTGGCTCAGGCCCTGCTACGGTGGCCCGTGAACGGGGAGGAGCAGTTAGGGGAGTCACCCAGGTAAACAGGAAGCGGATTCAACCATGTGTTTGGTATAAAAATCCAGTGGGGCACCACTGTCACTTCGAGTGGGATAATTCTTTTTTGGGTAGACTGTCCAAAAAAAAAAAAAAAAGTCTGGAGAAGCAGGCTACCTAAGGAATCTGTGCCCGAGACAGTCAGGGAGGCAAAGCTGGAGGTTCAGACCCCTGTGCACCCAGGAGCGGCCCAGAGCTTGGACGCGAAGCCAGAGCTACCGAGCGGAGCCTACGGGGCCTGCCCAGGGCTGGCGCGTCCACACTTGCTCTGCTCAGACCCTGGCCCTGCGGGAAACAGGAAGGGGAAACGCAGGGCTGGAGCAGAGGGCGTGGCTACCTGGAGTGTCCCTGCCAGGCCACTGGCCCTTGGGCTCCAGTGGCCTGAGTAGAGCCTCCGTGTTAGCACAATCCGTGGGGGCAGGGAGTTTCATCCAGTGCAGAGAAGTGCTGAGGAAGGTTAACATGACGCGGGCCCTGGAAAGGAAGGTGTATTTTCTTTAACCAGCATCTGTCTTCAAAAAAGAAAATTCTATCTAAAACCTCAAGTTCCTAATGTCCCTGTGTGATCCAGGGTCGTCATCCAACCTCGCGTTTTGCAGAGTATGCTCTCACTGTTCTGGGAGAGTGGCTTTCTCCTTGGATGGACTTCAGGACACTGCCCTCCTGGCCTCCCTGGACGCTGTGTCGTCACGCCCCCCACCACACACGTCTCCCAGTCTTCCCGGGGGAGGGGGAGGAGCTGGGTCAGTGGTCAGGACCACCTCCGGATCATCCAGCCTCTTGGCCTCCAGGGAGGCTGCTGGTCTCCTAGATGTTGTGTTTAGACTCAGGAACCTGAGGCAGAGCCTAGGAGCCCCCTTGAACCCTCAGGTGTCACCCTGCCGAAGCTGGCCGGTCCCCAGGGGTGGGTTTTCAGGACAAGGCCACCAGCACAGGCTAAGAGGAAACCATGCCTTCAACATTTCCACCTCATATCTGTGAGGTCCTTGGAGGCACAAAAAGAGACTTTTCCAAATCTGGCTCCCCCCGGGGGGGCCTGGTGAGTACCACACTATAGCCTTGGGGAGGCTGGGGGCTGCTCCCGAACGAAACCCCACTCAGGGTTCCCATGGCAGTGGTCTGACCTCGCCGCTGCCTGGGAACAGACAGGAAAGGGCAAGCAAGAGGAAGGAAGGAAAAATTGTTTACTGCTCACTTACTATCTGCCAGAACTAAAAATCACTAAATAAAAACTGACTCCTGCCCTTGAACCCTTGAACCCTTGAAAAGAAGCTCGCAGTCCACGGGGAAGACACAGTCAAGTGTACAGAGAGCTGTTTCCACGTGGCTCTGTGCCGAGAGTTCAGTGGAAGTGTGAGCAATGCCCCCAGGAAGCCAGAGCACGGGGTCCGAGCAGGCTCACAGCGGGGAGGGATCGGGCTAAGACGGAAGGACCAGTGCTCAGATACGGGAAGGGGTGTCCCTCTCCAGAAGCAGAGAACCAACTGTGCAGAGGCACGGGCGCTCCTGGTCTCCGTGTGAAACTGAAGAGAAACACAGACTCCCCCGCCCCCCAGTCTGTGGGACTGAGGTTCTACAGAACCTCACGTCCCGTCTAGGAATGTGTCAGAACCCAGAAGGCCCACCCTTAGGCTAGGCAGTTGCTCACACAGTATGAGTGGAAGGTCTTCACAAAACCCAAGTCCTTGTTTCTGAAACTCACATTTCTACCAACAGATTCATACCTGTCTTACTATTTGCCCTTCCTGAGATATTTGCATTTCAAACCAAAGCGCAAGTCACTCACACTATAGCATGAATTAGTATCATCAGCTACTGGTCCAGGACACCAAGGGAGAAGAGGGACTTAAGGACTGCCATAGGGGACATCAAAAGGATAAAGAGAGTATGGCAAAGCCTTAAAACACAGAGATAAAGAAGACAAAGTACATCACACAGTGGGTGCTTTGACAGAAAGGACAGCGAAGGAGGCAGGAGCTGGCACGCGGGTCTGGGATGCAGCGTGAGGAGGGAGCTGCTACTGTGTTCGATTTCTGTTTGTTGCTCTGTATGCAGTCAGGCCGCATTATTGCCACGGCGATTCCCTCATCATCTAGTCCTGCCTCACATCGCACTGACAAGTGCCACCTGGATAACGGAGGCTCCATGCGACCCCCCTGCATTCTGAGGCTGCGCGGCCCTGCCGCAGACAGGCCATGGAAGAAATCTCAGGCGCCCCCCCCCTCCCACTGCTGAGCTTGGGGTCTCCCTCCGAGGCACCACTGATCGCATTCCCGGACAAAGCGGCTCTGAAATGTAATCTTCCAGAGTCACTCAGCTCCAGGGCTTGACTCCCATCTTGCCACGGGGATGCCTGACTCCCAGCAGGCCCGGAAGTACCAGACCACAGGGGCGGTGAGGGCAGAGGATAGAGTTTGAATTTCCTTCCGCTGGTCAGGATCCCTGGAAGAGGACCCTAAGCGGATTCCGGGGGCCTCAGGCGACCTGCCGCTCAGGAAGGAGCCCTGCCTGCAGCGGTGTGCGGGGCAGCCCCTCCTGCCTACCGATAACCCTGGCCTGCCGCTCCAGGGCTGGGTCTCCGGACTGGGAACAAGGGCCCCGGCCCCGGCCCCGGGAGAGGGAAACTAGGACTTCACTTCTGGCGCCCGACCTCTCCCCCAGCCTTCGCTGCCAATCCGCCCGCCTGTCCCAGGCCCACAGCTGCTCCCTTCACTCTGGCCCCAGGCCACCCTGCCCGCCGTTTCTCCTCCTCCTCCTCTTCCTCCCCCGCCTTCCCCCAGGGCTCCCTGCCTCCACTCTCAACCCCCTTCCAATCCGTTTTCCATGCTGTTCCCAGAAGATGTGTCTGAAGTAAATCTGCTCAGCTTATTTCCTTCTTAAACCTTCATGTTTCAGATGTGCCCAAGGCCTTCTGTGATCTGGTCCCCCTTCCTCCCTGACCCCCACGCTCGCTGCTGCTCCCCACCCCCGCCCTCCGCCTCAGTAACGCCTTGCATATTCCCACTTCCCACACTCTCACTCTCTGCTGTTGCATCTGCCTAGAAACTTCTACCTGCTTGAGATTAATTCTCCAGGAGTCACCTCCTCCAGGAAGACCTCCTGACACTCCAGGGAGGGGTTAAGTGCCGTCTCCTCTACCTCCTCTCCCCTCCGCCATGTGCTCTCATAATAACCTTTCCAAGTTGTGTTGCAATCACCTGAGCACAGCCGGGCATATCCTCAGCACCAGGCCGTGTGTGGCCCACGAAGAGCGGCAGCTGGCGTGACACCGCGGCAAGGACCGCGGCCATTCCCTCAGCTCCCGGCACCTACGGCTCAGAAGACGCGGTTCACTGGGTAAAAGAGAAATGCCCACGTTCAATGGCGCTGCTTGCCGCCGAAAACCGTGTGCAGAGGGAAAGCAAACAAGTGATTAAGTAATGGCAGGCAAGTGTTTTACTGAGAGTCCTATCCAAATAAAATAGCAGGAAAAGTGCCTTTCCGTTCTGATTAACCGCAGTTGAGAATTAAAGATCATTTGTAACAAATCATTACAGTCAACTGATTAAAAATGAATGAGTTTGTTCAGAGGACCATTACTGAATCCAAGGCTCGAAAAAAAGACTTCAAGCCCATTAACGTGAGAATCCCAAGCCACGTGCGTCGGCCTGGGGCCGACGTGTCACTCCCTGCAAAGGGACACCCAGCGTCGGAACCAGCGCGAACCCGCGTTCCAGTTTGGCTGGGGGTCCGGCCCCGTGCCTGCCGTGGGAGGTGGCTCGGGCTTCTCTAACGTCTCATCTCTGTCAATGAGAAAATAATAATGGGGGTAATGACACTGCCAGTGTGAGATCGAAACACATGAAATTGCCAACATTTGACAACATCTGACCTACAAAAGGGGCAATTTCATATGGCTCAATGTAATATTTAGCCAGGAAGGCTATTGCAGGGCACAAAACGAGGTGACGGTCCTACACTGGAAGACGCGGTAGGAATGCCAGACCCAGCATCAGAGCAAGACTGCGGCAGGCGGCAGCCGCGCGGCGCTCAGCTGGGGGCAAGTCCCAGGCGCCAAGAGCCTCCCTCTGCGGCGTGAACCAGTGTTAGGTTGGAGGAAGGGGAGAGAGAAAGACGCAAAGAGGTCAAGAACTCCTTCAACTCCCAGAGTTGGGTCTCTGCCCCGCCTCTCCCCAGGCCCCTGCTGCACCCCAGCTGGCGTCTGATGTGCACGCACAGGCTTGACCTCACTGTAAGGGTCCAGCGGGCTTGTTCAGAGGCGCGCACTGTCTGGTGTGAGACACACGGAGCCCGTCTCTGGCTCTGGCGGGTCAGCCCCCAAATCCGGCCTCTCATTGCCCCTGCTCTGAGGAACGCTCTGAACCTGAGCCACTGGTGCGGAACGAGTTAATGCACAAATGTTTGGGTTAGTAAATGGATGCGTTGACGGATGAGCGGACTCCGCTGGCTGGGCCTGCCGCCTGTCCCCTCGCCACGTGACGGGGTGCTAACAGAGGACAAAGTCGTTCTGCTCCCACGCCGTGAACCCACGGAAAGCACGGTCCTCGCCTGAGGCAAACCCTGACAAGCGGCTCCTTCAGAACTACAGGACGCTTGTAGCGAGAGAGCTTGTTTTTGTGGTTAAAATGACTTTCGCATGACATTAGTCCAAACCCTTTGCTTACCAAATAATCACACATCTTAATCGTGTCTATGGAACACACATACACAGTTTTTTTAACTGTCCTTTTCCTGTCTGCGTCCATTAAGGATCTAATTCCGATGTAACCTGTCCCACCAAATTCTCTCCGACGCTTTTGCCCTCCCTCAGGCAGAACGTGCCCGCTCTTCACCCTGCTGCCTCACGCAGGGTGTCTAGCCTGTGGCCCAGGGTGGCTAGGAATGCAGCCCCACACAAAATTGTAAATCTACTTAAAACATTGTGAGATTTTTTTTAATCATATGTCACAAGATACTTAATGTGTGGGCCCAAGACAACTTTTCTTCTTCCAGTGTGGCCCAGAGACGCCAAAAGAATGGATACCCCGATCTAAAGAACTGATATACGAGTATTCCTGGTGTGACCCCCTGCATGTGGCTTTGGCCTGGGACGTGGAGGCGGAATTGAGGGCCACCTGCACGGGCATGACAATGTGCTCGGTCTCACGGGGCCCTGTGCTCAGAAGGGACCCTTGCTCGTGCTTGGCTTCCTGCTTTGTGGTTGCCACCTTGAAATTCTTAAAAATGTTTGGACGAAGGGCCCTGTGGAGGGAAAGGAAACAGCGAACGAACTGGAGGCAGCAAGAGCCATGATACAGCCCGGGCTCAGAGGGGCCCAGGGGGGAGTCTACCAAGTGAGAGGCTGACCCGGCTGCAGTGGGTGGGGGTGGGGCCGTGACGAAAGCTGGAGGCCGAGTCGGGGAGCAGCTGCAGAGGGGAAACGGGGTTGGGAAAGGGAGGTTCGCCGAGGAATCCTCCGAGGCCAGAACTGTCAGATTCTGGCTATGGAGGGGGGTGCAGAGAGACCCCGTTTATCGTGAAGGCAGGAAGTGAATCCCCCGATGTGGGAAGAAGACTGTATCTTCGAGGACCCACAAGCGGCCAGAGAGTCAAACCAGGAGGAGGAAGAAGTTGACGGTTGTGGTAATGTGACAAGGCTGGGCCACACCATTTGTTTGCTCATTCATTCCCTCAGAACAACTCTCACTGAGAATCTAATGCGCATACATGAGTTAGTTCCTGAGCAATTTCAAAGATGACAGGAATTCGGGCCCTGCTCTGGGAAACGTCTCATCTACATAGAAGAGAAAGAAAGACGTGAACAACAATGCCATGCGATTAACGTTACAGCAAAGGCTGCTGCTCCCTGTTGTGGGGCGGGGCCAGGGGGTGGGCAAGGCTGGGGAAGGTCTTGTGACAAGTGTTAAGACTAGATCTTCAGGGGTCAGTGGGAGACCAGCAAACAAAAATAATAAGAGCGTTTGGACAAAGGGAAGAGCAGGAACAAATGTAGGGGACCGAGAAACATTTTGACACTCCTGAGAAGGTCAATCCAGCCAAAGTGGAGCATGGGAGACGGTGGGCAGCAGAAGGGGGCGATGAAAAGGGCAGTGGAATCCTAGTCGTGAGCAGCCCGAGGTTTCCTGCAGGCTGATGGGAGAGCCTTTGGAGTTTCTTAAGCAGAGCCGGTCAGAGCAGAGCGGCTCTCACCCTGGAGATCTGGGTGGACGAGGTCAGAGTGGGGAGACACCTTTGCCGCAGCGCGCAGATGGGTTCGAGTGAGGAGGGACGGGGCAGGAGGCCGGTGAGAGGGTCACTGACATAGTTCAGCAAGGACAGCGGGGGCCCGAACTCGGGTAAGAGCGGAGTGAACAGAGAGTGGGGAAGAGAGTGGAGATTTATCTTAAAGGCGGAATGGATTGCAGTTGACTCGTTGGACCGGACGAGCAGGGAGAAACAGTGAAGTCTCCCTGGGTTTCTGATCTAGACACTTGGGTCGACAACACTGTCATTGACCATGACGGAGAATGCAGGAGTAGGAAGGTAAGTGGGGTTGAATTGCGGACATGTGAAGTTCAAGGGACCACTGAACATGTCCAGTGTGGTCTGCACCAGGAATGTGGTAGTACAAGAATACAGGTACTTCCTGAAGTGAGGACGTGGATCGAATTCCCTGCCGAGGACCCGCAGGGAGAGGCGCGCCGGAAGGCACCAGAGTGTAGGGGCAAGTGGATGAGCACGGTCCAGTGAGAGAGTCCAAGAACAGGATATTGCAAAGGTAGAAAGAAAACCAGCGTGTAGATTTTACTATTGTTTCCTGTTACTTGCTGTCTTTCCTGGAAGGTCATTGCATGTTCCTGCTCATGGAAAGTGGGAGGAATCAATCCTTTGATCTTTTGGTATCCGCCTCGGGCTATGTGACTTGCTTTGGCCAATGGAACATGAGGAAAGGTGATGTACTGGGTTGGCCGAAAAGTTCATTTGGTTTTTTCCGTACGATGGCTCTAGTAGCGCTTACTCGTTTATAATTGCATTCAAAACAACTTTGTTAGGTTGTATTGTGACAGCTGTCCTAACGGTGTGCATTTAAAAAAGCTTATCAAAATGGGTGAATTTTTGTGCAGCCATTTTAACAGTGAAGATGAAAGAAATTATGCAACATTTTCACCATATTGTGCATTATTTCGAGAAAGTGCAACTGAAATGCAAAAAAAAGATTTGTGCAGTGTATGGAGAAGGTGCTATGACTGGTCAAATGTGTCAAAAGTGGTTTGTGAAGTTTCTTGGTTCTATTGACATTTCAGCCAATAACTCTTTGCTGTGGGGCTGTCTCATGCATTGGAAGATGTTTAGCAGCACCTCTGGCCTCTACCTGCTAGAGGCCAATAGTGGGAGAGAGCCGACATACTCCAAATATCCAAATCAATAAAGTTATTGGTAAAAATGTAAAAAAGGTGTCTTTTATTTTATGGGAAAAAATGAACTTTTTGGCCAACCCAGTACATGCACACAGAAGTCCTAGAAGTCTCCAGGGGCCCTCTGTTTCTTCTGCCTGGATCCCAGGGCAAGAACATCTGAGGAGCAGGGAGATGTGAGCAGAAGGAAAACCTTTATCAGAAGCCCCTGAGGTCTGGGGACCGTGAGCTCGGTGCCACAGAGCCAATGCTGACCGTTACAACAGGAAAACAACAGCATCTCGGATGTGAAGGAAACACTGCAAGAAAAACTGAGTGGTCAGCAGGGTCAAAAGGGACCGAGAGGCAATTAGATGTAGCAATAGGGAGGTTATCGGTGATCCTGAACACAAAGCGTTTTGGTGGCGTGGTGCAAGCCGAGCCCAGACTGCTGCGGATGCAGGCATGAATAGGAGGTGCGGAGGTGGAGATGGTAAGCGGAGATTACTCATTTAATGGTGTTGACTGAAAAGAAAGAGAGAGAGACAGAGAGAGGGGGAAACAGCTTAAGGTAGAGAGAGAGAGTAGGAGGCGAGTTTTATTTGGAATAGAACAGACTCGAAACTGTTTGCAGACTGAGGAGGAAGATTTGATGAAAATAGGGAGATTGAAGATGTAAGTACTGCCGCTATATGCCCGCAAATACGCGTGCCTGTGACTTCTTCATAATATGAAAAATCATAATAGCAGACACTTACACAGTGCTCGCTCAGTTCTCACGCAGCGTGATGGCTCTGCATGTATTATTTTAATCTTCAAAGCGACTCTGTGAGGCGGGCACTGTTATTATCATTTCTACTATATAAGTAAGGAAACTGAGGCACAGAGGGTTCGATGAACTCACCCAAGTTCACGCAGCGAATAGATGGCAGAGCCAAGATGCAAACTAAGGCTGTCCAGCTCCGGGCGTGAGCAGGTCCCTGACCGTCACCCCCCGTGTCTCGGGGAGGCACAGAGAGATCCCGAGCTATAAGCGCGGCTCGGGAAGACGCTGCTCCCGAGAGGCCCACGTGCACCATGAATGAGGGGTGTGGGGCAGGAGTGAAAAGGGAGAAGCCGGAGCCAGAGCAAACCCTGGGTTCTTGGAAAGTGGAACTGGAATGTTATGAGCACTGAGCCTTCTACGTTTGGGGTGCCAGCCTGGTTTTCCACAGCCCCCCCTCAGCCTGTTGTTAGTCCACCTGGGATTGGCGGGGAGAAAAGATGAAAAGGAGGAAGAGGAGAGGGGGAACATTAGATAAAAAGGAGGACCAAGAACCGAGGGGCGGGGTGGGGGAGGAAGCCAAACTCACTTTGAGGTACACTTAACACTCACTAGGGGCCAGCTCTGTGCTGGGTGGGGGTCACAGGGGAAGACCCAGAGGAGCGCCCAGGATGACCGGAAGGTGGACATAAGAGGTGACTTTGAGCCCGGGGTGAAGTTAAACGGGATGTGTGCAAAATACCCAGGAAAGACAGGCCGCCAAGGGACACAATCCACCAGCACAGCCACCGTCGTCTAGTGAGAAGCTGAGCTGCCGGCAACTGTCACCATAAGGATGTCCCCTCCTTTCACAGTCTCTCTGTGAAGATCAGGTCACCGCTCACAGAAAGTGGAACTCCCTCCGATCTGACTAAAGGCAGCAAGGCCACGAGGGCAGGGCTGCTATTCAACAATCAAAGTCGGACAAATTTAAAGTGACAGGACACATCTAAGTGCCCAAACTCAGAGTGCCTTTCAGGAAGAAGCCTTTCAAAGTGTGAGTGGCCTTTCATCACCGTTGAGTGTGCAGGATGCGCTGTGAGTTGTCAGGTCGCCCCTCGTCCCCTCAGTGCGGGCGGATGCTCTGAACTGGAGAGGGTTTCTCTGGACTCTTGGGGAGTCTGCAGACGGACGTCCCTGCTTTGTAGGTGAAGATACGAACACACAGGGGAGCCAGCGAGTTGCCAATGTGGCAGTGTGGGCAGGTGGGCAGAGGCTCACCCTCACCCCCCAGTTGACCGGAGTTGGCTCTGTCCCCCGGCGAGGCTCACTGCTGAGCTGGAGCGATGTGAACCGCCGGTCCTGCTCTGAGAAGGGCTCGTCCTGCTCGCCCTTCCGCCTCTGTGCCTCCCTTCGTCTTCCCAGCTCAGCCCCTGACTCTGTCGAAGGGCAGCTACTGTCAAAACGGATATATGGGTGGTGGGACCTCTGTCTCCCCGTAGGCCGGCCTGCCCCCTACAAGCCTGCTAATTGGAATCCTGAGCCCAGAGCACCAGACACAGCTCAGTGGAGCGTCTCTGGCGCCAGCCTCTCCCGCCCCAGGACCCTCCGAGGCACACTGGCACTATCCCCCTGGGTCATGCTGAAGCTGCACGCCCCTGAGTTTACTCTGTGCCACCTGCGGCCATCCTCTTCGGCTGAGTCCACAGGTCTGCCAAGCCCTTACCTTCAACCTTGAACCTAGATAGTGTTTACTTTCCCATTACTTTAATTAACCCCCAGCCTGCTCTGCTGATCCCTGTGCGCCTTGCCGTAGAACCGATGAAGTCGGAGTCCATGGTGAGGAAAGCACTTCAGAGAAAAAGAAATCAAAGCTGGTACTGGCGAAGAGTTTCCTGATACACAGACGAGGGAAGGCAGGGAGGGCAGCACGTGCAAAGGCACCCAAGTGAGCCGGACGGGCTGAATTCGGGGACGGGTGCCGTTCGCTGGGGTTGAGACAGACACCTAGGCCGGGAGCGTGGCAGCTACAAACGACGCTGCTGCAATCGGTGGAGCGTTTCGCTCGGACGTTTGGCCTTGGGCTTGGCCCTGCAGAGAACTGAGGGCTGGCGGCGAGGGTGTTTAAGTAGGAATCTAACATGATGAGATTTGAGGTTTAGACACCTAAACGCGGCTGCAGGAAAGGTGATTCCTGGGGGGCGAAGACCTGGTGGGAAGCCATGGAAACCCCTCCTCCCCGGGGGAGACGCCAGCCTGGCTCTCCGTGCTGATCTTCCCCATGGAGCCGGTGGTCCGGGACGCAGGCAGGACCACGGCGGGCTCTCGGCCCTTCTGCAGGGAGGCGTCTCACGACCTCCCTGGTTGTGGTCTCAGAACCTGTCCCCCCTGCCCCCGCCCTCATTTCCCCGGCGAATGGGTGAAGCCGGTTTCCTGGAAAGAACGCCCCGAGACCCTTCTAGGAACGAGGGCTGGTGCGGAGAGCACGCTCCGTCAGGCTGCCACTCCATCTAGAGGGCTCTTCTGTGAATTTCTTCCAGGTGCCGTCCGCGTCTCTGGTTTGCGGATGCCCAGTTGGCCGCGACGAGAAATGCACCCGCAACAGAAAGATGCTGAAATCAGACTGCTTTCCCCTCGTCCATCTTTCTCTCTCTCCCTGCCTCCATGCTCTCCCTCCCCTCCCTTTCAGCCTGAGACCCAACTGCGTCTGACCTTTCCGTCCCTGCAGGGTCCCTCCTTCTGCTGGTACCTGCCAGCGTCTCTCCCGCCAGCCTTGCTCTGAGCTAAAAGTCTTTAAAAGTGAGATGGACAGGGAGCCCCTCCACGAGGGACCACCTGACACTGAAGGTGAAGAGACATGAGGCTAATGAGCTGCACAATATTGGTTACATCTCACTTGATTACACTCCGAAAATGTAGAACCATCTTTTAGCCGTGACTGGCCATTCATCTGCCGGCATGCTCCGAGGAGCACCCCCATGCCCATTTATCTCCCGCCTTTGGGTTCTAGTCAAGGTTTCTAGAAATTAGTCATCCATCACTGAATACAACAACTACCTTTGGGAACTGCCAAGCCAGAAAAAATCACCACATCTCCGTGCCAAGGTGCTGTCTCTCGTTGGTAATATCTTCATGCGGCGGCGGCGGCGCCGTGCTGGCGTGCAGCACCCAGGCACTCGCCCGGAACAGCGACCTCACCTGGCGGCGTGCGGAACATGGAAAATAGGTCCCGACCGCTCTGTCCAGGCTGTCTCCTGGGGTCCTAACAGTCTTGTGCTTGGGAGGGGGCGGTGGGAATATTCTCAGAGCCGGCTTTGGGTGCCTGGGGGCGTAAGACTCACTTATTTGGATGAGGGAGAGGGAGCAGCACTCACAGGTGAACGGCTGGGGATCGAGTGTGCCGTTATGTCCAGCGCACTGACGGCGACTAAGGTGCCCCGAAAGAGTAACGGTCTGATCACGAGAGCACGAGAGACTTCTGATTCAACATGTCGGATTAAACAAACATGGTTATTCTGTTCCCTCCTAAAAGTCTCACCCCGGTAGGCAGCATTCCAAGGCAGCCGCCATGATGTCCCACCTTGTCCCCCCCGGATACACGCCCTGCATAAACCCTGGGGGTCTGAACATACGATTTCACGCCCGTAACTAGGGAGGCGGCATGGCACAGCTGACCCCGAGGTAGGGAAATTATCCGGGTGAGCTTGTCCTAATTCCATGAGCCCTTTGAAAGCAGAGAGTTGTGTGTTGTTTTGTTTTGTTTTGTTTGGGGGGTTGTTTTGGGGGGTGGGTTTTCATTTGTTTTGTCTGGTTGCAGAAAGAGAAGTCAGAGGGATGTGACGCATAAGAGGAAGTGAACTGGAGTTAAGGAGGGTCTCCTCTGCTGAGCTGGAGGGGCTGCAAGGCGAGGACCTGCGACTGTCACCAGCCCGCAGAGGACGGGGAACCTCAGTCCTGCAACCGCAAGGAAATGAACTCTTGCTAACAACCTGACATCTCATGAACGTGCGTCTTTCCTCGCCAAGCTTCCAGGTGCGGATGCAGACGGCCAAGAACACTCTTTCAGCCTTCTGGGATCCCGAGCCAAGGCCCCAGCGGAAACGGGCTGGATTCCTGCCCCACTAAAACTGCGAGATAATAAATTTCTGTTGTTTTGAGCTGCTACATGTGTGGTCATTTGTCATGCAGCAATGGAAAACTAATGCACTTCCTAAAAGGAATAAAGGTACACGCCCATAAAGGAGGCGCTTAGGGCAGAGAAGTGGCAGCACACTTTGGAAAGAGGGGAAGCAGGTAGACACAGGTTTAGAGGAGCAGGAGATGGAGCTGCAAAGGAGAGGCTGAAAGGCGTGGTCCGATTTGGATTCCTGGGAAAGACCGGGAACCGGAGGTACAGGAGCCTCTGAAGGCTGGGGTGCAGGGGGCACCGCCAGCAGCGAGGCCGGGGGAAGGTCCACGTGAGGAGCTGCCAGACCCCCTAGATTCCCTTTTCTGCCCACCCAGCCAAACAACTCTCCTGCCCTCACCTCCGTGGGAGGCCAGAGGTGTATTCTCTAGAGACACTGGGTCAGGCTGCGGACTCGAGGGCATCAGCGGCAGCTGACAGCAGATTGGAGGGGCAGTTCTAAATCAGGGTCATCAAGTGAGACTCGAATGCGGCACCATCAGGCTGTCCGTCCCTCTCTCAGTGAGGCGTGCATTATTCTCGCCCCCGGGGAAGGAGACTAGAAATGTCTCCTAATTAGATGACTGTGGCTGCAAACTATAACAATTACCGTGCTGATTACTCTATAGTTAGAGAGGCACCCCACCCCCACAGCGCGCGTGCGCAAGGGTATGCAACGCATACAGGATCTAATTAACTTTCTGGTGGCGCATTCGTATTTAAGCTGTGAACAGACAGAAAAGAACTGAGACATTTCAGGAAAGACTTGCGTATAGAAAAGGTCAAAACAAACAAAAAGGAAACGGGAGTCCGATGGAACAGAAAATGCAGGGAACTGGAAAAAAATTCACCCATGAAACCACAAAATAAGATCCTATTTACAAAGGGACATTTACAAAAAAAGAAAAAGCTCCTGAATATGAATATTAAGACAGAAAAAGACCAACAGAATGTGTGGAAGATAAAACATGGCAATCTCCCAGAAAATAGTACACAAAGATAGAAATTAGAAGAGAAATTTTTTTTTAAATTAGATGATTCGCCTTTGGAAGCCCTACTTTCAGCTAACAGGAATCAGAGAAAGAGAGAGAGAGAAGAAAGAAAATAAAGGACTGGAAATTATTTAAAAATATACAATAACATTTTCTCCTATTGAAAGGCATGACGTCCCGGAATGAAAGGGCCTAGTAAATGAAAACTACGTCAGGGCATACTGTCATGAACTTGAGACCAGCTTCCCAAGAAGAAAGGCAAGTGACATATAAAACATCAGAAAACAGAATGGTAGTAGCTTTCTAGGAGGCCACACTGGCTGTACAAGACAATAGCGTCGTTCCTTCAGAATTCTGAGTGAAAATTTTCAACCTAGTTTTATACCCAGTCCAACTACCAAGCAGGTGTGAGGGAAGAATAACTGCACTTTTTAATACCTAAGTTCTTAGTCTCAAAAAATAGACTTCGGTGCATCACTACTCAAGAAGCTGGAAGCATGTAGAGACCACAAGACAGAGGAGGACCTGACCGCGGAGAGAAGCGGAAGGAGTTCCCGGGACGTGACCGAAGGAAGCTCCATGAGGACGCATGGGCTGCAGGCCTGGGAGGCTGTCAGGTGACAGGGCGGGCGGCCTGAGCTGCTGCGGGCTGCGTCCCCCAGGAACACACAGAAATGACACGTCGCTCGATGTGCCTGGCTGTTCTGTGTTTTATGGGCCTGCCAAAGAGTTTGCTAAGAAATGTAATCAGTCACAAAGAAAAATAGCACATGAAAAGCTGAACTCTAGGGACACCCAAGGAGTCACACATGCATTAATCATGATCATAGTACATACACAGCTTCGTTGTCAGTAATATTTCCAAAGACAAAACAATGTACCTGCCAGATATGGGTTCGAACAGTGACTGCAACCGACTGCGTGTGTGAGTGAGTGAGTGTGTGTGTGTGTGTGGGGGGGGGGGGGTGAGGCCAGGGTTGCAGAAGCATCAAATCCATACCTTCAGCAAGAGTAAATCAACATGAGATTTCTAAAATTTGAGAGAGAAAAAAATAACTTTGAGAAATAGTAGTCTAAATAGATCATCCACATTTATTTAGGCAAACACTAAAATAAATTGC
Source organism: Phyllostomus discolor (assembly GCF_004126475.2). NCBI lineage: Eukaryota > Metazoa > Chordata > Mammalia > Chiroptera > Phyllostomidae > Phyllostomus > Phyllostomus discolor. The sequence continues at coordinate 20,854,945 of NC_040916.2, read as the reverse complement.
TATAAGTAGTCGCCTCTGAAGAGCAGCCTTCGGAGTTGCAAGGGATGGGCCAGGCAATTGCTTTATTCATGATGAGCCTTAAAACATTACTTGACTTTTTAACCTCTGTGTTCGCCATCGAGAGGCCGTGGATAACTACCTTTGATTTCCATAGTTCCCGGATGATAAGAATGCTCCCCCCAAGCCCCATGGTCCGGGTCGGAGGTGGAAAGGGATTATTTCTGATGCCTTCAGCGTGGCTTGAAAGTCGTGGTTCTGCACGGGAGCGCGCATTCTTGGCTCTCTCCCCCAGCCCAGCGTTTCGGATGACAACGCCCATGTCTCTGGTGCTCAGACACAAGTATGATCGCACCTGCTTTGCCGACAGTGCTGTCCAACTTACAGAGCCACTGCACACACACGACCTTGTTTGATCCTGTAGCAACCATAGGAGGCAGTCACGGCAGGGAGTGACAGACAAACAAGGGAACTGGGATTCGGAGAGGACTTATATGGGGTGGGACCTCCTAGACTCCAACCAACTGCTGCTCTGGGGACCTCCGGAAGCCGTCGATCCAAAGCAAGGGGAAACACGGCACAATTCTGGAATAGGCCATCTATTGATCTTTGGTACACCGTCTACTGGGGACTCCCAATCTGAGGACATTGAGTCGTTCTGTGCTTTATCTTCCCTGTCTTTCCACCCTGCCACTTCCTACCTTCTTTCTTCCCAGAGCTGCAGTAGTCTCTTGTGACAGCCCGGATCCCACCCCTGCCCTGTTCCTCATTCCTCCAAACTTAATTCCCAGCATCAGGAATGAACACATTCCAAACGCTGAGACCCGTCAGCTAAATCGCTCTCGTGGTGCTTCTTTGGCGGTTTACACTCACCATGGGAGTCTGCCTCACCCTTGGAATCTGAATTAGACCTGGAGACCACGTGATCAAAACTGGGAGGCACCCGGCCCATCGCACGGTATCTTCTCAGCTCCCCACTCATCTGGAAGTCCAGCCTTCACAAACACAGGACTCTGGCCACGGGCCACAGGCCCCCAAGGATGGGCTCCTCTTGGTCTTTCCATCTTCCAATCCATCCCTCAAGCACACACTCAGTTTAAGGCCAAAGAAATAGTGAAAAAAAAAATGAAATGAGAGCAGAGGCAGTGGGAGAAAGAAGACGCTACATGCAAGACGTTGGCAGCAGTGACCACCACCAGCGTCTGCCCAGGGACAGGCGGTGGGCACAGCCCTGGTTTCAGCCACCAATGCTTCTGCCAGCCTCAGGTTTCTCGGAGGCCCCTTGGCCCCCTTGCATGACGGAGGCGGGCAGGATCACAGCATCCCACGTTACAGCCGCAAGGCATAACTCCGACACGTGAGAACGCTTTCCTCCCAGAGATTTAATTTCCCCTTCCAGCCGCTTTGCCACTGGGGCCCGAAACATACTTCACAACTCATCTGTCTCGTCATCTTAGCCTCTTCGGCGAGTCTTTTAACATCCATCGGAAAACAATGCTGCCTTTGATTCTCAGGCAAATCCCTAACACTTCTTCCCTTGTTTCTAATTAGCAATATTTCCTGCGGTAATTAAGACGAGAGCAGCTCCTCGCTTCTGCAGCATTTTCAATTCAGAGAGGACAAAAAAATGCAACAGTAACGTAAAGCGGGGCTGAGACTCACTGTTCGCTGACTTGGCGGTATTTTAATTTTAGTACCTTGGTGCAAGCGTACACGTAGGCACACACACACACACGCATGCTCATGCGCACAGACGCAGTACATGTTCAGGCACACAGACACGCTCATGTGCGTGCACACACAGAGTCAGGAATAGTCAGGCACTCATTTCTGAGATGAACAGGATCCAGAATGCGCTCATGGAAATGCTGTCGCTCTGTGGGCAGAGAAGTGCACCGGCTGAAACCCTGGGCACCCCACAGCGGGCAGGCTCTCAGTGAGCTGCGTGCTGGCCGAAGTGGCCGGGAGAGGCCTCCTTCCTCCTGTCACCAAGGGCTGGAGATGGGCATGTGGCTTCTCTGGTCAAATGGCCAGCAACTCGGCCTTTTCTGGATCCTTCCGGGCTCTGCTGCCTATGTTCGCTCTGTGTTGGCGTTGCTCTCGCCTAGCGGGGCAGGGAGCCAAAGCTCCGTGTCGCGCTGACATAAGCCCAGAGCTGGAGGCTGAGCCCAGAGAGCTCACGGTGCCACGGTTTCCCGTTCGGAGAGGCTACTCTTGTCTCTAAACTCGGGTGTGTGCGTGCACACGGACACGTGCTTATATACGCCCCCGTGGGTTAACACATAGGTGCAAGCTGGAAGGCTGGTGTTCGCCAGAGTTTAGGCAAAGATCTCTTGTGATTGTGTGTGTGTGTGTGTGTGTGTGTGTGTGTTTCAGGGAATTGACAGATAGCACAGGGTGTTATTTGTTTGGAAATTAGAATTATTTCAGGCAATTTGGTGATCATTTCTCCCATGGCGAGTTACTTTGTGCCTCCTCAGGCTGACCCGTGTTTGCCAATGGCTGTGCACTGTTTGGTGGCCAAGGCCATGGGTGTGGCCCTGCTGAGGCCTAGCTCCTGGCTCCAGGAGGCCTCTGGCCCCCGTCTGGAGCGTGTTCATATTTGGGCAGGCCGAGTCAGTGAGCAAGACCCTTCTCTTGTACTGGTTCCTCTCTTGCATTGTGAAATCCTGGATCTCCTATGCCCACACCTGTCAAATCGTAAAACCATGGGGAGTTAGTTGGTTGAGCATTAGGGATCGTATGTACTATTCAAGCTTCTTCTTTTACTGATAAAGACTCTGAGGCCAAGAGGGAACGTTGATCCCAGGTCATTCGGCAGCAGGGCGAGAACACAGGTCCCCCAACTCTCCAGCCAGGGCTCCGTCCTCCACGGAGAGATTTAATTCTTTTCAATGACACAACGGCCACTCTTTCTAGGACGAATAAAGGGTTGCGTCCGGTGATGCAGGCTCAAAGGAACTGCAAAGGTGAGTGCACGGCAGGTATCAAGGAAGATGGTGTTTGGAAAGGACCTCACACAGTGCCTGGCCCAGAAGAGGTATCTCCTGAGTCCCAGCAACCTCTCCCCATCCCCTCCCCTTTCCTGACCAATACATCTGCAAGGGGAGAGAATATCATGCATTTGAAGGACTCACGTTCTTACAGGGGTCAGAAGGGGAGCTGAGGGACAACTCCTGTCCCTCCTTCCAAAGCACATGTTCTAGTACCACAATAACACCCCCCCGGCCCAGGGGCAGCCTGGAAGAACCCCCAGGTAGTCTATAAAGGTGCGGTGCCTCACACAGCCCCTCTTTGCCAGGGTGTTGGGTGAAAGCAGACCTCACTCACACTGGCCTGACTCATAGGCGCATTGGTGCTGACTCACCGACAGGCACAGGACGGAAGAGCCACCTTCTCAGGGTTTGGCCACAGGCAGAGATAGTCGAGAAGCAAATTTCAGCTCCCCCAAGGGGACACACTACAGGCTGGCTGTCTGTGAAAAATGTCCTCAAGGCCGTTCGGATTGAAACCCAAGCAGCTCTAGCCATTTTGGAACCTCATAACAGGACTCTCCTTTTCCAGAGACTTCAAGTCTCCACGCTTTACTCCTATCCAAAAACCCCAAGGCATAAAACCATGAGGAATCTGAAATAGTCAGGCCCAGTCACTCCTGATTTCAGCCTTGAAGGGGGGGACTTGATTAGAAGGTTCCTTCCGACCCGCGGGTGTGTGAGCTGAAGACCCTCACATCCACCGTGCTGCTAGCCGTACACGCGTCCGCTAAGCATTCATCTGAGGCTCCTCCAGACCCTGCTCAGGGTGAGATACAAGGACTCTGACTCTCCACCCCACTGCTCGACACTCACCACAGAATAGTGATGTAGAAACATATAAAACGTGAGATAAATGTAGATCCCTAGTTGGGGGCCAACTAGAGCTGTAACTACAGTGTCTAAGCAGATATATCTACAAATCAGAAGACCTACCCCAGCTGGCACGTGATGAGATGCCAGGGCATGCTGAACCGAGGCTCTCCGGCCATTGCGGCCGCCATTCTGGGCCTTTAGCCTCAACCCCTCGCCCTCCGATTCTTTTCCACCTCCTGGCCAGAGGGCCAGTGACCTGCAGCACCAAGCTGGGCACGCCCGGATGGGCCGGCGGGCACCCTTAGCCACACGCAGCAGGAGATAACTAGTTCCTCTGGAGGAGGGAGTATGTGTAACTGGGCCGGTGACGGAGGGCCACCTGCGGCTGAGCCGAGTCCGATCCGGACCCAGACCCTTTGCCTTCTCTCAACCCACCACGCACCTCAGCGCGTTCCGGCCCACGCCATCTCTCTGCGCTCTGAGGCACGGGGCCTCTTCTGCCAAGACTTTGGGGTGCAGCCAGTTCTCCCACCAGAGGGCCCCATTAGTCATGCTGGCAGCTCGGTCTGCCCGGGGTCCCTGTGGCCACTCGCCTTCCCCGAGATCTGCTTCGCTGGCTTTTCAGCCCATCAGCGACCCTAACTCTCCTCCTCCTGCTCCTTCTTGTGTTCAATGCGTCAGCCTGCTCTGTGACCCCTCCATCTCCCCCCACAGTATGAGGGAGGCACTTACGCTTCAGACTCCTCCCACGTTCCCCTGCCTGTGGCAGACAGACTTGAAGATGGCCCCCTGTTGCCCTCACCGCCCCCGGAGTGGTGTCTCTGTGTAACCCCCTCCCCCTGAGCATGGGCAGATCTGTGACTTGCTTCTAACCAACAGAACATGGCCAAGTCACTTGGGCCATAGGGGTGTCACTTCCACAATTACGTTACGTAAGAGTGTAGCACCTTGTTGGCGGACTCCATCCCTTGCTGGTTTTGATGAGCAAGCAGCCGTGCTGGGGAGGCTCACGTGGCCAGGAACTGAGATGGCCCACCTCCCACCAACAGTCGCCAGAACTGAGGGCGGTTCCTAGCAGACAGCTAGCCGGAAACTGAGACACTCAGTCCGGCAGTCCAGAAGGAGCTGAATTCTGCTAACCACTGTGGGGGACTGGGAGCAGATGGAGCCTGGAGAGGGGGAGATCACAGCCTTGGCCAACACCTTGGATGCAGCTTTCAGATGAGACTCTGAGCAAGACAACCCAGCTAAGCCTGATCTACAGAAACTGCGAGATAACATATGTGTGTGTTTTAAACCCCTAAGTTTGTGGTAATATTACAGAAAGAGAAGACCAGTACATTTCACTCTTAGAAGAGCCCAACAGTATGACTCTTCAGTGTATGAAGCAGACTTGGAGGTCGCACAATGTGTGGGGACAATGGGGAACATCTGTAGCTTCCCTTTGATGCAGAAGTCCTCTCCCCAGCACCTTGGGCAGTTCACCACTTGGCCTCAGTTAGAACTTGGCTGGTTCAGTATCTCATTGGGTTGGCCCAAAAGTTCATTTAGTGTTTTCCGTAAGATGGCTCTAGTAGTGCCTAGTCATTCTGAACTTCACTCAAAATAATTTTGTTATACTGTATTGTGACATCTGTGATATATATCTGCATGCATTTTTTAAAAAATATCAAAATGGGTACATTTTTGTGCAGCCATTTTAATATTAAGAACGGAAGAAAACACACAACATTTTTGGTGTATTATGCTTTATTATTTCCAGAAAGGTAAAAGTGCAACTGAAATGTAAAAAAAAAGATTTTTGCAGTGTATGGAAAAGATGCGGTGACTGATCAAATGTGTCAAAAGTGGTTTACGATGTTTCTTGGTTCTATTGACATTTTGGCCAAATAATCCTCTGCTGTGGGGCTGTCTTATTCACTGAAAGATGTTTAGCAGCACCCCTGGCCTCTGCCCACTAGAAGCCAGTGGTGGGAGATAGCTGACATACTCAAAATATCCAAATCAATAAAGTGATTGGTCAAAATGAAAAATGTGTCTTTTATTTTACATAAAAAAAAATCCTAAACAGACTTTTTGGCCAACCCAATACAAGACAGTCATTCTATTTACGGACAGTCCTTCCTTTACTCTTAATATTTATTTTATAATTATGCAAGCACTTCTTCTGTGCCAGCCCCTGTGCTATCGTTTATAGACTTCATTTCAATTATTCCTCACAGTCATTCTATTAGGCTAGTGAGGACAGTTGTCATATATCCCCCTTCTTTCCCATGAGTTTGTTCGTTTTGGCTTGCTGGTTTGGTTTCAGCACATTCCTTAATAATGCATTATGGAGAAGGATGAAGAGGTGGAACAGAGAGGACTTTTATGGGGCAGAGAAACGACTCTGTGTGACACTCAAGCGGTGAATACATGGCATTATCCATTTGTCCAGACCCACAGGAGGCGCAGCTCCGGGAGTGAGTGCTGCGTGAACTCCGGGCTGCGGGTGGCAGTGACGTGTCGGTGCGGGCCCACCAGTTGTGACAAACGCACCATCTGTGGGGATGGTACGTGGTGGGAGAGGGGTGTGTGCATGTGTGAGCACAGGCGAGATACAGGAGACCTCTGACCCCTCTCGGCTCTTCTGGAACCTAAAACTGCTCTAAAAAATTAAAGCCTACTTTTATGAAGGCCTCATACTCCAAAACAAAACAAACAACCCCCCCACAAAGCCTCCTCAGTGGGGCGTGGGCATAAAGTGCTCGCTGGACATGGCATTGTATTTGGAGTGATGGTGATGCTCTGCAGTTTGATAGAGGGGATGGCGGGCACCCAAGGTCATGACAGTCCTAATACCAGAGATGTTCCATTGAAAAGGGTTCATTTCGTGTTACAGGAATTTCACTTCAATAAATGTTTCATTTCCAAAAAAGTGTATTTTGGATATTTTAAACATAGAAAACCATATAAAGATTAAAATAACACAGGCCCACATACCCAACACTCAGCTTAAAAATGAACGGTGAACAGAAGTCGGTCTTGCTTTTCCATGACGTTCTGCCTGGCCCCCGCCCCACCCAGGAGCCAATGCTGCCCAGGCCTCTCCGGTCTCACTCCCCTGGGCCTGTTCATGGTTTTACTTCCTCTGTATGTGTCTCTGAGTGACACACAGAATCACTGTGCACATTTTAAAATGTAAATAAGTGCCCTCACACTGTAGGTATTCTTATTCAACATCCTCTCTCCATTCCACTTCTGTCTGTGAGGTTTATGAACTTATATCATATTTCTGTAGCCATCCCCCTGTGGGCAGACACTGAGGTCATTCCTCTTCTTGGCCACCGCAGTCAGTGCTGCTAGACACACTCTCACAGATGTCTTTTGTGTGCAGGAGCGGGAACTTTTATCACTTACATACCTGGGAGTATCTTTAGCTCCGGCAGACACAGTCATTTTGCTCTCACAATGAGGTTTTGAGATCCCCCCCACCCCGCACTGAGTCGGCCCTCCCTGGAGGAGCCTGGTTTGTCAGGGACACTTCTGAGGACAATGAGACGGTCACCTCCTTTGTCCTGGACAGAATACCTCTCTCTACCAGTGGTCTCGGAGTACAGGAAATTTCCAGAAGACTTATACACTTTAATCTGATATCGATGTTTTTGTCAGGTGGGAATCCCTACACTTTTGACACGAATTATTCTTAAAGCAGGCATCCTCAGTCTGTACTGGGACAGCTGATTTTTTTTTTACACCTATGAACAGGACTTTCATTCTATCCCTATTGAAGTTCACCTTGTTAGCTTCAGCCACTCCCTATCTCCGGAGAGATATTCTGAATCCTGGTTCTGCTATTCCACCGTAAACTTGGTCAGTCTGCTCTCAGTATTTTATCTAAATCCTTAATAAAATAGAGAGGCCAGAGTCAAAGAAACCCTCCAATATTCGACAAGGTGTCCCCGCGTTGTTGACGGAACCCAGTGCCCGGGCATGGCTGGCCGGCTAACCTCGACGCTAGCTAACGGCATCATGCAGCCCTCACAGTCCGTCTGATCCGCAAGAACGTCCAGGCAAACTTGGCCAGGGACCGTGTCACATCTGGGGTATTCGGCTGATTTATACGTAAATCTAGCAATGTGGTCCAAAGAGAAAATGGGATTCTACTCAGTATGCCTCTTCTCAGTGGACCTGTGCTATTAGCGATAGCATTTAGCTTCTAGTGATTTTTCCTCCCCTCTCAGATCCCACAAACAACTTGAAGAGCAATTAATCTCAGAGCTTCTAGGGTGCTCAACATCAAATTCACCAGGCAGTAAAATCCGGAGCCCACTTTCCATGAAACGCCCTATTTTTCTCATCTCTCGTCTTCTGATCTCTTCCCTCAGCCATCTCCAACTTGTGGTTTTACTATCAGCATTTATAACCGTTTCTTTAGAATCCCGGCATGAAATATGTTGGGTCTGGAGCCTTTCAAAGCCTCCAGGTAACAACTTACTTTTTGTTTATCCAGCTTGAGTTTCAAGATTATTTTAACAATATTGATTCTATTCTCTTCTGCTGAAAGAGCTCGCCTTTCAGTAAAGAAACAAAACACTTGAGTGGCGCTTCTTTCTTTGCTCATCTTTAACCTTGCATCAGGTTCCCCGTGCGGCGAGCCCGTCCCTTTGAATCCTGAACGGAGCTGCTAAGAGCTTCTGTGTTGTCCCTGCTTTTTCCTGAAGTCTCTGCTCACTCTGAGCTTTGAGCCTCCCTGGCTCCATTCTTCCAGGCTCTTGACATTCTTTTGTGTTTGTCCTCGGCTATGTTTCTCCTTTCTCCTTCCCTGCCTGACCTTTAAATAGATGAGTTAATCAGAGAGCTTTCTGGGCAGCCACAATAGCCCCTCGGGTTGCCCCCTCGTTTCCCCTGTCCCCCCTAAGACAATGCTATCTCTGGTCTACCTCTAAAGAGGAAGGAGGGGGCGAACAGACAAACCGAAGGAAACAGTCATCGCCCTCCATGCCAGCCCCACCTCCTACGGTTGGCGGCCGCCTCTTCTCTTCCGGTCCCTGCACCCACAGGGAGGAAAAAGACGTCGAAGGATCAGCAAGCAACCATGGATTCAACACCTTGATGAAGGTTGCAAATGACTTTTCAACCTTCTAGAGCTCTTTGGCCCTATGATTTGTAGGGTGTTACAGTATCAATACTTTACAGTACTAAAGGCGTTTACCGTGTCTCAGATGGAGAAACCACAGTGGCCATCCACATACCGCATTCAGACCTTGGACAGTCCATCAAGCTGGGTCCCTGAACTCTGGGAGTGCGTCCAGGGAGAGAGGCTGGTTGGGACCGTGTGGCACGCATTTCCTCCTGCACCAGGGCTGGGATTTTTCTGTCCTGGGTCGGTCTGCAGACTGGCAGAGTCTCAAGTCCCTCCGCCTGCAGACCGGCGTCCTCAGCGTCTCTTCTCTCTGCTTTCCAGGGGCCACAGGCCATTGGCAAGGGAGCAAGAGCAGCCAAGCTGGGGACCACTCCTGGCCCCCTTCTCTCCCCCTTCCCGAACCACTCTTCCCACCCTGAAATACAAGGAGAATCGCACCACTTCCTGTCATCATCAGCGGGACAGCCACGGTGACATAATATGCCATAAATCTCCTCTAAAGGAAAGGCTACATTACATTTTTATGTGCATAATGGTGTTCGTATCTAGTAGGTGCTGGCGATATGCTAGCGGCTCCTTTCCTATAAGGCTATATGGTTATATTTATTTTCTCACTCTCCAAATAATGTTTCTGGTCTATTTGTGCCCAGCACTATGGGAACCCAGCTGAGCTTTTATGAATTCAGTAGCTCCTGTGCTCTCTGCCCAAGTCTGCCACCTTCACCGTCATGAAGACGTGCCCACATCGGACCCATTTATATGGGCAGGCCCCTCTCACAGCCACTTGTGCTAAGTGCTAAACAGGTTTGTCCTGGATCTGGAGTCGGGGCCCGTGGAGCGCAGCTTGGGTAATTTAAGTGCCTCTCGTAACAGGAGGCAACTGGAATTCAATAGAGATAAATGTAAAATATTGAACTAGGGAGCTGAACCGTCCACAGGGTGGGAGTCTAAATGGAAAGGTTATGGCTGAATGACTAAGCAGGAGAGAACACACAACACACCCAAGAAATCCTTGCAGAGAGACCAGTCCCTGGTGGGGCCCACACAGAAGGGACGGGAGGCGGCCGACCTGCATGGCCGAGGCGTTCTGCCCCCCGCACCGGTTCAGGCTGGCTGACAAGGGCCAGGGGAGTCGGGCCGCTGACGTAAACACGCCGGTCTGCAGCTCTCACCATGAAGAGTCAATATGGTTTATTCTCTGCCAGGCCCCAAACACAGGCCCTAAAGTTCCTAATGACAAGCTGAGACATTGTTTGTGAGTCCTGGAAAAAAAATACCGCCATGCCGGTAGGTCCATGCAATCAAATGCCTGGCCAAGTTCCATGAAGCGATCAGTAGAATCAGGTGTTCGACTAAGTGGACAGACCAAAACCGAGAGCACAGAGGATCGATCCCATGTCCCCAGAGTGTCAGCCACGGGAGGTGCTGTGTGAGCGCACCTGGGCCCCACTGGGTGCCTGGGAATTTGCCTTGCAAAGGGCCCACGGCATCAGCACGACCCTCCAATGCACCCGCCGTGGCTCTCCGTGTCTTTCCTGCAGAGTACGTTTTCACAGGACTCACCACCCGGGTGGGGACCCACTGTCCCTGAGCCTGAGCCCACCAGGCAAAGAAAGACGGAAGGGGGGAAGCCAGTACAAAGGTGCAAACGAACACCTGCTGGGATTGAACAAGTTTCACATTGGTCCAAAAATTTCTAGGGACATGGAAATCACTTGCTCTGCTTTCTGGGCCAAGACCATCGATAGTTAGCACGCGAGCAGCCTCCCATGTCATGACTTGAGCTCTCGCCTAGCATTCGACTAGTTGAGGCTCCCCAGTAACCTGTCAAAGGTGCTAAAGACACCGCAGACAGTAGCCTCGAGCATGAAAGGGGGGGCCTGGGCATAATTCCTCCCTTTGCCCCCAGCCCTAATGGAGAGCGCATCCATTAGTTAAATGAGGGCAGCTGTGCAAAGCTCTGCACGGCGCGGACACATATACTTAGCTCCTTTGGCTCGAGTTCCACACTCATTGCTCGGCTTTGGCAGGGAACCACAGGGAGGCCTCTTCTGGGAAAGCACGTGGCCCCAGGAACTCAAACGCGAACACGTAAGAACGAAGAGCCGGGAGAGCTGGCGCTGTCCGCGAGGGCGCTCCCCTGCTGGGTCCTGGGAAGGGGGTCTGTTATTTTCTAATCAACTGTGAGCGAGTGGGTCTCCCCCTGGACACTTTGGCTAGGCGACCGGGGGCTTTCCCTGACAGCCCTGTACTTGAGCCAAGCACTTTCTCCCTAAGGCTCCTGTCACCCTGGGCAGAGCTCACAGAGCCTTCCGAAACAACTTGGCTTGTCTGCTTTTTCTCTGGCACTTTGGAGGCGAGCCTCATTCTTTCGACTGCAGTAAGTGAGTCTTTCTAACGAGAGCAGCAGATGTTGATTTAAAGAGATTAGCAAAAGCATGATGATTCCCATTAAAAGTGATCTCCACAGGGCCTGTCTGTAGCAACAAGTCCAGCAGGGGCATCCGACTGCTCTCCAAGGTCCTGACTTGTCCAAGGCACTCAGCGGCGTGTGGTGCTTGAAATGTACCTGTACCTGGGACTTCCCCACCAGAGGCCCTGCGTCCCCTCTCCTGCCCTGTCTCCCTGTCCATGGCTCACCTGCCGGCTGCAGGCGGGAGCAGGGAGCTGGGAGGTGCATGCTGAATGGAGCCCTGGCACCAGAGGCTGTTTTATTAGCATTCAGCTAGACAGGAGAGAAATGTCCCGTTAGGGGCTTTAGAAAATCTCATGAGTAGTGGGTTTTTTTGTTAGTCCTCTTAATCAGTAAATTGCATAATTAATCTAGCAAATGGTACCTGCAGGTTTAGAATATTTAAAAATAATTTGTATTAACTGCATATTTTGATGGTGAACCTGGACCCTCCTGGTGGCACAGGTTCCCTATAGGCGGAGCCTAAGCTAAGGGTGCCGTTTGGTTTGAAGGGCAGGTTTCAGGAACGGAACTGAGATTGAGCGTCTATCTGGGTGGGTGTCCGGGAGCCAGGAAGGGGGACTGGCACAACTGCCACACTTTCCGGTGCACTGAGCCCGCCGCCCCCCTGCCCCTCCCCCTTGCCCTGCCCCTCGGCACCAACTTTGTCCCAGAATCTGGCTCCCCTTCAGCGCCACCTCGTCAGGGCTGTCTGGAAGGCAGCAAAGCCCAGGGGACTGTCATCGAGCCAGAATTATGATGTCACATCCGAGGCTAAAAGCTGAGATCACTGTTCTCGGTTGAGAACAACTGTTTTTGATGGTTCTGCCCAAAGAAAATTCTGGATTCTAAAAAAAAAAAAATCACATTCTTCGTTTCTTTTTCCTTTTTACAAACAGGAAGAAACAGGACCACCCCGTGGGGCCGGGCATTTTGTCTCCTTTCTAAGACCCGGCGGGGGCCCTGCCGCTTCCTTCTGGAGCCCTTGTCTTCTTGGTCTTCCTCTCCCCACTCCGCCACCCCCACCCCACCCCCACCCCCACCAGAGGTGGGATGACCCCTATGAATGAGGTCAGACAAGCCAGTGGAGGATGAAAACAATAGACTGACCTTTATAAATATACAGTATTGGATTCGAAAGGGCTTGGACTCAGACACCAGTAGCCGAGGGGAGAGGCACTGAATAATAATGCCAGCCCCTGGGAGCAACTTCGCAGAAGGAGGCAGTTTTCCACTGATCCCTGGTGCTGGGAAGTTTCCTCCTGGAAACCACCGAGAGAGGGCGCACAGGAAGGCCCCCCCACCTTCACCGCTGGCACAGTACTTCTGGAGTGGAGTCCGGCACACGCGTCCAGATCCTTAAAAACACACGCCCACTCTGACCCAGCACCTGCTCCTAGGACTCAACCTTCCCAGAGCTATTAGGAAACTACACAGGTATGAGGAGGCTCATCTCATCAGAGTACCGGTGGAGACACTAAAAAATAAAAAATGATCTCATCGCCCAGTATGTCTGGTTAAATAAATTACGGTAGAGCCCACGCTGCTATGAAACCACGGAAAGTGAATTCTAATTGCTGACATTAAGAATGTTCATGAGCTATTGATGAGTGGGGGTGGGGGTCGGGGCAGGAAAGCTGTGAATGTAAATTGGACCCTGGACCTTAGAAAGCTTGCATTCTGCAGGGAATGGACAATAAACAGACTCTTTAAAAAGGCTTTAAAAAAAAGTAAAGAAAATTAGACCATGGTTGGTGATTTCGTTTCTGCAAGAGCCCCTATTGTTTCCTACGAGTCCCAAATCACTCGGCCTCAAGCAGAGCAGGGGGGGTGGAGGCAAGGAGCGATCGCTGAATAATCGAGAGTTCATTAAGGACTCTTAGTACATCAAAATCCAATTAATTCATTAGCTTGGCGCTTGCATTTTCCTTCTGTGCCCCACACCCCCACTGGCAGCCAGCCTTTCACCCTATTATGCAGTTTATTAGCAGCCCCAAATGGAGGAGTAGGGGAAATGAAAGGGAGATAAAATCCGAATGAATCAACTTTGTTACTTGTTTACAACAATGAACCAGGGTGGTGGTGCCCGCGGGGGGCAGCGCTAACAACCCTGTGTTGCTCGGGTGGCTTTGAGTAGAGGTCATGCTGGCACACCAGCATCTGGCACACAGTAGGTCCTCAGCTGGGCCCTGCAAAGATCCCAAGGGAGGAGATTTGATCTGACACTTTGGAGCCGCAGACCCCCAAACCATACGCTCTCCTCTGCAAATCCGCAGTGAGACGGAGAATCCAGCCAGAAGGGGTTCTAGTTCCACAGGCCCCGCCTCCCCACAGTCTTCAGAAACCTGACTCTCCTGTCCCTGTGGGGTCTCCGGGCGACAGGAAGGCTCCCATCAGTGGCCTGCTGTAAGGCCGGACCGCAGATGAACGAGGCATCCTCATACTCAAACCCCTCCGACGCCATCACCTGGGCGCCTGCAGCGCGTTCCCCGCCATCGGCCCGCACCCACGTGAGTATCACAAACCTGCGTTTCTTTTTCATCTGCGAGGAGAAAGCCAGGCCGATAACTGTGGTCTGTCACTGCCGAGTATGCATTAGAGAACAAAAGCGCCGGAGAAAACACCACTCACTCATCCCACCAGGAAACAGCGTTTGCAGCGACCGGCCCAGTTTGAAACGCGCTCCCTCTGGCCCGTCACCAGCGGCAGCGGTCGCCTTTCCTTCTCCGCAGAACCATCGCGGAAGCTTTTATCTGCTGCCCCGTGTTCCCGCAGCTGAACCTGCGTTCTTCTAGGAGCTTTCAAGATCGGCGGGACACCTACTGTCGTGAGCCTCTAGCTGCTCTTCCCAGTCAAGCACAAGCTTGACAGGTTTTAAACCTCGCATCCTCCAGAGGCTGGTGTGTGTGTGTGTGTGTGTGTGTGTGTGTGTGTGTGTGATTGCGTTCAGGACAATGTTTAAGTTTAAATTCCCCAGGAGGAAAGAAGGGCTGAGTGCGTCGGCCGGAAAGGGGAGGGTGAGCGAGGCTGAGGCCCGTCCGCGGCAGGGTCCACCGCGAGAGTCGGAGAGAGACGACGGCGCTGCTGGCGGATGTGCTTGGGTGGAAGTGGCTGAGGTCCCCGATAGACAAGAACACGCCTCTCGGAGGTCGTGGTGGACCAGGGCCCCGCCCGGAGCTCCTCCTGTAGTTTACTTACAGGGGGACCTGGGCCATCCCTGGCAGGTGCTGGCCCATGGAGACCGCACCTGCGCACCACAGCGAGGAGGAGACGGCGGCTGGAGCAGCCGTGGTCTAGGACTGCCTGTGACAAACGTCTCGGGAGGAGGTTCAAGCCACACCAAGAACGCCTGCATCTGAGGGGGGCGTGCGGTGGGAGCACGGCCGTGGGCAGCGGGTGTGGGGCCAGCCCCTCCGCCCTCAGGGGCCCGTCTGACTGTGCTGTAAGCGGCTCTGGAATGAGGGGTTTCTCAGGCCCTTCCCAGGTCACTGTTCTAGGGCTCCCGTCCTCCCCCCTCGGCGGAACGGCACGGATGTTCTCGTTGGCTTTCTTCCAGCCCCACCCTGCCTACGGCCTCACTGAAAGATCATCGAGGAACCAGTGACTGGAGAAATTATTGACTGTAATGCAGTTTGGGTATCTCCTCCCCCTGACATTTCAATGCTCCCCTTGCCCTTGTCCCCAAACCAAGGATGATGATAAGTTAGCAGGAATATTTATAATAACGAACTTGCCCAAAACCTTTCACGCTTCTTGTGTGAACTTGGTGAACGTGACTCAAGAACCAGCACCTGCCCTGTCCTTTCAAGGCTGAGCCCCTGCGGCCCCAGGGCTGAGTCCCTCCGAAGTCCAGCGGGACACAGGCACCCTGTCCGGGCCTGCTTTGCAGGCTCCCCCACCCGACTGTCGCCCCCGACAGTAAATATTTGTTTAGTCGTCTGAAGTATGATGATGAATCACAGCAGCTCTCTCTTTTAACACACAAGGCTGACCTCTGGGCTTTCTTCTCCTTGTTGATAGTTGCTACCTGTTTTGTGTAATTGTTTTCAAGAGCTCTGGATCCGAGGAACAAGCTTGGTGAGCCCTGCTCAGCAGTCAATCCATTCTCCTGAGAGTAGTTGCATCCCTTCCCACAGAGATGATTTCGCTTTCTCCGTGTTACAGAAGGTGCTCGGGTTGGAAATGGTCTCCGTCCCCCTCCCTCCATCAGCCTTGTTTACATGCTTCATCTCTGCCCGTTCTCGGTACGTAACACGCTCCCGCACCCCCTCCCCGTGGGCACTTCGGCTTTAACGTCCCTGTCTGGGTGTCAGGAGCCGGTCGGTGGTCGGGGGTGGCTGGTCCTCTGCCTCCTGCCCCAGCCCGGACCACCTGCTGGAGGCCCTGGAAGTCACTACCTCGCTTCTGTTCCCAGCGCCCACGTGGAGGCCCAGTGCAGAGAAGAGCAGCGTGCGGGGGCTGAAGTTCAGGGCGGCACCTCCTTGGGGACTTGAGAGTCTTGGAGGAAGGAGAGCAACTTCACTGTCCTCAGGGCAGCCTCCAGGAGGAGGAGGAGGCAGACCTCGCCTTCCTGTTGACGCAGGAGTAAGTAAACGTTTTTTTTAAAGGTCCCCTTGCCTGGCTGTTCCTTTAGTTTTTTTACACCTGGCACCCTTTTGGGGTTGAATTTATTAGGGTGACATTGGTTAATAAAATCACCGCATTTTTGGGGCCATAAGACACACCTAGGTTTTAGAGGGAAACAATTTTGAAGCAAAAAATGTGGTAAAATATTTAATAACATAAATAACATAATATTTCACCAATGTAAATATAAACAGAACTCATCAGCAGCATTAACAACCATTATTCTTCCCAAATTTGTGTGTGGGGGGTGTGTCTTATAGTCCAAAAAACACGGTACATGTTTCAGGTGTACAGTTCTGCAATACATCACCTGTTTATTGTATTGTGTGTTTACCACCCCTTAAATGAAAGCCCTTTTTTCCCCCAGTCTTAGTGTTTCTATTCTACTTCCTCGCCAAGGACTGCCAAGGGGGGGGGGGCGTTGCTTTTTCTCTTTCCTCCCCTGGCCAGGAAAGAGAGAAAGCCCGGGTTCTTACAGCGGGGAGGGGAGAAATCACAGCCAGCCACTTAGAAACCCTCTCCGGGGACGGCGAAACTTCCCCCAAACGGCTGGGGAGAGCTGCGGCACATCCCATCATCTGCTGTGGACGTTACGTCTCACTCTTATTCGAGGCAATGGGGGGTCTGCAAGCGGGTCTGCAGCAGCGGCGCCCTCCCACGACTCTGCTCCCTCCTGACACCGTGGCCCGACCAGCCGACGGCTGCCCCGTGCAGGTGCCTGCTCACCCTGCAGCCCAGACCACGCTCGAGAGAGACCCGCGGCTCGGTCCCCGCACACCCACCGAGGTCAACGAGCGTGCCTGTGCTGATGTCGGGCGAGCCGTGCAGATGACAAGATCTCCTCTTTCAAGCAGCTTACGAAACAAATGGGGACAAGACAAAGACAAATGAAAGAAAAAAAAAACCTAGTACAAAGCCATCTATCACTCAGTGACGAAATCTGTGGTTTTTGCAGTTTTGTTTTGACCGCTACTCATAGAATTGTCCTCGATCAATAAAATGCTTGCTGGCGATACCAATATGTCATCAAAATTAATAGCACACTATGACCGAGCTCCATTTATTGTCATTCAACAAGTACTTATTATGCACTTACTCTAATCATATGTTGCATTTGTGAAGAACTTCAGAGTTTGCAAAAACACTTTCACAAACAGCGACTCATTGGATTCTTATTAGGCAGGGAGGTTAAGAGGAGACGGACAATAGGCTCTGGAGGGCTAGGTGGTTTCCCAAGGTCGCTGGGTTATTAAGTCTGTAGCTTCCTCTCATCATCCGTGTGCCGTTGGCCAGCCCGCCCCTGAAGCTCAGCCATAGACAACAGATGCAAGTTTGAGTCGATGTGGTTAGCCCAGGGCGAGGGTGCCGTCTCTGGCCTTAGGCATCCCACGTACCCCTGTGTTACACTCGGTGATGGATAAAAAGGCTGCAAATACTAAAAATAGGAGCTTAGGAGTCCTTTTCTAAGTTTCGTATAGATCGGCGCGCACACACTCTGCTGGCCCTTTGACTCAGCTTCTTTCATCGCCGACCCTTCCAGGATACACTTTCCAAGCTCACCTCAACTCTCAGGCTGGGGGAAGGGCTGCTTGCACAATTTCCCCATCCCTCTCACCCAGCCAACTCTGATTAAACTCTGATTGCCTGCAGCTGGGGTTGGAGGAGGACGAGGCTGAAGGGGGGAGCTGCTTTCATCACTGTTTGGAGTGTGTGTGTGCGTGCATTTGAGGACCTTATTCTATGTTCCGGCGGACAATACCCTAGAGGACTGGGCTGCGAAGACTCACAAAGACCCCCGCCCACCCTCGCCATACAGATACCACCCCCTGGTATCAGGCAGCCTAACCTCAGCCCCACTGCAGTCGAGTGTCCTCAGAGACCCATTACAAAGGGAGCACCGAGTACCGGCTGAACCCTCGGAGTCGCCCCCGGCCCAGCACCAGGGCCCCAGGGACAGCGGCGCGTCTGCTCCAAAGCCCACGGGAACACACTCACCCCCCACCGAAGAGTGACGACCGTGACAAACAAGCACACACACGCCCCGAGGTGAGCCACGTGTGCACCGACCGGGGCCCCTGACCGTGCCGGCGGTCCTCCTGCGGAAGTGCCCGCCCTGCCCGCACCCAGCCTGGACCAGCACCAGTGCCCCACGCCTGGGCCCACGGCACTGACGCTGACGAGTTCACGGCAGCGACAGCCAGATGCCGTGGGCCTGCACCCACTGCCTCTGTTGTCTTGCTCGACATGCAAAGCAGCCACGGTCACTTGATTCGCTCACTCGTCCACTCAGCAGCTGTCTCTGGGGCAGCCGCAGCTGAGCGCCGAGGGTGCCGTCAAGAACACGACATCCGCGTGGGGAGGCTTTCGGTTCCTCAGTAGTGGAGCCTTTCTTCCCGCATTGACTGTCAGAAGGTCGAACAGGGAACCAGAGGGGGTCAGGTACTTGAGGAGAGAACAGGCCAAGGGGAAGGAGTGGACAGATAACCTGCCCCTTGATGTCCCCTGGTCCTCCGAGTGTCCAGAGGAGGGTCGGACACCTTGGACGTTGGTCCCATCAGTCAACCCCGCAAGCACAGCGAACACTGTGGCTCAAGGGTGGTGCGCGGGTTTGCTCCCAGTACGAAAATGCATGTCTATTGCAGGAGATGTAGAAAACGTGGAAAAACAATACCTTTGGGGAAAACAATACATTGGGACAATTTATGACACATATGCATAATATGTATGTACACTATATGATGAATCACACACACACACAGGTCCCAATATCTGAATTTAACCTTTTTATCATTTTGGTGGTTTCCTTTCCAAAAGGACTGACTTTGTCTTTCTCCAGAAATAAAAAAAATTTTTTTAATTCATTCACATATACTCTAGGTCCCATATGATCACAGTCCAAATCTTGTCAAGCGTCCGCACCGTGATTTGGAATTTCCCAAGCTACCGCCTCGTTCAGACATATGCCTTGAGAGAAGGAGACTTAATTTTAATGCTGGAATAGCTCGAGTTAAAAGAGTTGGCTACAAAACACAGTGTGATTCATCCAGGAGTCAAATGCATTTACATCTTATTTATGTATCATTTTGTCCGCCTTCTTGGAAGTTTTCAGAGGCCCACACCAACCCTCTGATTAGGGCGCCTGAGCCAGGGTTGGGCACAGAAGTGTTCCACACACTGTGGACTTGTACACGAGTGGGAAAGGGCACCCTCAGCCCCCCCTTCACCTCCCCCCCCCAGCACTGAATAAGGAGGGAGGTGGTTTGCGTGGGCCGGACCTGCTCCGCCTTTCACAGCCCTGGGAGGCTCTGCCCTTGCTGCAGCTGTGAGCCTGCGGTCCCCATGGCCCTCAGGGCCCCCACGGCCGTCCCAGGAGGCACAGAGGTTAGAGTTGTCACCACAGTGGTAGCAGGAGAGAGCAGGACAGTCGCTGGCAATGAAGGTCCCCGCTGCCATTTCTGGGAGGAGAAGGCCTGGCTCGCCAGCGCAAAGTAGGACAGGAGGAAGTACCAGGAGAGTGGCCTGTCACCGCCACCCAGCCTGACAGCCCGACAGGTGAGTTAGCCAACGCTACACTGTAAGGAATTGCAAGCTATTTTCTGCAAAGTGGGCAAAGACTCTGGGATTAACGACTGTACAGCGTGATAGATGTTGCTAAAGAAGGTCATAAATTACCAGCCATGAACCTGGCAAAGCTTCTCCGATTGTACGATGCAGTCTGGGGCGCTGGCAGGTTCCCAGCCCAGGCAGGGGGCGGCGGCCTGGGGCGGGGGCTGATGCAGAAACTGGCAACGCATACCCCTGCCCGTGGGGTACAGATGGTGAGCCTGGCAGCCCTCCAGCCTGGAGGCTGCGGAGGCAGCCGAGAGGCTGGGCCGGCTCTGCCTTCTCTGAGCGGCAGCCCTTAATCAATGATGCTGTAAAAGCCCAGGCAGGCTGCGGCAAGATCAGCGGGAGAGCCGGCCTTCCTCCCCTGTCCTGGCCGTGGGACAGGCGGTGGAGAGGGCCGAGGGGGCCCGAGCCTGGACATGAGCTGTGGGGCCCGATCCCAACATGAGGGGTGGTGGGGCGAGTAGGGGACCTCGAGTGATTTCTGCTCCCAACTTCCTCTGCCAGGGCCCCCAAACCTCGGCAGGTGTATCTAAAACTGTGACCACGACAAGGATACTCACGCCATGACCGTGGCCTCAAATGCTGGCCCAACGGGGGCCGGCCCCCAGCCCTGCTCCCACACTCCTGACTCGGGCCCCATCTTCTCCCCGTCCTCTCCTCCACCTGTCATTGCGACCTTGGAGGAAGGGGTAAGGCAACCCAGGCAGAGGTGAAAGGGGGAGAAGAGAGGAGAGGAGGAAGGATCCAGTGGAAGAAAAGATGCGAGTAAGAAGCACGCCTGGTAGGGAAAGGAAAACAGACGAAGCTGCCCCAGGAAGGACCTCTCCCTCCCCCATCTCCAAGGTCCTCTCCCGGGCCCCCCACCAAGGACTGCACCGAACACCACGTTGATGAACGGCGAGTGGGGGACAGGAGAGAGAAAATACGGAGCTGCCGTCTGCCCTCCCCCTTCCGGTGTTAGCTGCCACACACATACACGCTCACGCACCTCCATACATGCACATACTTTCCGAGAAGTGTCTGCCTTCCAATCATAGAGAACAGTGTCCACAGACAGCGGGGCCCCTCCTTTCCTGCCCCTCCCGTGGTGCAGAGGGGGCACGCCTAAGTCGCACAGCCCTGGGGGCGGGGGCTGACAGGCAGTGAAGGTGCGGCCGCCTCGCCCCAAGGGCTTGTGGGCCACAGAGGCGCAGAAGGCGACTCAGGGCCAACGAAGCACACAGCTCAGCTCTGCGCCAAGACAGAGGACCAGGCCCAGCCCTGGCCATCGGCCTGAGTAATTATTGCGTCTCCGTGTGCCAGGCATTAGGGATTCAGTGTTGGACAAAACAGATATAGCTCGTGCCTCCCGAAATTTAGCAACTAAGTTCTCGGTGGCATTCGCCGAGTATTTCTAGCCCTCTGCCTTCTGGACACATGGCAGGGTTGCACCTTCTGGCCCCCGTGTGGCTGGTGGGGCCACGTGACTTGGGACTGGAGATGATCTGTGTCACGTCCAGGAGAGAGCTGTGTTGCACTGCCAGCGCGAGATCCTCCCATGCGGTGTTCGGGCCGGCAGCCAGTGAGTGACCGCAGTGAGCGGAGTCTGCAGCTGACCACCATGGACAGGTGGCATGAGCAAGAGATAAATGTGGGAGT
This sequence comes from Phyllostomus discolor, assembly GCF_004126475.2. Lineage (NCBI taxonomy): Eukaryota > Metazoa > Chordata > Mammalia > Chiroptera > Phyllostomidae > Phyllostomus > Phyllostomus discolor. The sequence continues at coordinate 20,833,650 of NC_040916.2, read as the reverse complement.
CGTTTCTTGCCTTAGCATAACCTAGCCTACCCTGACCAATACATTCTTCTCAGCACCTGGCACACCGACTGAGCATCTATTACGGACTTAAGGGTGATGGTTGGCTTTTTCTTCACGCGCCTGACTTAGCTCCCTAAGCAGGCTGTGAGCAGGCCGAGGGCAGAGACGGAGGCCTAGGCACGTGTGTATCCGTCCACACATGGGAGATTCCACAGCGGAGGCCAACCACCACGTTAAGCACATAGGTTCTCTATAAACGCACTGGCTGCTGGTAGGTGTCGGTCAGGACAGGTGCGGTTATACATAGGGCAGAGGTGAAGGACAGGCCAACTGAAAGGAAAGACAGTGAGCGCCTCAGATTGGGTGGAGGAGGAAGACTTCCTGGAGATCTTGGTCTTGAGCTGGGGGCCATGGAGGATGCATTGAGTTCAGCGAGGTGGACAGAAGCGTATGGAACATTCTGGGGGGGAGAGGGCCCCACCTGCTCTGTACAGGAGGCTGTGTGAGACATGCTTGAGGGGCAGCTGGTGTAAACAGATGCTTAGCCGTGGGGACAGTGCTACAAAGGACCCACTCGGGAGACCGCGGTGCTGGTGAGAAGTGGGCGGGAGCCTGGGGGTGGGGAGAAGGAAGGATGGGGCGAGGCTCTGGACCGGCCCGCACCACCCCGGGCTGCTCTCAGGCGCATCCTCACTCGGGGAGCCGTGCCTCCAGCCAGCAGCTGTTTTCTCCCCTCATTTCCTGCAGAAGGTAATAACCTGTCACCAGAGCAAATAAAGTCTGATTTACATGAGATTTAATGCTGAGTGTTTTCCTCTTTCCCCGGCCCGGTGGCAGCAGGATGGCCTCGCCAGCCTGGCCCGGCCTGCCGTGTGCGCCAGCAGGTGCCCCTGGACGGGCATCTCAAAGGAAATTACTTTTTGGTGACAGGGTCTATCACCCTGGGCGGGGGACCCCAGTCAGTCTGGCAACAACACCCCAGCTGCCCTTCCTGAAAAAGACGCAAAGTCAGACGAACGGGGCCTGAGGAAGCAGAGGGGAGAGGAGGCAGTGCAGTCAGAAATTCACTCAGTGTTCCCAGGCTCCGGCCCCTGGCCCTCGGCCTGATGGTGACGGTGGCTTGAGTCCCAATGAGGAGCATCAGCACCACCATGACACACGCCATTGCCACGGCCATCACGCCACTGATGGCTGGAAACATTCCGTGAGCACCAGCCATGACCGTGCCAGACACAGCAGCTACAGAAATGCGGTACCGCCCCCACGGATTTATAGTTGGTGAAGTGAGATGCTCACAGGAAAGCATCACTTCTCTCCACCTCCATCGTCACCCGTCTCTCCTCCCCAGGCTTGTAAATACTCCAGGAGCTTTCCTGCCTTTGCCGGTGATCTTTCCACCTGGAGCGTGTGCATAAATCCTAGATTTCGAGACCCAGCTTCAACGCTTCCCTCTCCCGAAGCCTTTCCCAGTCCCCTGCCCGTGCCAGCTGTCCCCTCTCCTGTGTGCTCCCCTCTCACAGCAGTTCCCTGATTCCAGCGCTCATCGCCTCTCTGCTTGGACACCGTCGTTGGGGCTCATGTGCTTTCTCACCACCGGGCTCTGTAAAGCCCTTAAGGACAAGCAGAAAAGCCGCTGACGCCAGGCAAAGAGAGACCGTCCCTCCTTTCTTGAGCACGCCGCCCCCCCGAGGCCCCAGCACACTTCTCCACCGCAGACGTGGTACGACGGGGGCCCTGTGTCATTCTCACCGGACAGGGATGAGGAATGTGTGCAGACGGTCGGTCGCACAGCTAAGGCACTAGAGGTGGGCTACAGGGACAGGAGGAGGCATGCGGGACCCCAGGGAAGAATTCAAGGCCGCTGCCTTCAAGAGTTCAAGAACTGCCCCCACAGTTTGCCTGGGGTTCTGTTTTATTGCTGCTTATCTCTGACTTCGGGATTCCTGTCTCGGGAGCTCACAGGTCTGAGAGTAGACTCATTTGTTTTCCTTAACCGAGAGCCTTGAGGATTCACTTGTCTCCACCTATTCCATGGTTGGCCCCTGGTAGGTCCATTCAGGGCTCTCCCGTTGCCTAAACCCCAGCGGACACTCCGTTACCCTCTATCCCCTGTCAGCAGCTGCCCTAGAATCCCAGGTAGCTGCCCTTTGGTTTTCACCGGGCATCAGGCAGCACCCCGAAAGCCTGGGTCGGCGCGGTGCTCAGGGGACAGACACGGCTCACGGGGCTGGGGCGAGGGACTGGGGCCGAGGCTAGCAGCCATCACACTGGCTGTCCCCGTCCCAGCGACACTACTGTGTGAGTTACCATTTCCGTGGAGACACTGAGGCACAACACCGTTGCCTACACTGGCCTCTCCCGTACTGCACTTTGTCTAGCAGCCACGGCACAGCAGCGGTGGGAGGAGAGCCCGCCGCCCGGATGCAGCATGCAGAGCTGTTAGAAATGAGGGCCGCACTTTCTGGGGGTGGGGGGGGGAGGCGATCCACGCAGCTGCTCACGCAGATAACTGAGAGCCAGTTGTCAATATTGCACGTGTGAACCCTGTGACCTTGAGCCAGCTGCTCCACCTCCTGAAACCCAGGCTTCCTCCTCGAGCGCAGGGGAAATTGCCTCGAAAAGTTGTAGGAAGCAGGAAATGAAGACCTAGCGCAGGGCTAGACCCAAGTTGGGTGCCGAATACGCGTTAGCTCTGCTTGCGAGCAGTAGAAGGGGAGGGCCTCGTGGGGCGTGGTCCTGGGTGCCTGGCTGGGCAAGCCCCACCCCCGAGGGCAGTTTAATGGGCTCACGTGTCAAGTGCAGGACTTGGGGACGAAGGGAAGCAGGCATGTAGGTGGCCATGGACCCTGAAGAGGGTCACCGTGAACGCTGAGACAGAGAGGGAGGGGCTGAGTGGCATTTAATAGACAGGTACCTGGATTACAGCAAGAGGGAGGGGCTGTGGAGAAGGTGAGTGAGATGATAAAAGAGATTAAATGGGAAGAGGGCCACACCACTGCAGGGAGACATAAACAGACCAGACCACGGACAGACAGGTGCCGTGGATGGACAGAGGCCACAGAACAGGGCAGGCAGAAAATACAAGCAATGTGAACAGTCCAGTGGAGAGAGGTGGGTAGAGGGTCAGTGTCACCTAGCTAGATGCCCCGCTGAGCCAAGGGGAGGAAGAGGTGACAGGTCCCTGTGTGTGACCCCTCAGGAGTGCAGAGGGAGACCCTGGCCGCAGCCCCCCCACCGGGTTTGCTGCCTCCTGCTCTGGGCTCTGGCCCCTGGACGCACCTGCGATGTGGCTTAATGAGGAATCCCTGGAGCTAAACTGGAATGAAAACAAACCAGCGTGCTGTAGGGATTTTGTCACCTTTTCTGCACTTGCCATTGAGAGGAATTTAAATGACAGCCAGCATGGCAATTAGCGTGTCCTCCTGCGGCTGGCTGAGGGGAAGGAGGACTTCTGAGGGCTCTGAGGCTTGAGCCAGGTGGCAGGACTGCGCCCACCCCCGGAGAGCAGAGTGTGGGTCTTCCTGCCAGGGCCCCTGCTGTCCCCAGAGGCCCTGGCTCAGGCTCACCCCCGCCGGGGGCCCTCTGCCTTCTCGCAGCGGAACCACCTGCGGGTGCCAGGAAGCACCCCGCACTGGCTCAGAGCTTTATCCACACAACTCTCTCAACTGAGCAAACAAAATGGACTCGGAGCCTTGCATCACCCCCCAGCACCGGTTCTGTTTCTTCGGAGGTAAAGAGCGAGGAGCACCTTTCCTGTCTCCCTCCCTCCCTCCCTCCCTCCCAGCGTTTCCAGCACGTAACCAGCGTGAGACAGCACAGGCATTACGTGGGCACTACCAGAGGGCCACCGCGTGCAGGGATGATGAGGAACCAAAGACAGAAAGGAAAGCTTACTGTGTGTGGCAGGTGAGCTTTAGGGGGCTTGGAGGATGGCAAGCGAGTAAGGCCTGCAGGCGGAGGGCAGGCCTGAGCCAGGACACGCTGGCTGCATTGGGGCCCTGGCAGGTGGACCGCGGTGGCAGAGGAGACGAGACGTGGACGGTGGGGTGGGAGGAGAGGGGCCAGGTGGTTCGGGTTCATCAAGGTCAGAACTTTGCACGGTACCGAGCCTCAGTGATACCCCTGGAGGGCTTTGAGGAAGTAGAAACAAAGTCAGAGTTTTGGGTGGTGATGGGTGAAATGACAGGGAGGACATGAGGCAGGGGACGGAGACTCCACAGCACGGGTCCTCCTGGAGTCACAGCAGCAAGGGTCGGGGGAGCACTGCCCAGGCTTCCTTCCTGCCAACGGCACCCCGAGCCCTCTTCTCTCCAGGGTCCTCTCTCCTGGGCACACCCACTGTGTACCCTTGTGCCCCTGCGGGCCCTGCCTCTTATCATTCCATGCCTTTCCCTTCCCCTTCTCCTACGAGACAGCTTTAGTATTTAAGGAGGATACTGGTCCCCATGGCAACTCCGACACATCAGAGATCCCATAAAAGATGCTGAGGTCCCAACAGCCTAAGGGAAGGGAAGGGAAGCTAGAGAGAGGGCCCCACCAGCCCGTTCTCCACCTGCAGAGCCCACCTCAAGAGCCCTCCCACCTGGCTCCTAGACGCTGATTTGGGGGAGCGACCTCTTCTGGGGAGGCGGCCCTGGCAGCTGACACATCACAGCCTGACGCTCGCTCTCCTGTGAGGTGTGGCCGAGTACGTTGACAATTCTGCCTTGCGCTGCCAGTTAAATGTCATGTCACTGAGGTGCACAATCTAACCTCTCCCCAAAGACAGCGGGGATGGGGGGAGAACTAGGCCTGCCTCTTCTGTTTGCCCTGCAGCCCCTGGCACAGAGCCGCACGCAGGGCACAGCTCGGAAAGGCCGTCCGAAGGGATGGACGAAGCCCCGCGCTACACCTGGGGGCAGGAGGGGCTCTGTCTGCATAAGAAATGTAATTAACTCCACGGAGATCCAAGGGAGGACTGTCATTCAACGTGAGGCCTTCCCCGGTTCTCCCGCAGCTCAGAATATCCTTTGAACTTCTCCCGGAATTACCTTTGAGGCTGGTTAACGAGCCGCACAAGAAGAGCAGTCTTATCCCATTATACTCACCCTGTGCACGGGCACAAGCCCTCCCACCTTCTGCAACTCGCAGCAAAGGGGAGTCTGTGGGGCTCTGCTTCCCCCTTTCGAAGGAGACCTTCTGTGGCGCGTTTGTTTTCTCTGGTACCTTCGAGACTGTGTGTGACGCTTATGGTCACCTGGTCTTCTCTGCACAAAGGGTGGAGGGGAGTGGTGTGTGTTGAGGGGGGCGGCATTTACGGGTCAAAACCAGGAGAGTGTGCACTGTCCCTCCGCCCATGTTACGGCAGGTGGGTCCATCTGCCCCAGTTGTGTCCTAAGTTCTTGCTACTGTTCCCCCCCATGGAGAGGTGGGGTGCTCCTGTGTATTCTTACAGAAGGAACAGAGCATCCCAAGTCCTCAGGGGTCTCCGCTTTAAAACAAAAAAGGAGTGAAAAAGTGCACAGTTCTGAGTGACCGCATGGGTCGCTGCGGGTCGGCTGCCCCCAGGCTCCCAGGGAGTCCACAGGAGTGACCGATCGCGTGGTGCCGAGGCCCACTGGGCTCTGCCAAGCCTGCTGCGGCGGCAGCGGTGGTGTCTGCCTGCCGGCTGGAACCACAGGCGGGGACCCCTTGTCCTCACCACCTGTCTGCGTGCGCCGGCTACCCCCTCCGGAGCAGGGCCCTCCGACAGTGCGCGGTGGACACACCAAGACCCGCTGCCACTGCACTTGCTCCACTCGCAAAGGGCGGGGCGGGGGTGGTCATCTGCGTGGAGACCTGACCCTTCCCGGACAAGCAGGCCGACGTCTCTGAGCTCCGCTGTGGAGCGAGGCTCTGGCTCCTCAGAAAGTCTGTCTCCAGCAGCCACGGGCAGGTGGGTCGGGGCTTCTCGGGTCAAGCGTTTGCGCTTGTCCTTCTCCACCTCCGAGCTGGGTGATTCAGTCGGAAAACAAGCCGTGGGTTGGGAGAGTAAGGACCCCCCGTGGCAGCAGGGGGTGACGGAGAGGAAAGGTGGGAGCTGTGGTCACCACGGAGGTCAGCTGTGTGCAGGGTGCCTTGCCGTGGCTTTGTTACAGGGAAGCTCTGAAACCTTTGGTGCGATTTTCCTTCTTAGGGTTCCATCTCTACATGTGTAAGGTGACGGAGACTGGACGAGGTGATCAGGTCCGCAGTGCTGGTGGCAGGCCTCCAGTGGCATGTCCTTGACAGTAAAGGAAGAAGAGGCTGGTGACTCCGTGACAACTCGCTGCACTCCGTCGTGTTGTGGCCGCGGACAGCCTTGTGCTCGTCCATCTATGTCCACGTCCTGGGGACGGACAGTGCGTGCCTGGGATGTGGGGGCCAGGGTTAGAGCTGCTCCCTCTGGCCCTGGACGGCAGCAAAACCCATCAACTCCCTACAGGCCGGAGTCCAGGACTCATCACAATGACGCTTCCGCCAAGTAAACTCACAAGTTCTAGGTGGTGTCGAGTAAACTCACAAATCCTTTTCTTGGCTGCAAACCTCAACGCTAACACAAAAGTAGGGCACTATTCTAAAACATTTCCGCGTGAGTTTTCCTTTCTAGGTAATTCCTGTGTACCCCGCAACTCCTTTCCTGCTAAAACCAGACTGTGGGGCTGAAGCTCTCGGCCCCAGGACACCCGCGCACCTCCGGAGGGCCAAGGCCCGGGTTCTCGGCCTCGAGGTCTCCAAAGCCCAGCTTGCCCTTGTGGAGTCAGGCTCGGTGCCTCGCTGCCTTGTGGTTTTGGTACCAAACACCTAGCTTGGGCCATCGAGAGAGAGGATGGAGCGCAGGCTTTACACCACAAAGCAGGGGCGGAGGGACACACCAAGGCTGTGATGTTCCCGAGTCATGCAGAGAACACGAGAAACTTTTGGGGGGCTTGGGGTAAGGTGGGGGAGCTGAGGAAGGTGGGAAGAGGAATACAGAACAGTTTCAGCGAAAACGGGGAGCACGCTCCACGTTGCACTTTGAGGCTGAAACTCTGGGAGAGGGGGTGGTGGGGATCACCATACACACTGGGTGGGGGGCCTTTGCCATGCTTCCTGCCTGGACCACTGGGCACAGAGGCCCACACCCTTGTGGGGGTGAGCTGTGCGGAGGGTAGAGGTGGCAGGATAGGTGCGGGCAGTGAGAGCTCCCAAGCACCTCCCACTACTGGCCCCCACTGTGGCCTAGCGGACGGGAGGCCATCCTTTCTGCCTCAGTAGAGCACAGAAGGGGACACAATCTGAGAGTCAGGGGCCCTGCCGGAGCAGCCAGGGGCAGGAGGGTCCGGGCGAGGGCTGAGCCGGCAGCAGACAGGGTGATGGATGGGGGCCTGATCCCAGGGCCCTGGTAGGTAGGTCAGGGTGCAGGGAGACTGTGCGGTGGGGTCGTGGGGGCCACGGTGGGCCCACGGCCAGCTCAGAAGGTGCCACAGAGCCGGAAGCTGATGCCCCGAGATCAGGAGGCACCGGCAAGCCCTGGCGGGAACAAGAGGCCCTCTCGCCGTCAGCCTTCCCCCGGTCCCTGCGCCATCTCCGCGCATCCTCTGGCTGCGCCTGGGCTGGCACAGTGAGGACCAGCTCGAGAGCCCGAAACGAGCAGGGACGCCTTCACCTGAGCAGTTCACGCAAAGGTCACAGAATGGACTAATCAGACTGAGATAAACATGGGCTCGCGTGAAGGGTGGGCTCGACCAGTGTCCCGAGGGGTGTCGCCTGCAACACCGCGGCACGCCAAAGGCACCTGCACGCAGAGGCGGGACCGTGTGGGGTCCAGGCTGGGTCTGAAACTGGGGGGGCTCCCCCGGACGCCAGCTACATGACCTGGACACATTCCTGGTCCCCCTGGGGCTCAGACGTCTCATCTGTAAGGCAAGAGGATGGCGCAAACCTCAGAGAGTGGTGGCAGGGGCTCAACTGTGTCCCCCAAAGGCACGCTGAAGTCCTAAGCCCCAGGACCTGAGAGTGTGACTTTATTTAGAAGCGAAGTCTTTCCAGAGGTCATGAAATTGTGGTCGTTAGGGTGGGCCCTCACCCGGCATGACAGGTGGCCTTGTGAAGGGGACACATGGTCCTAGAGACAGACGCGAGGAGGACAGACAGCGTGACGAGGTGCAGGGAGATGACGCCCGTAGCCTGCACGCTGGACCGGGTGCCGAGGGCTGCCGGGAGCTGCTGACGGACACCCAGACGCTGGGGTGAGGCCAGGAAGCCTTCTCCCCGGCGCTGGCAGGGAGCGCGCAGCCCTGCTGACAGCCGGGCAGCAGCTGCGGGCGGCCGGCCCGTGAGGCAATGCATTTCTGCTGCTTCGGGCTGCCCGGTTTCGGGGGCTGTGCCGGGACAGCCCTCGGAGACGAGGGCAGGTGGCTTGCAGAGACTGACGTGTGGCGAGTGCCCGCCGCGTGGCGGGCTCTGAAGAGGGGGAAGTTACACCAGCGAACACCCGCCGTCTCGTGCCCCAACCCCTTCCTGGCTCCGGTCCTGGGCCCAGAACCTGCTGGCTCGCAGGCCACCTCGGTGGGTGTCGGCATTTCCACTCTCAGAGCAGTTAGAGCGATAATCCAAAAAAGGCGTTCTCGCCATCCTGCCGAGCCTACAGCCTCATTTAAGTTTAAGGCTTGCTTAATTACTTTAGGCTTTGGGGCTTGTGCTAATTAGCACAGATGAATATATATTAACTGCAAATGAACTTTTCTAGGTCTCCCACCAACCCGTCCGCACACGGCCCCAGCCGTGGATGCTTTAGGGCAGGGGTGTCAGACTCATTTTCGCCGGGGGCCACACCAGCCTCGTAGTTGCCTTCAAAGGGCCGGATGTAACTTTAGGGCTGTGTCCATGTAACCACTCCTTATCTAGGGGCAAGGAGCCCTTTGAAGACAACTGCAAGGCTGATGTGGCCCCCGGTGAAAATGAGTTGGACACCCCTGCTCTTGGGTTTCCTGAGCAGTAACACCGTGGCACCCTGGACCGGTGCGTCTGGCCGGCGTCAGTACTGGCCACCTTCAGCTGTCCCCCACTGGACCGGTGCGTCTGGCCAGCGTCAGTACTGGCCACCTTCAGCCGCCCCCCACTGGGTAATCATGGCAGGACTGAACACGCACACGAGTGTTGATGATGAGCAGGCATGCTCTGAACCCACGTCCGCTCATTCAATCCTCTGAACAAACCTGGGTGCGGCTGGAGCGGTTACCGCCTTTCGCAGATTTAACAGCAGCAGCAGCAGCAGCAGCAAGGCAGACACGCGGGAGCTGGGGAGGGTTCAGCAATTCACCTGAGGTCATAGAACTAATAAACACGGGGCTGGGATTTGAGCTCAACTACGGAGACGCGCGCACTAAGCCGTGTTAACCACCTTGCGCTGCAAACCTGGTTCCTGGAGGGGTTTGGAAACAAAGTGTAAACATCTCAGGGAAGACGCCGAGTGTCTCCGTGCGCTGAGAGCTCTGCAACACCTCGTCTCGTGATTCTCGTGCTAGCCTAAAAACCAGACCGTGACTGTTCCCATGGTGGCTGAGGCACAGAGAAGGTAGTAGACATCACGGGTGGGGGTCCCACGGATCGTGCCTTCGAGCTGGCACTCACACGGCCCTCTTCCCGGCTCCCAAGGCCACGCCGTTCCCACCAGGTCAGTCTGGCCCACACGAGCAGGAGACTGTGAATGCCGTGTGTTGCAGCTGCAGACCCGCACAGCCCCTGCTGCGGAACTGCCTGGGAGGTGGGGTTCGCAAGTATCTCCAGTTGCTGAAAACCTGTTCCCACCTCGGTCCACCAGCCAGCCAGCCTGCCTGCCTCCCTCCCTCCCTCGCCTCCCCCCTTCCTTCCTGTCACTCACGGAGCAGTCTGGAATGGTGTTTCCTAACATTTTCTGCACCATGGCATTCGGAGCGTGGTTTCGCCACATACCGGCTAACCAAAGCAGGCTGCTCAGGGCTACAGCCGCCCGGGTGCCCCAAGTGCCGCGGTGTGCACAAGCTCGGGCGCACCTGTCACTCACCGGAGGACACAGTCAGGAAGGGCTGAGGGCCGAGGAGGAGTCCGCGTCGAGGCAGTGCTGTGTGTCCCATGACCAGGCGAGTGCAGGGCTGGGGGGGGGGGACGCGGGAGGAGCGGTGGCCCATCTCAGGTGCTGGGGAAGCCCCTAAGCCCGAGGGGCGTTCTCAGCTGCTGTCTGAAAGACAGGCTGCTATCGCCCGGGGAAGAGCCGGGTGCTGGGCAGGCGGGCGTTCGGGCCCGGGGAACCCCATTTAGCGTGGTTGGTGCTCCGGACACACCTTCCACTGTCGTTTCTCCCCTGCTTTCCACTTCACTTCGGTTCCTCCTCTCCCTTCTTTGTCTGGACTTTCTTTATTCTCACCTCGTTATGTCTCCCTGGCTGGTACCGGCAGCTTCTAAGTAGCCCCCTCAAATGGCCCGCAGCTTAGTCAGGCTAAGGGGAAAAGGGTGGCCAACCTATTGGAGTCTCTTCCAGAGGCTGTGGTGGGAAGAGTCACGGAGCCACTGGTTGCTGGTTGCATCACGTGCCGGACTGAGACGGTGTTTGCGGGGCCGGGCGGACCCGGCGGCCCAGACCGAGGGGATTTGCTCTGCTCTCGCTCCTGGCAAGGAGACCATGGCTCTGGGGTCAGCAGCTGCCGAGGGACAGCGGCTCCTTCCTCAGGCACCAAATTTGCCTTCAAAAATGAAACACCAGCAGCAGCCTATCCGTATCCTGCAGCTCTGTGGGAAGCGATTTCATATACAGCTCTTTATTTTCTCAAACATTTTATTCTGACATTTATTTTACAGCCAAATACCAAAGACTTATTTCCCCACGAAGCCTGCATTACATTGACATGATTTTGCCTTCAAGGAAACGAACCTACAAACAAATCACGGAATGAAAAAAAAGGCAACGTCCCACGTCCTCATCACCCTCACCGAGCTGGGCAGGTCACCCCCAAACGCCAGCTCCCAACAGCTGCCGGCCTGGGACATGGCTACCACATGGTAGGAGCTGATGCTTAATAGAGAATTATTACGTTCATTAAATTCGGGGAAGTAAAGTGGCAGGATAAAGAGAAGGTAGGCTTTGACTCAAACAGGCCTGGAATCCCCATCCTGTCCCTTGTCCAGCTGCGTTAACTGCTGAATTGCTGGATGTCACTAGGGACGGTTTTCTCCTCTGCGAATCTGGGGCAAAACTCCTGACTTACAGTGAAAAGCGAATGCAGTAATGTCTCTACGTGCCTAGCTCGGTATTTACGTACAGAAGATACTCGAACAACGAGTCTCTCTCCGTTTCTGAAATGCACCTCCCAGCCGGGCCGGTACACACTCCAGTGGGCCACTGGCCCAGCAGAGCAGGAATCAGGGGCTTCGTGCCAAGTGTCCCAAGCGGTGGTCCTGCATTCTGGCCACACAGAAGAATTGCTTGGACTATTTTTTTTTAATGTCAGAACCTAGACAACAGCCCCAGAATTTCTGATTTAACTCTTCAGGATGTGGCCTGGAAAACAACATTTTGTTCTGAAAAGCTGCCCAGGCGATTCCAGCGTGGCAAGTGCTGGAAAGCCCTGGACAAGAAAAGGAGAGCTGCCGTCCGGCTCTCACCGGCTCGGCCAGCCTCGCCGCAGGGCGGCCAGCCCGCTCTGGCGCACCTCCCTGGAGAGGGGACAACCAGTGGCGAGGGCCTCTTGTGTGGGGACGGAAATTAAACCCACGGGTAAAGAGAGGAGCTCGAGGGTGGGGGTGGTTCACCTGACCTACTACTGGCAATGATAAGCAGCCCACTATGAGAAGGGGGTGGGCTTGTCTTGCCTGGTCTGAAGAGGTCAAGCTTCAGGAATCAGGAGTTCGGTCATATGCAACCAAAGGTGGTGAGTTCACAGTCACTGGGAGAATTCAAGAGGACACTGTGTGACCACTTGGTGGGGACAGAGGGGAGGACAGAGCATTGCGTACGCAGTCGGACCAGGGCTCATCGGCCTCTGTCAGCACTTGGTGGTAGCAACAGTGTAATTCATTTGAGTGACTGCCTGAGACAGAGATGTTCATAGAGTGAAAGGATGAGAGAAGTGAAGCCATCCTCCCCCGTGTTTCCGGTCGTGAGCCCTAGTTCATGGGTTGAAGTAAGCAAACCCCTCAGACGCAGGTGAGGCCTACCTGGCACCTTGAAAGCTGCAGCCAAAGGTCACATGGAACAGTTTGCATTATTGAAATTATATAGGGCAGTATTTGATGCCATTTTTGTCAAAGCACTGCAGCTCCTTCACCCCCTTGTGAAGAAAGCGAACCCCGCTGGGGGGCCTGGGGGACGACGCTGGCGGGGCTGCTCTGGAGGAGGCAGAGCAGATATCTCCGGCTCCCACGGGCTCACCCGTGACCCCGAGGAACCCGGCGGCCGCCCTGGGGCTCCATGACACAAGGCTCGAAAACCGTATTTTGTAAATTTACCGTCTCTTGTTACATGTGGATGAACTGGAGTTGGAATGGCAGGGTAACCCGGTCAGGGCCCACAGCCCGAGAGGGCAGAGCCGGGCCCAGACCCAGGCTCTCCACGGCTGCCCAGCGCCTCTCCCACTCGCCCACGTGGATGCCTCCAGCCGAAGACGGGAGCGGCTCCACACGCGGCCACAGGGCCTGTTCCGGGCATTTATCTATGACACAATGCTGCCTAAAAATCCAAGAACCCATTTCAACGAAAAATGTCAACCACTCCCCCAGGGCTGTGCATTCTGGGTTGCTGGTGGAGGACACGGGTTTGCTCTGAGAGCCACTTCTTCACTCGCTGTCCCCGGCGACCGAGGCCTTTTGGCGGGGGCGGGGGGTGGCACTTTGTCTCTGCATCCACCGCAAGCGACTCACCCACACAGACGGGACCGCAAACCGTGGCCCCGTCGCAGGGCGCTCCGGCTACCTGAGCAAAGCACCCGCAGCCGGCCCGAGTCCGGGTGTTGTGCTTCTTTCCTCTCTCTTCCCTAAGCCGGAGAAAGGAGTTAGAGAACTTGTGCCAAAGGGCAGGTAACTGAGTGAAGAAGGAGTTCCTCAGGACACATGGGTCAACACCAAAGCTTTGGAAAATGAGAGATTCAGTCTGTGACGTTTCTCCAGCCATTCACTCGCCTGCGCAGCCACTTACCCAGTGAACTCACTCATTCACCTCCCGCTCGCCCCGGGCCTGTCCAGGCATTGGTAAGGCCAGAGGAGACGGAACAGTAAATAGGGCACATCTGCATTCTCAAAGAGTCCTCAGGCTGGTGAGGAAGAGGGAAGGATAAACAAGCCACTGAAATAGAGTTATTTCTGTAATAGAAACAAGTGCAAGGGATAGTGTTGGAACGAGGAGAAAGGGCGCTGCTTCACTGAGGAAGGTGGCTGGCGTGGCAGGGGGGAAAGGCGTCCAGGGCTGAGGGAGGCACAGGCACTGTGTGCAGGGGTGAGAGGAGCCGCTCCCTCCGGCTGGCCGGAGTGCGGAGTGGGAGCACGGGGCGGACGGCAGAAGGCGAGCCTGCACCGAGAGGCAGGAGCCGGGGGCTGCAAACGCTGATTGAATCCCTTGCACATGCTTGGTGCCCCGGGGGTCCCTGCAGAGCGTTCGCTGTAATCTATGCTCTGCGGAACTCACTTTAATTACAGCAGATGGAACATGCCATGCGGAGCGAGGAACAATCAAACCAGGTAACTAACAAGGGGTGCGGGGACAGATGGCAGGAGGACAGTGGCTCTGAGGAAGGTGCTGTCAGTCGCGCTGGGCTGGGGAGGGGGACCACAGAGAAAGTAGCTCTTAAATTTCGTGCTGAAGGACGGGCACCGCCCGAGATTTCACATCCTCCTGGCCACCTCCTCTCAGAGCGAGGCCCCTGTCTGCACCTCCGTGGCTGAACTGCTCCGCGCTCTCTCTTCTCCGTCAGTGAGGCCTGGGAGCGGGTCCTGGAGGAAGAGCCTGCTGCAGCCCCAGCTTGGCAGGCAGCCAGGGCTCTGTGTCCCTGGGACATAATCCCAGCTGACTCTACGTGCTGGATGAGCACGGCAAAAGGTATAAATGGCAGCAGCAAGGAACCGCCCCCCTTCCCCAGGACTGCTGTGGGATTAATAAACCCTCCGGGCCCCGGCACTCCGAGCCCTGCAGAAACCAGCGCTTCAATTGCTACTGAAGCAGGCTCCCAGCCACGGCCCCTTCAGAACATGCTGTTAGATAATCTCCGCGCCTCTGCAGCTGGGAGCCGTCAATCACCCGGTGTCCGTCCTCCAACCACGGCCTGGGGAGCGAAGGAGAGGGAAAGGAAGAGGCTCTGCCAGCCCCGTGTGGGACAGGCACGCTGGGGGCCAGAGACTGTCCCCGCTGGCTGACCTTCTCTTCCAGAATAACGTGAGGATAGGGCGTGGGCCTTGGAGTCAGCCAGCGTGGGCTTGAACTTGTACCGTACTCCCCACGTGCTGGGTGGCCAGGAATAGAGCTGCGGATAAACACCCCAGTTCTCTGACTGGGCACGTGGCGGAATTGTCCTGCTCTGGCCCGTTTGGAGTGAGTGCGGCCTTGTGACTTGCTCCGGCCGTGAGTGTGAGGGGAAGTGATGGGAGGTGGGGCTTCAGAAGCCAGGGCAACACCTACCACACTCTCTCCCCTCCCACGGCAACTGAGGGGGCGGTGCTGACTGGACTCAGCCTGGGAGTCCAGGTGACCAGGATGAGCAAAGACTCTGCCGACCTTCTGTCCCCATGAATGAGAAGTAACCTTCCATTGGAACAGGACGGAGACTCTCGTCCCTACAAAAAAGGCTGTGCCCTGGGCTTGGACAAAGCTCTCTGTACACCAGATAAGGCTCCAGCCCATGCTCTCGGCCCCCGCTTCTGACCCCATGTCCCCTTGGGAGGGATTCTCCTCCAGGGCTCAGTGCCCCTCCCCGGCTAAAGACAGCCACTGTTTCCCGTTCCGGTTTGTAGTGACAGATAGCGAAGGAGCTCCCCTACCACAGGGCGTCTGGGCAGTGCCAGCATGCATCTGTTGGTGGCGCGATTATTACTGACACTTCACGGAGGTAGCCACGCCCGTGTGGGAACCTGGCTGAGGGGTGCCTGGCGCTCCCACATTCCCTGCTGGTGCTGAGTGAGGTGGTCCTCGGGCTTGCTCTCTCCCGCCAGCACATACCTGGGCTGGTCACTCTCGCCATTACATCCCTGGCTCACTTGGCTATGGCCCGCTGCTCAGTGAGGAGCATCCGTGTGTGACCGATGAGGCGATCCCTAGTTTCAGGCTGGGGAGCGGCTCTAAGAGCCCCTCCTCCTCCTGCCCTCCTGCCAGCTCCTCAACGTGGTCAAACAAACGGTTCTTCAGGGATGGGTGTTTGTCCTTCTGGGAGCTACTGGCTGTTTACTGGGCACCCACCAACGTACGGTGCTGGAACGTAGCCCCTGTTGTCCTTGGCCACGGCAGAAGGAAGCATTTATCCGCAGTGCCTCTCAGACTGGGGGTTTCTCCCTGGACACCACCTGCTGAGCGTCTTCTACAGAGTGTTAATGGTGGCAGCTCGGCTCCGTAGGAGGAATTAAGGGCATCGATCGCATGGGAAGGCAGCCGGCCTAGGGAACGTGTCTTGAAGTCGGCAGCGCTTGCAGAGAAAGCAATTCTGCTTTACCGAGTGCCTTTGTCTGCAGGAGTGAGGCGGAGGGTGCAGATGGGGGCTGCGGGAGCGCTCGGGTCCGTCCCCCACCCGCCGACCCAGCCCTCCCCACCGCTCACACGGCCCTGGTAAACCAGGCCTTCAGCTGGGCCAGTCAGTGGAGACTCAGAGGAGCCCGAGACAGGGTGGAGAGGCCGTCTGACCCAGTCCGAGCCCACAGTTTGTGCCGCCACACGCGGGGAGAAAATAGATACCCTTTAAATGTCAGCCCCTCCGAGATCCACCAGCAGGCACCAGGGGCAAGGAATTCCTGGGAAAATAGAGCCGGGTGACAGGGACTCAGCCCCGCTGTCGGCCCGCGAGTTTCAGGAACGAGTCCTGTTTGATCGGCTCTCAATTCCTTCGTCCCCATCAGCTCCCTCTACCGGTTGAACAGAAATCAATGCAGTTGCACTTCAAAATGGCCTGCCCATCACGGACCCTGTCCGTGGCAAGCCCAGGGCCCTCCGGGGTCTCCGTCCCCCTTCCTTCGTGCAGAGGAGATGTGGGCGGGCGCCTACTGCGTGGCAAGCGGGCCCAGGACCGTTGGTTTTCTCGGAGACGGAGAAACACTCCCAGAGTCCCCTTGCATGGCACCGAGTGTCGTCCCCAGCAGACCAAGGACAGGCAGGAGAGTTCACGTTCCCGACTCCTGAACCCGGGGTGGCCGCAGTGCCGGACTCCTTGTATTAGACTTAATCCCAGGAGGAACCACTCATCCACAGAGCCACGTGGTCGAACTCGGAAGAGTCAGAACAACAAAATAAGGAGGGAGGGGCTGTTTTCACATATATCCCCCCCTTCCTTTCGCATCTCTTAGGAGGGTCCTGCTTCTGGGTGCTCCTATTTCTCTTTCCAGAGTCCCTCAAGCCCCATGGCACACTTTCAAAGGAAAGGGGAAAGCTGAGGGTGCCGGTTACAGTCACGTGATCTTCCAGAGTCTTCTTGGTGGGCACTGGAAATGTTTACCCAGCAACCTGTAGAAATTACGTCTCTTTGACCTTCTCCTCCCTCCCCACTCTTCTGAATGTACGTATCAGTCAGTACAGGGAAAAAGCAAAGGCTTCCTGACATTTCCAGGGGCTCTCCCCTTGTCTTCGCTCTGGCTTTCGCTGTTATTTCCTCCTGGGATGCCCTTTGCCTTTCCCCGGCCATCAGAACTCCTCTCAGCATCCAATCTTTCCCTTATTACTATTGCTCTAACGTATGCTCCCCTTTCTATCTGCCACAGAATTTCTTTGCATCTCTTTCCTAGTACTTAAGCATATATTACCTTGAATTGTGTGCCGTTTCAGGCATACAATATGATTCTTCCCAGTGAGACACTAACTCTCTCGCGATAAGCATTATTATCGAGCATAGGTTCTGGACGGTCTTAGCACTGGTAGGGACCGTGTCGTGTAGACGAAGGTGCCAAGAGGAGACACAGACTTGGGGAATTAAAGCAAAAATGTCCACTACGTGAGGGCAGAGATTTTTGTCTCATTAACTGCTTTAAAAAGTTAAACATAAGCAGGTCTTGGACGTTGTCTAGGCCAAATCACTGGTTTTGGAAATGACAGGTGACGGCAAATATACAAGAAGTCTTTCACGCGCGCAGGCAACTGTCGGGGCCGGAACCCAGAGGAAGCCCCACTTTGGACTTCTCCCCCCCCTCCCTGCTGCTCGCTTGGCCGCAGGGCAGTGTGTCGGAAGCAGAGGATCGGAGAGGCGGAACTCGGGGTCCTCGGGAAGCGGACTGTGAGGGTACACTGGGGCACCTGTGCACCAGCTCAGTTGCCTTTGCCACCGCTCCCCATTCTCTGGCTCTCAGCGGTGCTGCCTTTCAAACGCCCCTCCCATCGTCTTGTTTTAAGTCTGTAATGAGCCCACAAAACTACCTGATTAAATCAGACTGAGGTGAGTTAACCAGTGGGGATGCGCTTCTCATCAAAGCGGGCAGGGGACTTGGTTCTCAGGCCAGGGTCTGGCTGGCTAAAAAATGAACCAATGAAGGAAAAAGGATAGGGGTTACCGAGGGCTCGTTACGTGCCAGTGTCCCAGTGTTTTGTGTGTATATTTGCTCATTTACTACAACATCCCAGGAGGTTTCATAAATGAGGAGGCTGAGACACAGAGAGAGAAATTAAGCAAGTTGGGAGAAAAACGAGGACCACCACAATGGAGAAAACAAAGCTGGCAGGCATCTGCAATTCTGTTATGATAAGATACTTGGGTCTTAAGAGAGAAAAACCCATTTCCCCCGCCTCCACTATAGTTTCTCTGGAAAGTTCACTTTCATTTAAATCCAAGTTGACAACAATGTCCCACGGCCGGGATGTGTGGTTTGGTTGCACGGTGTCAACAAAATAATAATTTGTGAATCACATTTAAAATGGAGGGATGGTGCCTAGAATCACTGCTTTCTGGCTTCCCTTGAGGAGCTGGAAGAGACCCCAGAACTGTGTTTCTGCCCTGCAGGAGGTGGCCGGGTTCCCCGGTTCCCCACGACCCCCTCCACTTCCCACCACTCCCAGGGCAGAGGGGAAGGGGCTCAGAACACACCACCCCAAATATGCCACTTGGACACAGGCCTATGAAAACAGACCACACTCTCCCTTGTAAAGGTGTCCCCTCCCCCACTGCCCGGAGCTGGGAGGGGAGAAGCAGCCCCCTAGAGGGACGAGAGACAAGGCTCAGAAAGAGTCCCTACAAACACAGCTAACGAACCCTTACCTTCCACACGCTTGCCCCAGCCACACAGTGACCTTCCCAGTTTGCTGCCCCCTAAAGCCAAAACCCCATTTCCTGGGCCTTCTCACTTCCCTACAGAATTACGGCTTTTCTGTAAGAGGCTGCATCGGCCCCAAGCTCTCACCACCCCTCTGAGGGACTCCCCGCCGAGCGCCCCACGTGCCGTGCGTGTGCAGTGCCTGTTACGGAGCCTCTGAGTGCTCGCCTGTTGTGGGTCTGGCTCCCGTCTGTCTGTCTGACCTGCAGGGACCTAGCCAAGTGCCTGGGAGGGGGGAAAGAAAAGGTTTCCTCCCTTCCAGAGGCCAAAGGTGGTTGTCCTGACACCTGGTCTGCTCCCTCCGTGGCCCCCTGGTGTTGTCTGCCGACCCCCAAATCTCCCTGACTGCGACTCCTGCGGTGCACACCCCCAGGGGGCGCTACACCGGGCTCCTCTGTGACCCGGGGACCGACTCCACATCAGAAATAGGACTTTGAGCGGCTTCTGAGCATCAACGATCTTCTTAAATTGGAAAGATGAATTATTGCCAAAATAATAAACTTCATTTTTCAGTGTGGGGAAAGTCACTGAAATAATTTCTCTTGAAAGAAACAATTTTGTCATATGAAAAAATCAGCCTCTGTTCAGCAGCCCCTGAATGACGGCTTGAAACATCAGGACCTTGCCAAACCAATTTTCCCCTTTCAGATTGAACACTGTTCCATTTATCTCAGTGGGAACTAAGGACCAGCTAAATCTGAAGTCATAAAGCTCAGGCTTTTTGAATGATTCTGGTCAAAACAGCTCTTTTGTAAGCAGCCAAAGTGTGCTTATTTAATGTTCTTCCTTGTCCAAAGAGACTGAAGAGAAATGTCTAAAATTTTCCTAAAGCAGCTCACCTCCGAGTGGATTAGAAGGGTGGGGAATTTCTGCTGGGAAAGGGATGCATATTTCGGAGCGCTATCAGCTCTGGGGACTAGATGTGGACCCTAAGATGATTATGTTCTGCATTCACGGTCATTTCTTCGGAGCGTTTTCAGAAAGCGTCGAAAACATTATCTCATTAAATCCATCCACCTCTGAGTGAGGCGGGTAAGGACAGGAGACTGTCCCGGGGGCATCGGGTCCCCTGGAAGCAGGGCTGGGGATGGGCTGCCCTGAATCCCAGGCCAAGTCCTGCCCCCTGCCTGCCCACCCTCTCCGCCACCACCCCCCACCCCAGGGCTAGAGACAGAGCTCTGGTTATGAGATGCCAGATGACACTCCTGTGAGGGACAGTGTTTCCTCAGCGATGTCAGGAGCCGCTTTGTTCCGCACGTGTCCTTGTGCGGCTTCCAGAGGCTCATGGGAAGGGACAGCGCTGCCGGGCCCCCCCACCTGGGGCCGGTCTGGGGTCCTGTGGACAGAGGCGGCACTCAGCCTCACTGCCTGCCTGAAGGCCGCTTTAGTCTCAAGACGCCCAGCTGCACATGGCTGTGCCCAAGTTCAAATTGTCTCCTGGAGCTGACTTTGCAGAGGTTCGCCCTGACTTCCGTGACCCTGGGGCCCATTTTCCAATGTGGACTGTCTCTGCCTGGCGATGTTTTAGGTGGGGGAGGGGGCCTGTCTGTGTGGGATACTGAGACAAAGCTCGTGCTGCGGGGTGTGTGGGGAGTGCACGCGCAGGGCGTGGCAGCTGGCCCGGATGCGGGAACTAGCACTGGCACACTGGCCTCCAGGGCAACAGCCTGGTCCAGGAGAAAAGTAAAAAGAAAGGAAATAGATGGCAGTGGGCGGGGGGCTGGGGAAGAGCTGCCATGAGAACTGAAATGACTGGGTCTTCTAGAAGAATCGTTCCCCTAGGTGCAGAACACTTGTTCCACCCTAAGCATCCTCACCGGCGAACACACAGAAAGGTTAGAAAAACTCGAATAGACTTTTGGGCCCAAGAGGGTCTTCACATCCAACTTCTCAAGGAGCTCTCAAGGATCTAGATAATCTTTGGTTATCTCTTCTGGGTCTCCCCTTCGTCATCAACAAATGATAATCAGTGAATTACCAGCCGACCACACGAGAGCACGCAGTTGTGTACCGAGGATGCCAAGGCAGCATTCTGGCTTTGGCGAACAAGACGGGCACCGAAGAACTCAGTAAGGCGGTAATGGTTCCTGGAAACCGAATGTATGACGGTCTCTCCGGAAGGAATTATCAGCACTCGAATGCAAGGTGTTTTCTGACGGGCGACTTAGCCGCAGACCTCATTTAGTTCGATTCCTTATTCCAGTTCGCTTTGACTGTTATTTATAGAGCGTCTATTGAAAGAATAGCCAAGCGGGTCCAGTGACCTGGTCAAGATCACGTCACTCGTCACACCGTTGAAAAGCAAACACGAGTCAGCCCACTGGAACAGCTGTTCTGTTTCTCGTGGGACACAAATGGAGCTGATGCGCGGGGCTGTGTAAATGGATGCAAATGAAGCAGGTATGGCTTTCAGTGGGCATGCGTGCTAGGTCTTCAGGACCTTGGATGTGAGCACAGAATCGATGCTCATCAAGTGTGCAGATACCACATAAACGGAAGGCGGAGAGGAAACGGGGCACGGTGACCATGAGAATGCAAATTTTAAAAGATTATGAGGGTCTAAAACTATAGGCCAACATGAATAAAGAGACACTTCTAAGGGAAGTTTGGACTCTGCATACAGAATGTGGGTGCCACGTGATACTGGTCCAGAGCCTTTAGCAAGGTGTCCCGTGCATGCCACTCCTAAGGGAAGATGCTCACATAGCCAACAACCTAATAGGACCAACCCCATTAATCCAGGCACCTAGCTGCTCAGTGGCATGTGAGACTCGCTTCTTACTCTGTGACAAATCCCTTTTCTGGAATGCTCTAATGGACTGCAAACTCCCTGAGGGCAGCCACCCAGCAGGGAGGAGTTGGTGGGCAGAGAGGAGAGGGCCCCCTTGAACCCCATGTACCCTCAGGTGTCTCTAGCTCTCAGTGAGCTCCGGGGCTTCCCCAAGGTCACATAACACGTAAGTGGACAGGCAGCCATGGCCTCCAGGCTCTGCCCCACACCCTCTCCGGTACAGGAGGAAACCTTGAGGGTGGGCTGCAGCCACAGCAGAGATGTGAGGAGGCCCGGGGGTCTTGGAGCAAGAGGGGGGAGGCTTGAGCAGAGGGAGGAGTCTCAGCTCGGCCAGTAGGAGTCCCCCCAGAATCCCTGCTCTTCCCTTCGGTCGCTCCCGGCGGTGCTGAGCCAACATGGTCACAGCAATGCCTACTTGGGCCACCACACGGTGACCCATGGGGGCAAACACACCCCTCTGCTCTCACCTCAGGTACTAAGAGGGCTCCTGGAGTGGTGTTGGTGTTGCTATGACAACAGAAGCGGGCCATTAGAGCATTACCAGGAAATGTGAAGACTGGCGGGTCTGTAATTCAAGGTGCAGCTGAGCAGTGGCAGCAGGATTAATGGGGACCCGGGCAGCGCTTGGGCAGCACTAGTGTCATCATTAGTGGTAATGAGGCCCGGCCTGAAGGTGGCCGAGTTGGGAGGCCTGTGGTCCTGGCAGGGACAGGGGTGGGTGGAGGTGGGGAGAGGGGGTGGTGTCTGCAGCAGCCCAGGCTTCCTCTGAGACAGATCGAGTCCCTGCTACCAAGCGCAGTCCTCCCCACTGCTTCCCGTCCCACCTGAAACTAGAACACGGACTTCCCAGGCAGCTAGGTGGGTCCCGACTCATGGCAAGAGGGTGGCTCAAGAGAGGAAGGAGGCACCCCTTAGCCTGGAGAGGTCAGCCCACGCTGGGCGGCCAGGATGGTCCTCAGCAGTGGAGGGCAGTGGGGCGCAATGGGGTGGGAGGACTTCCTTCTGACAACATGCATTGCTATCCCAGCATCCTCTGTGCGTCCGGCATTTTACAGGAGTAGCGCAGTGGCTGACACTGCAGACTCTGGAGCTGGGCTCAGGTTGGAATCCCAGCCTCACCACTGGTGAACTGTGAACTGGACCAGGTTGTTTAGCTTTTCTGTGTTTCCAAGAAGGTCTGCATCTCTGTAATGGGGATGATAATAGTAACTGCCTTACAGAATTGTTAGGAGGATTACATGAGCTAATAGCTCTGATATTTAGAATAATGCCTGGCAGATAGCATTAAATATGCGTTCGCTATTATGGGTAGTCTCATTAGTATTATGAATTATTCATCTGGACTCACCTAATGCGATGTCTTATAAAATAAGAGGGATGGAAGACACGGCCATCCACCATATGTGACATAGTTCAGCAAACCGTCTTGCGGGTTATTGCTGTCAATGGCTCTGCCTTAATGGTGATTAATAGACAGCACGGCTCCTACTTAGGCCCTGTGTGCGCTGCACGCCCAGGGGCCGACCTTATTGGGTCGATGGCCCTGAGGCTGTCGTCCACACAGGGCTCGCACACAAAGGCAGGGCTGCCACGGACGGGTGAGTGGGTAGTGTCACATGAGTGGCAGCTGACAGGTGAGGAGTGGAATGCAGTCCAGGCTCCATGCTCTCGGCCACCCTCCCTGTTTGGGGCCAAGTGTGCTCGGAGAAAAGACTGCCTTTTCTTAACTTTCACAGGGGCACCCTGTGGGCCACCGGCAGCCTTGACCTTTGGGAAAGTCACAGAAAATGCCCACCTGAACCCAAAACTTTGCAAGGGAGGGGGCAAGACAGTTGCCTCAAATGCAGGTAGAGGGTGAAAAACGCCATGCCACAAAGGAAGTCCTTCCTGCCACTTCCCGCTGCATCCGTTTAGGGTAATTTTGCTGAGACCCAGTCACTCTGCCCAGATCAGAAATGACGCGCAGTCTCTTCATATCGCCCATATTTACATGTGCGTAGAGCTACGTCCACAAGCGCAGACACGCGAGGATGAGAGAGGCCTTTATCCGTGGTTTGTGTTGAGCTGGCTTTGATAGCCCAGCAGCTACACCTCCCCGAGGAGTCTGGTGGGAACCGCCACTCCCTGAGCTGGCGCTACAGCGAGCAGGGGTTTGGTAAGGTCACACCGGCAGTCCGCGCTCAGCCATGAAGGGGTGTGGTGTCTGTCTGGAGTCACCGAAATGCCAAGGCCCTGTCCTCAGTCTCCTCGAGCTGACCATGGCCCCTATTTGAGTCGAAGTGAGACACTGGGTGTACATGCAGTGGGGAGGGCGGGGGCCCAGTGTGTGACTGGCTGGCTTCTAGGCACAAGGGGGAGACACCTCCGGCAGAGAAGGGAAAGGTGGAAGAGCCGGAAGCCGAGGGGCCAGAGCTCCAGTCTGGACCTGCACTCCTGAAAGCTGGGGAACCTCAGTACACATCCACCTGCTGAGGCTTTAGTTTTTTATCTGAAAATGGGGGCAATAATACCCACAGAGTATTTGTGGGGATAAAATGCTGTAAGGCAGCTGAAAACTGGGAAACACTACACAGAGCGGACAGGCAGATTCCGGTTCGAGTCACCGAGAGCCTGTGCCGCGCCAGGTGCTGAGCTATGCAATGCATGATGGGAAAACGTCCCTGCTCTCAACCCGCCTGTGCTCTGTAAAACGAGGAGGTGGCATTACACGAGACTGGTACAGTCTCTTCCAGCTTCTGGGCTCTCCTCCTTCTCCTTCTCTCTAATGGAGTAATCCTAGGGTTTTAGAGCTGGGAGGGATGCTAGGGAAGAAAGAACAAACAGACACACTGAACACTTAGGCGCAGTGGAAAAGCAGCCAGGGAGACACGCACCCTGTGTAGCGAGAGTGTCTTCAGGGGAAAGGGCTGGGCCCTGCTGGCCTGCCCTGACAGCCTGCGGAGCGGAGCAGGCAGTCCGGGGACCTCCAGGGAGACGCCCCCTGCAGAAGGGGCAGAGGCCAGCCAGACCCTCCTCTGAGTTGTTCTGGAAGTTTATGGATCTGCTTTGTATAGGATTTCTTAAAAATCCTCCCCTGAGGATATGCTTATTGAATTTTTTTTAGAGAGAGAGGAAGGGAGGGAGGGGAGGGGGGAGAGAGAGCAACATCAATGTGAGAGAGAAACATCGACTGGCTGCCTCCCGTATGTGCCCTAACTGGGCATCGAACCGGATGATGCTCCAACCAACTGAGCCCCCTCACCAGGGCACGAATCTGCTTTTAATTAACAACACAAGCATTCACTCTCCAGGCTCTTGCCACAAAAAACATGCCCTCGAACTACGTGCTGCCCAACTCTAATCAAAAGATTGGAGGCAAAAAGTAGCGTTTCTACCATTGTCGGTGGGAAGGACATGCCAGCTCGTCGTCATTCCTCTCTGCGTCACGGGTCTTCAGATCATTACATCAGGCCAGCAGGACGGTCACAACCTAGACTCCCCAGCCTCACCCCAGAGTTCCTGGTTCATGGGCCTGGGTGGAGCTCGAACATTCGAGTGTCTAGTAACTTCTCTGTTGATGGGGACTCGGCAGGTCCAGGGCTATGCTTGGAGAGCAGCTGGCCTAGACGACATCACGCTCCTCAACAGGTCACCCTCCAGCAGCGGGACGCGCACCTGCAGCAGGCAGGTGCCAGGTGGATTCCCGACCCATGGGGAGTCCTCCCCCGAATTCCCGGCCAACCCCACGTCCTCCTCTCGAGTGGAGGATGAAGGCTAGAAAGAGCTTGAAGAAATTACTGAGAGGCCAGCTGCCCCATCTCCCAGTGTCCTTTCATTGGGACCGAAGAAAGAAACCTCTGTCTGTGCGTTCTCAGAGACAGGAAACCGCACTTGTTTTCTCCAGCACGGGGGGGGGGGGGGGGGGAGGGAGTGAAGCTTCGCCCCTCCAGGTTACACGACTCTGTCTGGCCACCAGAGAGCCCCGAGACCAACAGGCGCCCGTTGCCAATCAACAGGCAGAACCTTACGGCACACGTTCCCCAAAACGAGTGTTCCCGGCCATATATTTTTATCCCACGCCCTTTTCTCCTTTCTTTCTTTGCTTTTGTGAGCTTTCTCAAATCCTTCCTGGGATACCGAGAGAGTAAATAAATACATAAATAACGAAATAAGGAAACGGCGAGAATTATGTGCTCTCATCCCGAGGGGACGAGAAATAGCGGCGTGACGGAGGCCGGTGTCAGCAGACGTGCCGCGCTCGTCTGCCGGCGCGGTGAGTAACAAAAGTGATTTACCCGCGATCCCCGGCTACGTGCCGTCTGCCGGGCGCGGAGGCGTAAATCTCCCCGCTGCGGCGACGGGGGCCTTCTCCTCCCGTCTCTCCTGCTTCCTGCACATAAAGCATCGGGATAACTGGGACCCTGCCTGAGCACTTGGTGTCAAGCCATCCAACCTGAAAAATCAATAAAATGACTTTGCTTCAAGCCCAGTCACTCCCACTCTCAAAGGAAATAGTAAGCGGTCAGCAAAAAATGCTAAAAACTTGAAAGGATGGCCTGAATCATTCATAAAGAACTTTTTTTTTCAAGTCGGGAGAGGGGGGGTGATTCCCCCCTCATCTCGGCAGTCACTGTGCCATCCTGAAGTTGGCACCGGCAGGGGCAGGAAGCGTCAGGTTTTTATGGAATGTTGGGAGCTGTGATTCAGTGAATTCAGACCGAAAATCACAGGAGTGGCGCAGAGCGATTCTAGTGGTTAAGAGCCGTGGCTCGGGGAGCCGGCACCCCAGGGGTTAAAAGAGGGGTACTGGCTGCTTGGCTCCGCCCAACCCGGCACCCTTTCACCCCTTCCAAGAAGCCTTGAGGAGGTGGCGTGAGCCCCGCCTCTGGCCTCCCACCCCACCCTGTGCACAGCGTCCCTGGGGCGAGACTGAGGATGCCTTTGGGGAACAGCCAGATCAGAGTCCAGCAGGGTCAGCCCAGACAACCAAGCCCCCTTTTATTTTCAGGTGAAAGGAGCATTCGGGAGCTTTTAACCACGCAAGCTGTTGGGGAGTGGCCCACCCGTGCTCATGCGTTCTTGCTCCACCTTGAGGACCTGTCGGATCCTGACCACCTCAGTTGAGCAAGCCAAATAGAGGGGGTTATGGGTGGGGTGCAGCTCTTCCCCGTCCCTGCTGCCTTCTCCAAATGAATTCTTCAATCAGCCCCAGAGGAGGAGCTGGGGAGGGGTGGACCCAGTAGAGAAGGTGGCCCCTCCGCAGGCCAGCGTTCAGGTGGGGCTGTTCCAAAGCTTCATGCGGCCCTTCCTCATCCTCACAGGAGCCCCCTCCTCTCCCAGCACCCAGCCAGCCCTGTGAGGTGCCCGTCACAGCAAAGGTCTGGCACGGAGTCCGGACACTCTGGGTTAGAGGGGTGCGCTGGCCTCAGCACCCCCTTTATGGCGGGGAAGGCTGGGAAGAGCCACCAAGGTCACGGCTGCCAGGCAGGCTGGGCAGCAGTGAGAGAAGACTCCTCCTTGCCCGATGCTATCTGGCCGCCTGGAGGAGGAGAGGAGCCCAGGGGCAGACGGGCTGGCTCCGCTGCGCTGCAGGGTTTTGAGAACCTGCGCTGATGCCGACCTCTCCCCTCCCTCCTCTCCCCTGCGGCCTCGAGAACCAGTCTGTTCCGTGTACGACTGATGGACCGATTCTGCTTTTTGGTGGGGCTTTCAGAGGCAGTTCCTGTCCTCCCATTTATGTGCCACAGCCCCCCAAGTGCCTGGCACCCTCCTTCTGTTACCCTTGCTGTGATGCCAACCGGAGTGACAAGGCTGCCTCCAACCCCAGTCGTACCCAAGAGTGCCTGCGGGAGGAGCAGCCAGAGGTGGGCACACTGGGGCTTTTGGCCCAGAGAGTGGGCAGCCCGAGGGGAGGAGAGCCACACACAGAGGAGACATGGGGGCGGGGAGCCAGACAGGGATAAACAGGGGCCTGGCTTAGATTTCATCTTTTTCTTTTCTCTCTCCCTGTACCAAATGGAGGACGTGCCACCAAAGGGCCAAGTGACAAAAGGGCAGGGAGGACAACGGCTCGTTCTCAGCGTGGGCAGGCAGGCCTCACGTCGTAAAGAACCGTCTGTAAATAAAGGGTAAGCCCAACACAAATCACAGACTCGGGAGGCAGACGGACCTCGCTTCAAACTCCAGGCTTTCTGTGAACGAGCAGCCTGGCGTCAGGAAAATTATTTAATGTCTCTGAGTTTCAATTTTCTCATCTGCCGAGCAACGATGATAACGTCTATCTCACTGTGGAGAGACCCACGTGACTTGAGGAGGTCAGGTGCCCCGCAGTGCGCCTTGGACCGTGTTGGTCCTTTCAAGTTTCCAGTTCATTCATGCACTTCCTTAGTCACTCGACAAATACACGATGAGCATCTGTTAGTGCTAGACACTGTGCTGGGCCTGGCAGACGCGCACATCAAGGGTGAACGACAAAGACGGAGGCCTTGTCACCAGAGACGTGGCATCTGGCTAGGGGAACAGATAAGCAAGTGCACAATTATGATCTGGTCTGTTCAGTGCAAGGAGGAAGAAGGCACGGGCTGTGCCATGGGCGAGGAGAGAGGACATCCCTGCATCATTCCCGGAACGTCTTGCCCCGCGCCCTAGTTCCCTGCATTATTTTTTGTCCTTCCTTCTTCTAAGATTATCTGGCCAATGGATTTTTTCCCCTCTAGCTGATAAATCTTTAGAGCTCTAAGGAATTGCTGGCCACTTCATCTGCCCAACCATCAAGCATGACAGCTCTCTCATCTGTTCGAATTCCTTTCCGCCCTGTCTGGTGGTCCTCACAATGCTTCAAAAGCAGGCTTAACCCCTCCACTGCTCTCAGGCGCTGGGCCCAGGTCTCCATCAGGGGAGCTGTGCGGGGCGGGGAAGGTGTTGGGAACGCATAGGCAAAGCTGTAGATGGAAGAATCTGTGATAATGAGCTGAGGGAGAGAAGAGGCAGGAGCGCTCTTTGCTTCATCTACTCCTTCGTTCTTAAACAGACAATAATTTATTGGATGTGCGCTGTGATTGATTTCGTGACTTAGAGGACTGGGGATTTGGGGGCAATACAAATTTGTCAGGCTCTTCAGACCTGTCATCTCCTGAGTGCCTCCTTCCGGCGCCAAGGCTTCCTGGACCCCCTAGAGAAGTCCTCCCGAGGACTGCCAGCCTGTCTGTCGGGGAGGAAGGGGGTTCCCCCCAGGCTCCCTGGGCTAGCCGGGCCTGCGAGGACAGGGGCGGGGCCTAAAATGTCAGACCCTGGACAGAGAACAGTGTCCACAAAAGGGAAACTGACCTAGTGGGCTGGCAGTGTTCCCCCAAACTCTAAGGGCTGAGGACACCGCAGGGAAGTGCGGTGGCTGGATGTGGTCGAAAGAGACCCAGACTTGAATTTAGGAGCCCGAAATTCTGATTCCATCACCCACTAGTTTCTGTGGCTTTGGCAAATACTTAACTCTCCCCGTGTCTCAGTTTTCCCACCTGTACACTGATGGGGGACTCCCAGGACCCCCTCGGATGGCTACACACTGGCCACGAGAATTCCTGGACGTGGCTCACTGGGGTGTAGCAGACCCCGTGTACAGCGAGACTGCTGATGCTCTCTCCTGGCCCCATCCCTCCGCCCGCCTCTGTGGGCCGCCACTTCTCTATGCCCAGTTCTCTTCTGAGGACAGGGCCACGGACCACGGGAGCGACCTGGGACTTCACCTGTCAGCACCTCATCTCCCTCCGGCCCTTAGCCAAGGCCAGACGTGTGCCGGAGTCCGAAAGCCCCAGCAACACCGTGTCAAGTCTGAACACACTCTGAGGTGCCCTGCACCAGGGACCTGCCCTGCCGGTCGGGCCGAGACCGGGACTTTGCCTTGGCTGGTGCCTTGGCTGGCGCCCTCCCCTCCCATCCTGCCTCGCCTCTCTCATCCTAGTCTCTCCGCGGCTGCTTTCTCAGGGGTCCCTGCCCTGGGGTCGGCCTCAGGGAACCTAGCCCGTGACCCGTCCAAATCTAAAGTTCATAGAGGGTGTTCTGTTGATAAAACATCCACCTCCCCTTTTTCTTCCTGTTCCTTTCTTTCCAGATTCCCAGTGTGTCTGGCTTCTACATACGCTTTCCTTGGGCCAGTGGTGGGAAATCATTGAGACTGAGCGGCTCTGAGACTGTAGGTCAAATGCCAAACTTGCAAATGGCCTGAGTGAGAAAGACATTCCGTGACAGATGGGGCCTGTCTCCTTAATTCCCAGAATCCTAGAAGGACTCTGGTGCTACGGCTTTGCTAGGCATTTGTGCAACCTAGCACACGCGCACACGTGTGACTGCAGCATACAAAGAAGTCTCACGTTCTGTGGTGCTACAGGGATGGGGACTTCTTGGGAAGAGGCGAAGACTGGAAACTCTTCTCCCCGTTCTGAGCAGCTGCAGGACTCGGGCTGCTCCCAGGCCCCTCCCCTTCCTCAGCCTCTGCCGGCCCAGCAGTGGGCATGCCAGACGAGGCCGGGTGCTCCTTATGGACAGAGTGCACATCTGATTAATCCTTGGTACCGAGTATAACACCTTGCAGCGGTGGGAGCTCGGCACACGATGCCTGAGAGAGTGAAGTGGACAGGGGACAACACAGTGAATGGAGGGCTACCCCAGCGGGGTTCGGCTCGCCAGGATCTGCGCAGAGCCCTGAGCTGTGTCCACTGGGAAAACTGGGGTGAGTTAGTTTGGACTCTCTGCATCTCTGTTTCCTCATCTGTAAAACGGAGGTGATGCTAACTACGTCATGGGGTGAGCGAGCTAGTACACTTAAAGGAATTATGAAAGTTGTAAACACACGGCAGCCAACGAACTAATACCAGCCGCTGCTGGGCCCAGTCAGCACTACGGTCAGAGAGAGGACCGCCGAGGCTCTGACGCTGGAAGCCGCAAGGAGCCTGGCTCTCCGCATGGGCTCTGCCCCGGGACGCTGCTCACCTGAAAGTGCTACAGGCTGCAGAGGCCTGGGCTGTTTTTATTTGCAAATAACCCCCTGAAGTCTTCTTACTCTCTCACAGGTCAACCGAGTCAGCAGACTTTCGGAGAAGGCACGCTGCTGTGAAGGCGCCCTACACAATCAAGGCGCCACCCCCAATCAACGGGAGGGGCAGAGCGCCGAGGAGACGGTGCTGAGAGACCCGCAGACTCTGTGAACTTATCTGACACACACCTTTGCCGCAGATACCTGTCTGGAAAAAAACACAACCGATTCCTTCTCATGAGCGTCAGACACGAAGTAGAACATGCACAGACTAAAGAACTAAATGGAATGATCAGGGGAAGTTTTACCAAAGAAAACGTACGAGAATCACTGTGTGGCCTGGAGATGGGGAAGGTATCTGAAACAGAACTCAAAAAGTATAAAGTATAAGACAAAAAAAAAGGTTGCATTTGACTGATTAAAAATTAAGGATTTATGGACAACATGGGTAAAACTGGCAAGTGGCATTGGGGGCCATATTCGCAATGTTTTAAACTGACACAGAATATAGAAGGAGCTCCTGCCGATCACCAACAGAAAGGCAGAAAGTCTAATGGAAAAATGGGCAAAGGATAAGTAATGAGAAATAAAAGGGTGACCACGCTGGAAAGCATTATTATCACGCGACCTTCTCGAACACACCAGTCGTCAGACGTGTGCAACAGAGAATGAGGAGGCCCTACTCTAGACTGTGGGAGGGGCGCACTAGAAAGCGGGGTGACGCCCAGTGTGGGCAGGGGGCGGTAAAGGAAGCCCTCGTGCTTGGCAAGTGGGGGTACGGCTCAACAGAAGTTTGGCCGTTCTCGGGCAACTGGAGGGCGCACACCCGGGACCCAGCAAACCCGCTCCTGGGCATATGCCCCAAAGGATCCCTCTCCTATGGCCACAGAGAGGTCCTCTCAGCCCTGTTGGCTGGGTGGTGTGGTGGTCACCCTCTGAGATTCCGTTCTGGAGAACGGACAAGCCAAACATGGCGCATGCACACACCGTGGAGCACTCCGTAGCTGTGGACCGCAGCGTGGAAGTTGTGGGCTGGGCGCATACACGGTGAGTGGGGTCATGGGAGGTAGGGCAAGTGAAGCTTGGATGTCTGTAACCCATTTGACCTACATGAATATGTATAATATGAGTCATTATTATCTACAACTTGCAAGAGCATACATACACCAAAACCACTGGAATCGTTGCCTTGTGACGGTAAGAGAATGGGAGTGGAGAGTGAGGATAGAAGGCAATAAATTAATTAAAAAGGAGGAAAGACACAGATACTGGGGCTGGGCCCACGCTTTCTCTGCTTTCTCGGCGGCTGCTGAGGTTCAAGTGAATTGGGAGGGGTGGGCCTTTTTGCTGGAAGAGACTTGAGGGTTTCGGAAAATGGTAGCTGGACATGGTAGCAAGGTCATCTGAGGTGTCATTCTCAGGGGGCACCTTGCAGATGTCCCCACATTCTTGGACTTGGGCCCTTACTTTGCAGGCACAGAGACAGCTTCTGTCACTGGCCAACTGACACGGGGCCCTGGGGACCAACCTGTGTCAACTGAGGTGTCCGTGAGACAGATGTACGTGACGTCAGAGGACAAGAGACTCATTTGCAATGGGAAGTGAGTGACACACAGCCAGAGCACTCACTACGGCCTGATGAGCGCATCCTCTCCCTGTAGCCAACTACATGAGGACCCAAGTCACAGTCACCAGGTCACTCTGGTGGGGATGGGGACAAAGCAAAAGGAATGTAAATGATCTTATAGAAAGTCACTCCACTGAGAGAGCTTGAGGACTGTCCCATCACAGGGACAGTCTCGCTAATGAGACCCGAACACCAGGATCGTACCCATATTGGGACTGGGGGACGTGGCTGCCACCTAACTAGACGCAGACGAGTGGAGAGAAAGACCGGCTGAAGGTCGGTACCCGAACAGTTTTCAACGTAAGCCGGCGCTTCCGTGATTCCAGACAAAGAGCATGGCCAGCCCTGAGGGAAAGGCCTCGCTGGGCACAGACGGTGCTGGTCTCCAGGTGGGGATAAACCGGAAAGCCCCCCGCCAGGATGATTGTTCCCCTGTGACCCTGGTCGGAAATGCCCCACCCCTCCCTGTTCTCCGAAGGACCGCCCCTCGCCGGTGACTGAGCTGAGACACAGAGCGCCCCAGTTTACCCACCCGTGTGTGACCAGCTACATGCGGACCCTCCACATTCCCATCCTCCGCCTCACAGGTGATTAACTGAACTCCCTTTCCCTCTGATCAACCGGAGCAGAACCTTGCTAAGCGAGCTTTGGTTCAGCTTCCTCCAGCTGCCCGAACTCTGGTCAGCCCAAAGCTGTAACAGCCCCTCCGGGGAATAAGCCGGTCCCAGGGTCATTCTCTGCTCCCCTGTCCCCTCACGACACCCTTCATCCCACTCCCCCACACCAGGTCCCTTCCGGCCTTATTCCCCCCTCCCAGTGAAAGAAAGAGGGCTCCTGTTGCCTAACTGTGCAATGCTCGGTTACAGCGGAACGAGTTGTTTCCCCACCTGGAAATAATCCCTTCTGATCAAGTCTCTCTTAACAAGTTGGGCTTTTTAGAATTGGACCCACCTCCTAGCTTCTCCGACTCCCTCTCCGAGCTGCAGGGAAGGGGGCGGGAGGAAGGTCAGATCCCAAACGTTCCCGGTGAGCGGTGAGTGGTGAGCAGCTGGCTCCCCGGAGTTCTGCTCCGTGTGGGGAGTGCTGGTGTGCTCCCTCACCGAGGCCGCTTCTCGCTCACGTTGGCCTGGCAACCCGGCAACCCGGCCACCCAGAGGCTCCCGCCAGGCTCCTGCTTGAAAGGTCACACTTTGAAGTTTCCGTCAAAAAGCCTTTCCTCCTTGCCCTTTGCTTGGTTTGTCAGTAACACATTTTTTTGGCAACTTAAGAAGTTGCAGAGTGCCTTGACCTGGTCCTTCACTAGGGAAGAGAGCAGGGTAGCTGTGGATTCCCCCAAGGCTGGGGCGTCTGGGGGCTGCTCTTCACACTGCCGTGTCTGTGCGGAACGACGGCCAGGCAAGCCCCTTCTCTAGGGTACGCCTGTCCTGGTCTCTCTCCGTTTCCTTCTTCTCTGCTCTTTATTTTTAGAGAGGGGGGAGGGAAGAAGAGAGGGGAAAAACATCAGTGTGTGGTTGCTTCTCGAGTGCTCCCTACTGGGGACCTGGCCTGCAACCCATCAAACCAGTGACCCTTTGGTTCACAGCCCGCACTCAGTCCTCCACTGAGCTACACCAGCCAGGGCCTCTGCTCTTGACCTCCTTCTCTTTCTTTCTCCTTGTCCTGGCCCATTAACAAATGAATTAATTGGTTTTCCAATGACATAAGCAAACAGTGGTTCCTCCTGAGCCACCTTCCTGGGTTTCAGTTACCCACCGTCAGCGGCAGTCCAGGACTATTACATGGAAACACTAGAAATAAACAATTCATAAATTTCACACGGCACACAATTCTGGGTAGCTGATGAGATTTCACACCATCCTGCTCCATCCGCCCAGGTCCCGAATCATCCCTCATTCAGCATCTCTGTGCTGTGCACGCTCCCCACCTGCCAGTCACCCAGTGCCCCTCTTGGTTATCAGATCAGTGATGAGAGAGAGATGTGGGTGGGGGGGGAGCGAGCAGGGGGTCACCATAGTCACACAACTCTCATTATGTATATTGTTATAGTTGTCCTGTGTTACTAATAGTTATATTTGGTTCATCGCTTGCCATACCTGTGCATGAAGTAAAGATAGGTATGTATGTATAGGTAAAAAACAGCACGCATAGGGTTGGGCACTGCCCACGGTTTCAGGCACCCACTGGGGGTCCTTGAGCACGTCCTTTGTGCACAAGGAGGGGCGACTGTATACATCACGCTGCCCCTGCCCCCGGGGCTGCTGCCGGCACTGCAGACACACAGACGTGGGCCCCGCCGCAGAGAAGCGGGCAGAGAGCAGGGGAGGCGGGCGAACAAAGTACCAGAGCGCAACACGATTACTCCCGCAAGAGCGATGTGAGCAAAGTAGTAAGTGCTGTGTATCGACTTGAAGGCCACGGGGGAGGGGGAGAGCAAAGAGCAGGCCAGTACCGATTGAAAATGGTGTACGTTTCCTCTCTAACACTCGACCCTCCTCCAGGCTCTCTGGGTGATCCCTGCTCGGAGGTCACAGGTGGATAACACAGCTCTCCATCCAGCCGTCTGCTGGGCACCGGCTACCGGGTCCTTCCCAGGAAGGAGCTTCGAACACCCGCCCAGTCTGGGTTTTGGAGAAGCAGCCCCCAAGTTGGGTTTGGGGTGGGGGGAAGTAGCGGGAGCTCTGGCCTGGATCTTACCATCCAGCCTTGTCTGTCCACGCCCCCTTGGCCTCCCTCCAGCTGGGTTTCGGAGATATGGGTGGATGGGGGTCCCCTTTGGCCCCCACCCCACCTCACTACTGCTCATACATGCCTTGGGCTAAAAGGTGTCCCAGCAAAGGTGGCCATCGAGGACCTAAATGACCCTTGTGGTTTTGCTTAGGAGATCTGAGTCCCTTTCTTTCACAGTCTGTCTTTGCATAATTGGTGGCTTTCATGGGAATTCCATCCACTCCGCTGCAGCAGAAATTCGGGCTGCGGTCAGTGGCGGTCCTCAGAAACGCCCTGCGGGGCAGGCACCTCAGCGGGCCAGGCCTCTGCTGTCACTCAAAGGCAGGGCCCACGGGCGGTGCTGAACACTGGGATTTTCCATCCCCCTGAGCGCTCATGGCTGGCATTGCCAGATATTTTTTTTTCAATTAGAAAAAAAAGTCCACCTTTCTTAGCATAAAAAAAATAATGCAGCTCTTTTACAGATGAAGGAACACCCTCTTACCTTGCCTGAGATACCCTTGAACTCTCTGCAAGTCTTTAGACTCCCAAACCACTTAAGAGATGAGAGGAAACTGAGAGAGGGGAACCAGATAATGTCGGCATACAAACTCTTCCTAGTTCCCTGAAGATACATTGCTTTTCTTTAAAATATTCTCCCCATTCACGGAGCTTGGTTCCAATCATTCACAAGCACACAGTTTTTTTGTGCACGTGACACTGTGCTTGTGCTGCTGTGTGAGCACATCCTCCCGGTCGGGAGAGACTGAGAGTCTATGCGTCCAGCACAGTGTCCGGCACTCTGGAAGTCTTTACGAATATTTGACAAGTAAAGAGATTGATCAGTCATTTGGACACCTGAGGAGGGGTCTCCAGAGAGGCTTTGCAGGGACCCCCTCTGAGCACTGTGTGAGCTAGAGCCGCCTTGCTAGCATGCAGCTCCCACTCCCCGTGGTCCTCTCCAGGCCTCCGAGTCCCGTCAGGAGGTGGCAGCTTGCTGCGCAGGGTCCTCGGCCCTTGCCCTCGTATTTCCCTCTTTCCAGAGGTAAAAGCCAACGGCCAAGTTTGGGGGACTTTTGTGAGCCAGTTGATGTCACATTGGTAGCTTGACATTGGCCACGGTGGGAGCATTGACACCATGGAAACTGGCAAATCCGACAAGTCAGCACGCATGCCCCTGCCCCGCCCCACCCTCACCCCCGAGCCAGCCTTCCAGCACACCCTGCCCGCGTCCTCTGCAGACCCCAGGCCTGCAGCTGGTGCCACTGTCACCGCTGGGCCAGCCCTCTGTCCTCAGTGCTAGAGGTCGCACTTCTCTGCCCAGTGGTTGGCCTTGCCGTTTTGTCTTGGCTCCAGTTTCGCTGCCGCCTCCGGGCCGGGGGCCCTCTGACCCACTCAGGGAGTGGGCGTCAGCCAGTGCTCTGCCACCTTGCCAAGCGACCGCCCTCGCCCTCCACAGAGAAAACAAGGTCAGCAAAGCCAGGGGGGACGGGTCAGAATCAGGCATTCTGCACGTCCAGCCTTTATCAAATCCGTATTACGTGCCTCCTGGAAAATGAACAAGCCTCTCTCTGCTCAAGGAGTGTCGCAGTTTAAATCCCCGTCGCCTCCACTGGAGAGGTTTTATATTACTGTGAGAAAACACACGCTTCGGAGAGGCGGGAACCCGGTCCAATACTAGCTGTGGTCTTGGGCAGGTTCCCTCGCCTCTCCAAGCCTTGGCTGCCTTGTCTGTAGGTCGGGAGCAGCAGTCCTGACCTTGCCTGCCTTGACCTTGCCTGCCTGCCGTAATGACTGGCGATGGCGCACACAGCAGGCACGCAGGAGGTGCTGGCTACCACTTCCTGCTCGTGTATCTGCTTTGTGCTGGTCTCGCTGAAGAACTGAGTGTACTCCATCAAATTCCTGCTGTTGTCCAACGGGGATGCAGAGGGGAGGGGGGTGTGGAGAAAGACTACAAGGCCCCAACATGGCGGGGAGCGCCCCCCCAACCCCCAGTAGAGGCAGAGTCAGTGGTGCCACGGAGAGAGATAAACCTGAAACTCCGGGCTTTCTCATTCCCAGCCTACGCCACGAACAGAGCAGGCACCCTTTGATCCGGCTTCTGAAACACCCTACGTTCACGTACGTTTGGATTTTATCCTACACGGTAGTTAGGAATCTCACTGGAGTCTTAGCTAAAAGGATATTTAATGACTTCCCATGCTCGCTGCTAGCAGTTTCAAAAGTAATGCTGTAATATGAGTTTATATTAAATTTGCTCACCTAATATACGTGTTATAGGTTGTAGATTAAGGTTATTTTTAAAAATGACTCGAGGAATGGTGTGCGGGTGGTGCTGTGCTCCACCACAGGATTCCTGGCTCTTCCTACCGGCATGCAGAGCCTGCGGGGGCTGGGGGGGTGGGGTGTGTGGTCCCAGGCCACAGTGGCTTCCGGGTCCGGGACCTCTCCCCACGCCCCCCCAAGAGAGTGTTTCCTGATGGGTGTCATTTGATCAGGTCCCTTTGCCCTTCACTCTGACCATAACCTCATGTTCACTGACAAAGCACTCCTTCCCCTGGCCTTGCGTGACCCCCACCTCCCTGGCATGGCTGCCCTGCCTGAGATGCACTGTGGCACTTGGGGACACCAGCGGTCTCCTTGAGAATGCAGCACTGTCCCCTCACCTTCCCAGGTGCCCACATGCCCCAGAAGCTGGCAGCACTAGGGGTGCTGCAGGGTCTAGTCATGGGAAGAGGCCACCACTCCGAGTCAGAACCTTGCGGCTCTGGGGTCGCACGGAAGCTGGCGTCTCCCTGCAGGAGGACGAGGACAGAAGAAACACAGTGGCTTCTCTCAGAAATCAAGCCAGTGGCATTCAGAGCTGAGGGAACTGAGAGGCTCAGCAAAGAGTCAAGAAGGAACAGGGTCCTCCCGTGGCCCCACCTGGGCTCCTGGCGTGCAAGGACAGTGCATGGAGCAGGCTCCATTTATCCAGAACGGGGCGCATGGGAAATCAGACTGGCTGGGGAACCGGGGGAACTGGGCTCTGGCCCCAGCTCTGCCGCCAGTCCAGGTCACTGTGCGACGGCAGGAAAGACTCAGTCTCGGCACTCTGCACGGCCAAACGAGAGGTTGGGAAAGAGGACTTCGAAGACCCCTTCCAGCTCTGGGGCCTATAATCTGGGATTCTTTTCAGTGCCAGCCATCAGCAAACGTGTGACACAGGCAATGGGCATTCTTCCCACCACCCCCAAAATTCTTTCCTTCCTTCCTTCCTTCCTTCCTTCCTTCCTTTCTTCCTTCCTTCCTTCTCCGTCTTCCCTTCTTCCTTCAGTCAAAAGGCCTCCAACCCCATCTGTGACTGGGTAGAGACAGGATCTCCCCGCTGTCTCATCTGCTGAGTTTTCTGACAGAGAAACACCGTTGCCCCTCATCAAACGAAGCCATCTTTTCTTCAGGCCTTCCTGGCGCCCTCTCCGGGTGGAGTCCCCCCCTTGTCAGTGCAGGGCCCCTACCCTGAGGGCCTGCCTCTGGGTCAGGCGTGAGTGCCCGGGGTCCCCCCCCACACACACACACCGCTGCTGTCTGCGCCAGGGGCAGAGGCCCCTGTGGGTGCTGGCTCCCTGCCACCCGGGACCGGGGAATCCTCCCGCCCCGCCCTCCCGTCGCAGTCCACAGCTGGCTCCTTGTCAGGACGGGCTCCTACTCACGGCTTGGTCTGCAGACCGACAGTGTCAGCATCACCTGAGAGCTCGGGACAAACGCAGAATCTCGGTGCCACCCAGACCCACTGCATCAGAACCCCAGGTCCCCGGGGACTTGTGGGCACCTCGGAGTCTAGGAAGCACTGGCTGGAGGCCGTGAGCTAGTGGTTTCCCATTGTTTCTCCCTATCCCTCCCCCTGGAAAAAACAGTAACGCTTCACAACTACACAACCTTTTTTGTTCTGCAGAGTTTTATCGCAAATAGGATCTTTCTGCATCTTGACCTTTGTAACGTAGTTTTTATTCATTTCACCCACTTTAGATCAGGACATGGATCCCCAGAATCATTTGGCACTTGGCAAAGACCACACGGAGAACAGGAGACTTAGAACCCGGACTCAAGACGCTGGGCCCTCTCCCTCGACTTCCTGAATTAGAGTGTCTGCCCCCCCAGCCCCCGTCCCGCCCAGTCTCTTTTATACCACAGTCAGGAGGGCCGTTCAAGTTCAACCAATGCGGTTCCTTATGACACTTATTGGGGAGGCTCCCTGCCGTCACCCGATCCGCACGTTTGCGCTCCTTCTCCTAAGCTGCAGTAGCTTTACGGAAATCGACCCCGACCCTGTTTACGAAGGTTTATTGCCCACGCATCGGGAGTGAGCTGCACTTAGACTGGAGGCGGAAAGTAACGGCGCAGTAGTCTCCACGCAGTTAAAGAGGAACAGCAAGCGACTGTATCTCTGGCCCTGAGACTGAACGCGGTATCAGCAGGCCCCCCCCGCCTTCCGTGAAACCAGGGATACACATGCAGTGTCGCTGCAGATGCTACAAATCACCCATCGGGGCTGGTCGTCCTCCGCTCTCCCAGTGTTTTCACTGTGGTTCCAGGACTCGGCTGGGTGCGCACTGGCAGCTGCTCGGCTGCCTCTGTTCCAGGCCTCCGACGGCCGCTTGGTTCACTCGGGCACCCGTCCCCGCTGGCCAAGGGGAAGCCACTCGTTCACCTTGCCCACTGCCCTGGCAGACGCCCTGCTCCAGCCCGGGAGCTCCGCCACCAGACAATTCCTCCTCCAGAAAGTCCGGGGCCACTGCTCACAGCAGAGAGTGGGAACTTCCCACCCGGCTGGCCTCGATGCACCTGCTTGGTCATCTGCAGAGGAGCCCGAACCTGCCCGTCACCACCGCCCACAGGGCCCAGGGGACAGCTGGCCTGGTGCAAGGACTACTTCAGGCTCCACTAGGGCCAGGCCGTCCGCCCAGGAGCTCCGGGCACACAGGCTGAGACTCATCTGAGAGGGCCGGGGATTCGGCTGGGCACCGACAGGACTGTTTGGCGCCCCCCCCGGCTGTTCACTAGTGCACAGCTGCGCCTCGCTGGCCTCACTGCCCAGAAGGGTTCGGCCGGAAGGGCAACTAGAGAGGAAGCGGCCACCACGAAGAGACCCCAGTGTGCTGGCTCCCTGGGAGGGTCTCCATGAGTGACCCAGGGTCCGCTCCCTTCAGCCCCCTCCTCCAGTGAGGTCTCCTCCTCCGCATCCCTCCCGGGCCGTCTCGGGTTGCCCGCTCCCTAGCAGAGACAGGCTGAATGCTTGGCTGTGAGCTTCCCCACCGGCAGCCACTGCTCTGGAGCTGACTGTCCGCTGCTGCTCAGAGGCCCAAAGGGGGCACCCGGCATGTGCCGTCCCAGGAGGGCCTCCCAGGGCTGTGCCCAGAGCACTGAGCGCATCTTCAAGCCCGTCTCACTGCAGGAGGCCAGAAGAGTCACACAGTAACCCACCCGTGTGCTGGGTGGGACAGAGCTAAGCTGGCTTGTCAGGTTATCAAGGGTTGGTGACTGGGGAGAAAAGCAGGATCCCTCACAGCTGGCTTTGAACCTGA
The DNA here is from genome assembly GCF_004126475.2 of Phyllostomus discolor. Lineage (NCBI taxonomy): Eukaryota > Metazoa > Chordata > Mammalia > Chiroptera > Phyllostomidae > Phyllostomus > Phyllostomus discolor. The sequence continues at coordinate 20,793,517 of NC_040916.2, read as the reverse complement.
AGAGGAAGTGAGCCAATACGAGGCATGGCGGCACAGAGCTGAGAAGCAGAAGCGCCCGGGGAAATTACCCAGTGCCAACCCTCCATCTCTCGGGTGAGGAATGCGTCTGAACAGAGCCCCCCAGCAGCCTGCGACACTCGCTCTTGGACCCCATGCCAGCCAGGGCGGAACCGGCAACGGTCACCAGGTTTGTGACGCGCAGGACACTGATGGTGATCACACACGTGCCCCGCTCTTCCCCTTGAGACAAAATGTGATACACAAAGGCCACCGCCACGGATAAGCTGCCCACACGAAGGATCTGTGCTGGGAACAGCCGTGCCTTTGGAACGAGAACACATTCGCCCAAACCCATCTCTGCCCCGGGAGCCCAGTCTCTCGCATCAATCACCGAACTGAAACGCACTCGTCTATAAAATGAAAATAATAAAACCTGCCTCGCCAATTCAGCGGAAGGGGGATTAAATAGAAATTAAAGTGCTATGTAATTGTTAGAAAGGGCAATTTCACGTGGACAGAGTCGTCTGTGCTAACGCCTGTCTCTCTGGCCGCGCGAGAAGTCCAAAGTAACATCAGAGCTCCAGAGGTTAGTCCTGGTATAGAACTCCCCCTGCCCACCCCACCCCCCACCCCTTGTAAGAGATGAGCAAGTACCTTATCCATACAGAGAGCCTCCGCAGCTCAGGGCCGGCGAGGAGGACCGCTCTGTGTCTTCACCCACCCCACAGTCAGGGAGCCTCTGCTGGCTGTGAGCCGGGCTCTCTGAGGCCTGACGGAACTGGGGTAGGCAGGGAGACGGGGTGGGGGATACGGAATCACCAGACTGGGGTAATGCTGGGAAAGATCTGGCCCAGTAATCTCACCCCTACTCCACCCCACCCCCACCTTCCGACCTGGTTTTCATCAGAGCCAAAGCGACTAGCCCAAGTCCCGGGAAATTTCCTACCCACCCACAGAGGCACAGCCCAAAGCAGGAGGGAGAGGGGAGACGCAAGGGGCTGAATGAGCCAGAGCTGCGCACTCGGGCAGAGCAGGGGTGAGTGGGTGTGCAGAGGCCCGGGGCCCGGGAAGTGCTCGTGCTCGGTGGGCACCCGGCTGGCCGCTGAAGCCCAGAGGGGGTCCCATGGGCACCACGGCGCCCCTCACTGGTCCGCAGTGCGTGGAATGCCCTTTCATGGAGGCTCAGCCTCAAATGAGTTTGTGTGAGTTAAAAAAAAATGTCATCTAAACTCCAACTTGTTCTGTAAGTTGAGTTGTTTTTAGCCTCACACAGCTGTCCCAGGTGGGTTGGCCCCAAACTGGCAGGCACGTTTCACGCTCCCACTGCCGAGAGCGTCTGACCGTCTCAGTGGGTGTGTCCTGCCGACTCTCAAGGGGGCTCACTCTCGCCACCCACCCCCTTCAGTCTGCCCTGGCTCTGCCTCACCCCGGGCCACCACTGCCATTGTCCTCGACTGCTCCTTTCCAGCGGGCCACTCTGTCCTCACCCACTGCAGCAACTCGGTGCCTACGGCTGACCCAATGATGGGCCGGGTGTGCCGGGACGGGCCCGTGTCGGCTCCCTGTCCACGTCCGCCCTCACCCCGGCCCAAATCCTGCCGCCCTGTCCATCTTCTGGATTCAGATCCCCCAGTGCCTCCCCACTGCCTGCTGCCCTGAGTCTGAACTCTCCGCCTGAACTCCCTGCCGGCCACGACCTGGCCCCGTCTGACCTCTCTCGCTCCCTTCCTGGGCCCGACACCCACCCACTAGGCTCGGCCACTGACTCCCTGCAATGCCCCACTGAGGTGGCCACCTCAGGGCACTCAGGGGCACTTCCGCCCTCTCTGGCCACTGCCCACCTTCCCAGATGCATAACCTAAATTATGCTCAACTTTCTCTGTGACTTAAATCTCCTAACATATTAAATGAGGTAATAATAATACTCCTACCTCATAGGGTTGTTACATAACACATTAATATGACATCGAATACACAGCAAGTGCTTGACAGACTCTTGTTAATATTACTAACTACCCACCAAGGTTCAGCTCAAACTTGACCTCATTGAAAACTTTCCTGCTCCTCCCTCCTTGCTCCCCGCTGTTACGTCCGGTCCACCTTGCCCTTCTCGAAGCATCGGAGACTCTCCCCATGCTCTGGTCGGGGTGGCCCTGTCTCCCTGCTAGGTGACAAGCATAGATCTGTACCGCACAGAGGTTAAGGGTAGGGCCCTGGATCGAGCCCACCCTGGTTCGAATCCCAGCTCCACCGCTGCCCGGCTGAAACACTGCGGGCAAGTGAGTCGGCCTCTCTGGACTCGGACTCCTTCTCTGTGCGGCCGGGACCGTCGTGTCACGCAGCCCGTGAGGATGCTAAGAGCCCTGAGTGAGGTAATCCACGTCAGGCACTAAGCACAGTGCTTTGTACATAGTACGTGTTGGGTAAATATTAAATGTTATTGTTATGGTACATTTCTGTATCTTACCTACCTAGTGCAGAACGCTCAACACTAGACAAATATTTGGAGAACGAATGCGTCTTGGAGACTCGGAATCAGGAAGGAGCACGTTGGGCAGGAAGGCCTGCAGGCTCTCCCGTCCTTACGAACGCTCCCCGGGAGCCCGGAATCAGGGGTTTGCAGGTGCAGGGCCCAGCAGGTCACGGGACGTCCCAGCACGCCTTCACGTTTCAGAGGACGCCGTGAACAGGAAGGCGGCTGGAGGGGTAGGCAGGGGCCCCGTCCCGGGTGCTGCAGACACAGGGCACCACGCTGCAAGCTACAGGGAGCAGCAGGATCCTGGGGTGGGGAGTATGGAGCCACCAACAGGCACATGGGGAAAAGTGTCGGGGCAGTGGTGTTCCAAAGTCACTTTGTGGCCCCCCTTCAGTCCTGAGGGGAGACCAGCCTTTGGGGGAGGGTGCTTCCTGTGTTCTGGTTAACCCCAGATTTCCAGGGGACTGTTGCTCAGGGGGAGCTACCCTCAGCCTGACCAGGAGGTGGATGGATGCTCTGACACCAAGGATTTAACCGCCCTTTGCCACCTGAGCACTTTGGGGTGAACGAGACCCCTATTTACCTGGGAGAGCCCCCAGGAGCCTGCAACAGCCACAAGCGTGGCTCCTACGATCCCCAAGTCAGCCCTGGCAGCTCTTTTTGACGTCTCATTGTTTCTCCCAAAATAACTACTGTGGAGAAGAGCAGGGTGAGTTTTCTGCCCATTCTGCCTGGAACAGAGAACATCGCAGATGTGAGAACTGTGTCGGGAGCCGAGCTGGGCCCCCCGAGGGAACGGACGGGGGGGCAGGTGTCAGTGCAGGGCAGGAGGGGGTGCGGGGCGGCACAGCCCGGGGTGGGCAGTGCTCTCTGGTGCTGGCCCTCACTGGGTCTGCCAGCAGCACCCAGGGACAAAAAGGTTTCCTTGTCCTGCAGGCCACCCCAACTTCTTTCGAGAGCCCGGGTGTGGGGAGTTCCCAGAGGCCTCCGCCACGGAGCCAGCCGGGCCTGCACCCCCGGAGTTCCTGGAGGAAGTGGGAGGGCGCAGCAATGCTGCCGTCCACTGGAGAGGGTTTCTGCCGCTGCTCAAGGGCTTCCCGTTCCCGGCCTCCCCCGCACCACAGCTCTCCGAACGACAGCCTCCGAGCGGCGCCCAGTTCACCGCCCAGTTCACGCTCCGCAGCCCGGTTCTGCCATCAACGGGGGCTTCCTGGCCTTCCAACCCACTTGCCCCACCCTGACAGAGCCGACCCGAGACTGGAGCCAGACTAAGGCGGCGACGGTGGCCTTCTCTCCCTTCTGTCCTCCCGACCCAGAAGCAGACGTCCATGCCTACAGCTGTGCGAAGGCCCCTCGGCTCCCACCCAGGCACGCCTTGGCTGGGAACTGGCAGCTTCCAGAACATTCCACCTCCCTTTCTACAGCTCCTTCAGTGCAACGATGACATCCTCTCCCCTCTGCCTTCTAGCTGGGCTCTGACCTTTCTGAGCTCCTTTCTACTCGGGCTGCTGTGCCCTGAAGACTCTTTTGCTTCAGAAGATTCCCTTCCTATTCCTAATCCTCATCAGAAACCACTCCCCGGCAGCCCCCCCTTGGCACCTGGGGAGAAAACAAGTGGAAGGTGAACTGAAAAGAAGCACCGTCTATGCTTTCGAACCAGCACATTTACACTCCCCAGGGTATTTACGGCTCCAAACACTAGGAACATGTGGTTGAGTTGCCAGTGGTGGCCCCCAAAAAGATATGCCCGCATCCCACCTCCTGAAACCCGTGAACGTGACCTGACTCAGAAAAAGCCTGTCTCTGCAGATGTAATTAATTTGAGGATCTCGAGAAGAGATCATCCTGGATTACCCAGCTGGACCCTATGTCCCACGACCAGCGTCCTTGTCAGAGACACGGGGGACACGCAGACACAGAGGAGAAGGACTTCTGAAGACGGAGGCGGAGACCGGAGGGACGCAGCCACACACAGGGGGGTGCCTGGAGCCACCAGAAGCTGCAAGAGACAAGACGGAGTCTTCCCTAGAGTCCTCAGAGGGAGGGTGGCCCCAATCACACGTGGGTTTCGGGGGACCTCTGGCCTGCACAATGTTGTGGCGACTTGTCGTGACGGACACAGGGAACTCACACACTTGTTAAGCTCAGGCAAGGATCCGTCGCCAGCAGCGCGCTGAGGCCTCCTGGGCAGAACTTGCGATGCACGAGGCAGGAGGACAGAGCAGAGCGTCAGAAGAGAAGACTCTCCGGACTGCGAGCAACACGCCATGACTTCCAACCCTGACCGTTCCTCACCAGCTCCTGGTCTGAATGCTGAGTTCCTCCCCTCCCAGCTCCGCCCCTCATCAGACCACTGGCTGCCTCCCGGGGCAGGTGTGCGCCCGCAGGGGTGTCCAACCTGCGGCCCGAGGGCCCCATGCAGCCCGGGATGACTGGGAATGCCACCCAACACAAAACCGTACGTTCATTTAAAACATGATGAGATATTTTGTGATTACGTGTCACAGTGTATTTAATGTGTGGCCCAAGACAGCTCTTCTTCTTCCAGTGTGGCCCACAGACGCCAGAAGGTGGGACCCCTCTGCTGTGGGAAAGGGCTTTGACTGTACGTTTGCATCCACCTGACAGGAGTCTTTAGGCTCAGAGCTGGGATCAGCTTCAGTAATTACGTGATTTTCAGCCGCAATGTCCTCCTCTGTAAAAAGCGCATGATAACACCCACCACGTGAGAATGCAGCGAGGACTGAGTGAACTGTAACTGTGAGAGTCCGCACCTGGCCTTCACTGTGGTCAGCATCACCATATGGTTGCCCACCCGTAAGGAAGATCGGTCCTGTTTCCGGGTTAACCTGAGGCTTTCCTAATGTTTTTACATTACGTGTTCTTGGGGAGGGCTTGACTTTTCCTCTGGAGAGAGCGGAGGAGGGTGGGCTGAGGGGAAGCTGCAGCCTGGTAAGAGGCCCCTGGTCCTCGCCACGGCAGCCACTGGGAGTAACGGGAGGTGTGTAAGGAAGGACCCCAGGGGCCAGCTGTCTCTGTCACTGCAGAGACAGTCCATCCGACATGCGGTGGTCCAAAGGGACCAGGACCACTAGGAGAGATGCCTCCAGGGTCATGGTCAAAGTCTTTCAAAATGCCTCTTAGGTTCTCCTGGAAGGCAGATTATTTCCTTGGAAGCAGAGCTCCTGATCTGATAACTCCGGGCAGGGGACGAGAAATATATACTTTCCCAGCATCCCAAGGGGCGCGAGGTAGCTTGCCGGGACCCACACTCTGAAATGCTGCCGTGAGCCAGCGAGGGAAGCATGCTTCCTCCCCAGGAAAGTGGGCCCAAGTGTTGTGGCTGGGGGTGGGGGAACCTCTCCCAGGTCCCTAGGGTCTTGGCAGCATCCATGAAATCTGTGGCGCAGGAATCCCTTTGGTCCAAGGCCACTTAAAAGGACCGATAGGTAAAGAGGTAAAGAGTCAACCATTTGCCCTGGCTGGCGTAGCTCAGTGGATTGAGTGTGGGCTGCGAACCAAAGTGTCGCAGGTTCAATTCCCAGTCAGGGCACATGCCTGGGTTGCAGGCCACGGCCTTCAGCAACCGCACATTGATATTTGTTTCTCTCTCTCTCTCTCTCTCTCTCCCCCTCTCCCCCCTTCCTTCTCTAAAAATAAATAAAAATCTTTTAAAAACAGCAGAAATCTATTAAAAAAAAAAAAGAGTCAACCATCTATACCATCTATTGGTGCCTGTTAACATTTCAGCTGATCGAGTCCATGCTAGCCGAGAGCTAGTGAAACCCAGGGACACTGGGTTTGGAGCTTGTGACCGCCACTTGGTAGCCAAAGACAGGGGTTGCCGAGGGGGGGAAGCCACGGAGGAGGGATGCAGAGGGGCTGAGGATGAACTTCCTCTCCAGTACTTTGCGGTTTTGCCCAGTGCCCGCCTGGAGGGAGACGAAAAGAGGGGCCCACCTCCCGCATGGCCGTGCCAGACGGGAAGTCAAGGGAACTGCCAGTTTATTCAGTGTGTTCATCAGACCCCTCCGGGCCCACAAGGGGTCTTCCTGCTGCCACCAAGGTCAAGTAGAGGAGAACACTTATCTACGGGACTCTGCAGAAAACAAATCTCATTTTCTCTCAAATTTAATTTTGCCCTGTGCTCTGAGAGTGTGGTCCTGTCGGAGCTGGAGTGCAGCAGCCCAGTGGGGGTGGATCCGATTGGATCTTTGATGGCGCCCACGAGTCCCCGCATGGCGGCCGCATCCTGCCCAGCTGTCTGCAGCGCCCAGGGGCTCCTGACCGGGGAGAGGACGGGCCTTTCCTCCATCACCACCAACGGATCTTGGAGTCCCTTCGCTTTGAACGTGTGGTCGGCAGGACCGAGGCACGGCACACGTCCTACAGATGTAGGCTAAGACATTTCTACGACAGGTCCCTGGGCGGAAGTGGGTTGTTTTAAAGTCCCTAACCCCTGGAAATGGTGCCAGACCCACAGCACGCCACGGGGCTCCCAGGTGCGGGCAGGAAGGCCAGGCCAAGGTGGTATACTGAGCCACGGCGGACACACTCTGACTTCCTGTGCCTCACATACAAAGAAAGCAGGAAGAGGCTAGAGGACTGGTGGAAAAGAAGGACAGGAAGAGACAGGAGGGTTTAGCAGCCAAGAAAAACCGTGTTTTGTATAGTCCAACCTGTGCTAAAATTGAAATAGAAATGGCTTTCACGTGGTGAGTGGAGGGCCTCTTCCTATTGTACGTACAGTCTGCAGCATAATAGGGACTCTCAGCCAGGATGGGTGGCGGGGGGGGGGGGGGGGGGGGCGGGGCGCAAAGAGGAGAAATAGCAAAGCAAATGTCTCTAAGCACTCCGATCTGCTGGGACCCTGGTCTCAGAACAGGGCAGGTGGGAAGGAAAAGAGCAAGACAAGGAGGAAAATGCACCAAAACGAATGTGCCACAGACCAGAAGTGGCTCTGGCTGCATCAGGGGACAGTGAAAAGGGCACGGGCTTAAGAGTCAGACGAACCCAGTCCTGCCGGCACTGGCAGCTACTGGACAGTTACGAGCCACTTGGACCTTCCTGGCTTCGTCTTCTCATTCACAGGACCAGCATAACCGTAACAGAGATAAGGCCAACACCATGAAGTGCGCCATGAGGACGAAACGAGCTGCTACAGGTAAGCCACCCGACACAGAGAACGCCCCATGGCACGCTCAGTGATCGCCATCTCCCTACGTTGGTTCTGAAACCTGCTAGTTGTTGAAGTTGGGGGGGAGGGGGCAGGCAGGGCCGTGGCCTGTTCCAATTCCCCTGAATGGTTGAGTCTCTGTGGAAGATGACAGCGCCGGTAATAAGCTTGCGGAGCTCGTCACCGGGTTGCTGCCTTGCCTCCTTTCCCCATTCCATGCACCCAGACGCCAACACCTCCTCCTGCTTCCCGTCGGCCCCGCCCTCCGCCCCACCTGTGGGTCTTTCCGCCTCGTGGGTGGCGCCGTCCCTGCTGCTGATGGGCCTTCATCTCCTTCCACATTTTGTTTTCTTAGCTAAATGACTGTCTGTCTACCGCAGGCGAGTGTCTTATCTCAACCAGCCAAGAGTGTCTGAAGAGTGGAACGCATCAGAGAGAGAATTCTAAGTGTTCCGGGAGGGGAAATGTGGGTGTCGTGTATCGGGGCAAGGGACAGGACACGTGGACTTGAAGTATCAGAGTTGGAAAGGTCCTAACTCGTGCCCCTGTCCTCCCCGTCGCCCCTGCCCTAAGGTCAGGTGCGGGGACGAGGCACAGAGATGGAAAATGCCCTGCTTGGACTCAGGAGCTCCGACAGCACCAGGAGTCAGTCTTAAGTTCCCTCATCATCTGACGCTCTTTTTGTGATAAACCACTACTTTTTCACAGCAAATTCTCATTTCATATGGTACTACTGATTACTTAGCACCACCCCCATAAAAAGACTCAAAAAGAGGCTGCCATGGCTATTCTCAGTGACCCAGCTGTCCTCATTTTCCCAATGGAAAATACTCCTACAGCACCACCTTTGGTCACTGCCCCCTGCGCAGCCTCTCCTTGGTCCCTTTGCACACACAGCTGACCCTGGCCATGGGCACCAGGGACAAGAGACCTGCTTCCTCAGGCAGCGAGTGAGATGCATCCCCAGAAAACAAGAGGTCTGTGGCACGCCCACACGCCGCCCTCAACTTACAGGTACCCGAGCTGGTCCTCCTGCCAGAAGCTGGCCTAGCCTAGCACCTGGTGGCTCTGACTCAGAGGCTGGCTCGGACCTAGAAACCTTGGTTAGACCCGACATCTGAGGCTGTTCGGTTCGAGCGGCCTGAACGGGTCCATCTTGAACAGGTCCACCAAGCGGGTCAGCTGAAGGGTCTCTAATTTGCTCTTTCAGACTCTGGCCCGGGGTGAGGGACGGTCTGGAGTGGTGTGGAAATCCTCCAGTGGGGATTTGTCCTGGTCTTAACATTTGCCTGAGACACCTGGGCAGAGGACTCCAATATTCAGCAAGAGTGAGTTTCCTTATCGTGACTGCACATCTACATTTGTGCAGGACATTTTATCAAGCGCTTGGCTGGAGATATAAAGTGGCAAGGAGGTAATTCCTTTATATTGAACCGCTTTGAGGATTTTTAATAAAAACTCGCCCCAAATCCAGCTGCATGGATACGGACAGAATCGGCAGTGTGTGCTCCAGACTGAACTACCGCTGCAGAGGCCGAGTTCATCACGGGCGTCCTCAGCAACCTCCCCATTGTCCACACTCCTGAAAGGCGGGGGCAGGGGGGTCACCCCAGCTGCAGAAGACTCTCGGCCCAACAGCGGGTCACATTCATCGTGGACCGAGACCGTCCACAGAGGCCCACAGATCCCTGAGAAGAGAGTTAGCATTGTCCACATTTGGATTCCTGTGTTTATTTTTGAAATACAGAAAAATCAGTTTCAGTCCAGGAGGATTTCTGTCTCCCCACCCAGAAACTGGGCATGCTCAGTGGTGAAGGGCTATTTACTCCGTGTTGCTTCCGGAGAGGTACCCAGCAAGGCCACTCTCCAGCCACACCAAGGGTGCCAGCCTCAGCACCCCGTCCCTCTCCGTCCAGGTCCCTCAATGGAAACTTCTGTTCCCACCAGTTGATGGATCATCCACGCTCCAGCTCCCAGGTCAGTCCAGAGATACAAAAGGCAGCATCACAACAGCCTCACCCACAAGGGTTGGGGTTAGCCTCCACCACCCTGCACCAGCCTCACCAAGGGTTGGGGTTAGCCCCTGCCACCCTGCAACAGCCTCACCCACAAGAGGTGGGGTCAGCCCCTGCCACCCTGTAACAGCTTCACCAGCAAGAGTTGGGGTTAGCCCCTGCCACCCTGCACCAGCCTCACCCACAAGGGCTGGGGTTAGCCTCCGCCACCCTGCTGAGCTACGATCCAGGTGCTCAATGCTGCTCATTTCCTCCTCTGCTGTCAGAGCAGGATATGGCATTCCTGGGAGAGCCACATGAGAATAACAATGGCTGTGACAGTAGTAATAACAGCGGACACGGAAGGGTGGCTACCACGTTTATCAGGCAGTGTCCGAAGCACTTCCTGCTCATTAGCACTTCTAAGTCCTCCCACCACCAGCTGTTCATCCCTGAGGACCCTCTTTCCCTCGGGCCGGCCCCAGGCCTCAGGGCTCCACGTCCGTTTGATTTTTCTCCTGGTTGCCCGGTTCCCTTGCTGCTCCTAGCCCCTCTTCCAGGACCGGAGATCTGCCCCTGAGTCCCAGTGCTAATGACTGTACTGTCTGCCACCTGATTTAGAAACCGCCTCTGGAGCCCCGCCCCCTGTCCTTGGGACCACTGCGCTCTCTGCTGTGGGACTCTTCCCCATGGTGGCCTTTCTGTTCGGACACCAGGCTTCACCAGCCCTGACAAGCCCAGGCCTGGCTGCGGTGGGTCCCATCCACGCCAGGTGTTCGCCGGAGGCGAGTCCAGGGGGAGGGGGCGGAAATCACAAGATGGCAAGACCGTCCAACAATGAGTCCCTCTGGGAAACTCCTATCTAACATGCATTGGCTATGACTTAATACCAACCTGATTTACACCAAAAATGCAGAGAGAGCGAGTGAACGACCACCATGGATCTTACAGACTCGATCTCGGAAATTGGTAAAAATAGACTTAGTCCGTATGAGCCCGGTGTTTAAGAAAGTAAGTGACGATGAAAGATGGCAGGGACACTCAGGACAGCACCCTGGGCTTGTCTTCTGCTCATGTCTGTTGCTGTCAGCATCCTGAGCTCTAACGGTCCCCAGTAAATAGCAGACTGGGGCACGACCACAGAGGGGACACCATTATTACGGAAATAGTCGTCAGCTGTGCAGCCGCCAGCTGCTGCCTGTGTTCAGGGATCCACCATAATGGAAGCAAAGACAACACGGATGATTAAAAGTTCAAGAGAATCCAGTACCATCTTTAAGCCACTGAATGCCTCCCACACCAAATCTTTGCTCCTGACTCACAAGAACACAGATTGCGTTGGGCTGCGCCTCTCCTTTGACTCACACCCACCCTCAGGTGACAGAACTGATTATAAAATCATTAAAAGGTAGAGAGTAGCCCCCCACCAACAAAACGGAGAGGCCCTGGGTAACCCACAGCCTGATTAATTATGCCTTCGTGACAATGACGGAGAGGAGAGATGCGTATCTTCGTGACAGGGTCATCTTTAGGAGCCCGAAGAAGCCAGGTATCAGCTCATCAGTGCCCAGATAATTAAATGTTGGATGAACTTCTGTGTGGCTCCAGGAAGAAATCTTCCGGGGGGGGGGGGGACGTCACATATGATGTCGTCTGGACTTCTTTGGACTGTCTCAAGCTTGCCTCGGCTGTGAGTTTGGATTTGATGTCTTTGCTCACGCTTGTTGTCTGTACGTGATGACCATCAGACACGCTCTGCGGGGGAGATGCTGCATCGAGTGAGGGGCACATGAGCGTCTTCCTCGAGATGCCAAGCTCCTTCTCCCCACCCCATTTCCAGTGAACCTCAAGACAGACTCACAGTTTCCAGGGCTCCTCCGTTACTTTCCAGCCTGCACGTATGCATCTCATGGCTCCTCTTTGTGGAAGCCGAACTCATGCAGCTGGGTGGCTGGGACCCCGCTCTGTGGAGCAGGGAATGCTGACCTTCCAGTAATGTCCCTAAGACTCTGAGACTGAGATCGTCTCGGGATGGGGTAGAGACAGTGAAAACAAACTTCCTTTAATGCAGGCTCCTGCTGGAAGAGGTGTCTCGCAAGCCCATTCTTGTTTAGCTGGACAGGAGAGCGGATCGCATGAGGTTTCTCAGTCATTAGCGATAACCAATTGTGATAACCCGCTGGGCAGAGACACTCTTCGGTGACTTCCTGGGGAAGTGTCGAGCTCTCTGTCATTCTTGCATTGAGACCCGAAACCCACCTGGGCCCAGTCTCCTTCAGATGGCTTCGTGGTGACTAGGCTCCCGTGCATGTGTCCTCAGACTAGGTCTTGGCACAAAGGGACCATCTGGCAAAACGCTGCCCCTGACCTCAGCCCCAGGGCTAGGGGGAAGAGGCCGCACTGGTGCTGAACTAGCTGGCTGCAGGTCACAGAGGCCTGCCTACCGGGGTGCTGGGGGAGGGAGGGTTAGGGCGCCCACGCCCTCCAGCCGGGATCAGAATGCCACCAAGCCAGCTCCACAGGTTAGTAGGGACCCTTCCCTTGACTGAGGGACGACTCGAGCAAAAAACTGGTGGCTGCGTCCACCTTCCAACAAATTACTCAGGATTAGGGCCAAATTAGGCCATTGTCCCTATTTGTTTGCATCCACAATGTTGTTCTTCCCAAGAGAAATATCAATCTTTCTCATTCTGTTCATCTTTTAAATCTTATGCTTTCTATGGGACAGAGCTCTAGTAAATATTTCCTTTTTAAAAGATTTTATTTACTCATTCAGTTATTTATTTATTTATTTTATTTAGAGAGAGGAGAAGGGAGGGAGAGAAAGAGGGAGAAAAACTGATCTGTTGCCTCTCGCACACCCCCAGCCAGAGACCTGGCCTGCAATCCAGGCATGCGCCCTGACTGGGAATCAAACTGGTGATCTTTTAGTTTGTAGAACAAGACTCAACCCACTGAGCTACACCGGTCAGGGCAAAATAAAATACTTCCGTCTTGACTTCTGTCTTTCTCTCAACATCTACATCTAATCCACTGACAAATCCTCTCAACTTTACACTAAAACACCCAGAATCTGATCACTGCTTCGTGTCCACTGCATGCACCCCGGCCTAAGCCACCAGCACCGCTCATGGGAAACAGGGTCCGTTTCCACCCTGGTCTCATCGTAGTGTACCCCGAGTCATACTGCGTCACTCCTCTGCTGGCTTTCCAGGCGACCCAAATCACAGACAAGGACTTCATCACCACCTACAAGACCTTTTCTGATCTCGTCCCAGCTAACCCCCCAGGCTCACCCGAGACCCCTGGCTGATGCCCCTCCAGCCGCTCTGGCCTCCGGGTTCATGCCCACCCTGGGGAATCCCAGCCGGCTGCTCCTGCAGCCGGGAATGCCCACTCCTCGCCGTCACACCGCTGCCTTCCTCATTGCAGTGCGCTCTCTGCTCGCAGGTCCCTGTGAGAGCAGCTCTCTGTAACTGCTAAACTCCTCGTTCCCTGTACCCACTGCTTCTCTCCGTGAAGCCTGATAATCCCATGAGAACGTACACTCCTTGCATATTTGGGAGGAGACAAGGGTGATGAGGTACTTGCAGAAATAAACATTTTCTTTAAAGGGAGAGCCTGGCAATTTTAGCTCTGTGTGTATGCCTTTTACTCAGCTTAAACTCAAGTAAAGGTTTGGGGTCACTGAACCAAAGTTCCCCCGTCCTTGAACTTCCTTCTTCCCTTCCCTACCCACGGCCTGTGTTCCGGGCAACCTCTGAGCATCCCCTTCGGAACTCCCACTGTGAGCAAACGGGCAACGAGCTGCCGGAGCACTGTGACCGCCGCCTGGAGGGAGAGTTTGGGGACTGGTTGTTATGCTAGGTGCCGGCGCATGACACTCCAATGCTGCCGCGATTTGGGGCAGATATTTGATTCAAAACTTGCATCCGTCCACGTGAGAACCCTGATTCTAAAAGCTTCCTCAAAGTACTTGAGGAAGGCAGGGCAATGTAAGAGTACAATATTGTATAGAGTACAATAAAATATGTGAAATTGGGGGAGAATGGTCAAAGGAAAATAAAGTGGGGAAAAGATGCATCTGGAAGTGATGTTAATATGTGCAATTCATACTTCGATGGCTTACACATTAGCAAGAGGCCAACCACAAGTTTGATTTCAACTTTCCTAGCAGCCAATTTGAGACAGAGAACCTACCAGTTGTGAGGTCTGCATTGTCCATAAGATAAAAATAAATGAGTTATCCAGGAGTATCCAGGTGACAACACCAAATAAGTTCTCCTAAGTGTCCTCCAAGGTGGGTAGGACACAGTAACAGGAAGATTAATGTCGTGCCCAGCAGCACCCCCCTCACTCACTGGGGAGAGGGTACCATGAGGCAGAATAACTCCCGGTGGGGACACGCCACGTATTTTTGTCTTTCAGCTAGGGCTTTTTAAAAAAACATCCGCCATGTCTGACACTAGAATAAAAAAAGGAACCTACTTTTCCCTAATGCAGCCCTTTGTTCAGGGAGCTAGGTTACAAATGGGCTTCCTCTAGATGCGAGGGTTGGGCCAAGGTTGTTTGTATTAAACAGAGGGGGAAAGCGTTAGTAAATTATTGACCAGGAAAGAAAGTCTCCTAACACCGGTACCCAAGGTGCTGAAGTCTATCACTATGGGAAGAAAATAGAATTTTCGAGCCCAATTCACTTCAGTTCGAAAGACAGTTCCTGAGAACCTAATATGTGCTGGGCTAATACCAGGAAGATTAATAAACCCCTGCCACTGCTATCCAGCAGGTCATAACCAGTGGGGATGGAGAGTAGACTCAATAATCCCTAACCAAGGCCGTGTCAGCTCTTAAGGACACTCGGGCAGCACAGTGAAGGGGCTCCTAACCCAGCCTTGGGGGATCAGAAACAGCAACCTGAGGGGGGAATGCTTGGGCTGAGTCTCAGGCAGCACTTCCGCCACCACTGCTCCCAATCCAAACGGACGGCCAGAGTGTGAGTGAGTGCAGGGCGGTGTGTGCCTACCCGTGCACGTGGTCCTTTAGTGGCTGCGGAGTGAGCGCGGGAGGGAGATGGTGCTGCAGACCCAGGGAACAGCAGCACGAAGCAGGGAAGCGTGAAACGGCGAGAACACTGGTGTGTAATTGCGAGGGGCTTAGGGACAGGGAGTTGCAAGACCCATCCAGAGAAGCACTTCCAGGCCAAATCACGCGTGCAGAAGGAGCTTGGACTTCTCGTGTAAGCAACAAGGAGTGACCGGAGTGGACACGGCCATATTTGCATTCTGTAATGGCCCTATGTTACCGTGGAGGAAGGACTGCATTGGCAGCCAGGGTGCACTGGGGAGAGAATGAAGACCCGGAGACCGGCTGGAACGTTGCCATGGAAAAGCCCGAAATAGGGCAAGGAGAGCTGGGAAGAGGGGAAAGGGCTGGTTTTGAGAATTCACCCTTGGCGGAAACATTAACAGAACTTTGTAATCTGCTGAGCGAGAGGTGGGGGAAAGGGGTCTACGGTGTTTCTCTCGTTGCTAATGAATGACGATGCGCCAAGAGGACCCGGAAGAGAAGTGCATGCACACTCCTGGCCCTGCCCCTGTACACGGGCCACGAGCAGACGGACGTTAGCCTCTCACATCCGTTCCGTAGTCCCCCTTAACATCCTGGAGACGTGCTGTAAGTTGGACAGAAATTTCTATCAGCCTCTAGTTAGGAGGCAGTGTTGTGAGTGGGAAGTGTTTGCAGGGGGATGTTGAGAGCTCCCGGCCTTCCCCTATGCTACTGCTGAGCAACAGTAACACTGGTCACTACAAGTCACCGGCTCTCTGTGGCTCTGTTCTCTCACGTGTGCAATGGGTGTCTGACGAGGCCCGCACACCGACCTCCAGGCAGTGTGCCTGCCCAAGTGGAGACAGCCCCGGGGACACAGAGAACAGACTGACAGTGTCAGAGGGGAGGGGCTTGGGGCTGGGCGAGAAGGGTAAAAGGATTAAACAAAGAAAACACAGACAGACTCCCGGACACAGACCACGGGATGGTGATTGCCAGAGGGAAAGGTGGGGTTAGGGGGGAGGTAGGGGAGCATAAAGGTGGGGATAAACGGTGACAGCAGGAGACCTGACTTGGGGTGAACGAACACACAGTACAATATATGAATACTGTATTATAGAACCGTACACCTGAAACCTATATAATTTTATTAACCAATGTCACCCCAATAAATTCAATGAAAAATAAATTTAAAAAATAATAAAAAGACCACACAGGACTGTACTGGGTCACACTTTTAAATTACGTGTGCTGTGCAAGGGTCAGCTGCGGCTGCTATTATTACGGGGGGGACCCAAAACCAAGGGCGGCTCCGTGGAACCCGGAGAACTGTTTCCTCGCTTCCCTCCTTCTTTCATTTTCTTTTCAGTCAGCAATGAAAACACATAGAAATATGGCCACGGAAGTGCCGCCAAATCCAATACTCATAATATCTATTCAATATTCAGCAGTACGCATGCGACACTGCAGATGGCTGTGGACACGATGGTCTCCTTCCAACAGTTCCGACGGGGAAAACAAAACGTTACAAGACAACAGCCAGTCATTTGGTGCATCCTGATGGTTTCAGTGACATGAGAGGCAGCAATCATGCGCCAATTAAGACATAATTATGCACACAGACCACCCAGGATTAAGTAGCATTTCACAGATGCATGCTAAATGACCAAACACCCTTTGAAATAAATTGTGACCATCATTGGCTATTTTCCCAAAAATATTATTACCAAAGAAAGTCCAAGTACAGAGACATGTATCGCCTGGTGAGATAATGGCATGCATGTCATCAGAGACTGTCACCGCAAATTGAGGGGGTGGGGTATGAGCCACTAAGTAATCGTGTTACCTTACAGGGTCAGTAAATAATTTATGTAGGAGTGCACCGAGAGACACATTGCCCGACAAAATGCCATTTCTCTCTGGGTGACGCAGACTGTTCAGCTTGGAGGTGGCCGGTCACTGTTTACTGCAGACTAATCAGCGGCCCCTCATTGTAATCCCCGGCCGCAAGCAACGATGCCCGTCTCCACCCCCAGTGTGGGCTGTGTCACGTGTCAGCCCAGCCGGCTCCTGGCTGTGAACACAAGGGTCGGGAACACGGTGGTGTTGGACTCCCTGCTCCAACAACCGGACGGAGGAGAAGGACGAAGCTGTGTGAGGACGTGCACATACATCACAAAGCAGACCAGCGGCCGGTTCCTCACTGTCACCATCCTCCGCACCCCTCTCCCGGTCCCACAAAGCCAGGCAACTCCGAGAGATGACCCTAATGAAACAATGTCCTAGGGCCATTTCGTGAACGGTGGTCCCTGAGCTCTGTCTGCTTTCCTAGACCACCCCCTAGACCACCTCCATCATCTCCGCCTTCCCTCGCCTGGCACGGCGCGGAGCACGGGGCAAACACGCAGTGCCTGTTGACTGAACGCAGGAGGCCTCCAACGAAGCAGAGGCCATTCTCTGGTCTTGAAATGTCCCGTTGAGTGAGTCACGCTTCTACGCTGTGCCACGTGCCCTATTCATTGACAGAGGAGGGAGAGAGTGCATGGAACAGTCTCTTCTCTCACTTTGCGTTTATGAATACATCTCATCCTTTACATAAGTTAATCTTTTTTCCTCTTTCCGTGCATGGGGAATGAGCCATTAGTCAATGGTGAAGTGAACAAATTAGCAAGTATTTATTGAGTGCTAACTGGGTGTAAAGTTCTGTGTTAGGGGCAATTAAAAGATTTTTTAAAATTGTAATTCCAGCTGAGAGAAGATTAAAGACATACAAATGAAGTAATTTGAAAACAATAATAAAACGACATATGTGTTTAAATGATTATGAAATTTATGTACAACTTACGTACTGCTTGCTTCCCAAACTATCTTCATCAACATATAATAAAACACATGTGCAGGAAACGATGACATAACAGCTGGTCAACAGCAAGAAAACGGAATGGTACATGATGGTGCTTCGATGCCCCCAGCACGACGGCAGGTCTGAAGGTCCCCAGTGGCCGGGGCGGTAAAAGGATGGGGAGCCTGGTGGGGTCTCCGGTGCCGAGACAAGTAAACGCTTCCCGGCACTTCCCTCTAAGAGGACTTTACAAGGCGGGTCATTGCATCAGGGACATTGACCGGCACAACGGACGGTGTCGTCCGCAACAGTTTTGAGAGAACACGGGGAAACGTTCTTCGTTTGGCCGATCCCTAAAACGGCCTTCCGTGAAAGTCACGGGTGTGATGACCCACGCGACTGAGAAAAGACATTTCTGCCTTCAGGGACCAGAGTGCACCTGGTCCAGGGACACAGCCTCCTGGGCTCCCCGACTGGAGTCAGGGAGAGAACTGAATCAACATTAAGCCATAAATGATGGGCATACATTTGCTATGATTTAAAGTGTATCTGTTATTCCAAGCTTTTGTGTCTGGAAATAAAAAGCAGCCACTCCAGTGCTGAATACTGGCAAACTCCAAAATGTTCATTGGAGAGTCACGTGCTTTCGGTAAACATGCAGTTATGTAAAAGCTGGTATTTTGCTGTGAAAGTTAAGAAAAATCGCCATTACTCTTGCCTGCACAAAGGGCCACAGGAGGGGCTTTGAAGGCCGGGTCCTTCCTAGTTCCTGGATGCTAAGGCAAGAAGGGGAGTTGTTAGTAGGATATTAAAGGGGGAGCGTGATGGGGGGAGGGGGGTAAAACAGACATTCTATTTTCCTGTCATTTTATAACCAAAGACTCACCCTACCATTTTCCCCTCCTCTGTCACAACTCACTTTCCTACAAACTTCCCACCCCATGGCCATTACAGGACTCTTATCTGCCTCGGGGGCTTATTCTGTGAAAATGTTACTCAGGGCATAAGGCCGGCTTTGCATATAAATTTGGCTTCACAAACTGGGTCACTCCTTACTAGTAACAAACCACACACACAGTGCCGGCCTGACGCCTGACGGGCAGGCAGAGCCCCACGCTGCTGAGCTGGCAGAATCTCCTGGGGGCACAGCCACAGAGTCAGACAGAGTTCTTGCTGCTGAGAACTCTCCCCACAGCCCATCAGAAAGCTCCCGGCCCCTCCATTAGAGGTGTGCTCTTTGGGCTTTAAGAGGCTGCAGTTAAGATACTCAGCAGAGACTGCAGAGCCTTAATCGTCTACCACCTGCTGCTAGAACTGGGGTGGGGGGGGGGGGGGTTGCAGACATAACCCAGCTCAGAATCCACAAGCTTACTTCTTGCAGGCCCAATTCGGTCTGCAGATAGGTTTGTGTGGGCTGAAGAATGATTTAAATTATGAACTTTTCATATAAAATTCCAATTTCTGACAACCCCAGGCTCCCTCTACCTATGGTAGCAATGCACCGGAGCAGACTAACCCCTCCCCTTAGTCACAGAGGGCTTTCTCCACTCTGCCCCACTCCCCACCACTCCCTAGTGTCTGCTCCCAGGCCTGCCTCACCCTGTGGTGATTTGTTTTTAATCCTTCATGACCCACTACTCTCACTTTACATCCGAAAGAGGGGAAGAGACATGCTCATGGTCGCACATCTGGCTAGAGGTGGAGCCAGAGGCGACCCGCCTTCCCAGGGCCCTGTTCTCTCCATCATAATTCTACGCCCTGCCCTCAGCCGGCAGGCAGGGACAGGTGCCAGTGGGGGTCAGCCCCTCGGCAGGGAAGAGGGGTCAGGAAAACACCGAAGGCAAGTTGGGCTCCAGGCCCCCTCTGCTTGCAGCAGGGTGTGCACGGCCTCCCCCAGAAAAATCAGTTTGTTTAAAACAGCAGCTGATTCTGCCCTGGGTGAAACTGTCAGGCCCCGGCCAAAAAAGGAGCGTTCTGTTTTCTTTAGAGCTCTTCCTCACCTGGGAACAAGTGGAGCTGCTCACCACATGTGCCCCCAAAAAAAGAAAAAAGAAGAAAGAGAGGAGAGAGAGAGACAGAGAAAGGAAGGAAGGAAGGAAGCAAGGAAGGAAGGAAGCAAGGAAGGAAGGATGGATCGCTCAAGAGTATTATTTTCTTGTGTGCAGGACAGATTTAAAACTTAGGAATGTGAGGTTTTATGCAATTCTTTAAGAGCCTTTCTTTTGGCCGCATAATGTCTTTTTTAAAAATAATATTTGAAAATATGCTTACCACTATTTTATGCTTAAAAAGAAAAGGAAAGGTCCGAGGTCTCCAGCCCGCCTTCAGGAGAAAGGAGCCGGGCACCGGGAGCGGGACCGGGAGAACGGCTCTGCCCAGGCGGAAGGTTTCCCAGCTGCCGAACGCCAGCAGGAGATAGAGGCAGCGAATGAACTGCCAGGTACTTAGGTAGCACTAATGAAAGCAGCCCTCGCGGGGCTGGGGGAGTCCCAGGCTGGCTGAGCTCCTCCAGCGCTCAGGAGTTCTCGGCACTGGGACCCTCCCTACCTGGAAGCCAGGTGATTCCAAGGCTGTGGATCAGGAATGAGAAGTCCCAAGGAGCCCCCAAAAGAGAGGCTTGCCTCAGTCGCTTTGCCTCCATGCTAATCCGCACGGTTTCTTTTCTAAGGCAGAACCCTGGTTTTCCAGCCTCTTCCACTTCAGTCCCTGGCGGGTACCCTCCCCCTCACTCCGAGTGTGTGTGTGCACGTGTGTGTATGTGTGTGTGTATGTGTGTGTGCATGTGTGTGCATGTATAAATGACTAATCAGCTTTCCTTCACCTTGTTCTCCCCTTGAGAACACCCTCCCCTCCTTCCCCCTGAGGCAAAATTTCGGCTCTCCTTTAACTCCTCTTATCCTCGAAGTCACGGAGCCACGGCACCCTCCGCCCCCCTGCATTATTCAGATTTACGCCCTGTCCTCACTGCTGCCTGCTGCTGTGATTCCTCCAGAACTTACTTTTTTCTGCCTGGTTTTCTAGTTCTGCTTTCGCCATCACCATCCCTAACTAGATGGGAATTCCTTGAGACCCAGAGCAATGCCTCGGCCATGTTCGCACCCTCAAGGCTGCAGACTTGCGCGCAATAGTAAGCACCCCGTAAGGAGTTGCTGAGAGTCCAAGGGTTAAAGGGCAGCCGCTCTGCCGGAAGGAGAAGGGCCTGTGTGATGCCAGCTGGGAAGGAAGCAAGCTCGCAGGTGCGTTCGTTGGCCCAGAGGGGCGACCCCCCCCTCAGCCCCTCCCCCCACCCTCGCGTGGCAGCAGACGGCTGGGCCTCCTAAGACTGAGCGGCACAATGTCAGTCTCACCACTGCACGATTTCTCCCTTCTCCCTCCGTCGCTCAGAAGGGAGCACCCCTGACAGGCCACTCCCCAGCCACACACCCTGTCGTCAGCGGTCACTCTGTCACACTCACACTGGCCTGTTCAACTTGCCCTGCCCCGCAGCTCTGTCCCCTTGACCGCAAACACACCCAGTCCTCTCCCAAAGCCCGTCTTCCCCGTCCCTAAAGTCACCCTCGGTGCCCCAGCCTGCCCCCCTCACTCAGCCTTCCAGCCCCAGTACACGCATCACCACCTGCCCAGGGGCTCGGCCCGAGAGCCCAGAGGTTGTCCTTGACTTCTCTGCGCCCTGTCCTTGTCCCGTGGGGGCCGCCAGCCTTGCCAGCTCCGGGTCGGAATACCTCCCCCACTGGCCCACTTCTCACCCCCTCATCTCATGCCTGGGCACCTCGGCAGCATCCAAACGGGACCCCACTTCCTCACTCTGTGACCTGGGCCCTCCCTGCGCTCCCCACCACTGGGGGCCCCAACTTCACACTCACTTCTCTCCAGCTGCTGTGACCTCGCTTTTCCTTCCACCTTGCACGCGCCCACCCACTCTCCACCTCGGAGCTCTTCACTTGCTGCCCCTTCCGGTCATTCCCAGGCCTTCCCTCTCTGCCCTCAGGTCTCCACTGAGAATCACCTCCTGCGGGGGCTCCCTGAGCCGGCTTGAGCACCTCCTGCCGACGCCACTTTCCACCGCACCCCTCGGCTCACTCCCCCTTCCCGGGCTCTGTACTCATTCCCCACGCTCAGGAGTGACAGAGTCACGGCACTGCCTGCGTATGCACTGTCCCTTCCCAATGTCGGGCCGTCACCTCCGTCGGGGCAGGCATCCTCTTTCTTGTTTTCTGGTGCAGCCACTGCACCTAGCACGGAGCCCGGCAGGTGGAGTGGGCTCAGGGCAGGAACGACTGCCCAGCTCAGTGTCACTCCCCCACAGCCCCGCCCACAGCCCCGCCCACAACTCCAGGGCAGACAGGCCTCCCTCCCCTCCACTCTCCTGGGGTTGCTCCCCACTGGCGACCCTGAGGCCTTCCTTCAGCCCCCACTTCCTCTGCGTCTCCATGGCCCTCCCTCCTGCATCCACAGCTCTGTTTTTCCACCCTCAGCGACCACTCCTCACGCACATGTGTTCTAGAAATTTCTACCTGGTGTGCCTCACATTCACTCTCTGCCCTCTCCTGCTTCCGTACCTCAGCAAGCGTAATTTTCTCTGCCTGCGTGACCTTTTATCTTTTTTTGTAACTGGTAACATTTGATTGTGTTAACATGAGTTGAGATCACAAAGGATTAATATTAAAAATAAGCAGACAAAGCACACAGGCAAGTAGAAATCCTTCGAAACAGCGCTTCTCAAACTGGGAGCCACAGACACGAGGGAATTTTTGAATTTGGGGCTTTCGTGCTGATACCAGTCTTTAAAAAGTAATTCATAGAAGTGTAACGCGGATCGCCGAGTTGGCCACCTCATCACCAAGCACTCAGAGGCGACCGCCATGCCTGCGAGGCTTTGTTGTTTACCGTGACCGTGGCAACATGTCAACTGGCCAATGAGAAACTGAGAGTAGGGACAACACAGCAACCACCACCTCCCACCCCCTGACCGTGAACTTCTCTTCCCGCATCATGAATCACGTTCACGTGGACCAGGGCGTGGCTCTGGGAAGCAAGTGTTCCGAGGGGGAGCGTCACCGGGGGTGAGGGAAGGCATGTGCGGAGGGTCAGCCCAGAGACGAGTGAGCAGGCTGAATGAAAGAATGATGTAAAGGAGGAAAATTCGGGCACAACAGGGATTTTTTAAGGTAACAAAATGGTGTGACTAGCTATGTCTCAATAAAACTGAAAAAACTACACAAAGTGAATAAACCTTAAAGTACATAAAATACTATATTTATGACGGGTATTGAAAGGTAATTGATGAAATTCTTCCCAAGTGTCCCAGGCCTGGTCATTCACACAGGTACGTTCTGGCAAATGTTCAACCAACGGATAATTTCCACATTATGTGACTTGTTCCTGAAAACAGAAACAGAACGGTGCCTAGCTCGTTTCAAGAGGCTAATATTACCGTGAGCCTAGGACAGATGAGGACGGTCCAAGAACAAAAATTACAGGTTCCCTCCACTTACACACCTGGAACAACAACCCGAGATAAAATATTAACCACCTGAGACAGCAGGGAATTGAAATAATTAAAGATGATAGGCAAGTGAGACTGATCCCAGAAAAAGGTACTTTAACATCAGAAATTTGTTCTAAATCACTATATTCATCCAGTCATTATATTATTACTTTAATATATTCAGAAAAAAATTTAATGAAGTATAAACCTATATCTAATTTTAAAATAACTTTCAAAAGACTAGAAGTTTCTTAACCTGATAAAGGCTACGCACAGAGCAAACCGCATACACTTAAGCCAATAGATTTTTTAAAGTATGAGAATGTATTTGTCACTTTGAGTTGGGAAACTGTTTTTTTTTTAAAAAAAAAAAAAAGACTTAAGAAGCACAAACAACAAAGCGAAAAATTAATATATTTAACTACACACAAATTAAAGATGTCTGTTCCATGGTGACCACACAGACTCGCCAGGTCACGAACTTAGAGGCGATGTCTCAAAGTATAGAACCGATAAGAAATTAATATCCACGATGTAAAAGAATCCTGCAGATCAACAAGAAAGGAAGCCTAACAGAAAAGCTACGGCAGAACATCCACAGCATGGGAGAGCCAACTGGCTGACAAGCGTTCGAAGAGACGGCCGGCTGGCGATTCAGACGGCTGCTGGTTAAACAGCAACGGGGCACTTTACAGCGGCTGCACTGGCGAGCTGAGGAATCAGCCTGTCTCAAGGAGCAGCAAGGAATTGAGCGGAGAAACCCAGCGAGCTCCTCCTGGCAGGAAACTGGCCGCAGCTCTGGAGAACCACCTCGCTGCAGCCACCCACGCGCGTGCAAGGATTTCAACGCCACCAGGTCATTCCTGGAGTCACGCTCTGGAGAAGCTCTCCCACAAATGGGAGAGGACATTTGCCACGGCTTCCCTGGTGCAGCTGGGAAGTGCGGGCCGTCTAGGCGTGCGCCCTCGGGCACCAGGTGGAACCAGGCCGGCGCTGAGCAGGACTCAGCCTGCCCGGGAAGGAGGGACGCTGAGAAGTTCCCTCGGCAGGCAGCGTGGCTCATTCATCAAAACACGGCAGGAAATGAAAAGAGTCGGACGCAGAATGAAGGAGATGCACATAAATTAAAACCAGACCGCAAGACGACACTGTGTACTTTACTAACAAACAAAAGCGGCTGTCCAAGGACATAAATCACACGTATTCAAGTAGGTGCTCTGGGGGTGGGTGGGGGACCTGGGGGGCAGGAGGAGCTCGGGGGAAGAATACAGGGAATAATATTGTACAAGAGAGGGGCCTTGTACTGACAACTTAGGGTCCTTTGCCGTACTTTAAGGGATGCAATTCATCCAGCTTTGCATATCTTCGGTTTCCAGGGGGAAAAAAGACAAGCGGTAGAAACACTGGGGTATTGCAGAACACAGAGGGCGGAACAAAAGTGGGTCTGCAGTCATTCCTATGGAAAAGAATACAACAATAAGCAAGAACGCAAGAATGAACTCCGTGTTTCATATACTCACAACTGCAAACCTACTTCTGCCCCGCCCGGTGCAGACGTCTTACAATCAAAAGAACTGGCTATATCCGCTGCACGGCTCAGTGGTCGGACTAGTTATTCCCTTTGCGAGCAGAGATTTCCTCTGAAACAACAGCATATCGTATTCAATTGAGGTGATTACATGTGGGGTTTTTTTTAGTTTTGACTTAACTTGTAAGTTTAGTTTTGTTTTATAATTACGAGCATATGTCAGGTTTCCAAATGTTAACAATGCAGTATACTTAGTCTTATGTCGGCACACGCTTAAGTACCTTTATAACAAAAACGGTTTAACATCGGACGCCTTGAGAATATTTTTCTCTAGAAGAAAACATGTTTCTCTTTCCTCTGGTACGGGACACGCGGCTTGAGGGGTGGGAGAGTTGAGTGTCACCGTAAGGCACAGAGGTTTGTCGCCGTAACACATCTTGATATTTCTTTTGCTCCTTCCCTAACTGTTTTTGGAGCATTTCTGTGAATTCCCCTGTTCCTTCTTGCTTATTGCCTGCCATGGCCCCGAGGCCTCCAGGTCCCCTTTGAACTCCAAAAATGAAACTCTTCGAGAGCCAGGTGCGGGCCGTAGCTGCACAGAGTCCTCGGTGCTTGGGAAGCGTCTAAAAGCGGCGTTTGCCATAAATACCATAAGGAACGCGGGAGTCCGGGAAAGGCGAGCCCCAGCACCCCGGGAGCCGGGGAGTGCTGGCCTGTGTGCACTTGGCCGGAACACTGCCCTATCCCACTGCCGGTCTCTGTACAGGTCACACCGCGGCCGGGCCCCTGCTGGGGGCTGTTCCCTCCTCCACGTTCGCGCCTGGTCAAAGCGCTTCTCTCCTCCCGGAAGACCACCGCTGGCCCCCAGCCCGGCCTGCACGAACCACTGGCAGACTGATCTCAGTGGGTCTCTCCCACCACTCCCAACGGGCCGCTCTCTTCCGCCGGGCAGGTGTGCTCGCTCCCTCCCGTGGCCCCTGCCTGTTTTGACCCTGGCAGCTGCCTTGGGGTCACAGTGCACTGGGATCGTTGTTCCTAAGGCCCTGCGTGGCAGAGACAGCCGTCTGCCCACGGCTGCCCCTGCGCATGGCACCATACGCCCCACGAATGTGCTAGGACGTGAATCAGAAGCATAACCCGGCCTCTGTCAGACCTGCCCTGGGACGTATCCGCTCCCTCTAGAAAGTCAGTTTCTTGTTTGGGCTCTGTGTATTATTAGTTCACCTTACGTCCAGACCCCAGGACAAAAAAAAAAAAAACATTTTATTTTCCCAATAAGCGTATAAGGCAGTTAGGACATAGGACATAAGGCTTTATGTCCATTTAGGGAAAGAAAACACCTGAGGCTCAGAGAGGCGATGAAACTGTCACTTAGGTAGCAATACGCAAGAGCTGAGTTCAAACCCAGGTCTGCTTGACTCTTCACTCTGTTTCTTGCCACCTCCCCGGGCTGCCTCCAAAGAGGAGGACCCTAGTGTGTGCTGTGGTCACCCTCGTCCTCACGGGGGCCTCTCAGGGAGGATGGACGTGTGCAAAAGAACTTTGGAAAATACGGAGGATTATCTGCCCTTTAACTATTACATCGCTGCTTCTCCCACCGCTGTGAGCCAGGAGCCAGCTGCGACTTTATTTATGTCAGTGACTCTCTCTGGTCATTGCGTGAGCAGGGACAGCTCAGACGTCACTTCACCGCTGCCCTCTCCTGCGAGGGGAAAGAAGCACAGTGGTCTGGGACGGGTCTGCCACCCTCTGGTTCTGAGCCGTCGTTAGAAAGCACCCTGAGGACACTCCTCGGGGCGGGGGTGGGGCGATGGGGGGCATGCCTGTTTTCAGGGCTGCTGCCTTTGCGGGTGCCCCAGGGGTTGACAGAGCTGGAGTCCAGCCAGAGCTCTGCTCACTAAGCCGTATGTCCTGTGCAGGACGGTGACCTCCCACAGAAAGAGGGAGGGTCACCCTAAAGCACCAGGTCATCAGTCCCTCTGCCCAGACAGGGCACCTTTTAAAAACCTGTCCTTGCAGAAGGAAGGGCGAAGCAGTCAGAGTGTGTACGTGTGTGTGTGTGTGTGTGTGTGTGTGTGTGCATAATCTGTCTGGGCTCCCATCAGCTCACGCCAGCCCCGCCCCAACCCAAGGTGCCATGCAGACCAGCAATGACCTCCCCGCACAGTCAGGCGGGCAGCAGATCCTGCACCGGCTAATGGCCGCCATCAGCCGTCAGACGAAAACATTTTTCAGCTTCTGTTGACCGGAGCGGGGTCTGAACCAGTGACCTCTCAGTGCAACTCTCCAGCTGCCTAAGAGCTGGGCTCCTGGTCCGAGTCCAGTCCTGAGTCAGGGCCCTGCACCCTGAGGCACTATGCTGGGGCTCACACCAGGATGGGCTGGGGGTGGGGGTGGAGGCAGTGCTCCCTCCAGGGTGTTAGCCCAGGCTGGGGCGCGGGGAGGGCACTACCGCTGGAGGAGATGTGACTGTCCCCACAGGGTGACAGCTCATCAGGGCCGAGCTGTCTGTCACAGCAGCCCCGTGCCAGAGCTGGCAGAGGCGAGGAGCCGGGACATGTGGGCAGAGGACGTTTTGGGAGAGAGTGTAAGTGGCTGTTCGTTTGAGCCTGAAGTGGAGTGTGTGTGTGTGTGTGTGTGTGTGTGTGTGTGTGTGGCAGCACAGGCTTGTGTGTACAAGGATGTGAGCGTGGCCGTGCACTCACATGACTGTAAATGTACATGTGCTCGTGTTATCGTGTGTTTGCTGTACGCACTGAGCACGAGAGCGAGGCCAGATCAGACGTTTGAGGAAGGAGGTGAGAGGGGAAGGTTCAGGAGGCGAGGAGGGGGAAGAGAAGAGGCGGATGGGAGACAGGGCAGTCAAGAGGAGGCAGAAGAGGCTGCCTCGGGGTGGCTGGTTCTCAGAAGCAGAGGCCGGAATGCCCTTTAGGAGGCAGATGCTCCAGGGCCCTATCAAGGGCCCGGG
Source organism: Phyllostomus discolor (assembly GCF_004126475.2). Taxonomy (NCBI): domain Eukaryota; kingdom Metazoa; phylum Chordata; class Mammalia; order Chiroptera; family Phyllostomidae; genus Phyllostomus; species Phyllostomus discolor. The sequence continues at coordinate 20,765,999 of NC_040916.2, read as the reverse complement.
TGAGAGAGGGGAGAGAGAGAAGCGGGAGCCACAGCAACGCGGCTGCCTCCACGCGGTGCCCCAGCAGACACTGGGCGGCTGCATCCCCTCCCAAGCCCACGGGGGTCTCCTGGCCAGTGCCCTCACTCCGCAAGGGTCGGAGCCAAGGCTGCGGCTCCCTTAGCCCTGACCGCCAGCCCAGCAGCCCCCCAGGTGGTGGCACTCAGTTCCCGACAGCCTGGCTCTGCCCCTCCAGGCCCGGCCTCTCAGCTGCCATGGGTCGGGGCCAGGAGAGCACAGACAGGGGACCCTGCTCCCCTCTGACCTCACGGGGGCAGGACGGAGGTGGGAGTGGTCAAACGGGTTCACCGGGGTTCACTCACTCTGAGTGCATGAAGGGCCGGGAGGGCTCGGAGCTCAGACGTCTAGGGGGCAGAGCAGCCCTGCGGTGGCCGAGTCAGCTCTGTGCGCTCCATTCGGGAAGCCCGGAGGGACCAGACCCTTTGTTGAGAGCAAAGGGGAAGCCCACTCCTGTCCCCCCGACTGGTGGCCCAGCCCCTGAACCCCAGGCTGCGGAGACCTGGCCGGGAACAGAACGTTCGTGTGGGGGGCCGCTGAGTGGCCTGCAGGATCCTGCCACTGAGTAAGGACAGCATTTTCAGGGGGCTCGGGGCTGGGCCATGCAGAGTCGATGCCCAGGATCGGGCAATACCGCTTCCCGTTCTCGCCTCCCTCGACGGCTGACACCGCTCAGCCCTGCCCCGGCCACGCCACCTTTTTATCAGTCCCTTGAAAGCAGAGATGCACGAACGGGGGAACCCTCTTCTCTCCAGAATCGATACTGGGGCCAGAACTTCGCCTTCACTCTCCTGCCCAGCCCCGGAGCCCACTTCAGGAAACAGACCACATCTGAGGAAGAGGAGGAGGAAGCCCACGAGTGTAGAGCGCTAACTCCCCACCAGGTGCTGTGCCGGGCACTCGCACTCAGGTTTCCCAGGCACTGCTGAGCAGAGGAAGCTGGCCGTGTTCAGCAAGGATTCTTGACCGAAGCCACACTTGCCAGGCTGGGACAAGGGGACGTGGGGAGGGGGGTGGAAGCTATTGCTGCCTCTGTCCTCCCCCACCCCTCTTTCAAAGATGCCAGGGACTGCCCCAGAAGCCCCAGCCCAGCAGAGGCCCCACCCGCGGCTCAGGCCTCTCAGCTGGGCAGAGCCAGGGAGTGTCTGAGCTCAGCCATCCTTACTGGGGGCTCCAGGCCAGCCAAGGCACGTGGCTTCCCCCAGCAGCCTGAGGCTGTGGCCCAACCAAATGACTGGAAGGCGCTGGGAACAGAGCACAGAATAATGGATCAGAACTCTATCGCAACAGACCCTCCCCAGCTCACTGTGGATGGCAGGCAAGGCCAAGGTCTCTGCCAAGAATGAGCATGCCAGCCAGGGCAAAACACTGTGGAGACCCTGCGTGCCAACGAGGACAGGGAGGACCAGGGAGAGACCCTCTTCTGGGCAGGGCCCTCGGGCCCCATTTGCTCACTCGGACACAGCACACTCGCCCTCCGGGCCCGCCCCCCACCACAATGCTCAGGAGACTCCTGACTTCGCTGGTCCAGCTCCTTCCGTCCCCCGTCATCAGGAGGGACTAGGCGTCCCTAGGCTGGCAGTCACGCTGAGGGCCGAGGACTGTGGGGTCTGAAGGACTGCTCCCAGGAAGGGGTCCCTTTTATCACAGTGACCCCGATGCCACCAGAGACTGCAGCTGCAGAAGCCACGCTGCCGGAGGTCCCAGCAGCCGGGGAAGGACTCTGCAAGGTGGCAGGTGGGCGGTATGCTAGGAAAAACTGAATGACCTGGGCGCATACGCAGTGTCTTCGGGCGGGTTTTCCCCTTTTGTTGCTATTCAGTTTTTCTCTCCAATTTCCGCCTGAGGATAATAAATTCTGGAGGCAGATCTGGGCTCCCGTCTCCCTGGGACAGAGTGCCAGCAACGGGTGATGCCTGACCTGGATGCGAGGTGTGCGCGGGACCCCTGGCCTCCCCCGACACCCACCATGGGGACCTGAGCGGCTCTGACCCAGTCTCGTCCCCTCGCTGACTCAGTGTCCACCTTTAAAACGAGACGGCCGAACTAGCAGGAGGCTGCGGTGAGGGGCCACATGGGACGTGAGTCAGACCTCCTGGCGGACCGGGGCTGAGGCACGGGGAGGGGACAGGGACACAGAAGTAAAAAAACCACCCCACCGCTTGGTCACAAGCTGTTTAGTCAGCTCCTGCCGTGCCCCAGCCAGCACTGCGACCTGGGGACAGCGCCAGGTGTGGTCCCTGGAGACCTTGAACGTCCTGGTCCCCGAGGGAAGGCCAGCTACCCAGCCAAGCTCAAGAGAATTTTACCAGGGATGTCCTTGATGCCACTGAGCAGCCTTATGACCTTGGGCAAATCCTTCCCCTGTGTGTGTGCCTCAGTCTCCCTATCAGCAAAACGCCTGCGGACCTCCCCGGCTCGGGTCCAGGGGGGTCACATGAGGACGGTTATGAAAGCCCTTTACTGAGCACAGAGCTCCCACAAGGTCTCGGTCCGTTCGGTATTCACGGGACCCGCACAGAGGGCTCACTTGTCATCACAGACAGCAGGGAGGGGGTTACACAGCCGGTGAGAAAGGGCCCAGAGACCGCAGCACCGGGGGTTCACAGGGGCCCCTGTTAGAGAACAGGACAGAGGGTCTCGGGGAGAAAGTGTCAATAACGGATGAACAGTAGGGTGTTAAGCCAACAGTGAGAGTCCAGAAATGGCGTGAAGTTCCGCCCTGTCTCCACTGTCTTGGCGGAAGCTTCTAGAAGGTGTAGAAACAAAGACAGGGCCTCAGCAATAGAGGAGGAGGCTCCAGATGGTGCAAGGCCCAGGGTAGGGAGTGGCTTGCTCCCAAGAATGACAATGATGTCGCTCCATCCATAGCTTGACCCAGAGACACAAAGCTGTTTCTCTTCCTGCCGGTTCGAGGCCCGCTGGGGGCCTTGAGAGCTCAGAGCGGGGGTGGTGGCACGGGAGCTCTGGACTGCAGGGACCCCCAGAAAGGCTTCACTGACCAAAGGGTTTCCATCCCGCTGCTCCCGGCACAGCCAGCCCTGCCCACGGGAGGCCTCCTGGCTCGGCAGCTGACGGAGAGTAAAGCAAATGGCTTCCTGTAGGGAGGGATTTTGCTGCAAATCCCTAATCAATGAGGGAAAATTTAAAGAGATTAAGGTAGCTGCTGGCTGCACACTTCTCCCCTTCCCTCCCTTTTGGGGGGGGTTCCTTTCCTCTCCTTTGTGTTTCTCCTTCTGTCCCCCACACCTATCTATATGGGTCTATTCTTTCTCCCTCCTTCCTCCCCCCGTTCATCTCTCCCTCCGTCCCTCTGGGCTCCCGTGCCCCCTCTGAGCCGCTGGGCCCACCCCTCTCTAGCTCTCACCCTCTCTCTGCCCCGCCCCCACCTCTCTCCCACCCCAGCCACAGGAAGCCAAAGCTGGGCCTGTTTTCTGCCTGCAGCTCCCTGGCCGCAAAGGCAAAGGCACGCTCCCACTGCTCAGAGTCAGGACCAAACGAAGCAAGTGAGTCAGTCTGTGCACATCGGGAAGCCCCCTCTGGATGCTTCCACTGGGCTTTTGAGTCCAAATTTCCCCTGGCTCCACCCTGCTCCGTCTTTCTGAAAGGCCCTCCCCCCTCCCCCCACCCCCCACCCCCGGGCTGAGCACCTGCCCATCCTTCAAAGCCTGGGCCGTGGGCCACCTTCTCTGGGACGTCTCTCCTAAGCCAGGACCCCCGTGAAACGGCCCTCAGCACGGCCTGCTCTGGTAGCAGGTCATTAAGGACAGCGCGTGTCCCTGGGAGCCTGGAAACCCCAGGACAGCAATGACCACGCTTTAGCCTCCCGTTGAGACCCCAGCCCACACCCAAGGCTTTATAAGCAGTCACAGACGGTCAGGGAGGGAAGACTCGGGCGGTGGAACCCAGCCGCTTGTACGTGGACGAGCCACCCATCACGCATTCGCAAACATTTCTCAGGCACCTACTACGTGCTGAGCGTTGTGTGTGTGCTGGGAGCACCACGGGGAACCAGGCTCCTCTCTGAGGGGGTTCCGTCCAGTCGGCGACAGCGAAGGTCTTGTCGGTAAGACCCGCCAGTAAGCAGGGAGCTGGAGACGGGAGCAGCGCCCAGGAGGCACGCCTCGCTCGCCTGCCCGCGCCCGATCAGAACTCCCTGGCCGGTCGCGCAGGCAGCTGGCCCCGCTGGCTGATGGGAGTGGGAGGACGGACTGGAGGAACCGCGGAGAGAGCAGGTCAGTGGAAAGTCAGCCACGGAGGCCCGCCCCGCCCGCCCTGGCGACTCACAGTGCGGCCGTGGGCACCGCCAGCGGGCTGGCCGGCCAGCGGATTCTCAGGCCCTGCCTTCAGCCTGCTGAACCCAGGAGCCGCATTTTTAAAAGGATCCCGAGGTGACTCAGATGCTCCTTATTCACTCTCGAAACACGCCGGGCTGATCCCTACCCTTCACCCAGCCGTACTAGGAGCGGGCTGGGGTCCCCCTTCCCGGGAACGAGGCGAGCAGGAAGTCCGCGGGAGCGACATCAGCACGTAGAGCCTCTCCCCAGAGAGGAGGGAGAGTGAGAGGCGCACAGAAACAGGGGGGCGCGTCCCCCATTACGGGATCTCAATTTGAGCAGCAAGGCGACTTGCGGGTCAGTTGTTTGAGGAGAGACGTCTCGCGTCGCGGTCAGCCACAGCATCTGCGTCCTGCTCACCGTGCACCACGTTCTGCCCCCGTGCGCGCAGCGAGACAGCAGAGGCGGCTTTCACCCGACCACGGCCATCCTGTAGCTCGCCCTGGGTCCTGGGAGGCAGTCCGTCCGGACAGAGTGACCAGGTGGCCCTGGCACTGGGTACAGGGGACGAGTGAATCTCACTGGCAGTCACCGACGCCGCCACCTGGCATCTCAGAAAGGGTCAGGCCCCAACACTGGACACAGCTGTGCGAAGCATAGTAATTGCTTTTACCGAACACCGACCGTGACGGCACCAGGCTACTCTGACCCCCGTTCCCTCCAAGGAGCGTGACAGCGCTTCAAAGGAAGCACGACTTCCTCCCCTTTAAAAGGGCGCGCCAGGGGCTGAAGGAAGCAAGCGACTTACACAAGCTCACAGAGCTGCCGAGGAGGCGGGGGGAGTGGAACTCAGCTCCGTCTCTTGCACAGCCTGCCGTCTTCCCACCGTCCTGCCTCCTGGGCCGTGTGTACACGGCGTGGCCCAGTGTGCGGCGTGGCCCGGGGCTCAGCTGGCCGCAGCCAGGTGCAGGGATCCCACCCTGAAAATGAGACTGGTGCCGGGAGCCAGGCCCTCCCAGCAGCCTGCCCAGTGGTCTCCAAGGTCCTCCTTAGACGCCAGCGCATCTGCTTCTGCCTCACCTTCCTCACATTTTCCCAGCAGGCAGCAGGAAGTAACAATTCATTATCTCACCAAAGAAATGTAGACAGCAAAGCCCCCGAGAGGTCAAGTGCAGTAACCATTAGGATGATGCTGTCCTCTGGGAAGGTCCCCCGCTGAGCACAGAGCCCGGCACTCGGTGTGGCTGGTTGCCGAATGAATGAACGAATGAATGAACGAATGAATGAATGAATGAATGAAAGAAAACCCTGAAGCTTGTCTAATCCCACGGTCCTGGCTGCCCTCCGAATCCAGACTCCACCACCTGCATAAAACAGCCCAGCCATGCCGTGGTCAATGCTGTGGGGTCACTTTGCACCCCCTTCCCATCCTTTCACAGAGCACACTGCGTCCCAGTTCAGGGACAAAACAATTAATTATTTTTTAGTAAAACTGTAGGTGCTCCAGGCATTGGGCATGTAATTACCCGGCTGGATAGTTTTCCAGTAGGAACTGAGTTAAGTTTCTGAAAGTCTCTCGGAGAGTGCTCACGCTCACCACCTGCCGACCGGAGTTCCCAGAGGGCAGCCTGGGGGTGGGAGGGACCTCTGACATCCTGGACGTGGGTCTTAGACTTGGCTGTGGGGAGGGCGCTTTGAGTGGGGGGCAAGAAGCGGGGGGCGGGGGGGGGGAGCTGGCGCCCTCGGAACACAGCGATCTCGGTCACCGGCTCCATGCTCTTGAACAGAACGGCCCTTTCGCCTCCCACCTTTCTCTCATCTGAGCATCTCCAACTCAGGGCCAGGGACGTCCGGCTTCTGGCCCCCACACTTGGCAGAGGGAGACCCTCAGATTGGGAGGGTGGGGCCCTCGGGCCCCCTGCAGCGAGTGTCCTCACGTGGCTCACACAGCACAGGTGCCTCCTGACCCGTCCAGCCCTGCCCACTCCTCCACCCTCTCCTGACTCCTGGACACCGTCAGCGACCAGTGCCGGCCACTCAGAGGCTCTGGAGTGCGGGGAGTATCTGCACGGCACCAAACAGGGTCAGGAACTTCATTTCACTTACACTGCGACCTGTGTCCCAGCAGTGTTTTCCGTCTCCAGGGGCACGAGGCTGGCTACTTCATTAACCCCTAAGAGCGGTTGAAGCCCATTTGGGGATTTCAGTAACAATAGGATCCAGCCTCTCAGCGTTGGACAGTCTGACATCCAGGACAGGAAGCCCAGCGTGAGAAAGCTGATGAACTGCTGGGACTGCGGCCTCAGACAGAGGGGAATTAAAAAAAAGGGGACAGGGGCTGCATCTGAGCAAACGGTGGGGGGGGGGGGGGGGGGAGGGGGGAAGGAAGTGGTTTTAGCCTGGGCCAGCATTCTGTGAACTCAGAGAGTTGGTGAGAAAATAAGTTTTCCATCTTTCAATTACTGCTCAAATCACTTACTCAGCTACCATTCCGGACCACCTACCGTGGGCAGACGCCACGCTCCCCACAGGACTAACAAGCCAAATACCATGGAGTGGTGAGTGCTGGCTGAGCGTGCCACGGGGGCTGGGCGGACCCGGAGGACCACGGGCACGGCCTCCCAGCTGGGGCAGGTCTCCTCCAAGAGGAGACAGTGGAGCTGAAATTTGAGGAGCAAAGTTGGGAGCTAATGTGGTTTCAGAGGGGGAGATTGAGCGGCGGACAGGGCTAACAGGTAGCGGAGGCAGCACCAATCACAAAGGCTCATATGCTACTCTAAGGATTACAACGCTATTTTAATGGGGAGCCAGGGATGGTCTGAAACGGGCAAGTGCGGAACCAGCTTTATGTCTTGGAAAGACCGCTGAGAGCTCTCCACCGGGGCTGGATTAGAAGGACAACGACTTGAAAGCTATTCAAATAATTTGGGCAAGAAACAGACTTGGGCTGCAACTTGAACATGAGGAGAGGGCAGGCTGGAGAGACGTGAGGAGGGAAGAACATGGTGCGTGGTTACCGAACTGGGGGGCGCATATCTGGAAACAGAGAATGCCAGCGTTTCTAGCCGGGGCACCCCATTGTCTAACCGAGGAAACACGGCGAGACGTGCAAGCTCGAGGAAACACGGGGCAGATTTGCTGTCTGGTGGAGACGCTGGTCACACCGAGAGGCTCTGACCCCCGAGGGGGGCAGTGGGGACACGCCGACTCCCTCTGAGCCGGCAGAGGCTGTTTGGTACCCCTGGCACTTCCCCCGCCCTGCCAGGACCCCTGGATGGATATGGAGGTGTCCTTGACTTGGCACCGTGGCCGTGGCCGGTGGGTGATAAGGCTGCCAGGGAGGACAGCCAGTTAGATTCGAACCTCAAACAGCAGTTCTTTAGCATAAGTATGCCCCCAGTACTGCACAAGGTCGACTTACGCTAAACAATACACATATGCCTTGTTTGCATGAACTTCGATTTTGCACGTTTATTTGCTAAGCCTGGCAACCCCACAAGGTCGCCCCTCCAGGTCCCGATCCTACCCCACCGGAAACGCGCAGTTGGGCTGGCAGCAACACAGGTGCTCGGGGTGGCCCTGGCCAGACCGGTGGGCCTGGCGCGTCCTCTCCAGAGAAGCCCGAGAGCCGAGAACCTTTGCGTGTGACGGGACAGGGACCGCCCACTGGCGCGCACCGGCACCGTGGCCCAGCATCGCAGCTGGCTCCTTACTAACCGTCTGAGGAAAGAGATGCGTGGGGAGCTTCAGACGCCTGCTCCGCAAGCAGAGAGACCTTGGGCAAGTCGCCTGCCTCACAGCGTCAATGTCCTCCTCACTAAAGCGGAGATTTAAAAAAATCCCTTACAGACCTCTGACAAAGCCCCGTGAAGCATGGCAGATGAAGTGTCCAGCACCGCCACGCCGGCGCTCTTTGCCCCCCCTGCCCGCCTGGTCTGCTGGTTCCCACCCCCAGCCGGCACACCTGCAGCCTAAGTGGTGAACGGGAGGGAGGCTCTCTCGGGCGCAGCACCCTCACTCGGCAGCCGCCCCGACTCTGGCCCATGAGCTGGGACAACCCAGGGGCGGGTGCTGCGGCAGGAAGACGAGCAAGCTGCCTTCCATCCCTTGATCTTATTTCTTAGTGCCGTGAGCAGAGGGTGGGACAGCCCTCCGCGCTGCTCCTCGCCCTGAGCGAGGATGAACCGTCACCATCACTTCATTTCACGTCCATGCACGGACGGAGCCTTCCCCGACCCTGCGAAAGCGGTTTCTGCAGGCCTCCCCGCTGAGGCCAGCCTGTGTCTGGGCCACGACGCTGCGGATTCAGAGAACCAAAGCCTAACCAGGTCAGAAGACACCCAAGCCCTTTGGCTGGCGGCACCTGAGACCCTTCCAAAGCGCTCGCCGCTCCCGTGCCCTGGGCTCCCAGCCGGCTCCAGGTTTTCCAAGGAGGAGAAAGCAAGTGCCTCCTGCAGGAGTCAGATCTGACTGACCATTGTCACAGCTCCACCCACAGTCCCCTTTCGGGTCTGAGGCACCTTGGGACCTCGGCTTCCCGCTGGGCTCAGCTCCGGCTCTCCCACAACCACCGTGCTGACTTCCGACCCCCAGTCCGCAAACCCCACGTTCCGCCCTCCGTCTGGAAATGCGGCCTCCACGGCACTGGCCCCGGGGCAGGTCCTCTGACCGCTGGCTGCAACCGCGGGGCCCCGGAGTGTCTCTGGGTCCCTAACACACGTGCATCTGCACATCCACTGGGGCCCTCCACTAAAACCAGCCCTGACCTCCCGCTCCACCCCTTCCCCCGGCTGCCTCGTCTCCTCAGCTGGATCGCACGCTCTCGGAGGGGAAGGAGGACAGCGACGTTTCTTCCCTGTCCTCCTCCAGCCTGCACCTGCCCTGGCCCAGGAGTACGCGCTCGACGGAGGACGACTACAGGACAAGTGAAGGGACAGAGGTGCCGAAGACTTCACACGGCCCCAAGTCCTGGGGGGACACAAGGGGACGGACGGGGGTTTAAAGCCAGGACAGACAAGGTGATTCTGTTAGAGACGGTACAAGCATTCAGAAGAATGAGCAGGGGCTGGGTGGGTGGTGCATGCTTTACTTCATGTGGCAGCCGAGGGGCAGGCACATCTGGGCCTCAGGAGGAGAAAGAAGGAGCCTGGAGTGGGAGCTCCTTCACGTGGCCAGTCGGCGCTGCTGGGACGGCCTCCTCCTGACCTCAGCGCCCCGGCCAGTGCTGAGTGTGCGGACTGAGGGGCGCACGCCCGGCCCCCGGACACCCTCCCTCAGCCGGATAAATCCAGTCTTCTCGGGAGGTCGGATTTCAAGATCAGCTGGCACAGAAGGTAGAATTAGAAAGAATTGAGAATGAGAAGTCATTTTTGGCATGCCAATCATAATAAGAAACAATAATTGTCTAGTTATTACCGGCTCACGAAGCTGTAAAAGATGCGCCCGCAGAACAAGAAGCTCAAAAACCCCATCGGGAGGCTGGAAGCGGCAAGGCACGCACAGCTCGGTCAGGCCCGGGAGGTGCCAGGGGCACGCGCTGCGTCAGCTGTGGCCACACTCCGGCCTGGCACCGAGGCCCACATGCCCCGCACATCACACCTGGGGCTCGGCACCCTGGAACCGTGAGGCCGTGTCCCTCCTTCCCTCTCCACCCTGGCGGCCAAGACGAAGGGGGAGCGAGGGTGCGGCATGCAGCGAACAGAACACTAAAACTGGCCGTCCCTTCGACGGTCAGGGGGCCAGGAGGCCTGGCCACAGTTACGGGGAAAAGAGCAGCGCCATTGCTTTCTAAGGAAGCACAGGGAGAAAAGCTGGGAATGCAGGATAAATGCTCATTTTCTTTTCTTTTCGCAGGAGATAGCTCCCCTCCTGAGCCAGTCTCTTTAAAATGAAATATAAGGAAACAGTTCTGAATGGCAGGCCTGGCCTGCAGCCGGACCCCTGGAGACACCAGCTCAGCTCCATCAAATTTCATTCTTGATACTTGAGCCGACACGCTCCCCACCAGGCTTAAGCCATCAATCTTGCCCTTCTCCATTCCTGCACACCGGGCCCACATACGTGCACGCGCACAGGCGCACCCTCACACAGCACTGGGGCCTCGCCCATTCAACACCTGTGAGGTTAGGGCAGCAGTGACACTGTCTGTGAGATGACCGAATGCCCTCTGGGACACAGTTCTGGGCAATCGTAGGCTGGCTGCCCTGCGGTGGTCTGAGCGCTCCCTGTGCAAGGGATGCTGGGAAAGCAATGGTGTGGCCTGCTGAGAGCCCCTCCCCAGCGCTCTGCCCCTCGGGCTGCCTGCCCCTCCACCTCTGGGGCCCCGCTCCTCGTCCCAGCCCCCTAGCGGGGAGGAGAGTGCCCAGACCCCGGGCATCAATCTGCTGGGCCTCGGAGAACCTGTCCTGCCGTGATGGATTTTTTAATTGGATTGTGACAAACATTTAATACCTAATAGAGCTCTTACCAGCACAGTTAATTAAGAATGTGACTAATCTAATTCGGGGGAGCTCAGGGAAAGGGAAAGAAGGGGAGGCCAGAAGAGGGGAGCAGGATGGAGGAGGTGGGGGTGGCTGCTGTTTGGAAAACGACTATGGAGCTCGTCGTTCCTTCAGGGCTGGGGGTTCCCAGACGCGGAACGCAGGGAGCGCACACGAGCGTGCACGGGAGGAGCAGCCAGGCGGAAAGGGCCCCTCTCCCCAGCCTCCCACTCCGTCCCATTGTGCACAGCGGCGCGGCGCTGCCGCGGGCTTGTTAGCAATGCCCGGCCGCACAGGGCTGTGTGGCTCCTCTCGAGCTGTGTAGATAACCGCTGAGTGTTACAAGGCTCCTTCCTGAGCCCGCCTCACAGCAGGAGGCACAGCTTGGCACCGTCAAGCCCCCGCTGGCAGCCCCCCTCTCCCCGTGCCACGCAGGGAGAAGGGTGAGCACAAACACGGAGTTCATAGCGCCCTCCGCCACACAGGCACCCTTACACGCAGCCTTGTCAGGTGTGGGCAGCGCGTACACAGGTGTGCACACGAGCAGGCTGGCATTACCACAGGTCTATGTCACAGAAGTGCACTCCCGTGCACAGAAGACACAGGTGAAATCCCGGTGCGATGTGCACACACCCAGGGGGCGTCACTGGTGCACGGGCCCCCTGCGGTCTGCGGTAGAGGCTTGGCCCTCTCGCTACCTGGGCAGGGACCTCCCGCTGTCCTCCTGAGTGAGCTCCGGGCACCTGCTCCCCAGACTGGGGGGCTGTAGCTCTTAAACAGCTGTCACTTTCATTCCAGCAGGTGGCCCCACTCGGGGGAGTGGGGAGGGGGGTCTGTGGAAGGGCACTGGGCTGGTGTTCTTGGGTGGATGGTGGAGACTCTGGGGACAGACGAGTGCCCTGGAAACACTAGACGCTGTCGACATGGGCGAGGGGAAGGCCAGTGTCAGGGACACCTCCCGGCGGGGAGGCATGGGCCACATTAGTTCCTACTAGACCTGGTGCCATGGTAGCTGCTGGGAAGGGCTGTTTGGACTTTCTCCCCAGACTGCGCGGAGCTTTACAAACGGGAGGTTTCCCTGGTCTGATCTGGAGCGGCAGGTGATGAGGCTGGCGCGAGAGAGCTGTCATTTAGCAGGTCTGAGGCACTCGTATCTCACCAAGGACTCAGCTAGGTGGGAGGTGGCGGGCGGGACGGAGCTGCCTTTTTTCTCAGGGAGGGAAGGCCCAGCCTCCCGCCTGGCCGCAGAGCCGCCCGCTGGGTGCTCAGCTGCACCACGGGAGGCCTCTCGCTGGCCACCTGCCCCCTGAGGGAGAATCCGAGGAAACGTAACCAACCTGGTGAGAGCAGAATGGGCAAGGGGGGGGACCATGCAGGCCTGGCCACGTGCAGGGGTTGGGACAGTGGCCAGGGCCACTCTCTTCAGGACTGAACAAAGGACGGGTCTCCTGACAGGACTTAAGAGACACTGAGGGTGAAACCCACAGCTGGAAAGTCCAGAGGAAGCGTCAGCAACAAACGAAGTCGAGAGAAGGACAAGCGGCCAAGGAGTGTTGGGCCCTCCCTCCCCCCTCTTCGCTCATCTGCCCCAAGTACGGATGCATCGCTCCCTCGTTGGTCCCGGCACCTCCCATCCTCAGGAGAGTGCACACCTATGGAACCGGGAACTGCTCATGTCAGAACCTTGAACTTTTCTGCACTCGGAGCTTGTCAGAGGTGGCACCCCAGGGAGGACCCAGATCTCCTGGGTGTCAAACAAGCACCAGCTCCCCTACCTGTGGTCTCACTTCACTGTGCCTTGGCACCAGGCGGAGCCACCACTGTCCCATTTTGCAGATGAGGAGACTGAGGCTCCACAGGTAAGGGACCAGATATGCCCAAGGCTACGTGGGTGAGAGCAGCAGACACAGGATTGAGTGGGGAGGAAATGTGACCCCCCAGGGCAGGGCGGTGCACATCCCCAGGCTGGGCTGCAGTCATCGGCAGAGAGAGACAGGAGGGGGGACCGGAGGAAGGTGCTGTAATGCAGGCGGGACACAGCTGCCCTCTGTCCATCCCTGCCGGAGCGCTGATGGAGCTAGACCGAAAAGCTGGGGAGGACGTTCAGCGAGGCTTTCTCGGGAGCTTTGCCACCACCCCTTCGTCTGACTTCCCTCCATCGCCTCTTCACGCTCCTGCTGGGGGCAGTGGACCACGTGGCCCCCAGCAGCTGCAGCAGCGGGAGGGGACACTCGTGTTCTCTCTAGAGTGTCAGAGCCCATCACTCCCCTAGGCTCCGGGCCACCCCAGGCCACACCCTTCCACCCATCACAGGCCTTTCCCTGCAGCAGAAACCCTCTGAACGATCCTTCGATCCTTCGTCCGACAGCTTGGTCCCGGGAGGAAGAGCCGAGGCAGCAGGCAGCGGAAGGAGTTCCTGGGGAAGGGCTGGCAGAGGCAGAGCCGGGGCCACGGCAGAGCCTGGTGAGGGAGCGAAGCCGCACTCACTACTTACAGCCCGGCGAGTGGCCTTGGCCAAGTCTCTGACCACGTTTGAACTTCACCTCGTAACTGGGAATTAAGAATCTCTGCACGCCCCACTGGACTGTTGTTGGGAAGAAATAATACTAGGAAAGGGATGTGACTGCTGGAGAGGGCTGCAGGAACAGAAGGTGAACAAAAGGCACCTTTTATGAAGTGGACAAAGGAAGATCAACAGTGGCAGGGAAGGGGAAGGGACGGAGGCAGAGGGCTGGAGTAAGTGCCATGGAAAGGAGCGCTTTCCCACGGAGGAGTGCATCAGGCCCCTTCGACTGCGCCTTCTTTTCTCCAGGAGCACAAAGAAAACGATACTCCTACTGGGCATCAATTAGAAGACTTAAGAGTTAGCTCGTGGCGCCTGTGACCAGCAGCTACCACGACAATTCTCTCCGTTATTTCCCCGGCTACAGCCTGGTACCCAGCGCGTCCTTTCCCTCACCCCCAGCCATCCTGGGGAGGCAACACAAAGATGAGGGGGGCGGAAATGAGGGAGGAACTGAGTGACAGGCGCCCCCGCCACCGCCCTGGGGCGGTGAACTAGGGTCAAAAAGAGTAATCAGTGCCCGGAGGACATAGGTAGATCCACTGGGGATAGAGGGGACCGAAGTTTGGAACGTACAGCTTCCCTTGCCCCACCGCAGACTTCCTTAACTGAACTCTCCACAGCGGGGCCCAGGTCATTCTAACGTGTGGCCAGGTGTGAAGACCACCGCTTCACCTCCTGCCCTCCTGGCCACCAGGGCCAGTCTGCTCGCCTGGCTCCCTCCCTGCTGCTCCGAGGCTCACAGAGTGGGGTCCCTCTGGGGGACACACTGCCGGCACCATCCAGCCTCCCTGTTGGCCCACCTTCCTGTCTGCTCTCTCACGCTCTGCCTTCTTCTCGGGGTGCAGAGACAGGCCTGGGAGTAGCACTAGGAGTGGGGGAGCAGAGACAGGCCTGGGAGTAGCACTAGGAGTGGAGGAGCTGGCAGCTGCGGGCTCTGGGCGAAGGGGGATCCCAGAGACAGTATCCAGGGGCCAAGGTGTTGCTGACAACTACATCAACAAAACTGGCCCCAAACCAAAGAACTGGGTGGAGACAGGAAGGCCGGGTAGGCAGCCACAGTGGTTGGGTCGAGAGCTAGAGAGAGAGTCGCCGAGGGGCCGTGGCCTTGCCCTTCTGGGGAGGCAGAGGGCCGAGGAGATGCCATCTGGCCAGACCGTCCACAGCACCGGGCGGCAAGCTGAGGTCAGCCAGGGGGCTGGCTACGCTGCCTTCCGGTTTCCAGACAGTGACTGAGCTCCTCCCTTCTCCCTGGAACTGCGCCTGCCCCCCCCACCCCCCAGGAATCTCTGAGTGAGGTGAGCAAAACAGTTCCCAAGACATAGCTTCTGACTCGGGCAGGGGCTCAGTAAAAGAGAAGTTTTCCAACTAATTTCGTATGTTTTGCTATTGATCGAGTTTACCCTCAGGGGCCAGTCAGGGTAAAGTAAGTGAGGGCTTTTGCAGTCTCGCTCGGCCGGGCCCAGCCTATGTAGCTGGGGTCTGGGAGGCTGGGACCACCCTCTCTCAGCTTGCCAGGCACCGTGCCTCCCTCCTGTGCCATGGGACAGGCTGCCAGACCTGACCGCCAGGGTCCTGGTGGGGCACCGAGTGTCCAGCCAGGGGCAGGCCCCCTGGACTATCAGCCGATAGGGAACGTGTGCTGGGTAGTCGGTGCTGGGCCGGCTGCTCCACGGGGGAGAAACATCACCACAGAAGACACGATCCCCATCGTCAAAACAGAGCTCGAGGGGGCAGGCCACACGCCCAGGTACACAGTCACCCTATCACAAGGTGCTGTCCCCAGCCGTGAAGATGATGTCACAGGCCATTATCAACTCCGCACGGGCTAAAGACCGGGAGCGGCCTGGGGCTCCTGAGGACAGGAGGGGCGGAGCAGGGCTGCAGAAGCAAAGGGTCCTCGGACGAGGCCAGGCTCGGGCCAGTAAGTGGGAGACCCCCTCAAGGCCGTCTCTGCGTAGGCCACGGGGAGGAAGACCAGGAGGCCACGTGGCTCCCTGCCGCCGCAGCCCTGGCCCGGAAGGCAGGGAGGAGACGCAGAGAACCCCAGGGAGGAGGAGGAGGAGGAGGAGGGCCTGCACTCTTCCTCCAGCTGCCGTCACTTCATCGCTCCGTTCAGGGTTCACCTGCACCAGTGACACGGGCATGAGTGTGACATGACATCTGTGGTCACTGTCCTCCGTGGAACCCACAGGTTCCCCACCACCACGGTTCTGTCTGCCTGAGGCCACCTCTGCAACCCCACAGGCTCCATCTACACAGAACCCGGCCTTGGCTTTGAGAGGAGGTCCTAGCCGAGAGTCATGCGGGTCCCCCCGGAACTCGGTCACCACCCCCAGCTGCTCCATCTGTCTGCGGGGCACTCCCTACCCCCAGAGTTTATAAATAAACCAAGAGAAGTCATTTTGTCCTGAGAGACTGGGATGTTTCTAGAAATACAGAGCCGTTCTGTCTTGCGCCTCCACGGTGTCTGAGTTTGTTGCTATTCTTTGGCGAGGAACAGGGCTGGGATTGAGCCCGGCTCCCCCATCTACAGCTGAGCCTCTCGGCAGAGGCGGGGGCAGGGGAGCGGGCACACAGACAGAGACCTTTTTGGTGGTGCCCTGATGCAGCGGACAGGGCCACGCACAGAACAAGAGAGGGAGACAGAAGGGAGCGTGGCAGAAGGAGCTGGAGGGCGGGAGGGTGTTGAGAAGGGAGCAGGGCAGGGAGAGAAAGAGACATTGAGAGAGACACAGAGAAGAGACGCTGGCACAATGACGGCTGCGAAGTCCACGCCAAAGCAGGGGACCGAGCGAGGGGGAGTTAGAAAGAGAGACACGCACAGGACGGCAGCCTGAGGCACAGTACTGGGCCCTGCACACGCAGCAGGGACAGGGACAGAGGCGAGGAGTCACGAGCTCGCTAAGGGGGGAGAGAGACACAGCGAGGGACAGCGGAGGAGGGGATGGCCCGGACGGCACAGAGAGGGAGAAAGGGCCACCGAGCGCACGTGGGGTGTGAGTGTAAGAACTCAGCGCCAGCGAGGGTCTGAACGCAGGAGAGCGGCACTGTCTGTCTGTACGCGTCCTCGGGCCAAGCAACAAGTTCACGTAGCAGAGAGCATGGCCCCGGAGTGGGACTGTCTGGGTTTGAATGCCGGCGCTACCCACTTCTAGGCGGGTGGCCTTTGGCAAGGAAGGGAACCAATCTGACCTCAGTTTCCCCTCTGTGCAAACGGGGGTCACACTAGCACTGCCTCGCACGGCCGTCACGAAAACAGGACAGTGGAGAGTTCTGTAGCGTGTGTAAACGCTGACAACAGTGCCTGCACAGAGGGAGGCCCCTCGGGGCTGCAGGCGGGGACAGACGGCAGGCACCCACACACAAACGGAGCCAGAAGGCATGGGGGCAAGGAGAAGCAAAGGTCAAGGGCGAGCCCACCTTTCATGCGGGAACCTGTCATTTGGGGTCGGCACACTTTGTGTCGTGAGCCTGTGGGGCCGAGGAGAGAAGAGCGGCTCCCGGCAGTGGATCAGCACAGCCAGTCCCGGGAGGAGGCCTCTGCCAAGGGCAAGGAGAGACGAGGTCGGGGCCAATGTGACAAACGATTCCAAAGAGGCAATAAGGGACCTGACTGGCTGGGGATGCCAGCGGGGCCCGGGGGGCCTGCAGCCAAGGAGGGCCCAGGGCGGAGGGGCAGACGAGGCTGGGAGGGGCGAGGCACCGTCCCCTGTGGGGACTCCTGCAGCTGCTGGGGAACCACCAGAAACCCAGGGAGGGGTGTTCACGTAAATACCTCGTCCCTCCCTCAGCATGCTCCTGTGTCTCTCTCTCCCACCACCCTGGGGAGGGGGCGCTTGCTTCCTAAAGTGATGTGAGACTTAAGAAGCGTCCTCCTCTGGCACGGGAGGTCTCCAGCACACCCTGCTAAGCTGGCTGCAGCAAGGTCCCTGGGTGAGGGTCGCCGAGGGGAACTGCTTGTTTCGGGATGAGAGCTGGGGTCAGGAGGGGACGGCCTGGAAGCCTGCCAGCTGAGCCTGGCACTGGTGACCTCTGGGTGGGCCCAGGGGAGGGCGCTGAGGCCTAAGGTCCAGCACGTCCCTCTGCTGCCAGAGCTGCTGGGGACATTGGGGTCCCAGCTGAGCAACGTGCTGCTCTTGCACTCAGTAGGCTCACTGCTCACTGAATGGTGTTTTGTCACCAGAGATGGCTCCTGAACCAGGTGGGACCCCGGCCCCCAACCTCCCGCCCTTCAAGGACGGCTCTAATCCTGAGAAAAAATGCAGGAATCCAGCCTCTTAGATCCCCAGTTTGCCAAGCCAGGCTTTCAGTGCTGGAGGTGAGCTGGGGAGCACCGAACAGTAGGACACATTGAAAAAGCTGAAGAGTATTAATGACTGCCGGTGCTCGTTGGTGGTTACCAATTTTATGATCGAGCTGTCGCTTCCTGCGAGCCTCCCCACGGCCCAGGTGGGCAGGCCTGTGAGCTCCTAAATGCTCCCACGGACCCCGCCAAGGGGGTGAGGGGTTGAGGCGTGTGGTCCAGGTACAGACACGAGCCCAGAGAGGCGCTGCCGTCCGGGTGGCTTCCGGGCCGCCGCTCGTTGCACATCTGAATCCACCTCTAAGTCCACACGGGTTTTCCCAAGGAGTTGGGTTTCCTTTCATTTCAGGCTCTGCCTTAAATTCCATTTCGCTGGAAGGCGGCACCCACCCCCAGACTCCCACCATCTCTGGCCCCCGCAGGACGGCATGAAGGGCGTTGCTGAGACTCTCCCTGTGAACCGGACACGACCCCGGGACTCTGGCACCCAGAGGTGGATGTCGGGTCTGCTGACTCCCCTGCAGACTGCTTGGGCTCCTCGGGGAGCAGGAAAGGGGTGTTCCGGGGAACCACCCTCTCACACTCTTGTGGCAACAGCAGGGGCGCAGGAACCCGCGCCCCTTGCCCTCAGACAGAGGCCCCCCACACACTCTATTCGAGTGACGAAAGGAAACACCTCTCTCCTCATCCAAAAATCTAAGATCTTCCTGCTCTAGGAAGCTTTTTCCCACGTAGCTTGAGCCCCCGGGGAAAACCTACAACATAAGGGGCCACCACTTTTCTGTCTGCAACGAGACTCAAACTGCCCCAAACATCTGTTCCCAGATTCCAGGGGTGAGCCGGGGGCACGGGGGCCAGGGACAGCTGAGCCCGCGTCCCCTTCCCCTTTCCTCTGAGTGACTTCGTGCAGCGGCCAAGGACCCCGAGAGAAGGCGTCTCAGTGCAGCTGCTGTAACAGAGCACCCTAGACAGCGGGGAGCTTACAGATAGCAGAAATCCATCGCTCACGGTTCTGGAGTCTGCGGAGGCCAAGGTCACGGTGCTGGCAGACCCGGTGTCCGGTGCGGGCCCACTTCCTGATTCCCGCCGTGTCCTCGGGGGAAGAAGAAACGCGGGGGCTCTCTGGGGACGCTCCCATGAGGGCACCAAACCCAGCGTCTGTGAGGGCTCCGCCCTCATCACCTGACAGCCGTGCTCAGGCTCCGCCCTCCAGTGCGTCACCCTGGGCGTCGGGGTCAAAGGTGTGCACTTGAGGCGGACACACGCGTCGGGCGGTCACTGACGGTCTGCCGCACGGCACGCCCCCTCGCTCTCCGCCCTCGCCAGTCGCGCACGCGCACACGCACACCTCGTCCCCTTAAGAGCGTGCAGAGCCCACCGAGGTCTAATTGGGAAAGATAAAATCTTATCCTAGAAAATTCCGGTTCATGCCCCGTTCCGCACGGGCAGTGAGTGGCGATGTGCTACCAATACCGGTCGACCGGAGTCGGAAGGCGGCCAGCCCGCAGTCGGGGGAGTGGGGGGGCCCAGCTGCTCTCACTGGAGCCGCGTTCCTCGGGGAGGGCTGCACCTCCACCGCCCTTCTATGGGGGGGGGGGGGACCCGCCCCCATCAGCTGAGGCCGGGCGGGCAGGTGGAGTTTCTGAGCTGCCTTCCCTGTCCGCGCCCTCCTGCAGGGGCCAGGCCCTCGGGCCCATCTTCCGGACGTTTCTCGAGAGACCTTTGTGGCCTCGGCCAGCACCAGTCAGCCGTCCCCCACCTCAGCCCAGCACCTGCAGTGGGCGGGGAGGAGTGAGATTCGGGAGGTGGATGTCCCCGCGGTGGGAGGGGAGGAAGGGGCCTGGGAGCACAGGCTGCAGGAAGCACGTGAGCGTGTGAGCTGGCGCGGAGACGGGCTTCTCACCTCTTATGTTAAATCTGAGTCTTCACTCTCCTCCAACTCTCTGAGACGCTCCACTTTCCTGATTATTCCTCTTCCCTGGAATTCTGGGCTCCCCTTTTCTCTGGAATGTTCTTCCCTTTGCTCTCTGAATTGCTCTGGAGAACTTACTTCTTTCTGCCCCTCAGTAACTGCTCTTCAATTTGCTGCTTTTACCTCGGTAGTCGATAAAAGGACTTGAAGTCTCACTAGTCATTTCCTTACCCATAAATCATAAATCCACTCTCTGACCCGTGACTTTTCTCCGTATGAGCCGTTTCTCCAGCTACCAGCCCACTCATCTGCTTGAACAGTGCCTACTGACGCTGGTGCGCAGGTCACACCACGGCCACGTTCATTTACGAAACGCTTCTCCACGCCACACACTGGCGTTCCTGGGAACTTTGGGAAATCCCAAATCCATTCAAGTTCTGTGAATTTCAGCAAGATGAGACAAACAGCATTTGTACCCAAGCACCGGGAAGAAGTGCCATAGACAACTGGTTAGAGAACTGTAGGTTTCAAGTTCATGGGCTTGACTTCTTTGCGGCCCAGGAGTTTCATTCTGCCCATGACCCTGATCCCTGGACAATGTTCTCTCAAATGAGTGCCCTTGGGCATGTAGGGGACAGGAGGACCGTGGCTGGCTTGGTTCAATCTGTAACCGCTACAGGACAACCAGGAACGAAGTTCATAACCTGGAAGTGGACGCAGTGCCACACAAAGTATGTCCGCGTGACAGTCGGCTCCTCCCGCTGTCCTCCGGTCCCCAGGCGGCACTAAAGCCATCTCCCCTGCAAACTTCCGTAATTATTTCATCGAGAAACAGCTAACATTTGTCTTTTACTCCTTTTCACTCAAACAAGCCTAATGTTTTTTTCCCATTAACTGTCTTATTTCTTCATTCCCCCTGGCACTGTGGTTCATGCGCTGCTCAGAGATTTTATTTGGGCCAGAAGAAATGAGAGCAGTGGCCTTTAAGAATGCACACAGCTCCGCAGAAGAATTATCAGCAATATGGTCCCTCTCGCAAGAAACTTGCTGCCACCAGATGTGCGACTGGGTTTGAATCCTGACTGCGCACGTCCACCTACACACAGTTTTTCCACAGGAAAAAACCTCAGAGGCTGACCTTCCTGGCCAGCTAGGTCTTCACGGAACCCTGCGTGTTGCTCCTGCCTTCCCAACACACCTGCGAGCATCCAGAGGGAGACACTCTGACACCAAGCACTGGGACGTGTCACTGCAAACAGTACCGACACCACTGCCAAACCTGCACTTAAAAGACTGCGTACAGACCCAGAGCTCCCAACCAGCCTCCGTCTGCAGGGCTCGCTCCTGTCACCGCTCCCCAGCACTCCCGATCCTGCGTGGGTGGGAGGGGCCGCGGCACGCTCGGTGCCACCCACCCCGCTCCTCTCTCTCCCGTCCACTACGGCCTGCTCTTGCCTCTTACAGCCCTGCCCCTACCCGCTGCCCACTCTGTCCTCCACCACCCTGCCTTCATCCTTGTGCTACGGTCTTGAAACAAACGCTTATTTTTCCAAAGCTCAGTCTACATGTCAGCCAACTCCACGCCCACGGGAAGGAAGTGTGCTTCAATAGAAAGAACACAGCGTTGAGCAGAAAGCAGCAGGCTCTCCCCTTCCTTCTTTTATTTCCCTTCCTTTCCCGCAAGCGACCTCCAGCTTACCTCTCCCCCATCTCAGAACCTCTGTAGACATGGGCAGGCCGTGGGGAACCCCCAAACGGACAGCAGATATGATTCACTGAGGCTCCTCATTCCGGCCATATCTCCCCCACCCCTCCCTTTCTTTTCAGAAGATGAGAAACTAGGGACTGAATTCCTGTCAAGTGCCTTGCTCCCCTCCACTGAGAAACCGTGAGCCTCAGACAGCGAAAGGCAGGTGCCCCTGGGGGAAGCCACGCTCCCAGTGAGGCGCCGCCCCTGTGGCTCAGGCTGAGACGCCCTGGCCCCCGGCGTCTTCTGCCGCGACTCCCCGCACACCCTCCCCTCCCCCAGAACACACTCCAATCTTCCAACGAGCCAGGCGTGAATACACCAGCCCTCTCAAACACCCGGGGATCTGGGCAAAGCGTGAAGGAGGGGTGTAAACAATGCACACTAATTGCTGCTGTGACATCAGTTATAAATTAAGTTCCATGGGCCAGCGTGCTGGGCGCCCCTCCTCCCCCAGCTGCCACGCTCAGCGTGATGGGAACGCAGGCACTTCAGAGACAGGAAACCCACTTCCAAGGAGCACAAATATCCATGTGATGTTTCAGTCTCTAGGGCCTCGATGCTTGGTGTCAAATGAGCCCTCGGCTGCTGTTGTGCGCTGGTGGCCCAGGGTATCCTGGGCCGGTGCGGGAGGGGCCTTATGCCGGGGTGGACACAGCAGGCAAGCACACCTCCAGCACGTGAGCCTTCCTCGGAGGTGCCGACATCAAGGCTGGACACTTCAGAATCAGCCCCGCCTTTGGAAGCAGCCCGAAGGAGAAGAGGGGTGAGCACCTAAGTAACGGTGATGGGGCTGGCTGGTCCCATCTGGGTGACCGCCCTTCAGATCTTGGGGCCAGAGCAAAGCAGAGAGGCTAAGTGAACAGGGGCTGAGGGGGGTGGACAGACGGGTGGGTGGGGGAATGAGCGAATCTGTTAGAGACCCCCAATGCCTTTGCTTTTTGCAGACCCAAGTTTTATTTGGCTTTGTTCACTGAGTAGAGGAAGGTAAGACCCATAGAGTGGCGGGGGGGGGGGGGGGGGGGGGGAGATGGTGGCACCACTGGGTAGCCCCGGGAGGCCTTGCCTTTGCACAAGCAATGCTTCAAGTGGGCTAAATTGGGCAGAATCCACGGTCAGCAAGCGGGAGTCTGTCCTGGCTCGGTTCGGTCCGAGTGGCGTGGGGCCCAGGCCCTGGGCTTCTGTTAGCTCTTCCTCCCCGCCCATGCCAGTCCCCTCGGGGTCCCTGGCACCATCACCTTTCTGCCCCTCAGAGAGAGCTTCTCCCAGGCGACAAGGCCAAGGCCGCACCTTCTGTGACGGGAGGCAGAGAGACAGTGCCGTCCAAGTCGGTGCTTCACTCAACGACATCCGCTCCTGACCTCGGCGTGCTGTGCCCTGGGCTGGGCTCTGGGGACCCGGAGATGAGTGAAACGCCATCGCCGCAGAGGGCTCCTGGTCACATAGGGACCCAGCGAACAAACGAAACATTACAGGCTGGGCCCCTTGCAGAACTGTAGGGGCCCCACCACCCCAGATGTCTCTGCGACACCACGTTAGGGACCTGGACATCGATGGCGCATATGAAACCCAGAGAGGACCAGAGACCTGTGCCGGGTCCCCAGCTCCTCGGGGACCTTCTTCTCCTGGCTCCTGACTGGGCCCTTTGCCCTCCGCCAGCTGTGTGGGACGTCAGCCACCCAGGCAGGGCTCTGGTGCCTCTCTGTCACTTCCCCTCCATCTAACACGCATCCATCCCCATTTGCATGGGAACCCCTGGCAGCATGGCCACATAGTTTTGCCTACCTTGGTTTTCTTCCATTGTTTTTATCAATACAAATCCAAGGCGCTAAATACCTCCTAGATTGGCAGCCTCGGGCTGCCAGGGAAGGAAGGCGCCCGGGAACGGGGCCAGCTGCACACCTCCACCGGAGCTCGCCGTCCATGCCAGGCTGCCCCCGCCCCTCCAGGCAGGCCCTCCTGGGCTGATGGGGAATCGATTGGCTGATGCAGCTTCTGGACCCTTGTTCCAGCCTTGGCTTGGGTCCCACGGAGGCCCTCAGACAGACATCAATAACCTCGCCTCTCACTGCCCTGATCAGCCTGGATCCGGCCCCATTAGAACGTGCCAATGTTTATGCGCGTGCATCTTGACGGCATTGCCGACAGCAGCGTTAGTGCAGGGTGGCCAGCCGGGGGTGAGGGGTGAGGGAAGGTGGCGGGTTGGGTTTCGTTCCCTCACTCTGCTTTTGTTTGGTGTGGGGGCAGAGGGCTGCTCTCCCTAAGCCACAGGTGGCAAACACAAGGCCTGTGCCGGATCCGGCCCTCCACCTTGTTTTACCGGGCCCGGCACCTTGTTTCTACCCAGCGGCAGCACCGAGCTCCTTGCCCCTGGTTAAGGAGTGGTTACATGTACACAGTCCTAAAGTTACATTCGGCCCTTTGAAGGCAGCCACGAGGCTGAGGTGGCCCCTGATGAAAATGAGTTTGCCACCCCTGCCCTCAGCCCCTCTCTCCATCCCCTGAGGCCTCAGTTTCCATGGCCACCCAGAGCTTCAGTGTGAAAACATTAGGTAACATTTGCTGGAGATCTGTGCCAGTCAAGGCATGCTGGCTAACATGCACTCATTATCTCATACACTTGTCTCAAAATTCAGCAAGACCAGTGGTATTGCCAACAGATGAGTAAATCAAGGCTCAGAGAAGAAGCTCCCGGTCACACGGTTACAACCAGGGCAACAAGGAGGGTCACAAGGTCACACAGGAAGAATCGGGGTTTATACCTCTGTCGGCACCCAAGTTCAGGGACTTTTATTCACTTATGCTGCCTTATGCTTTTTAACTTCAACAAATGCAATAAACTATTTATTGAGCACCTACTATGCGCCAGGCACCACTGTAGGCAGAGGCTCCTGAAGTGACTGAGACAGGCAAGGTCCCTGTTCCAGTGTCTGGGCATGGTAAGACGACTGACAAATTCATGGATAAAATGCTACCTGGTGACATGTGTGGGCAGAAACGTTAAAACAGGCCGGCGTGAAAGTGAGGGGCTGGCTGGCTACCTTTCGATGATATCACTGGGATGTTCTCTCGAGGAGGGGACATTCCTGCTGAGTGAGTAATAGCTAGAAGCAGCCTGTCGCAGGGCCCAGGGGAGGCACGGCTGGCCCCAGGGTAGGGGTGGGCCGGGTGGGTTTCAGGAAGAGAGGGAAGACCAGTGTGGCTGATATGCAGTGGGTGAGCGGGGAGGGGTGGGAGAGGGAGGCGGAGCTGGGTCCTCCTGGCTTACACACCACAGGGAGCCATTTGCATTTAATTTTGATTGTGACAAGAAGTAGCTGGGCTGTATCCGATATAATTATTTAGAAGTGTCCTGTGGCTCTGTATGAGGAAGCATGAGAGTGGAACAAAAGCACAGGCAGGTGGAGGTAGTCCGGAGGCTACGGGAATGGCAGCTTAGGGAGGGGTGGAGCCGCCGACAGGACGGAGGAGGTGAACCCACCATGACAAGAGACGTGTTTAGGAAGTTGAGGAAGCAGGACGGGCTGATGGATTGGGTACGAGGTGCTGGGGAGAGAGTGGCAGGGGAGTCTCCCAGGTTTTGAAACTGAGCAACTCGGTAAATCACAGTGCCATTCGTTGAAAGGAGGAGTGCTGGAGGACTGATTGGTGAGGAGGTTTGGTAGCAGGGGGTCAGGAGTTCTGTTTGGCCCATTCTAAGTCCTGTGTGGTGATAACTATCCGTACAAGCAGCTGGCTGTCACCCGGGTGAGTGTGTGGCTATAGAAGAGGAAAGCGCCCAGCCTTAGCGCTGCCGCACCCTCACATTCCAGGGCAGGGCCAAGGAAGAGAGTCCTGCAGAGGAGACTCGGGAAAGGGAGGCCAGAGGGCAGGAAGAACCCCTGGGAATGGGATGTCCAGGAAGCAACGAGATTGGAGGGTTTCAACAGGATGAGGATGACAGACAGACGGAGGAGGAGGAGAAAAAGAAAAGGAAGAAGAGGAAGAGGAAGAGGAAAAGAGAAACAATTACTCTTCCCATTTTATAGATGAGACAACTGAGGCACAGAGACGTGACTTAAAAGGGCAACCACTGGTCTTTCTTCCCCTCCAGTGCTCTGAAAGGGCAGCACCCAGCTTCCCTCTCTTGGCCCTGCGACTCAGCTTCTGAGCCTCAGACAGGTCCCGGCTGAGTTCTCCAGAGGTCATGCCCCTTTGCAGCCCTGAACTCGGTTGATTCATCTCTGTCTGTCTCCACGCTCGGAGACCGGCTAGCGTAGCTAACAGAGTGGCGGGCGGCAGCGGTGGGGAGTGACCGAGTTCCCTGTTCCGCTGCCCGCTCCAGCCTGAAGCTCTTCTCCAGGCTCCTCCTCTCACCAGCTGCCGACCACAGGGGGTGGGATTCGGGCCGTCCCCCGCCGCCCAACACTGCTCGAGATTCTTTGTGAGACTCCTGCCTCCTCTGAGGGTGCTTTCCTTGGACAGCTGCCCAGATTCCTCGCCACACCCCTCAGAAATTCCTTCACCTCTAATTAATTTTTGCCCCCAGGGAGGACCAATGGTGTGCTGCGTGTTGGCAGAGTCGTCGGGGCCCCATGACACACTGCACAGTCCATAGCGTTACCACCGGAAATGAAAGTAACAGGGAAGAGACATGTGCCCCTGGGTGTCAGAAAAGGGGCTGGGAGAGAACAGATGAGTGTAAATGCCGATGAACCTTGGGGTAGAGCACGCCAGAGCAGGGGACAGCGAGGAAAGCCTGCGGGAAGGGGTGAGGGGAACGTGGGCTGGGCCAGGGCACTCCCAGTCTGGGAAAAAGGACCCGGGCTCTCTGCCACCGTCAATGCTTGCAGCATAATCCTGTGCAGCTGGGGATGACCCCGGCTGGTCCTCCGGAGAGGAGGAGCAGGGGCCACCTGGGAAGTGAGCCCTGTGGTGGCACCCCTTCTGACCTGGTTCCGGTCACATCCCCCAAAACAGACCGGATCCATCTGCACAGGGAATCTGCCCTCGCGATGGCCAATATAATTTAAGATGCTCCATGTCCCCTTCATCGTTTTCCCCATCTGCTTAGGGAATGAAATTTGTACACTTGGAGAATACGGCTCCTAACTCTGCAATGATAAATAAGTGGGCGCATTGCCAAGAGCACGGTGGAGGGACACGGTGGGGGAAGATCAGTCACCATGAGGACCAAGCAGGTGCAGTCGATGTAAGCCACGCACAGGTGGCTAAATGAGCTTCTGTCCTCAATGGGGTCACAGCGGGGGAGGGGAGAGAACGGTCTCATAAAAAGGGCAAGGGGGGACACCAGAAGAAGCGTCGTGAACCGCACAAGCCCCCGCCTCCGGCGGACCCAGAGAAAGAGAGACAGACACGGGACAGATGACTAACTGCAAGCCGCCCGGGCACAGGCCAGCCTGCAACATCAGCGCCCCCTGCAGGGCGCCCCGCATCAGCCCGGCCTCGTGGGATTCTGAAGAACGTTCCTTTGCTCATTCCAAACATAGTTATTGAGCATCTCCTACTTGTGGGGCATTCCAGGTGCTGCTGTACATCAATGAACGAAGCAGACATGGACCCCTGCCCTTGGGGAGCTGGCCTTCAAGCGACGGGACTCAGACGATGAGCTACACACGTGACAAACAATGAAGTATGCGGGACACTCGCGGTGATGAGGGCAAAGTCTTTAAAAGACACTGTCCTTCCCAAAGTTGGCGCTGCCCTCGACACTGCGTGATCGCACACAACTACAGCTTGCTCTCCGTCATTATCTCACCAGGAGTGTGGGGCCCGAGCAGCCACCCCGCTGTCACCTCTCGTCCCATCATGTTCCCTCCTCTGCCCATGACTTGTGCTACACGCATACTGGACACAGAGAAGGTGCTCGATCACGCGTGTGACAATGGACTAGTCGTCCTCGTTCG
This sequence comes from Phyllostomus discolor, assembly GCF_004126475.2. Classification (NCBI taxonomy): domain Eukaryota; kingdom Metazoa; phylum Chordata; class Mammalia; order Chiroptera; family Phyllostomidae; genus Phyllostomus; species Phyllostomus discolor. The sequence goes on along the minus strand of NC_040916.2, from coordinate 20,738,752 downwards.
GGAGCACGGATTCTGTCCCCTGAGACGACTCGTTTTTGCCCTCGAGTCGCTTCCTCACAGAGCCTCCCCTGCAGCACACATGGGATGAGAGGCCACCCAAGGAGAGCCAATCTAACTCGGGGCGAAGAGAATCTCACCGCTGTAACTGGTTCTCTTCCTCTCCCCCTGAGGCCTCCCGGGAGGCCCCTCTCTGCCCATCACCCACGATGCCTTCCTCTCCCCATGTCCCTGACACAGGAGGAGAGAGGGGGGATGAGGCAAGGAGCCCACCCGTGTCCCACAGGTGACTGTTCCGAAAGGTGCCACATCTGAGGTCTGAGAATGCTTCGCTTCCACCTCGTCTCCAGACACGTGTCCACGTATGAAATGGGGAGGCCACACCCTTCCCTGCGTCCAGCACTGGGGCACGTGGGCAGAGACATTCTCGGGCCAATAAGATCGTGGCCCATGCGGAAGTGTATTTGGGCTGCTCTTTTGTTCGTTAATTCTTCTCATATATATTCCATCAAGTCCCATAAGCACACAGCTAAGCCACACCCCCAATTCAGTGCACGCGGAAAGTCCAGAGATCCCTGGGGCTCTGGCCAAGGCCCCCTGTGTCTTCTCGCTGCACCTCGGTCCTGTTCGACCTCACTCGCGGCCGCTGTCCAGGGGCCGCCTCCTGGCGGGTCTCTGCGTGGCTGGCTACCAGGATGCTCCACATCACACAACCAGAACAGACTCTCCCCTCCCCGCTCCCGGCCCCCAAGCCTGGACCTCTCCCATCGTTCCTCCGCTCAGCGATCGCCTCACCACCACCCAGGGCTGCAGGCCAGACCTCCAGGCGCCGTCGCTGGCTCTCCCTTGTTGGCACCCTCCTGTTCGAGCTGCCCAGCCTTGACAATTCTGCCTCCTAAGTGTCTCTGGAGTCCATCAACCTCCCCTTGTCTCTGCTGTCACCACTCGGACCCCAGCACCTGTCCCCTCCCACGTGGGCCCTTTAAGATGTCCGGTCAACCTGGACTGGGCTCCCTCTCGAATCAGGCTGCCACGCTGCAACCAGAGGGGTTTCTAAATGCGAATCTGACCGTACGCCCTTGCATGCTGAAGTTTACTTCAATCATTCCCTGTGGCTCTGAGAATAAACACCACAGCTCTTATGTTATGGACTAAATTATATCCCCCCAAATTTATATGTTGACGCCATACCCAACTCCTCGGTACTTCAGAATGTGACCGTATTTGGAGCTAATTCACTTAAAATGAGGTCAGAAGAAACCAACCCTGCCGACACCTTGATCTGGGACTTCCAGCCTCCAAACCCATGAAAAAATAGACTTCTGTGACTTCAGCCGTCCACACTGTGGGGCTTGTTACGGCAGCCTTGGCCCGTGAAGGCATCTGAGTCAGCCTACGGCCTCCTCTGTGGCGCGTGGGCTGGTTTTAAAATTCGCCCACATGTTTTTTGCCACTCCTCCTTTCAAAAGCGGGTGGGGGGTCCAACTTCCCCGCCGCTTGCGTGTGGGCGTGACGCAGTGGCTCACCCCCAGCCGACAGAATGTGATGGAAGGGACAGTGTGTAGCTTCCCAGATGAGGACCTCAGAGGCACTGGCACCTCCTTCCTGCTCTCCTTCTCTCAGGTCCCTGCCCCTGGGACAAGCGCTGCCACAGCAGGAGGACGCCCCAGAGGCTCCACGGAGAGATCATGTGGCGAGGGCTGTGGCCTCCCGCCAATGGCCACGGGAGCGAGCTGTCCTGTTAGCAGGTCCTGGGCTCCCGACGGGCCTCCAGGTGACCGTGGCTCTCGCCAGAGTCTTGACTGTGACTTCACGAGGCACCCTGACGCGGAACCACTCTGCTAGGCCACCCCGTCTTCCCGACCCGCGGGGCTGCAAGGTGATACACGTCTGCGGTTTCCAGCCGTGAGCTTTGGGGCGACGTGCTGTTCCAGGCTCACCTCCTGCCCCCCTTGAGCACTCTCCGAGGTCCGGCCCCGCTGGCTTTCTTGCCGGACTCGAAACTCCCCATGTTCCCCAAGACCCTCTTTCTAGAACACACCCTACTTTCCTCCTTATCTGAGTCCACTCACACATTGGCTCACACGGCGAGCATTTGTTTCTCGGGGAGATTTCCCCTGACCCCTGTCCAGCAATATGCTCTCATCGAACCACGTCCCTTTCCTTCGGAACAGTCCCCAGTGTGTTACTGCTTGTGTATCACGGGGACTGTTGAATGCACCTCTGTCTTCCCCACTGGACTACAAGCTCTCCTCTGTGTCCCCAGTACCCGGACGACTTAATCAGTCCGTACATGATTCTTGGATGGATGGACGGACGGACAGATGGATGGAGACAAGTCAGCCAATATCTGCAGAGGAACAAACCTTACATTCAGCATCCTCCTTCTGTGAGGCCTCCTAGTGACATGACCATCTGCGAACCCACAAACCGTGAACCAATGTACAACGTGGGTTAGCAGGGGCTCGGAAACCTACACACCGTTTGCCTGTTCACACCGCGCCCGTCAAAACCGCCTTGCCTTCCTTTAGCATCACTGCACTATTTACTTTTGGAATTCCGCTGTGTATCTCACAGCGGATGAGTGAGAAAAGGGACTCCTGCAGATCTGGGGCAGAGAGACGGGGAAAGCCCCCCACAGAGGGGACAGTCCCCTGGCACCACTGGGGACCCGCTCGAAGGGGTGTGACATCAGTGAGCAGTGAGCGGCCCGCTCTCCTGGAGTGAAACGGAGCAGCCCCGCCCAGATGGGCTCTGCTCACAGCCCCGCCCTGGCCGGGGGGGGCGGGGGGCCTCCAGGGGCCAAGGCCACAGAGGAGCATCAACTACGAAGCAGCTGCTCCTCCCGGCGCAGACGATGGCACCGGCACCTTGGGGACCCTGGAGGAGAACGCTCCCCCAACCCGATTCTTTTAAAGTAACTATTATAATTTGACATGAAAATAGATGCTCTTAAATCCAAGATCTCCATTAAATCAAACTGTTTAGCCGCACAGAAGGCTAGTTTGCCCTAGTTCGAGTCTGTGTTGTTGGTACATGGAGTTTATGAATGACGTTTCTTTAAAAGGAAAGGAAAAAAAAAAACCCAACCAGAAACCTGTTTATCTTGAGCCTCTTTCTCGCAGGCTATTTTGCATGGATATGTATGCCCATACGTCTGTAATTTGTGCCTCGCACCAGGAAGGCCAGACTTGGGAAGAGCTTTTATTCATTATTTAATCAAGGAAAGAGCTTTAACTCAAACAAGAGCGGGGGCGGAGGCGTCCAGGCGGGAGCGGAAGAGGCTGGGCGAAAGAGAACACTTTTATAAACAGACTCTGGAGATAAAAACCTGAACAAAGAGCAACAAACAGCAGCTTTCTACACCTTTTTCTCTCTCTAAGCCCCCGCCAGACTCGATTCCCGTTCTGCATAATTCCCTCGCATTTCCTTCTGGAGGCCGTCCGCATTCTGCCTGGAGAAACGCGTCTCCACTCCTTCGCCATTGAGGGTGCTCGTTGTCTGGCTACAAAAAGAGCGGAGGAAAGCCCGGCCCAGCCCAGCCCCGCCCGGCCCCGCCCGGCCCCGCCCAGCCCCGCCTTCCCCGCTCCACTCCGGTGATTTCCAGTCCTACAGCCCACGCCACTCTAGAGACTCCTCCCCTCACCAGAGACGGTTTTCCAAGATTGAACTAGTTCTGCAAGCAGCGGATGATGGCCGATCCCCAGCCTCCACTCCATGAGAGGTGGCACAGGGGGACCCTGTGGATCCCCACCTCGGGCCAGGCCTCAGGCCAGCACTGTCGCGTGGAAGTCTCACACCGAGTCAGGGAGCGCGGGTGGTCACTCCCACCCTCGTTCTGCAGATGCAGGAACCGAGGCTCAGACAGACGGCTTCAGGGCGCAGAAGCAACGCTGAGTTCAGAGCCAGCGAGCCTTTCCGCTCCGCCGTGCCCAGCTCCGGCTCTCCACCCAGGGCTTTTCGCCTTTCCCATCAGAAAATATTCCTTCGTGGTCTGCATCTCCACCCCCTCTTGTACTTCTCCCACGGCCTCTTTCCACAGGTGTTCATTAATTATTTCAACAGCTACTTATTGAGCACCTCCTTTGAGAAGTGAGATCAGACTCCTGGGGGTGGGCGGAGCTTACATTTTAGCTGAGAAAGACAGGCAACAGACACGCAGATGTGTCCTGTGTCAGATGGGGACCAGTGATGTGTAAGGAGGGAGGACCAAACAGGGCAGAGAGGGCAGAGAGTACGGGCTGGGGAAGAGGGGCCCATCCATCCACACAGGGTGGTCAGGGAGGCCTCCCTGGAGGGTGACACGTAAGAGCAGACCTGAAGGAACGGAAGGACTCATCTCTGGGGGACAGAGGGTCCTAGGGAGAGGGAACAGGAAGCACGAAGGTGCTGAGGTCCTCGGTGGCTTGAGGAACGGTGAGGCGGCCAGCATGGCCAGAGCTGGACGGCCAAGCAGGGGTTACAGGGGAGGCCGGACTGCAAGGAGCAGAGGGGGCTGAGAGATGAGGTCAGCGACACAGGACGGGGGGCACGGGGCCTTCTGTTGGAGGGGCTTTGTTGTCACTGCACGTGAGCTAGAGAGTCACTGGAGGGCTGTCCGCAGAAGAACACACAATCAACCTTGACCGCTGGGCTGCTGTGTTTAGACAAACGGGGGTGGGAGGCAAGGTCAGAAGCAGGAAAACCCATTCGGGGCTCCAGGGGGAAAGTGATATGGATAGTGAATGCAGACAGTAGAAGTGATGGGACGTGGTTAGAGTCTGGAGATGTTGGGCTGGCCAAAAAGTTTGTCTCATTTTTTTCCACAGGATGGCTCTGGGAGTGTTTAGTTGTCTTTACCTTCATTTGAAACCATATCATTAGATTGTGTTGTGACAGCTGTCCTATCAGCCTGCATTTAAAAAAAACATCAAAATTGGTGACTTTTTGTGCAGCTATTTAAATATTGAAGATGGAAGAAGATACACAACATTTTTGGCATATCATGCTTTATTATTTCAAGAAAGGAAGAAAAATAACTGAAATGCAGAGAAAGATTTGAGCAGTGTGTGGAGAAGGTACTATGAGTGACTGTACACACCGAAAGTGGTTTGCACAAATAATTCTCTGCTGTGGGGCTGTCTCAGGCACTGGAAGATGTTTAGCAGCACCCCTGGCCTCTGCCTAGCGGGAGATGGCTGACCTACTCAACATATCCAAGTCAACAAAGTTACTGGTGAAAATGAAAAAGTGTGCCTTTTATTTTTCAGAAAAAAAAAACACATAACTTCGGACTTTTGGGGCAACCCAATATTTAACAGGTGCCACCAACAGGGTTTGCTGATGGCTGGGAGGTCGGATGCAAGACAAAGAGAGGAAGGAAGGATGACCTCAAGGTTCGGGCCTGAGCCCCCGGGAGAGTGGAGGTGCCGGTACCGAGAGGGAGAAGACGGAAAGGGGGAGAGCCGGATGGCAGCAGAGAGGGCGACGGGCGGGAGGCCCGGGAAGGGAGAAGGTGAGCACAGCTCTCTGGGAGAGACGGACAGCGAGCGGGCTAGGACACGTAGTGGGACTGCCCAGCAGAGCCGAGGGCTACTGTCGGGCTTTGTGGCCATGAACTCAAAGCGCCCTCATCGCTGGGTTTGGGTTTGCTGTTCTCTGGCCCTTCTAAACTGCATCTGCGTGAGTGTGCAGTGGCGGCGAGTGGGTTCGGCCAAGACTGGGTGTTGGGTACGGGGAAGAAGGGGGACCCCAAGGCACACCCTGTGGCCGCTGTGCTGTCCACGCATGCTGAGTGGCCCCCCACACGGGACCCTGCACTGCAGGCCTTGGACTTGGTGAGCAGCAGCAAGTAAAGTGAGGCCACAGACTCCTAGCTCCGCCCACCCAGCGGGAGGCCTGCACAGTGCCCCGGGCGACTCTTGGCCTGACCGGCTGCCCCTGGGCTGTCACCCAGCCACCAGCGTCCTTTGTAGTGGGATGAGCACGAGTCCCCGGAAATGCTGAGTTTGGGATCCACGAGCACTCTCCTTCCTCCAGACCCAGGGACAGGAGGTGAGGGGCCCTTAGTAAGAAACCACGGGGACCTGGACTCAGCTTCTTGGTCGCAGAGGGGCAGGGAAACAGGAAGGAGGGGACAGTGTCTGGTCATCTCATGCCGAAATGAGGGAAAGGGTCCTGGACGCGCTCCCCGCCAGCTACCTCCTGGCACAGCTAGTGTGCCGGCAGAGTGGCCGGGGGAAAGCGCATCGGGAAAGGAAGCACTTCTGTGTGAAGGCAGCGTCTGCCCACAGTTCCTCGAGACTTCCCCTTGCACTGGGGCGCACCGGCCCAACACGCACGGACGAACATCTGAAGCCACTACACGCCCTGCATTTCAGGGCTGTTCTGGATCAATGCCAAAGGAGAGGGTGGATTTCTTCGTTCTGCTCAGAATAAAAATGTGCTTGCAACACAAAAACCCTTGGGATCTTTTATTTAAAACTATTCCCACTAGGTTGTCAGTTACCTATGAGTTTGTTTTTGTTTTGTTGGTTTGTTACTTTTTAGTTGTGTATCCCTCCTACAACTGACATCATACAGTGCCTGTCCTTTTCCGCCTTATTTTACTTGGCATGTTCAATAGAATGGTGACTATGGGGGGGGGGGCAGTGACATGGGTGAAGGAGGTCAAATACACGGTAACAGATAGAAACTGGACTTTTGGTGCTGAGCACGTAATAGAGCACACAGGTATCAAATTAGAAAGTTATACACCACACAGACATAAGGTTCTCAGCATGCTACTTCAATACAAATAAATAACATTGTTTAAAAGTACAGTTATTTCCAAAGTTTTCAGTTTGCTACCACAGTTTTCTGCTCAAACATACTCGTCCAAAATAGCCATCCATAGTTCTTAGCATCTGCTCTACACAGAGAGGATCGTATTTTGACATTCCAGGAAAAATAAACAAAGAAAAGAAAGAAAGGAGGAGGGGAGATTAAAATAGACAGCCTCTGAGAGTAATTTCCTCTCTGGAAGATTAATAATATATGAACTTCAAGAATATTTACATTGGCAGATTCTTACGCTGGTTAATTGATAGTCTATGTATTTTCAGCAGAGGGCGGCTGGCAAAGGCAGGTGAAAACAATTAGCCAGGCACTCATTACAGATCAATTCACCGGAAAGGTTAATAGCTCTTTGTTTTGAGTCAGACCTCGACTAACCCTTGTGTGGTCTACGATGTCCCTTTATGCAGCGCTTCGTTCAGAGGATCGTTCAGTTAAAAAGTATTAAATAAATTAATAAACGAAGGATCGAGTTTGTGTGAAAATCTCTCGAATGCCTACCAGAATATTCAAATTTTATACATGCTGACTTGCACGGCTGCGGTTGGGTCCAGACACTCGGTTGTACTGATCATTTTAATTAAGGAATAAATGATGATTCTTCACCAAAGAAGTCAGACAGAACCATTTCTTAAACTACAAATCTATAAACTACCCAGTAGAAAAAAAAAAGAGCAAAAGATGGGAACAGGCAATACACACAAAAAGAAAATGCAGGTAAGCAATAAACTATGAAAAGACACTCCCCCCGACTACCCATCAAAGCAGCGTGGCCGGCCGTGGGCGGGGCAGTCCTCTGCTGAAACTGCCTCCTGGACCTGGGCCCGGGCATGGGGTCCAGCTCTCGGGTCAAAGTGCCGGTCCCACCACGCGCCAGTGTGCGCCCAGAACAAGATTCTCAACTCCTCTGGGCGTGCAAAGTGGGAACAATGTTTACACCTGCCTCCTCGGCTTTCGTGCACACTGACAGATTTCACACATGCCAAGCATTCAGATCCGAGCCTGGCAGAAAGTCGCTGCTCGATGACTCGGTCTCCTACGGGCACGAGCGTCGAGGATGTGAGGGAGCAGATGCTCGCGCACGCTGTTGGTCGGTGTGCGAATCAGTGCAGCCACTTTGGAAGGTAATACCTCGGTTTCCACCAAAATTAAAGGCACGCTTATCCTGCAGCCCTCCAGCGGTTTCCAAGGATTTCCCAGAGAAACACACACACACACACACACACACACACACGTGTTTGTTTTGTTCTCGGGCTCACTGCGGCATTGCACGGGGCAAAAAAACATACGGAAACGAGGGCACAGGGGAACAGCTAATTATAGGAGAACTACACGAACACTGCATAGCACTTAAAAATAATGAGGGCAGATTTCCAGGTACTGACATGGAATAATCTTTAAGATACATGGTTGACTGAAAATAGCAAGTATCAGCACAATGACATCATGTCATCGTGAATATTTATGATGTGGTATTTGATATATATTTATGTATGTAGCATCTGTGTAAAAGCTACATGCAAAATTTTATTTTATACATATGAAGTCCTCCACTCAAAGGGAGGCATTGGCAGGGACACGGAGAACTTGGCCCTATTCGTGTTCTGTGTTGTAATGCATCCTTCTACTGCTCACGCAATTAACACTGAGGGAAGGGGGAGTGGGAGTTGTGTTGAATGGGGGGCAGCTTCCCTTTGGGGTGATGACATGTCCTGCAGGTGGTTGGTGGTGACAGTGGTCCAGCAGCGTGAATGCGCTTCGTATCACAGGGCAGCATGGTGGATCTGGTTACAGTAGCAGATTGTAGGCTATGTCTATTTTACCACAATAAAAGCGCTCATTTAACTTAAAATCCCTGCATACCATATCGCGGAACAACAGGATGACCCTAGACAAGGGGGCATGAGCCTGGGCCGGGCAGCAGCGATGCTGGGCCTTTACAAGGCCACAGGACTTGGGTGGGCAGAGTCGGCTTGGAAAGGGGAGGCCCAGGGAAACCTGTATGCCTCGAGAAGGAAGGTCTTAAAACAAAGACGGGAAACAAAAAGAGACAGACATTCAGGGGAAAGTCAGGCCGTGCCCAACGGACGGGCCTGGTCTCAATCTGCAGGGAGAGAGGATGCATTCCCCTAGCTCCTCGTTCCCGCTCCCTCCAATTAAAGGCCCTCGGGGGCAAGCTCACCCACAGGAGGGACAGGGAGGGTGGCACAGAGCGAAGAAAAGAAAAGGCTCCTGAACGGCAGCTTCTCCTAATGGCTGTATTTTTGCTGCGCCAGCTCCTCTTTCAAAGCGCTTCCACGCACCTGGAGGGAACCGGCTTTCCTTTTGAGAATATGCCTTTCAAGTCGATTAGAAACTATTTTCATGAGTCGGGGCTGTTTACTTGCAGACCTGTCATTCAGAGGACGTGCGCCTTCACAGGCGCCCACGGCGGCTCGTCAGCGGCCCCCTTCTTTTTTTTCTTTTCTTTTTTGGCTAATTTCCTGTAGGTTCCCGTGCAGTGCGTCTGGGCAAGTGAGGAAGGCGAGGCGACCAAAAAGCACTTTATTTCCTCCACAAGGTGAAAACAAACATGCAAAGAATGGAATGCCGGGGGCTGGAGCCCCGTCTCTCTCCTCCAGCTGGAAGGAGGGCGGGTTCGCCTGGGGTGGCCTAACACCAAGGCCACACTCCAGGACAGAGGGAGACGGGGGAAGGACGCCCTGCCTTTTGGAAGCCTGGGGAGACCCAGCAAAGACCTGCACTCAGCTCTCGAAGACCCCCAAATTCTAGAACACGGTTGGGGACACGTTCTAGATGTAATTTTAGATTTGGTGGGGTTTTTGCTTGTTTGTTTGCCAAAAAGTGTTTTACAAACCACCAGTGGACCGCTTTGATCTAGAAGCTACATTGTTTTCTAGAAATTAGGAAATGGAATGTAAACATGTTCTCTGCCCTGAGGACTGATCTACATTCTTGTGAACCTTCGGAAAGAAGAAGTGAATCCGTTCGAGCCACCAGAAGGCGAGACCAGATAACAAACCAACTGGGAGTGCACGGTTTGTGGCCGGGGCGGCGGGGGTGGGGGTGTCGGGCTGAAGGACCCGCAAGGCTTCCAATCATGTTTTAAGGACAAAGTGGAAGATCACGGTTGGGATATTAACAAATACAGGTTGGTTTGTCACCGGCCAAACACACTGCCCGAAGGTTATTAATTTTGTTAAATCTAGGTTTCTTCCTCCATACAATAAAAAGGTTGAATTAGACGTTTAGTAATACCTTTCCCCCTCTTCAGCCTATAGCTGTTTTACACAGGGGAAGGTCCCAAGAGCTATTTCCCAGGATTCGCCAAAGCCCATCCTCGCTTTACAGAGCCAGGGAAGACGCAGAGGGCGGAGCACTCACTGCCTTAGAGGGTGGACTCAGCATTCAAAATTACCCACTCCCCCCGCCGCAAGCCAATACATCACAGTTGGAAACAAACGAGATAAAATGTAACAGCACAAAGTTCTGATTTTTTTAAAAAAAAATCCATTCCATAAGGTCAGCATATTGAAGATCTGTCTTGGTAGCGGTCCAGATAAGGAAATCACAAGGATCTGGTTACCTCTAAATTCAGTATCAAACATCAGAACGACACAGTTCAGGCCTGAGAGCAAGGAGGATTTGATCTGGCTGCAGTAATAACATACGGGGTCCAAGGCAAAGGGGTCACCGCCCAACTCGACACTCTGCCCTGAATTTGGAGTACCATGTTTGGTCCCGGGCACCACCCATGAAGAAAAAAGTAACAAGCCAACGGGGTGGAGGGGGGTCCTCCAGCCCCCACTCCCCACCCCCTCATTATCACCTCAGCACACCTGGTTCAGCCCCCCCACGCATCCCTGCACTGCAGTGTGGTCCTGCTTGAACACTGGGCAGGAGGAGAGCCCATCATTTCCTGGGCTATGAGACACCTCTCTCTGACCCTGAAGGGCAATCTCATTCTCTGTAAGTTCCACTCACTGCTCCAGGTTCTGATACCCTGGGACACCCAGGTCAGGGTTAATCCCCCTTCTACATAAACAGCCCTTCAATTAAGTCCAAAGAATGGACGGTCACCCCTCCCCCTCCAAAACCTTTCCAGGTGAAATTGGGCCATTTTTAAATATGAATCCTCATATTTAAGACATTTTTTTTTTTGGCTACATGTCTCTCAGGGGGTTCCAAGGCTGTCTAGGGTACAGATGGAAGCCCTATTGTATAATTCACTCCTTCTTGCAACGATCAGAAGCCAATGTGGGTTACAGTCAGGAATCGCTGGTGATGGGGATACATCCGTGGTTAGGCGATTTTGTCGTCCTGTGAACGTCACGGAGGCACTTACACCAACCTCCACGGCAGAGCCTGCGCCGCCCCTGGGCTGCACGGGACAGCCCACGCGCCTGTTGCCGCTGCGCCACACCCCAGAACAGCAAGTTCCCGTATTGAGTACTACAGGCAACTCAGTGGTAACTATTAGCGTATGTACACCTATCTCAACATAGAAAAGGTACAGCAAAAACACGACCTAGAAGGTACAAACCGGTGCACCTGGATAAGGCGCTTGCGGTGGATGGAGCCGGCAGGATGGGCAGGGGCTGGGTGGGTGGGTGTGGGGGCGGCCAGTGCACGCGAAGGCCCAGACATCTGTGTCCACCACGGCAGACTTTGCGAACCCTGTGCTCTTAGGCTACACTACATGTATAAAAACACTTTTCTTCCTCCAATACTAAATTAACCTTTGCTCACTGGAACTATTTTACTTTATACACTTTAAAAATTTTTTCAACTTTCTGATCACTGGTAATAACACTTAGCTTAAAGCGTAAATTGTACAGCTGCACAAAAGATTTCTTTGTTCACACGTTTATTCTACATTGACAGCCGCGAGCAGTGCATCACGCTGCACCCTTGCACCAGCTGCAGACCTTACGAGGCCTGCGACCGTCCGCAGGCTACCTACCTGACCGCGGCTACGTCGTAACTATGGCTATGACGTCTCATGGGCCGCAAGTTGACCAGTTTACGACAGCTAGGACTTTCCTGCATCTGTGTTACCACAGCTACGACGTCACCAGGTGATGGGAATTTGACAGCTCCACTGTAATCTTATGGGACCTCCTGGAACCGGTGCTCCGTCATTGATGGAAGCGAGCTCACGTCACAACCGACCGTAGATCGCCGGGCTGCAGCGAGGAGCTCCAGCTGGCCTGGACTTGCTAGTCCTGCGCCCAGCCTGCCACCTGTGGCCTAGAGATGCTTAACAATCAGAGTGATAGCCCCTAAGTGTGACTTTTCTGGCACGTCAGCGGATGTCTGGTTTACCCAAAATTCTTAGAACACGCTTTTGACTCACGTTAACTTAAAAAATAAACATACGCTCAGGAACATTGTGGGAACACTATCTGTTCCCAATTCCAGGTCTCAGCTCCAAACACGCTGAAAATCATTGGCTCGTTTAATCGTTTTTCTTCTGTTTCCAAAATACTTTCCTTACCTTGGAAAAAAATAAAAAATAAGTTTAGAAGACTTCCTCTGAGTGTTATTAGTCTGTATTTGACAAACACATATATATTTTTAAGTGTTGCTGCTGGCGCTGCTATATTCATTTATCTGCTATTTATTCGAGTGCCTACTATGTGTGTGATATCTCGTAGCCCGGAGCAGATGGAGCAAAGCAAACTGGAAGGTGAGCTTGTCTATACCACAATTAGGAACAATATCCGTGACTTACAAACACGGAGATTACCGGAGTTTAGAACCACTCTCCATCCCTTGGTTCACAGCCCCGAAAAAGACCGAGAATTGCTGCTGGGGTCTTTTTTTAAAACCCAACTTGTTCCGAGTAAATAAATGTTGCTTGTGTGAGTAATTAATCAAGAATTACATGGGAGGTTTCTTACGAGGCCAACAGCGAGCAGTCTCCTGAGGCACTCAGCAAACTCTCTTACAGTAAATAATTACTGAAGTTAAGATTACTTACTAAATTAAGTCATTCCTTTTGTGATATCTCTAAGACTTGGAATAATTGGTGGGGTTCGCTTTAGTTGTTTTTTTTTCTAAAGCAAGAAATAGTGCTACATAATGAATTAACTGTGCAATTAGCTATGCATTTAGCACTTCAGAAACACATTTTTAATGACTAGAGCAGGTACAAATAACCCTGCATGGTTTTTTTTTTTAACTTAGGTATAATTTTCCACCCTGTTTAATGCAGCGACGGTGGGAAAGTGTTAGCACAGCATGTTATTATTTTCCATTTGCTGAGAGTCAGCGATACAGACAGCCCATCTCAGAAAGAGCCGGTGGCCACTGCCCCACCCCCCCACCCCCGGGGCTCCAGGGGAGAACCACTGGGCCCTGGGGCAGGTCCACCTCCCCCCTTCTCCCTTCAGGCCCCTGGAAGGACAGGCTCTCCTGGGCCTCCCCTGTGCCTTCCCCCGGGGGTGGGGGGGCGGGGGGGAGTAATGGTCTCATCCTAGAGCTTCCATCCTTTCTCTAAACCACAGCTCTTCCCCGTCATAATGAGGAAGAGAGAGGGAATAAAGAGTAAAATCTGGGCTGACACCTTTTATTAACTATTTTGTGTGGTGTTCTTCATTTTTAGGAGTAAAATGCGAATCAGTGGCTTTCAAGAGCAAGAAAGAAAACTGAATTCCCCTCGTGGGACATCTGTCCCTTGCAAGAGCATAGTCTATCACTTTATGGGTTTTTTTTCTCATGTGGGGGGTCCTAGCCATGGAACAGGGTGTGAGCATCTGCCAGGAGCCCGGGCTTCGGGGTCTTCCCAGCGTGTTACATCACACAAGCCTCATGATAGCTCTGTGACGTCGGTGCCGACCACACACGGCCTCCAAAATCACACAAGCCAATTCCTACAACAAATATCTCTTGATTGACAGGATGCTTTTCCTATGGACTTGGTTTCTCTGGAGGACCCTGACTGACACGCGTCCTGCGTGCCACACGCTCTGCTTGGCATGCAGGCACGGTCCCCACACTCAGGGAGCCCAGTGGTTTTCAGGTGGCACCAGCATTTCCATGTCTCACTCTTGTACAAAGTGAGGAGGAGACAGCCGTGGGCTGAGATAGCCACGGGAGGGCTTCGAAGCCACATTAAAGACGTAACCACGTTAAAGGCAACAGGAAGCTATTGGTGCATTTTAGGAGGGAAAATGTCCGACTGGTTTTGCATTATTCGAAGATCACCTGGGCTATATTAAATATAAATAAAGCAGCCCTGGCTGGTGTGGCTCAGTGCATGGAGCACTGGCCTGTAAACCGAAAGGTCGCCAGTTCAATTCCCAGTCAGGGCACATGCCTGAGTTGCGGGCCAGGTCCCCAGCTAGAGGTGTGGGAGAGGCAACCAATCAATGAATCTCTCACACATCGATGTTTCTCTCCCTCTCTTTCTCCCTCCATTCCCCTCTCTCTACAAATAAATAAATAAAATCTCTTGAAAAACACATAAATAAATCTTGATTAAAGTAATTGCAGTGGAGGATGGCAAGAGTGGCCTCTGGAGACTTGTGTGATTGGTTTTACCACAATCACATGGGAATGAGGGTGGCTTCCAGGCCTACAGCAACGGCAGGAGAGAGACGTGGGCTAATTGTATACAACTTGGTGAGTGGGGAGAGATTGCGGGGTGGGGGGGGGGCCGGGCTGATTTCCTAGTTCCTGGATGGGGCAGTGTAGCCACGGGGGAGGAAGGGGTGGAGATGGTGACCCTCTGATGTTCCCCCATTCTCTGCCAAATAGAGCATAATCACTTCCCCCTGGGATGGGAGGCTTTCTCTAGGATGGCCTCTGACCACACAGACGGAGCTGTGCTGCTGCTCTCTGTTTATTCGGCTCTGCATCCAAGGTCGTGTGTGTGACCTTGCATAAGTGGTTTGACCCTCTCCTTCCCCTCCCCTTCTGCATCTCTGACATCCTGGGGGAATGACGGAGGGACTCCCTGCGTTGGACAGAAGGACACGTCTCAGTGCTCAGGGAGAGATGCCCGCCTCCTCACACTGGTTTCCCCCAGGCTTCAAGGTCTGTGGCTGTGACCCCGATGGACAAATGAACGTGAACTTGATGGGGAGCTAAGGGGAGGGCCCACTGTCACCCTCAAGAGGGAAGCATTTCCGCGGCCAGCTGACCATTTCAGACTAGTGGAGCCCGAGTCCGTTTTGAAGGAACTTTGTGAAAGAAAATTCTATTTCCTTCTTTAATTGTACAAGTTACTTACTGACAACGTATCAATGATATTTAAACAAGCATTTGTCTCATACTGTAGCCTGCACTGGGGGGGAAGTGGAACTTGTAGAGAAATATTGGGTTGGCCAAAAAGTTGGCCACTTTTTATGGAAAAAGTCCATTATGTTTTTTTTTTCCATAAAAATAAAAAACAGATTTTTTTCATTTTCACCAATAACTATTGATTTGGATATTTTGAGTATGTTAGCTACCTTCCACTATTGGCCTCCAGTGGGCAGAGGCCAGGGGTGCTGCTAAATATCTTCCAGTGCATGAGGCAGCCCCACAGCAAAGGATTATTGGCCAAAATGTCAGCAGTGCCAAGAAACTTCACAAACCACTTTTGACACATTCGATCAGTCACAGCACCTTCTCTGTGCACTGCACAAATCTTTTTTGTGTGTGTTTCAGTTGAGTTTTTACCTTTCTTGAAACGATAAAGCACAATAAGCTGAGGATGTGCCATATCTTCGTCCATCTTCAATACTAAAATGGCTGTGCAGAAGTTCGCCAGTTTTGATAAGTTTTTTTTTTTAAATACATGCTGATGGGACAGCTATCATGATAAAATCTAACAAAATTATTTCTGAACGAAGTTAAAGACAGTGAAGCACTACTAGAGCCATTGTATGGGGGGAAAGTAATGGACTTCTTGGCCGACCCAACAGACACAAACAGAGGTCCCAGCGTGCACGGAGGATCGCTCCTCAGGACAGAACACTGGTGCTGGAGGCTGGAACAAAGGGCAAAAGACTCCTTTGACGAGGTTTGCTGAGCATCCACTACAGGCTAGGCACTCACTGTTCTGTATGTCGAGTGAAACAGTGACCACTGAGACACAAATAATGCTCTCTCGGAACTTACGCTCTAGAGGAAAGAGATAGATTTTTAAAAGCATAATAAATAGACGTATTATAGTAAATTATATACATGCAAGGTGCTGTGCGGAAAAGAGAACAAATAGGGGAGACTGGGAGCGATGAGCAGGGGACTGTGTACAATTTGTATAAGGCCACCAGGGCAGGTGTCACAGAGAAAGTGTCCTTGGAGCCGGGCTTGAAGATAAGAGCGTGAGGCCCGTGGGTCTCTTGGGAAAGCCGTTCAGGCAGCGGGGGAAGTGGCCAGTGCCAAGGCCGCAGCAGGAGCTTGCTGCCGCCTTTGGGAGACAGGAGGGAGGCCAGCCGGGCCGCAGCAGAGAGAGCAGAGTGCCGGGGCAGTAGGGGATACAGTCAGTGTCCCAGGACACAGGAGACTGGAGTGAGAAGTGCCTTGCAATGGCCCCACCGGGGGGTTTGGCTGCCCGGGAGTGAGCCATCTTCTGTGTGGCTGCCGTAAAGAGACTGCTGGGTAAAGGGCAGGGGCAGGGGCAGGAAGGCAGGGCAGGGGCCATCGCAGGCAGGAAGCCGGTGGCTGGGCCCAGGGGCAGAGCCTTGGAGGTGAGTTCTGGGTGGATTCTGAAGACACAGGCAATGGGATTTATGGAGGGATTGGATCTGGAGGATGAGAGGAAGAGGGCCGTCAAGGTGTTTGTTCTGAGCTGCTGGGAAGAAGGAACTGCCCCCTATGGAGCAGTGAGGACCTGAGGGTAGCATGTGTCTAGGGAGGAGAACATAAGGGGTTCGGCTTTGAGATGGTTAAATGTGTGATGTTCATTAAAGCGCTGTGTGGTCAGTTACGTGCACACCTACCCCTAAATCCGGAGGTCAGGGGAAAAGCCAAAGCTGTGGGCATAAACTGGGGTCTTGTGCTCTGTAAGAGCAATAAACACCACCCCTCGGTCTCGTACCACCGCCCCCCCACCCTGCCCCCCTGCTGGTGGTTTCTGCGCCGGGCCTGTGCTCGCCTCTCTCTCATTGGCTTCCCACAGCGACCCACGGCACAGCCGTGTCACCCCCGTTTTGCGGATGAGAAATCTTAGGCTGGCAGGGCCTGCCTGTCTCGCCCGAGCTCTCACAGCTGGAAAGAACCTCATTCTGCAAGCAGCGAGGAGCCATTTAAAGTACGGGAATAACTTGGTCGGATCTTCATCTTGGACAAACTGCTGCAAGGACGGACAGACAGCACGGAAGTCAGATGCGGATGGTGTGAGACCAGTGGGCGGGTTCCCACAGCAACTCGAGAGTCCAAGGAGGGTGTGGGGCGGGACTCAGGCCAGGGCTGCAAAGAAGGGAAGGGGGGAACAGGGTCCCGGAGTGACTGGGGAGCATGACGAGGCCTGGCGACCCACTGCATTAGGGGGCCCAAGGGAGAAATCCTGCATGTCTATGGCCTTCCGGCTGGGGGCACTGGGTGGAGGGTGGCACCCCCAGCTGAGACGGAGAACACGGAGGCAGGCACCAAAGGGCACGTGAGGAGGCAGCGGCAGGATGCGGGGAGAGGCTGGGATCCATCCAACCTCAGTCTTTCCTGTGACCACGTTCAGGAGCCTCACTCTGTTCTACAGACGAGGGAGCTATGGAGATCAGAGCCAGATAAACGCAGTCACACGGAAACACCGCACCCGCTAGTCCTGTAAGCGCTGTGAGGGCAGGACCCGGGTTTGCTCTCTGCAGTACGCCGCACAGCCGTCCACACGCAGCAGCTGCTTGACACAACCAGCAACGTGCTCGCCCCCGCCCCCTTCCGCCATTCCCTGGCCCCATTTGCAGAAGACTTTTTTTTTTCTGATGCAAGAACGTTGTGCAATGGGGTTGAATACGCTGAATAAACCCATTCAGTATTTCCACGGAATTTTTTTTTTAAAATCCAACTTATAACGGGCGACGGCCCACTTACTTCCTCCCCACAACCCACTCCTCCCCGGCACACCTATTGTCTGCGTAGATTGGGATAATGGGTAATTGTGTTCCCACACGCGCTGTGCTAAAACGCTCCTCTTTGCTCGGCTTCAATCATTACCGAAACCCAGATTTTAATCTAACTTCATGATCATTAAGCAGCCCAACCAGCTGCAGCAGTGAATGCGGGTGAAAGGAAACGGCTTCGGGGAAGAGCCACATTTCTCTAAGAAACAAAAGAACCGTCTCCAATCAACTGACCCAGCATGAGAGAGGGAAGAGAGAGCTCCCGGAGCTGGCGAAAATAAAATTGCCCGTTAGGCCCTCCTCTCATTAGTTTTTCTTTCACACTTCACATTAGCTCGGTGAAAGGAAGATGAATTAAGAGTTAAATGCACCAAAATAACTTGGGCAATCTTTAAATAAGACTCAAATGGGTTTTATGTTCCCACTCAAAACCCTCTGCCTGTTTCACTGCCTTGCCTCCCCCCTTCTCTCCGGGCCTCTCTTCTTCCTCGCTTCCATGCTCTCTCCGGGTTCTGCCGCGTCCTCTGCTTGCACAGGTGTTTCTCTTTAACGATGTTGTCCTCTCTTTGAAACTCTTCCCGCCCTTCAGCCCTGGTCGGCCTGAAGGACCCTCTTTGTGCCCTTTCTCTTTCCAGCTCCCTCTACTTGCCCTCAGCCCTTCCCCGCCACCCTCTTCTCCCCATCATGCCCCTCCCCTGCCCACACTTTCTAACCTTCTCCCCATCATGCCCCCCCTGCCCACACTTTCTGACCTTCTCCCCATCATGCCCCTCCCCTGCCCACACTTTCTGACCTTCTCCCCATCATGCCCCTCCCCTGCCCACACTTTCTGACCTTCTCCCCATCATGCCCCCTCCCATGCCCACATCTTCTGGTATCTGGTCTCAGAAGCCAGCAGAAGCCAAATTGCTAGTGACAGAAAGCCCAATGTTGTCTAATGAAGGCAGACGACATAAATGAGGCAATTGCTTCAATTCATAATTAAAACGAGCCGACAAAGCAGCCGAACGGGATAGGTCCGTGGCTGGAAATGCGAGGGGGAGCTCTGCGGAAGAGAGTGGTCCTCCCCTTACTGTGCGGGTTGCGCCCCAGAAGCGTATCGACTAGTGGATCGATTCCCAAAGTCTAGATGGATGGGGCAGAGACAAAGGGCTGCCCCACGGTCCCTCCTTGGGGACAGCACGTGGAACAGCCCCCTGTTTGCAAATACCTTGCCCGGATTGTTTATATCTCTCCTTTCCCACTGTTGTTTCCAGCTACAGGGAACTTCTAAGTAGAAAATCAATACGCACTTTAATTACTGGCCCCCAATTCATCAGGGCCTCAACTGTAATTACTCTGTCTGCGCCCGGAGCCTCGGGAGCCGATCCACCGAGCCGGCCGGGCGGGGGGGAGGGGGGGGATTGTGCAGGGTGAGAGGCCTGAGCCTATGACTCAGCCCGGGAGCAGCGTCTGAGACCACCTGCCACCCCCTTCCTGCCACCCCCTTCCCGGGTCCCCGGCAGAGAGGAAGGCAGTCCCAAAAGGGACCCCGGAGCAGAGCTGGCCCCCCAAGCTGAAGCCCTCCTGGTTGTGGTTCCTCTCACCCTCTGTGACCAGGGCTCATTCATTCTGGGAACCCCGAGTGGTGGATCCCCAGAGAGCCCTCAGGGCTCCTCTCAGGGACCGAGTCCGTCTCACGGGATGACGCGGGGATGCCACACAAAGTGCTCTCTTGGGGTCCCCTGCAACCAGCAACGGCTGACAGGATTGTCTGCCCCCCACCCCAGAAAATGGAAATTCACCTTCAGGGTGGCTCAGAATGAAGGACTTCTTTGGGATGTGTGAATTCATAACCCTTGTACACCTGAAGTTGACTCCTCCTTCGTGCTACATGGGGTTCGAGGCCAAGGGTGGTGGCAGAGTGAGTTCGTTGCCCTGCCAGGCACCTGAGCGGGCTGTGCTTCTAGCGAGACAGAGCTGGGCTGCAACTGCCCCACCTCCCGCGCCCGTGTCAGCCAGAGTTGCAAGGCTGAGCGCCCAGCTCTCCTCTCAGCTGATCCACTTCAAGTTGCAGGGGGCCGGGCCCATGGAAAATGACTCTTTTGCCCCTCTCCCCACCCCACCCAGGCACTGGCTAATGCTAATGGGACAATTCTCCATTTAGAAATTGCCTGTAAGCTTCTCTTTGTCCTTCTGCCTCCCACAGGTTGGCACCCCCACCTGAGCCTTCAGCTCTTCCCCTCTCGGAGCTCACGCACACCCCCAGCTGCCACAACCCTTCCGTGGGAGGCACATGCCTTTTCACGGCGCCCCGTTCCTGGTTTCCCACCCGAGCTTCACACCCACCCAGAGGACTCCAGCTGCGCATTCCTGCCGGATGGCCCAATACTCATTACCCTCAAACTCGGGATGTCTAACAGCAAAACCATTCTCCTCCCCACGCCCCCGGCCGCAAGTATGTCACAGCCGTCCTTTCCACCCTGCAGCCTTCATGCTCGTGGGCGGTGCCCAGGCTCCAGGCTCGTACACGCTCACAGACAGTCCCTCCCGCAGGCGCTGCCTGCCCAAGAGCCCTGCACACGCACCTCTCCCTCTCTCCCTGCCCTGTCCATGCGGAGCCCGGGAGCTCGTGAGCGCCTCAGTCTGGAACCCCCAGCCCTTCCCCAGTGCCAGCGGCCTCAGTGCAAGCTGCACACCAGAATCACCCAGGGAGCTTTGTTAAACATCAACGATGAGACCAATGACTAAGAGCAATTCAACCAGAGTAACCGGACACGCGGCCCAGGCGCCGGTCACTTGAAGGCTACTCAGGGGATGGTGATGCACAGCCAGGGTGGAGGAGCCAGACCGTTTGCTGCATGCACCCGCCCTCTGTCTGCCCCTCCTGGCCCCTGGGCTCCCACCCTTGCTTGGCCTCCACTGTCCCCTCCAACAAGAGACATGTTCCCCGTCCTTCCAGGCCCAGTGTCACCTCCCCTGCAGAACCTTTCCGGATCCCTCCCCAGAACGACAGCCATTCCACGTCACTCGCGCTACACACCCTGCTCTTCCGTGTGCTGTGGTCTGAAGGCCTGTCATCAGCCCTTTTTCTAATTGTCAGCTTCTCGGAGCACGTGACGTGGAGCCGGAAGGGCTAAGCTTGCATTCTGACACCTCATGAATAACACTTTGGCTACAGAGCGCTGGATGGGTTATTTAAAATACCCCTTTCTTGTTCCACACAATGGGATTCCCGATTCCTACCTATTTCAAGGGAGCGCAAATAGCAGTGATTGTTAGTCTAACAATTGTTGTCCTTCACGTGGCTTAACCGCAGCTTGGACCAATTAACTATTTAATAAGTGGCTGTTGAGTAAAGAAATAAACACACATGGATTTTTATCACAGACGTTTTTACTTCTCTTGAAAATAATTCCAAAGTAGGAAACCAGTTCACTAACTCTGGCACGTTGGGTCAGGAGCCCAGCGGCTCTCGTGGTGTAGCCACGCACCGAGACATCTGCTTTCCTAAGTACCCTTGTCACAGGCCCCTGCTGTGACATTTAAACCATGTCCATTTTGGCAGGTGTCAAAGCCAAGCGCATGGATGTCACAGTTGCTCTGTCCTGATGTAGGCTGGCCTCGCGTGCACGCACACCCCCACCCCACACCCTGCACACATAGCACACGCAGCGCTCCTAAAGGGTGCCGTCCTCTCCCAGCTGCCTGTGGAAAGCCAGCTTCCCCCGCAAACGTTCCCGGGGCCAGCGTTCCGGGGACGAGGCCTGGGCCTGGGGACCCCGGTCTACACGCATGGCAGAGGCTTGTGCTGGTTAAGGACCAAAGGTCCCTACTGTCAGCAGGTAGCAGCCCGTCCCCTTCTGGGGCAGCCACCTAAGGAGTTAGTAAAACATATTTTGCAAGAGAAGGGCATGAACTGGCAGGGAATACTGAAGCAAAACAAGGGGAGGAAGCTTGAGGAGGCTGAGATCATGAGTCAAACCAACTGTCTCGCAGGTCAAGGGGCGCCTGCCCAGCAGCCTGCAATGTTCTGCCCGGGCCGGTCCTCAGCCACCCCCAGACGCGGCCCCACTGGCCTGCGGTCCCCAGCCTCCGAGCTCATTTAAATGCTCATTTCTGTTTCTGGATGAATACTCTCTGCAAGCAACTAGATTAGAAGAGTCCTTTAGTCTGATTCACAGAACTTGCGCTCCAAGGAGCATTAAGTAATTAGAAAGCATTATCCTATTCATCCCATAAAACCCGGGAGAGGAAGGCAGGCAGTGGGGGCTGTCACTGACTCCCCCACCCCCGGCCCCACCACCCGGAAGTGGAGGAACCAGAGGCCCGGGTGGGGGAGGAGTTAGGCAAAAGCGAGGGGCCGAGCAGGCAGACCCTTGTGTGATTGTGTGTGAAGACACAGTCTTTTAAAAATACATATATGTATTTCATTTATTTATTTTTAGACAGAGGAGAAGGGAGAGAGAAAGAAAGGGAAAGAAACATCAATGTTTGGTTGCCTGTCACACACCCCACACAGGGGAGCCTGGCCTGCAACCCAGGCATGTGCCCTGACTGGGAATTGAACCAATGACCCTTTGGTTTGCAGGCCGGCACTCAATCCACTGAGCCACACTAGCCAGGGATGAAAATACAGTCTTTACAGGAGTAATTAGGGTTAAATGAGGCTGTGAGCATGGAGCCCGATCTGATGGGATTCGTGTCCTTACAAGAGAAAGAGCGACCAGAGCTCCCTGTCTCCCCACCACGTGCAGACACAGCATGAATGTCGCCACCCCTGGGCCAGGAAGGGAGTCCCTCACCAGGAATGGAATCGGCCAGCACCTGCATCTTGAACTTGCAGCCTCCAAAACGAGGAGATATAAATTCCTATTGTTTAAGTCCCACCTCCATCTTTTTTTTGTTATGGCAGCCTGAGCTGACTAATATGCATCCCTGTCCACGACCTTCTTTTGACCCTCTCCTGAGGACATGCTGATCGGCTTGAGAGGGGAGAGGAAGAAGACAGAGAGGGAGAGAAACATCATGTGGGAGAAACACCCATCAGTTGCCTCATGGACATGCCCCGACCGGGGACTGAACCTGCAACCAGAAATTGAACCCTCGACCTTTATGTTTCTAGAGTGACGCCCAACCAACTGAGCCACATTGGCCAGGGCCCCATCCTTCAGTCCTTCAGCCTCCATGAGGATGCCTGTCCCAAGCCTGGCCCTGTGCTCAGGCTGAGAGATGGACAAGGAGTTCACAAATAAATAAAGGAAGTAGATGTGTAAATAGGCTGGCTGCTTTGTTAACTACTTTAAAAGGCATAATGAGATAAGTGACCAAATAGAGGTATTTTTCCACCGGAACATCCATCAGAACAGGAAGTAATGGATTTTCATCTCAACAACATGTCCAGAGGCAGCAGAGGTTGAGCTTAGGCTACCTTATTTAGGGAGGTTTTCCACCGGTGGGGGGTAGAGGACCCCGCCTCGGTCTGGGGGAAAGCTGATACTCCTGTTTCGCTCTCATAGAGGTTACAGAACACTGTGTAGCATAGGCACTGGTTTAAATAACCTCGATGGTGCTTTGAGGATCCCTCGTCGAAAGCCAAGCCAAGCCCCTCCTATCCCATGAACACTTCCTGAGACCATAGGCCACGCCCAGTGGGACCCAGCAATCAGCTAGTCCACCCTTCTCATTTTACAGAGTGGGGAAACTGAGGCTCGGTGAGGTCACGGGACTTGGACTTTGTGTTGACTCCTTGGCTGCATTGTCTGCATTGCTCAGCCATGCTCTGAACTCCTTGCTTGCCCCCGAGTCTGGCCCCTGATCATCTCTCAGGCCTCAACTCAAATGTCCCCTCGTCAGGGAGGCCACTCTCCCTAGAGCTGCCCCCCCCCACCTCCCCACACATCCCCCTACTTCATGGCTTTCCTGGCACTTTGTGGTACCTAAAATCCTCTTACCTGATTATTTGTTCACATGTTCATTATCTGTCTTCTTGACTCAGAGTGTAAGCTCTCTGAGGGCAGACCAGCTTCTGTGCGCCCAGCCTGGCACACAGTGAATGTCAGGGAATGGCGTGCACACACGGAGCTGTGCTCTTGGCGGACAGCCAGACACGCACAGGCTGCATTGTCCCCGCACTCCACCACCCCCCCCTCCAGGGTCTTCAAGCCACCTGCACACTGCCTGGCTGCCGCTCCCTGGGCTCCCACTTGAAGCAGCAATCTAGCTGTCATCCTGTTTCTAAATACACCTTGGCCTCTCCTTCATTCCACTCTTGCCTCCCCTCAGCTCCTGACATCCGTCCCCCTTTCCTCTAGGGTCGCTTACTCACGATGGGCTTCCTCTCACTTCGGCCCAACCCTGAATCTCTCTCCTCTTTTCAGGAACAAGCCTTGTCTTTTCTCCGTAGCTCCACACCCTCACACACGAGCAGGGGGCAGAGCAATGCTTCCCAAAGGGTGACACCCCTCCGCCGACCCCCACACCCCACTCCACCTCCCAGGAGCCACCCGAGTCAGGCTCGCCTTTCCCCTCGTGCTCACAGGACTGGACAGCAGTGGGCCTGCACCAGCATTGACTGTGGAAGTCAGCCATGAGTGCAGGGCTGCTACTCACTGGCTTTCAGAGGGAGGGACGGGAGCCCAGGACTGAGAGCCCCTCAGTCCCACCGGGTGTTCTCGCTCACCTGTCTGAGGGACCAGTCGCTTCTCCTCCTGTCACTCCTGGTTTCCATCCCTGTGGTAGGCTGCCACCCACAGCACAGAGAGCTTCCTGTTCTTGACGTGTATCTCCTGGTCATTCCCTCCTCCTCTTTTTCCTTACCAATTTGAACTGTGAATAATTCATGTGTTTCCATGATTCTGCCAAGGTTCCTCCCCTCACGCATCAAATCCCTGGGACACGGTTTATTTTCTTACCCTCTGCTGGCCTGAGTGGCTGGCAGAGATGGGGTTTATTCCTATAGGTCGTGCACAGAGGCCAATACTTATGTCTGCGTGTAAGACCATTAGCATTTTTCCCACTCTGGTCTTCTACAATGCTCTATTTTTCTCGTATATGTCAAAAAGGTGTATACTCTTACGTGGTTGGATAGATAGATAAATAATGAATACTCACATAAATAGATGCACACACAGAATTATTTCCCCGTAGAGCTTACTCAGCCACCTTTCTTACTTATTTGAAGTTTCTGGGAAGAAGTTCCTCATATGCAGTGGATGCCTGAACCCCCAACCTGCAGCCCCCCTTTCTAAAAAGCAGCCCTCGTAAGGACCCTCATGAAAGCTCAGCTCCTGTGCATAGTGCACCTGGGTGTCATGTCATTGCCCCTGTCTCCAAATACCTGCTGAGGACTCCCTGTGCACCGGGGACCAGCAGAGCCTGGGAGGACCAAGGGAGCCCAAACACCCTACCCCCATCTTTCGGAACCCACCAGCTGCTGGGAAGCTGGATGCTAATGAAGCAATCCTATGTGTATTTTACTAGTTTATGTACTAACAAATGTGATATGCTTATAGGACATTTGATGTTTTTATTCTTAATATTGACTAAACTTGATAAAATTAATATAAAGGATATAAACTCTACATATATATATTTCTCAGATTAAAAGTAAAGAAATTATGACCAGGGAGTCAGGAAAAGTTATCTCTGGGGGAGGGATGGACTTGTGATCAGAAAGAAATGTACAAGGGTAGCCTTGGAGTCTATTGCTTAACCTTGACGGTGTAACAGAGCACTCGGATTATTGTTATTGATTACATTTGATGCTTAGGTTTTATGTATGCATCCATGTATATGGTACACTTCACACTTAGATGGTCAGGAGAAGTGTACAAGGCTCCATGAGAGCTCATAACAGGCACCTGGCCTGGTCTGGGGATCCAGGGAGGGCTTCCTGGAGGAAGAATCATGTGAACTGAGATGTGTAGATGAAGATGAGTTAACCAGAGGAAGGAAGGTGTGGGAGACGGGATGGACAGGTGGGGAGAAAGCAAGGAGGGACATGAGTAGCGCAGAATGGAGCCTCGGAAGTCTGAGGGACTCGAAGTGGAGCCCAGTGTGGCTGGAGCGCAGACAGTGAGGACGAGCAGGTCTAGAGGGAAGGGCAGGAGACTGGCCACACAGAGTCTCGTTAAGGATTTTTATGTATATCCCAAGATCAATGGGAAGTGCTTGAAGGTCTTAAGCAGGGGAGTGACACGATCAGATATGCATATCGATGAGAACTCTGACTAAAGTGTAAGAATAGATTAGAAGAAGGAACACAATTTGAGCTTCTGCCTGAATTAGTGTGTTCCCAATCGGCATTCTTACTGATCTCGAATAAATGCTTTTTTGCTTCTCAAAAACTATAATAATAATAATCGCCAAGATTAGAAGAAAGCAAGAGAAGATATGGGAGAGGCTAGTGAGGGTCTTGTTTTAATTGTAGAAGAGAAAGGTAATGAAAATTTGAGTAATGAGCTAGCAGGTTAGAGGTGGATAGGAATGGACATATGTAAGAGATAATGAGGAGGTAAAGTCGACAGAATTTGGCCATGGGCTTGTTGCGTGTCTCCCTGGACTGTATGTTCTGTGAGCTCAGAGGATGTCCAGCACCTAGGACAGCTCCTGGGGCACCAGTGTCTCTTATTGAGGCCTCCTCAGTATGCTTGCTTCTGCATCCCAGCATGCATCATGGAAATGGAGGCAAAGTAATGGGAAACCATGTCTAAGATGTCAAGTACATTTAAAAAATGCAACGAAGACCCAAAACATCTCCAAGTGTTCAGGAGCCACGCTGAGGGTTCCAGTACTTCTTTCACAGACTGGGCAAATAAATGAAGCAGAAAATGGATGACCTAAATGACAGTAAATATGATGAAAGAAGAACCTATAAAGTTACTAGTGCTGCTGAGTATGCTAAAACACCCGTCTTCGACAACATCTCAAAGATTAAACAGACACGGAATAAATGACCGAACAAACACCAGCCACTGGCCCTCTAGTCCAACAGGTAAGAGGGGAATCCGTTTACTCTACATACATTACACAGGACAGGGCTGTACAAGGTCAAGAAATAAAGGGCAACAAGGTAACCAGTGGAATCGTTGGAGTTGTAGGATGAATCTAGGTTGTTGCTAGTTAATAGTGTTTTAAGTTTAAATTTTTGATTTGAGGGGTTCTCTAAGGCTTTGCCTAAACCTCAGCATGATAGTAAAATTACACTCCAAATATCTCCCCACATCTCCTAAAGTACATGCAGTCACATAAGAGTTAAAGAGGGCTGCTCCCACAGTTTGTAAGAGAAGGGCCGTGCTCCCCTCCCTGACTGTGGTCAGAGGAAGTCCATCTACAAGGCAGAAAATGCTCTGTGGCTAAGCCAACTCCCCTTTTCTTGATCACAGGTCAACAGATGGGTAGGTAGGATCTGTGTGCGAGGAGTAAACTTGTAAAGCCCCAAGTCAGATCAGTGATAGGAAACACAGGAGGAAAACACAGGAGAAAAAGCAGAAAACAAATGTGATCACAAATCACAACAAAGGCTGGGTGGTTTTAAAATATTCATAATTTTCCCAAAATAATTTATATGATGGTAAGATATGAAATCCATCAAAGTGATGGCTGTTTTTCAGTGAACTTATCTGATAGACAAATAACCCTTACTGCAGGCGAATCAGCAGAGAGGGAGAAGGGGGCAGACCCAGGTAGATGAGCTGGGACGAGCCCCAGCATGGTCTGTACAGAGTGATAGCCCAGCAAAAACAAGGGCAGGAAGGGGCCACAAACCCATTTCGGACTGAAATAGAGGTCTTCTTTACTGGAATGCTCGTGGATAATTCCAGAGAAAGGGCCCAAGCCGTGATAAGGGCCCTCTTTAAGGAATGACAAGGGAACTCTCACGATGGCTTGACCTTGTTGTCTACCAAACAGCCTATGTGGAGTTTAAAAACTGGTGGCCCTTTTCCAGGGAGCTGTGTGTTGTCCAGCAATTGTAGATCCTTGAGATTTCTGTTAAAAATTCTAAATCTCTCCATAGTCACTTTCGAGGACCATCTCCACCACAGCGGTAACCATCAACCAGGTTCACCTGCTTGATCACAACCAATACCGAACCAAACCCCGGATCTGTGTTTCTACTGAGGCAAAGGGCTCTGCAATCATGAGCAGAGCACTCAGAGGTCAGAGGTCGCTGAGGTCAGCAGTCACCCAGCCCAGCCACTAGCAGAAGGAGCACTGTGCTGGTGGCCAAGAGACCTGGTCTCGGCCTTACCACTGCTTTGTTACAAGGTTTCCCTTCTCTGGCCGCAGTCCCCTTGTCTATAAAAATAAAAGAGTTGTATTAGATGCTTCGTAGGATTTCTCTAAATTCTGGGGAACAGATAAGACAAAAGTCCTGAGGCACTGAGACTGGCATTTTAAAATAAACCAACACGCGTGCAGCAGAGTGAGTAGTGGAGAGAGATAAAGCGAAGGTCAAAGAGATAGGCAGCCTTTTGTTGATCGGGATAAGACATTTGAATTTTATTTTTAAGCGTGAAGGAAATCATTGAAGAATTTTAAGACAGGAGACAACATAATCTGATTTAAATTTTCAACAAGTCATGTTAGTTTCGGGCATAGACCGGCCCCAGAGGGAGAATGCAATCGGGAACAACAGTTGGGGTTTCTGCAGGGGTCCAAGGGAGAGCTGGAGGCGTTAGGAGTAGAAGGGTTTGAAATATTCATTAGGGGGAGAGTCAACAGTGCTCGCTCATGGACTGAATGCGGAATGGTGAGTGAAGAAAAACATGGCTTCTAGTTGCTTTTTTTTTTTTCACTTGAGCAACTAGGTGGGTATAGGACCTTTGACCAAAAAGAGAAAGACTGGAAGGGGATTCATGTTAGCAGATCAACGGTAGGAATCAAGAATTTTCTTTGGACAGAATAACACCGGAGGACTTTATTTAGTATCAAGGCAGTGATTCCAGGTAGAGCGTTGGGTTCTCCAAGCTGAGCTGCAGAAAGATGCTAGTGCTAAAGGCACGGATTTGATCACCAATTGGTGTTCAAGTGGCACGTGGTCACCTGAGGTAACTGTGAGACCAGGGAAAAGAAGGAGGTTTGTGGCTGACTCTAGAGCCCTCTCCCTCCTAGAGACTGAGCCCAGAGAGAAACCAGAAAGGGAGCGGCCTTTGGTCTAGAAGGAAACCTAAGAACTGCATGTCTCCACTGCCAAGGGAAGAGTGGTTTAAACAAAGGAACAGTTGCCCAATGATGCTGAGAGTTCAAGTGTGAAAGTAAAGAGAGATGGGCGTGAGGTTTGACGCCATGAAGGTCACGTGCCCTTGACTGGTCACTGCAGAGTGGGGAGGATGGAAACCCAATTGGGTGAAGAAAAAGTGGAAGTGGCAATTGGGAACAGTGATGCTTCCGGTAAGTTTTGCTCCAGATGACAGATGAGAAACAGGGTGCATACCAGGAGGATGGGAGGGCCAGGAGAGCTTTCATGGTTTTTAAGGTAGGACATGTTGCCGTGCATGAGTATGCTTACAGGAAAAGGAAGTAGCGAGGGAGGAATCGAAGATTCACGAGAGGAGTGGTGATCACCGAGGAACAAAGTCCTCGGGAAGTGTGAGGGGATGAGGTTCAGAATACAAGGTCCTTTGCAGAGAGCAGGGGAATGGGGGCGTGGCACTCGTGAATAAGGAGGGAAGACCGGGAGGACAGGCACTGTGCCGGCAACAGGTGTCGAGTCAGCGGCGGGAAGATGAGGGAGGGCCCGTGTGTAAAATGCCAGGTAAGGTCGTCAGCTGAAAAACAAATTTGAAAAGAAGGGTAGGCAGTCCTTGGAGAAGGGAGCTGTAAAATCATCATTTTGGAGAGTGGAAGGGTCCGAGTAGAAGGAAGGTGGCATGGAAGTGCCAGGCTGTGTCCAGCGTGTACTTGAGGTTTATAATCGTCACTGCAAGGCACGACAGCCCGCACAACCACTGCATCTCCTCCAGCAATGTGCGCTTGTTGAGATGTAAGTGTGGCCGGCCCCCGGGTTAGCCAGGGTGGGGGCTTTCTGGGCGAGTACAGGACGAGGAGTTTAGAGAGGTTTTGGCAAAGGATGAACGGAGAAGACGGAGGATAAAGTGATGCCTGGTGAAGTAAGGCAGTGGGGGGTGGGAAGAGGAGGGCCAGGGCCTTGAAGATAGCGATTCAATGTGCAACTGCTGGAGTTGGAGCTGGAGAGCAGAAGAAAAAGGTGTGGCTGGAGTTGGGACCATCAATGGCTCCATCAAGGTCAAGGATATGGCCAGGAGAGGGTGAGGCCCTGATACTATCATACAATTGTGGGAGACCCATCCCCTGCTTCCCTGATCCGTGTATCCCCTGTCCTTACAGGTGACTGGAGAGGCGATTTCCTCAGAGGCATGCTTTAAGGGACCCTGCAAAACCCCATTGCCATGGGCACCCCCACAGAGGTCTGGAACCGACTCCTGACATTCTGCTGTCAAAGCGGCCGTCGGTTCTTTCCTCTGCCTTCCGTGACTGCCACCTCCTAACTTATTAGTCCATTATCAATCATTTACACGCAGCCGTGATTTAGTGGCTCAGACAGAACCCTTCCAGGAAGACAGCAGTGGGCTGCACTCAGATTTTAATAGGCTATAGGGCATGGCTTTTAAGGAAGAATTCGAATAAGGGAGTTGTAAAGCGGAAGGAAACCTTTGTTGAGCACCTACTATGTGCTCGCACTGTTCCAAGAGCTTTGCATATGTGACACCCCTGTATCCTCTGATGTATACACAACAGGAGGGCTCAGAGAGAAGTGTCTGTCATTGGCCCAAGCCCCACCGCTCAGGAGCCATGAGGTCAGGGTCAGAGGTCGGAGTCGTGGAACCTGGGAAGGTGTGGGGTGGGAGGGAGAAGTGCCTGAACGGAGGAGAAGTTGCAGGGCAGGAGGCACCCCTGGGCCAGCCTCACCATCCTAGTCTCCCGGCACTTCCGATGCCCGGGATTGCACGCGGCTGTCTTCTTACTTTCCTTCTGAGGTTGTTCCTTGAGGAGTTTTTTTTCTTCCCTTCTGGTTTTTCTAAACGATAATTTAAATTTTTATTAGGTGCTCAGCTGCAGGATAAATACCTGCATTTGAATTGCAGACGCACCAATCGATAGGAAAGCACTTTCCCCGCCGGGCATCCTCCTTCCAGGAGAGAGGGAGTCGGAGGAGCAGAGCAACCGATTTTCCTCACTCGAGCCACGGGCCGCAGGTTAAAGCCCACAGAACGTGCCTTCGAGGATTCTGGTCCCGGGGCCTCTCTTGCCTTGGTTCTCTGTTCCTCATTAACACTGGACAGCCTGGCCTTTAACCTCTGCATGGCCAAGCGGAGCAGTGTCCTTGCCATGGGAGGCAGCACGGGTGGCTGAGAACGGGCCTCATGCCCCCAATGTTCTGTCAGAGATGAGGGACATAGAGGGTCACAGGCCCACCCCACCCCTACCTCCAGGTCCCCGCCATCATTCTCTAGCTTGGAGATCTTGCAGTAAAAGACACGGTTAACATAAAAAGAAAATACCCCCACAGCGAATAACATGTGGTTAGGCTGTGCCTTTAATTTTCTGATAAAAGAGACCGCAGGCTTGCACCCTACAACATTGCTTAGGGTCTCACACCTAAAGCACCAGGCTGCTGCTAATTCTCCCCGCGGGCGCCCCCACAGGAGGGCCCAAATTCCAATCTCCTTCCTCAGCCCGGTCTCTGGCTGTTCTCACCACCCACCACCGTGACCCCATGACTGGGCACCTGGCTACATCACTCTTCTCAGCTGCCTTCCCACATCCTTCTTCTGTCTCTGAGCCTTTGCACATGCTGTTCCTTCTCTAGTTGAACAGTATGAGCCGCCCTGCCCATCCGGCGTCATATTACAAAGTTGTACACCTGAAACTCATGTGCTGTTATTAAGCAATGTTACCCCAATCAATTTAATTTTCTAAGTGATAATACAATAAACAAAACAATGCAAATCTTTCATCTAAAGAAGTAAAGGGCTCCAGGTTCGATTCCCAGTCAGGGCACATGCCTGGGTTGCAGGCCATGACCCTCAGCAACCGCACATTGATGTTTCTCTCTCTCTCTCTCTATCTCCCTCTTTTCCCTCTCTAAAAAAATAAATAAATAAAATCTAAAAAAAAAAAAAAGAAGTAAAGGGCTCAATGTTTAAAAAGGAGGAGCCAGGCCTCCTCCCAGGTTTCTCACTGCGGCAGAGTTGGGGGTGTCAGGTGGAATCCCTGGGACCCGCTGTCAAATGTCACAGAGCCCCCCAAGCTCCCACCTTGAAAGCCCAGAAGCAATGGACACGTGCATGCGCAGAGAGAGCCCTGATCACAGTGAAGGGGTGCCACAGGGGCCTGGGAGAGGACCCTGGTGGGAGCAGGGGGGAGGATGCTGCCCGCTAGGGAGGTACTCCAGACCCTCTCTGGTGGCTTGATTCCCTGTCCCTCCCAGTGTCCGAGGATGGCTGCCCCAGCCTTCCAATCTCCCTGAGTTAAGCTGATAAAATACAAATGGAAAAGGGGGTGGGGTGGGAGGAGGGCATGGCACAGTCTTACTTTGCATTTTAATCACTTGTCCTGGGTCTCAGACCATCTGTAACAAGACAGTGACTGATAGCGGTCTCCTCCCAGCCCCACTCAGGACGCATCGGGGTCCAGATCAAACACGCCCACGCCTCTCTCTCCTCCTGCAGATTCCACTTGGCCCCTTCCGTGCGTGAAGAATGGTTGGAGAATGCCAAGCCCTCGGCATGATCTGCTGAGCTCTGGAATGTGAGATCCGGAAAGGCATCCCTAGTGACCCAAGGACACAGGCCCCAGGGACCTGTGCCCAGGTGGGCAGCACAGCTGCCCTGGTCTCTCCAGGGAGCCAGTTACAGGAATGCAGATGGACCCACCCCAGGGGCATCTCCAGGGAGATGAGAGCCATCTTACTCAGTCCTTTAACCGCACTGTGACCCTGAGGCCCTTGCAGGACTGAGGATCCGGGGTATGGAGAGGAAAAGAGGGCCAGGTTCAAGTGCACTGCCTGTCTCCCAAAGGCACCTGCTCCTGCAGCCAGCCTCAGGCCACATGGGGTCTCACCCGCTGTGTGTAGAGAATCTATGTCAAAGTGGCCACATGAACCCTCATGTCCATTTGCAAAGTGCAGCCTCTGCCGTGGACACGTCCGTCAAGGAAGAATACTACTGACTGAACACCTCTGTGCGTGAGGGGCTGTGACGAGCCCTCCTGTACAAAAGGACACCCCACTGCACCCACACAGCACCTCCGAGAGGTAGGAACGACTTATCCTACTTCATGGGGGAGGAAACGGAGGCTCCAAGAAGTCAAGTGACTTCCCCAAGGTCACATTGGCAGTACAGGGTCACCCCAGGATCCACGCCCTTGTCAGGCATGGTTCCACCCAGCACTCCTGCCAGCCCAGTGCAGGCAGTGGAGGGTGCAAGGCGGGCCATGGAGACGGCTGGCTGGGGCGGATCCAGACCAGCTCTGCAGTCTCAGGCCCCGTCGTGTGTCCAGCCATGAAGAATGGAAACCTGGCCGCTGCACACGCAGGCCATGGGAACGCCAACCTCCCTGAAACCTATGAACCAACATCATCCCAACGAACACAACATGAAAAACTCCAGCGTTCTCATTGGTTTGATTGACAATAATGGACAAATTCCCCCGGCCTCACATCGTTGATCCCTGCGTAAATGCAACAGTTTTTGGAACACTTCTGCACTATTGCTGGACATCCACGATTTTAAACAGTTAAAAGGTGCTACTGTGCCGGTGTTATGGCTTAATAATAATGTGATCTGTCAACTATGAAGCTCTACCAGTCGTGTGGTCTCACTGTGGGAAGAAAAGTGGAAGCCCCCAAACTTGGGCCCCTTCATAAAGAGACCCCTGGCCGTGACGGCTGCCCAACGTCGTGAACGCACTTGATGCCCTTGAACTGTAAACTTGAAAACGGCCCAAAGAATCCATCCTGTGTTGTGTGAGTTTTACCACGATAAAACAAATGACCTGCTCTGTTTGAACGTGCACAGCAAATGGACCCTGAAAACAAAAACACAAAAGCAAAGGGGGAAAAGAGCCAATCTCGCTAAAATCGTTTTATTGAAAGCCAGACTCCTGACTAGAGCTGGTGGATGCTGGCAGCGCTTCCTCCCTTCTCTCGGGTTCCTGGCTGCCTTTGAACAGGCTTCGGAGATAAAAGCGACGCATCAGGGCGGGGGGCCTCTCCCACCGGCTCCCCCTCGGCTCTGGGCCGCGTGGGCGCGTGCCCGCGGGGGGCTCCCAGATGGAGAACGGCAGGATGCCCTGAACTCATCTACACCTGAAGACTTCACACACAGATGAAGTCTTCTGCTTTTATAGTGGGTTTCGTCAGCATTCAACTTCATTTCTACCTCTACAAATATTTACGGTTTTGAACTCGAGGCTTTATGGCAAGGTCTATGAGTGCCATCGCCCTGTGGCCCAGGCCGGGTCACCGAGAGGAGGAAGCCCACCTACAGATGGCATGGTCTCTGCCCTCGCCCACGCAGCCGCCGGCAGGGCCGTCATCTGGTATTCAGGGCTGCCCCCTCTTGCTGGCAGGGCTCCCTGCTCCAATGCCGCCTCTCCCTGTCCGCAGCCCCTCGCACCCCCAGCTCGCAGCTGGCTCACAGCTGGCCAGCTGTCGCTGAGGGGAGGTGGAGGGCACGGGGCCGTCAGCTGATTTCCTCTCCACACCTGTCCCTTGGCCAGAGCCCCACTGCTGACCTTGGTGTTGACAAGCTCATAGGAGGCAGCGGGACAGGCTGGCCAAACCTGGTTTATGCACGAATCTATTTTACGTAAATCCACTTAGGTACACAGCTCATACACAGGTGCGAGCGCTCCGTGGCTACAGGTTTACCATACTTCATGAGGCAGGCGGCAGCTCCTCTCCTGATGCGCTCCCGGAGATAAATTCAAGGTAATCTATATAAACTCAAGCCTTGGAAATTGCCCACAGTCAAAAAATTCAAACAATTACTCTAGCCCAGCCAGGAGGTGGCTGTTGATGCTCTTCTTATGGAAAACATAATTATAAAAGAAGGGGAAATGTTTCATAAATAAAACGCAGAATGGCAGGCTCTGGAGGGAGGGGAAGGCAAGAGAACAGGATTCCTAGGGTTCGTGGCCTCCAGCTGCGAGTGGAAGGGGCTCAAAAACCTGGTGTCTCCTTAAGGCTCAGATTAATTTCAGCCTGGTGCAATTTCCAGGTAATTAATTGGCAGGAAGCATCTTTCAGATATTTTAAATATCAGCCTGCCAGGATCTTGGCAATAAAGGAGGAGGAGAAAAAATAGCCAACACATGCTCCTCAAATCAAGGGGATATAAAACAAGGGCCAGCCCAGCCCATTAGCACTTCAGGGGGATAGAAAACCCAGATCAGCCCAGATCACTGCTGGCTGGTTAAAGCGCCAAGGCCCCAGGCCACAGGGAATAGCAAGTGCTCCCTGCCAGGCGCTGTCTTAGGCACTTTGTACTTGTGCCCCATTGAATTCACCTACGAACCCCTTCGAGAAGATGTGATGACCTCTACAGACGTTTCTGGGGGTGGGGAGGGTGGGGGACAGGCTTCGGACAAGAGGACCTTCCGATCAAGACAGGTGAAGTCATGGCCCAAGGTCACAAGGTCAGGACACGGTGGGGGCAGGAATCGGAAGCCAAGTGTGTTGGTAATAAACCCTCAGGTCCTGCTGCACCTGTGGCCCGGGATGGGCCGGGGCGTGGCTAAGACAGAAGCAGCAGAGAGGAGGGAAAAAGCCCGGGCCCCATGCAGACAGACCGGGTTCAAAACCCGTTCCCCCAGTGGCGACCCCTGTGAGCTGTGCGTCGTCAGGCGAGCTACTTAGGCTCTCTGAATTCAGGAGCCGTGTTTCCCTCAGCTGTGCCTTCTGTCCCCTGTCATCCTCAAAGGAGAGGGCTGTGACCAGGGTCTCCCTTTCCCATTTCCTGCGGAAGGTTTTCCTCGCCAACCTCCCTCCTGAGACGCTGTGGGAATTGGACAATGGAAGGGAAGCACAGCACCCAGCACGGTGCCTTCCACGCAGCACCTGCCCCCAGACGGGAGTTGCCTGCTCCGGTTCCCGTGAGAACCCAGAGCCGGGCTGCAGCGCCCCATCTGGCATGGCCCCGGCACGCAGTGAACGCCCCGTCAATACCAGTTCTCACTACGATCATTATTTTCGAACAACAGAAACCCGTGTGGGAGCTCCTGTACTTCAGTTGAGCAGAACCAACAGCATGTTAGAAAGTTGGATCGGGCCCTGCTGGGCACCAGGGCTGGGCTGGGCTCTCCAGGACCTCATGGGTGACCCTGTTGGAGCGGCACCTGGATTTTTCACGTACAAGATCAGCATGAAGGCAAGGGTTAAAACTCCTCTAACGGTGCTTGGTGGCGGGGGGGGGGGGGGGTGAGGGCGGTCACAATGAAGCCATCGTTCATCACCAGATCACCAGATGAGCACGGAAGCGATAGAAGAAAGCAGTTAAGACGCAGGCTGCAAACCTGAGTGTGAATTCCTGCTGTGTCACCTGCTAGCTGGGAAAAGGCGAACAAGCCCGTGAAATCACTGTGCCTCGGCGTCCTCATCTGTAAAATGGGTGTAGGTCATAGTGTTTTAGCCACTGCATGATGAGCTTTTCAAAGTGCTTCTTAATAGTAATAGCAACAAAATGTATTAAGAGCATTCTCTGTGCCAAGCCCTTGACTAGGGCTCGCAGCAGACACTCAGACGATGTTGGCCAGTGCTGTCATCGCCCAGTAGGGTGATCCGAGCTTTCAGGGTCCAGGGATGCGAGCTCCTAGGTGGACTAGGGCCAGACCAAATTCCAGCCCAGACACGTTGCCTAAGCTGTTGTCGAATGTTAGCCATCCTGGGTTAGCACTGTCCTGGGATCCATGTTCTAGGCTTGTCCCTCTCTCTCTCCTTCCTACCGTGCGGGAGAACTCATCTAGACGAATGGCACCATGAATTCCCCCTGGGTCCTGGAGCTGACCTTTTACTGAGTCATCCACAGCCGGAGCACAATTACAGACACCATTATAGGAGCCAACGGGGCAGGAGGGTGGGGTGAGTGAGCTGGGCAGTGCCTGTGCTAAGGACAGAAGTCCCCAGGAGACCAGGCGGAGAATCCTTCAGAAAACTGCGATGAGTCTTCTGCTCACGTGTCACTGAGCCCAGAACTCCTTCTCCCGTTGTGGAGTCTCACCCTGTAAGGCATACACCGGGAAGCCCCCAGAACTGTGCCGTCCAAGGGGAGGCCTGGCCTCTCTCTGTCTCCTGACACCCCTCTGGGGTAAGACTGGGGCTCAGGTGTGGGATCCCAGTCTGCCCGAACCGTGGCTGTCGTGCACACAGCAAGGAGGGCCGGGAGCCAGAGTGCAGGAGCCAGAGCCCCCTCCGTCGGCTGCGGGCAGCACACCAACGCCGCTGGGCCTCCTTGAGCCACCCCGAGGAGGCCGCCTGCCTGGTGTTCACAGGCAAAGGCAAGAACTTCATCCCCAGGGAGAGCCATAGCCAGAGAGCGTCCCTTTCGCTCCTGGTTGGAGGGCACAGCAGAGGGAACCATCCACAGGTAAGGGAGGAAGAGAGGAAGCAGCACAAAGGTCCATCCGTGGACACATGGATAAACACAATGTGGCACAGACAGTGGAACGTTACTCGACCTTAAGAGGAAAGGACATTCCGGCACAGGCTGCAACCCGGATGAACTTTGAAAACCTTCTGCTAAGTGACGTAAGTCAGGCACGAAAGCACAACTGTGGTCTAATTCCGCTGACATGAGGTCCCTAGAGGAGGCAGAGTCAGGGAGATGGACAGTAGGGTGGTGGTCGCAGGGGCCGGGGGAGGGGAGACGGAGCCTGGTTGTTTAATGCTAAGCTAGAAACTTTCCGGGGATGGACGGCGGTGACAATTGCACGACAGTGCGAATGTACTGAATGTGGCCAAACTGTGTGCTTAAAAAATGGCTAAAAGGGCAAATGTCACGTGTACTTCATCACCAGACAACGAAGGAAGGAAAGAGGAGGGGGCGAGTCTGCTTAGGTTTCCTTTCACGAAACCTGACATATTGGGTACCGGCTGTGTTCTGAAGTGTCAGTCCAAGTCTAGTCCAAAGTCATGTTCCAAGGTCACGATGCGGCGATTCCTACAGACAGTTGGAAACAGCTTTCAAACACCTCCATCCCGATTTCTCCTTCCCACTGAGTCTGAGCTTAAGATGAATCTGCAGTTACACAGGGATCTCATCTGATCTTGATTAATACAGCCTACCGTCGAAACTGGGCCACGAGGTCTCTGCACGTCTCCCGAATCACGCACCGGAATGGGCTTTGCCAAGATGGTTCGGATTTTGCATTTCTGCGCGAGCTTCTGCCTAGACACGAGGGAATCCTCACTGTGGCTGTCTTCTAACTTGCCGTGACCCGGTGGCTTAGCAACCCACGCTGCACTCAGGGGCGCCGGCTGGGAGAGCTGACTCAGGAAGGAGCCTCCCACAAATGAGGTCACTTATTCGGAGCGGCGAGTGCCTTCCCTGAGGCAGGCGGCCCCGGGAAGGGCCGGCGTCTGGAAGGAGATGCTTAGGGAAGGCTCTGAGGGAAGCGAGGCTGGGGACGTGTTTCTCTTCCGGGCACGGAGACAGTCCTCTGATCGACTTGGTCAAGTTCGGAGGTCTACTATAGATTCCAATTCGCTGGTTGATCTGCCAGCAACCCTGAATTTTTGAGTCGAGGACCCCATGCCCAAAGTGTGCACGACAGGCCCCGTCTCTGTCTAACACGCTCTGAACATAGAGCATCTACAGACACAGGGTGGGAGCGGTGTCAGGACTGGTTGTGTAGGACTGTGTGTGTGTGTGTGTGTGTGTGTGTGTTCATTAAAGTCATCAAAGCCTTCTGCTAACTCTAGCGCTTCCTCATGGTCAACTAGGAGAGAGGATGCCCGCCCTACAAGCTCGGACGGAAGAAGGGTGAACGCAGACATTTCTAACGGAGCTGTGAGAGTGTGTTGGGACACAAGGGTCTCTGCAAAGTGTCTCCGGTTCTCAACCCACTTTTCGATAAGGAGAAACGGCCATCTTAGCCACAACCTTTGTGGGCGGAGCTGAAGTTCACGGCATAAGCACCGTCACAGGGAACTCCCCTCTCTCTTCCCCTAGTAACCTCACACGGGGACTCTTCCACCCCGGAGCCCAGGTGGGGTGGCCCATGCCCAGCCACCTGAATGACACACTCTGAGTTCTTAGTAGAGACTTTAACATCATGTCCATGTACTTCACCATCAAATAACTCAGGTCAGCCCAGAGGGAGGGTCCTGCCCAGGCTTCTGTGGTTCCTATTTGGACTTGATTGTGTCTCACACACGCACACACACACTTGAAAGACCGCTTGACTTTCCAACACCATGACCATAAACCTGGACAAAAAACGCACCCCTCCCCGACCCTGTCTGCCACCCACCTGGTGAGGGTAACCTCAGACTCCGAAATGTTTTCTTAAATGTCTAGGGTCTGCATGGCGCACCCAGGAAGTAACACCTTAAACACAATGTAGCAGTGGAAGCTGTGGCGAGAGGAGTGAGAAAGCGGTGGGGGAGGGGGAGGGAACGGTTGATCGCAAACACGCACAAGGGAACTTGCGTATTCCCCGTCTGAGGTAGCGGTTAAATGGGTGAACACACGCATCAACACTTCCTAATCGGAACACTTAATGTCAGTGCATTTATACGCAAACTGCACCGGGGTTATTTTTTTCCAGTAATAGCAGTGCTCTCCAGGTGAAAGAGGGCGACCCATGGCTGGGCAGGATAGGACAGGGGGCCGACCTTCTCCTTCCTCCACCCTTCCCCGCATCTGCTGTGTCCCCAGATCCCAGAGGCAACCAGCAGTCTCCCCCGCCCTGTGAGTGAGGGCTGGGTGAGAACACAGTGGGTTTGTCTCCCAAAGGCTGGCCCCTGGGGAGGGCTGCCAGGGATGCAGGGGGTTGCGTGTGAGGTGGGTTTCCACCTGTCTCCCACTCCCCCACTAGGGTTTCTTCAGGTGCTCAGAGCCCAGCTGTCTCCTGCCCCTGAGCCATCCTCCCGCACTCTGAGCTGCAGGGGACCCCCTCCCCCAGAGAAGCTCCAAGGGGGAAAGAGTTGTCAAACACCCAGAGCCGAGACACCCAAGACAATGGCCCCCAGAAGGGTGCCTTCAGCTGGGATTCCTGGGACACAGTGAGTGTGGCCGTCAGGGATGTGGCCTCAGTCAGGGCGGAGCCTAGAGACTGCCAGCCTGGGCTTCCCTCTTCAAGGCCAGCCCAGAACGCTCTGCACCCGGCTCCTGGCCATCTTCCTGGCTGCGAAGCTGAGGCCAGCAACACTTTGAGGCTCCTGGCCGGTTCTCACGCTTCACCAGAGGGGCATCACTGCTCTACACTGAGTTCACCAAAGGCTCCGGGCGTGAGTCTGTCCGCTGAGGAGCCATCCGTCTGTGGTCTCCCGCAAGAGCCTCTCTGCACCTCGCACGTTCTGTTGCCACTTTCACTACCTCTGGTCTAGCACTTCCAGTGCCTCTGTCAACCCAATTATTAAACAGGCCCAGTAATGACACTGAGCACTCCCTTCAGGGAGAATGTAAAGGCATGGATGAGATAATGACCGCTAAGTACAGTGGCTTCAGGAATAAAGGGTGGTTTGGGATAGGGTCCGCTACAAGGACATGAATTTTTTTTTTAAGCCTTCCGGGCCATGTCATGCAGAAATCCATCTACTCTCTGGTTCAGACTCAGAGATGCTAAGGGTGGGAGGACTTGGGAGAGTGGGGATACGAATGAGTCAGTGTTGGTTTCCGACGCTCTGCTTCCTCCCTTGCAATCTTCCTTCCCCGCCCCTAACACCTCTGACTGTGCTCCGCTCCTCACTGCCTTCTGGGATGCGGAGGTTTCTGGATCTCCAACGGCTAGCACAGTTAACCCAAAGCAGAACGGACAACAGTGGTGCTGTGCCACTCAGGACCCTCTCTTTCTCACCCACAGGGCTCCCCACCCAAAGCCAGAGGCAGAGATCATTTCGTTCAGCTTGGAAGAAGGGCCCGGGTGCTGAGTTTAAAGCAACAGGGTCTCCACCCTAGAGCTTATGGGGGTTTGGAAGGAGTGAACCTGACCCTTCACTCTCTCCTCTTACAGAGAGTGGCCAGGACCTTAAATAGCCCCCTTGGCGGGGGAGCGGGGAGCGGTTACATGCAGACTCAGATGATCAAAGGAAGCCCTCAGCATCACTTGTTGAATGCCCCCCCCCCAAGCAGGTGTGGGTAAAACTGAAGGGGTGGGGGACAGGAAGACAGGGTCTCCAAGGCAAGCCCAAGGCAGAGGTGAAGCACTGACTGAATGTGTTTCAGAGAGGCAGGAAGCAGAGGAGACAGAGCAATGCCTTGGGAAAAGAAGTAGCAATGAGATTTAAAGTAATGACGAGCCCCTTCGTGGAGCTTCTCGGGGCTGAAGGACCTAACACTACTTTGAGCCTTCCTGAGCCAGAGGTTGCCTCTGCCTCTCCTCTCCCTTCTTCTGAGCTGCCTTTCACTGGCAGAGACCAGGGCAGAACAGCTGTTGTCCTCAGCCACACGTAGCAAAGGATGACAGCAGCAGAGTGGAGGGCACTTCCTGCCTCCTTGCGAACGGAGTCGAATCCACATCAGCCCGCCTCTGCACAGCTCAAGCCACTCTCCGACCCTCATGGGTCAGGGGTCCTCAGCCCCCCAAACCACCACATCCTGATGCTCACCTGTCGCACCTGTCTACTTGCCATGGATCCACACCAGGAGAGAAAGCGAAAGGTCAGATTGGTCTCTTCCCACAGCGAGAGCCCAGAGAATCCTGGGGAAAACTGACATTATAAAAACCACCTCTTCCAACCTCTCTCAGGAGAGCATAACTTTTAAGTCTGCCTCCACTGCCACCCACCCCCCAGACTTCCTTTGCAACTCTTTGCCACCATGACTAGCTTGTCGGGAAAGAGTTAAAGATGCATGACTAATGCCCCAAACCCTCCCTCTTATCTACATAGAAAACCATCAGCCCTACCGAAAGAGAGACGCAGAAACCAACAGCCAATTTAGCACAGACCTCACCTGTCTTATGCAACAGCATAAGACACGCACGCACACGCACCCAGCTAAGGCCGGAGTCCGCCTCCCCCTTGAATTCGGTGGACATAGTTCTCTGCCCTTTTCCCCTATGCAGAGTCCGGCTGCGCTGGCGGCCGAGAGATAGATGGAACCTTAGTGGCAAAAGCCTTGCAGGAACATACGCAGACCCACAGGGACCCAAATGCATCTCGTAGCTCTCCGTGGTGCTGAAATCACGCTAGCGCGGAAACCCGAGGAGCAAGTGCGCTGGACTCACCGGGGCTGCGGGTGGTCGGCGGGGGAGTGCGAAGGCGGTTCCTGCCTGTGCCGGCTGGATGCGCTCACCTAAGGGAGCCCACCTCGCTCTCCCTTCCCTTCCCTGTCTCCTTTTCTGGGAGGAAGAGAGGAGGCTCCGGGAAAGAAACGAAACCCAAGCTGGCAGGGCTGGAGTGGCAGGAGGACGAGGAGGCAACCAAAATAAGATAAAAAAGTCAGGCGCCTTTCGCTCCGCTCGTAGTAATTCCTCGGGTCCGCAGGGACCCCTCGGCTCCCGCTTGGTGTCTGCGCCTTCCTCCGTCGCTGCGTGTGGAGCCAGTCGGTTCCTGCCTCTGACGTGAAGGAGACGAGGAAGCCTGGGACTGCTTTGCTCTCTCGCTCTCTCTCTCTCTCTCTCACGCGCTCTCTCTTTTCCCCTCTTGCTGAAATTTCAGCAGCATGTTTTTTTAAGCCTCCGTTTTTCCATCCCCCTACAAGCAGCCCCCTAGTGGACAGAAAAGGAACGCCTCCCGAGTCCTCTTGAACAGTCCAGATGCAGCCGCTCCTGGTACCCACAAACTCTTGGGGGCTGTTTCCGCCCAGGCAGGGTCCTCTTACAGCCAGAGTCTTCTTGTGGGTGGGTTCCCAATGCGTGCAGGTCCTACCTCCGCAGACGGGCACCTTCCAAAGCATCAGGGTGTGCAGCCAGGCGAGGCATGCCTAGACCCAGGACAACCCAGGAAGGGAGTGCTTCAGGGGTCAGGGACTGTGGGGAACCGAGGAGAGGGTATCCAACCAGCACCGGGCCGAATGCCCTACAATGGCTTTTTTATTAAACTGGTAAAAAATATATATATCTGGGAGCCGCAGCCGGAGAGCGTCAGAGGTGGAGAGAGAAGCGACCTCGCTGTGCATCCGTGGAGAACAGCGGCAGAGAAGGGCCATCGGGGTCACTGCTCACGGGCCCCCAGGGGATGTCTCACACGCGGCTTTATCTGCACAGCCTCGTGGCCTTTTGGGGAGAACGCTTGTACTCACATCTCCAAAGTTGCGCGTTGTACTTTTAGGCTGCCACTCGACGTCTGGCTTCTTTATGGCTCAACGGTGCTGTTTGTAAAATGTGGGTAATGCTGCCCCCTCCCTACTGAATGGGAATGCGGAGGGCTGGGGCTGGCAGAGAGATGCAGAACCGCAGGGGTGGCGCGGGGGGTTGGAAAGTGACCACATCCAAGCAGTTTTCTCACGTTTGCTTCACCCCCAGCAAAGCCCCATCGCTAGCATTTTTATGGAGTACTTATCAGGGGTCGGATGCTATCTAAGCCCCATACAATAACGGTGTAATGCAGATGCTAATATTACTGTCTTACAGATCGAGAAACTGAGGCACAGAGGGGGTGAAGCAGTTTGCCTGTGATCTATCACACAGCTGGTAAACAGCAGGGGCAGGGTGGGGCGGGGACACAGGCCACCTGACCGCGGGGCTGACATTAGCAACCACTACTTACAGTAAATAGGCACCTTGGAGGTGACGGTGTCCAGAAGATAGCACCTTTGCTACTTTTTATATTCATAATGAAGCATCTAGGTTGTTTTAATAAATTTATATATGGCTGAGCTTTTTTACAGTAAATTATCTATGACTCTGGGTGCCACCCTGGACATTTTTTAGTTTCTAGTTCCTCAAAGGCAGTAGAAGGGCAAGAAGAATGTTCGGTTTCAGGGGTGCAGGCCGAGACATGCTCAAAGGCAATGGAATAAATAAATGCACAGACAGGAGAGCCCACCTGGTCTGTGAGGGCCCGGGGGCCTTCCTGACAAGGGTGGCATCTGAGTGGCGGCCGCAAAGGGTGAGGGACACTGTTAAGCAGACGGCACAGCATGTGCACAACTGGAGGTGACTGAGGTCTGTGGGTGAAACTTGCAAGGTGAGCATGACCCTACTATCGATACGTGGGGAAACTGAGGCTCCGAAACATTACAGGCCTTGGTGGAGGTCACCCACCGACTGAGTGCAGAACCCAGACTGGGTGCCCAGCTGCTCGACCCCGGAGGCCTCCTCCCTGCGAGGCACCGCGTGCCCTCTCTCGTCCCCAGGCAGCGTGCCCACAACTTCCTGGGGGTTTTCCATAAGACGCTCCCAGTGACCGGCCTGTGAGGTGGTAACTACAAGGGAGCTGGACGTGTGCCCCATGACTAT
Source organism: Phyllostomus discolor (assembly GCF_004126475.2). NCBI lineage: Eukaryota > Metazoa > Chordata > Mammalia > Chiroptera > Phyllostomidae > Phyllostomus > Phyllostomus discolor. Next base: position 20,694,326 of record NC_040916.2, on the reverse strand, counting down.
CAGATAAGAGGGGTTCAAGAAGGCACCGGTCAGTACCCACCCCCCGCCCCCGCAACAAAAGGAGAAATCCAGAATGGCCTATTTCTAGTGCATGCGCCATTACTGCATGTGCCAGAAGCAGGAATATTCCAGAAGGACAAAGGCATTAGAGACCCGTACTTGAAAGGAGGGGTGCAGAAAGGGACTAATAGAGGGGTTCAGGTTAAGGCCTACAGAAGCCCAGAGGAACGAGGGGTCCTTTCACCTGGGAGAGATTAGGGGAGATGTCTCATGGGAAGTCTTTGTATGGCTTTTCATGTGGACCCCAAAGAATGGGGGTTCAGGGGTCAGCACCCAGCCTGACCCTGCTGTGCTTCATGGCACCCAGGTGTTCCATACACAGGAAGCAGGGGATCTGGGGTGTCTTGAAGAAGAGTGGGCACAGGGAGAAGAGCTGAAAAGATCGTCATGGGCAGAAGGATCTCAAAATTTGGGAACTGGACAGATTTGGGAGGGGAACAGAGGTTGAAGGGTGAATTTGGTTTGGGACATGCTGAGTTTGGGGAGGGTGTGAGAATATATCACAATAGCGATGACCAGGCAGTGGGGGGACTACACCTGTGGAGCTCAGCTCAGAGACCTGGGCTTGTTGGCATCAATCTGGAGCCATTCCTGTGGACATGATGGTTGCTGGATGGAGACCATCCATGGGAGAGACATCCAAGACTGGGAACAGAATCCCAGCTTTGTCTCCTTGCCCCCGGATCACGTTGTGTTCAGTCCTTGTGGACAAAGTCCTTGGGACCCAGCAGCTACACACGAAACACTGGTTGACCGGTTTGTAATAAGATCGTGTTAGCTGATGGTGATATTGGGACCGAGTTCAGTTATTGAGTTTCTTAGCCTCTGACCCGCTCTTGCAGACCAAGCCCCTCTGTCACCACAGTCTGCTCCTTGTAAGCTAGCGAGCACTAGCCCCCGGCTTTCCTGAGGTGTCTGGGGAAGTTCAAGGTCCTCCTAGAGGGTTGCCTTTGGCCTGGGGGAGGAGCACGTAGAACAGGTTAGCGCTTGGGGCAGGGAGCAGGAACGGGAGTGGGGGCTGAGTGAAGCTGGCACTGTCCCGGGAGGGAAGACCAACACTCCCTCTTGGTCAGTCTGCTGGGGCAGGTGGGGGCCCGGGTCCTTTCCCAGGGGAGAGCAGAGCAAAGGCCCGGGACAGCAGCCACTGCTTGTGGGTGCAGAAGACCTCGGAACACAGGGGGCCCTCGGTGGCCCTGCCCCAAGGACGTACTGGTTCTGAAGCCCGCCTGGTCGCCTGGCTTCCACCTGGAAAGACGCTGTATCTGGGACCTGTCGCCTCAGGCGTCTCAGAGCTCTGCTGCCCTGCTGTGGGGTGCCCCCCTGGGTAAACATGGCAATCCCAGGGATCATGCCCAATCCTGGCAAACCTGTTCTTCCCACCCCTGCCATACCCCCAGCATTCCTGGTCTGGAACCCCTTGTCCATATGGGAGCCTTGGCTGCTGCCTGGGCACCACGGGCTCGGAGGGCTGTGAGGGAGTCCTGCTGTTCTGGAGGCTGAGCCTGAGCCTGAGCCTGTGGTGGGGGGAAGGGCGAGGGGGGGGGGAGAGGAGCTCCACCCCCACCCTGCCCACTGCCTCCGCTGGGGAGCTGGGGCGTGCAGGGTGACGGGGCCGCCGCAGCCCGCCTGGGTGACAGAATGCCAGCCAGGGAGGGCGGCGGATGGGCCCCTGGCTCCCCAGCCTGCCTGCCAGCTGGCAGGCACCGTTATCTACACCCGCCGCGGGCCAGGCTTCCCACACTGAGTGAGCAGGAGCCAAGCAGGTGTCTTCCTTCAGTGCAGCAAGGGATGATGGGATGGGAGGGGTCGGCCTCTCCCCTCCTCTGGGGACAAGGGTGAGGGCGGGGCCCGTGTGGGTGCCCTTCCTGCTCCAGCACCGAGCTCGGTCCGGCAGCCTAGGGCCCGAAGTACCCCCACGCCTCACTCCTCCCCCTTCCCCAGGCCCCTGGCACCCTCCCCCCTTCCCTCCCCCGCCCCCACCACTGCCCCAGGCACGGATTTCTGTCCCCACAGACTTCTTCCTCTCATTTTCTTCTCAGAGCCCTGCACTCACTCCTTCGGTCTTTCAGTGGGAAATGGAGGCCTTGTTTGCGGTCTCACCTTCTCTCATCTTACAGGTTTCCGATCCTGGCCCCCACTTTCTCCCCAAGGCCTCCCACCCATGGGAGAGACAAGGCTCCCACTCCTCAGGCCGCTGTCCCCCCTGCTTTGCACCCAGCAGCGGAGTAAAGGCACGAGGGGCACAGACTCTTCTGGTCTGTCACCATCCTCTGACCCTCCACCCTCTGTTTCTCAGCCCGACTTGGCGGCAGCTCCGCCGCCCCTCCTCTGTGGGCCTAGCGCACCCGCCCTGTCTTTGCCCCCCCCCCCACCTTCGTTGCAGGCCGGGCACAGTGAGTGCCCGCTGGCTCCCCGGCTGGCTGCCTGAGCGTAAGCCCTTCTTGCTCTGGCTCCTACGCTGTGTCAGGTGGGGCAAGGTGGCCTCCTCTGGGGCTTTCTCACGTGCGGCCTGGGGGGAGGATTGTACCTTCGTCACGGGGAGGCCCCGCAGACCCGCAGGGCAGTTCACGGAGCCCGCTGGAACAGCACCCGTGGCGGCGAGTGCTCCCCCCACTGGCTGTCATTGGCAAACATTCTGGAACACACACATTTTTTTTTTAAAGCTCTCTTGGGCTTGGCCTTGGCTGGCTCCGGCTTTATGAGTAAGTGTTGTTTCTGGGCTCAGCTCCTGCCCTTGGCTCTGGACTGGTTGAATGTGGATGGGACCCCGTGACACTGACCCAAGAGGCCTCCGTCATCTCTGGGAAACAGGAGCCCAGGCCTGTGACGGGGTAGACCAGGGTTTACGTTTCTCCTAAGCCACTGAGATGTGTGGCCTCTGGCCAGTCACTTATCTCTCTACATCCCAATTCCCTCATCAATCGGGGTGGAGCAGGGGGCGGGGGGCGGGGCACAATGAACTCTTCTCCACGGTGTTGTCTCCATCAAACAGAATAATGTTTGGACGTTTCCAGAGCCGTGTCGGAAACGCAAGGGAAACTGAAGAGCTGCTGATGGAGTGCCTGTCCCAGCCGTCTGCCCGTGTGTGGTCCCACCCCTCTCTGCGCACAGGCCCTCCCTCCCAGGGGTCCTCCTGACGCCCCTCCCAGATGGCCAGCAGTGCTACTACCTGCCCGCCCAGCCCCAGGCCTCCCCTTCACAGCCCTCCCACCAGCCGACACACCCACGGCTCTGTTGGCGTGGTGCCTGGTCCCCCACCGCCCCTACCTCGCCCCAGGAGGGCAGGGCCACTGGCTGAATTGCACGCCCCAAGCCTGGAACCTGGTTCTTGCAAACCTGCTCCATAAATATTGCCACTTCGGAGCATATTTTATATCCCAGTCATTTCCAGCTCCCTCGTAGCGTGTTTTATTGCTGGCAGTGAGATTCTGAATCAGGCAGAACAGAATTTAAACCTTCCCTTTCTACCTTAAGAAATGTAGTCTGAGCACCTGATTTTTCATCTGTAAAATAGAGAAAATAATATTTATACTGCAGGGTTTCGGTGAAGATTAACGAAGATAATGGCACCTGAAACAGTGATTGGCATGCAGGGAGACTTGTTACATTCTTGGCGAGTGAGAGGGGAGGACCGTGAGACAGGGCCCTTTCTCAGGTCCACTGCCTCCCACCCTTCCGCTCTCCCCGGCTCCTTCCTCCCCGAGGCCGGTGCCAGGGACCCCCGCTAATCTGTCAGCCACAGGGTGTCTGTCGTCCAGTCCCACTGGCAACAGCAATCCGAACCAGCCTTGGAAGTGATTACCCTTTTAAAGCAAGGGTCGACCCCTAGTTTAGCTCGAGTGCCACAAATCACAAATATGGAACAAATTTAGCCAGAGGCACCAGAGTGGCCGAGAGAACATTTTTCCAATTTTCAGAGAGGTGCCGCCAGCGCCCACCGGCACTTTCGGCTTCCTGTCTGGGTTTTCTATGAGGTCTTTCACATTCACGTCCCGCTTCCCTTTCCCATCGGCTTTCCTATCACTCCTAAGTAAAGAGTCAGTCTCCTTCTCCTCCCTCCTCTCCTGGCTTCTGTCCTCTTCTTTCCCGAAGAAGCAAGGCCCTCTTGGGCTATTTATTCCCAACTTCTCCACCTCCTCCCCCACATGCTCCTCTCCCCAGTGGCCGGAGTGTGATGTGATTCCAAGGCTTAGCCATGGAGGAGGTGGAAGGCTGGACACTGGGAGACTTGTCATGAGACACAACGGACCCTCTGAACTGCCCACCGCCCACCATTCCAGCTAGAGAAAGCATTTTCTGTGAGTGAGTAGAAAAGCCTGCAGGGTTAGCACAGGCACGAAGACGGTGCACTCTCTCTGGGGGGCTCCTAAAGGGGGCCACTGGGTGGCTACGGCCAGGCCCACTGATTTCCTGGTCCCCTGTCCCCACCCAGGGGTCAGCGCGAGGGTCCCGTGAGCCACACCCGGGCGCTCACTGAGCACAGCTGCTAATCTTGTTCCAGCGGGCACCCCATTCTCTCTCGGGGTCCCTTCCCCGGCATTGTCTCTTTGTAGCCTCTTGGGCTTGCATTGCCCCTTCTGAAACTGAGAGCAATCATTTCTGCTCTGGGCTCCGCCCCACCGACGTGTGCTCTGAGGGCCAGAGGCCAGGCCACAGGGGGTGGGTGGGTCTGGGCATCTGGGGAGGAAGGAGCCTCCGGGTCAGTGTGCAGAGACAGGTCACTTTCCTCACCGTGAACACGGGGACCATTCAGGTCGCATGTTCCGTGCGAATGTGAGGGTCGCTCACACTGAGAGAAGCCACCCAGGCCCCATCTGAGACGGAGTTATAGTGTTTTCTCACTCGGAACAGCGCTTCTGGGGCGTGTTACCTCACCTGCTGCAAGTCAGGCCTCGAGTTTTGGGGACTCAGAGGCAGGCTGCCCCTCCTCTCCCAGCACCCCAACTTTTCACATCCTACCTGACTGAGCCAGGGCCTCGTCTCCCGAAAACGTGCCGCTGGGCCTTCTGCCGCACCTGGAGCCAGGGCCTCGCCTCTGTCGGTGTCTGGTGCAGCCCTGAGCCCCTCCAAGGGGCTGGGCCCGCCCTGCTGTGAACTTGAACGTGGCAGCTGCTTTCAAAAGAACCCTTTTGATCACAAAGGGCGAGCTAAGCGGCCTGCAGTTTCAAAAAATAAAAAAAAAATATTTTAAATGGCACAGACATTTAGGCCAGAGGAAAAAGTTAAAATGAGACATATATTAGGAGAACATATAATATAGATAGCATGTATTATATATTATATACATGAACACATTATTATGAGCTAGGCATTGTGCTAAGCACTTTACATACTAGATTTCATTTATTTAATTCTTCAGAAGAAAAATGGAGGAAAAGCGTCCCCTAAGTAGCTAAGAGCGTCCATTTATCCTGCCTGGGAGAATGAAGATGAATGAAAGGCCTGGTAAGAAAGTAGCTAAAAGGCCCTACACAGAGACCAGCTCCAGTCTGGGCTGCTCGCCAGAGGGATCCGGGGGAAAGGAAATAATGAACTTGTAGAATGTCAGAGCTAAAAAGAGCCTCAGAGCTGATCTTTTCCAGCCACTGTCTGCCCCATTTTTTGGAGGAGGGTGCCACGGTCCAAAGCAGGGAAGCGACACGCCCACCCTGACACAGCGGGTTGAACCCCGTGTCCCCTCCGTAGCCAGAGATCTTTCAAGAAAACAGAACAGTGTGTCCCAAGGCCCCCGCCAGACAGATTCAGTCCCCGGTCTCACGAGCAGAAGGGTCGTTTGTCCTCGTCATTGGCGATACCCCTGTCAGCTGTGTGTGAGCCTGTGCATGGGTTATCACCGAGGCCCGGCGCGTGGCCAGGGCCCTTGCTGACCACCAGACTTGCCGACGCGGCCCTCAGAATGACACACTCACCCTGGTGTCCACGCACACCCACTGCAGCGGCCAGCCAGCTCCGTTGGGGACCACGGCCTCCATGCCACGACCGAGGACTAGTCCCGAGACCCCAGAGAGCTGGACGCCACATGGCGTCTGCCGTTTGTACCTGCCTCTGTTCCATGGAACCTCAGAGCTGCAGAAGTTTCGAGCGGGCAGAGCCCACGTGCCATCCGGCTCAACCCCACCCGTTAGAGAGCAGTCAGATGACTTGCCCAGAATGACACCACCAGTTGCAAACCACTGATGCCAGTGTCTTTCCCCCCTCCCTGCGGGAAAGCACTCGTTACTGGCACTCACAGATTCCTAGCACGGATGGGTCCCAGGGCTGCCAGTGCTGGGCCACAGTTCGAGGACAGAGGGTGCGGAGGAGAGAGGAGGCCTGGAGGTGGGAAGCTGGGTGTTTGCCCCGCACACCCCTGCCTGGAGCCCCGCCCTGGCACGTGCTCAGTCCCTTACACATCACCATGCACTGCCGTCTCACCCAGCCCCACGGGAGGTGCAACGCAGCAGGGTCCCACCCCACTGCCCAATGAGAGCTTGCAGGCTCCAAGATCACACCTAACTGATCACAAATAATAATGTGATACACATAGAAGCTTCATATGAATAATAAAGGATAATAATAGAGTATTAAGTAATTGACTATATTTACACAGCAAGCATGTTATGGAGCCCACGGAACTACGTCTGCAGGCCTGTATTTCTTACAGTTGGAGTCAGGAAAATAAAGAATACTTACTTAGCATTCACCAGGTACTACTGTGGGCGGCGGGGGGCAAAGAAAGTATATTATCTGTACTTTATACATATATGTATGTATATAATTTATATATTCTCATTCACTCCTTGTCATAGCCTTATTAAGTTACACATTATCTTCCCCATTTCATAGATGAGAAAAGCGAGGGACACAAAGGTTTAAACAAAACCCCATTCGAACAGCTCTGCTGTGTTCAGAACTTGCCCTTCATGAATCGGGCGCCGGCGCACTGCTCCCAGCCCCTCCAACGTAACGCACACCGTTCCCTCCTCACCTTCCCACCGCCCGCACCCTTACACCGCCTCCCCACACAGGCACTTTCTTAACTCCGAAAAGGAGCTGGACCGAAGCCCAGAAGAGGTCCCACGGATCTTTTGATAGTTTTTTGACTCACCCAGGATCTCTATCTTAAGCTTAATAACGAGAGGGAAGAAAATTCTGCTTGAGAAAGCTGGATGTGGGGGAAAACCCTGGCTGTGAGGCCAAGCGGGCGGGGACCCAGATAGATGCCTGGTGTCCGTGCGCACAGAGCTGCCGGCGCTCCGGGTTGAACCTATCCGGTCTGGAGTGAGGCTGCAGCCAGGCAGCGCCAAGGGCGCCCCTAGAGGGCGAGCGGGGAAGCGACAGGGTCCAGCAGGCCAGCACAGGTGGGGCAGCAGGTGGGGCCGCAGGTGGACGGCACGCTCAGTGCGCTTAAAGGATGCTAACGATGGGAGGCATCCTTGCAATCTACACAGCAATACACCGACATCCTTAAATCCATCTAATGCCCTACAATCAAAAACCAAATTACCTGGTATCAAGAGTAACCGAGTAGATAGTAAGTGCAGGCACGGAAAGGGGTGGGCGGCGGTGTGAGAAACCCGGGGCCTAGGAAACGTAGTAAACAGGTGGGACGGAGAAAAAGTGGTATAAATAGAGGATTTGCCAGAAGGCCCCGGGAGAGAAAATGAGGTATTGGAACAGAGCTAAGCCGCGGGTGGGAACGGCATTTGCTTCCTTAGCACCGCGCACGTTGCGGGCGACAGCTTGCCGCAGCCAGCCAGCCAGCGGCTGGGGGTGCGCCCGGGCTTCAGGGAGGTGCGCCCCAGGCCCTACCCGACTGGTTCCGGGATCCTGCGCAGCAAGGGAAGGATCGCTGCGGGCCGGGCCGCGGGGCCTGCCATCGGCGCTGTGAGTGCAGCGCCACCCCGAGGAGGAGACGAAAATAGAAATAATTTAAAACAAAATGAAAAACAAATGCTTTTCACTTCGCTCCCTTCCCAGGTCGCTAAGTCCGATAACAGAAGCCGTCATGCGCGACCCCTGGCGTCTGCTTGGCGCGTGGGTTTGCGGCGGGAGGAAACAGGCAGCCTGGATGCCGGCTCTGACCCTGGCAAGGCTCTCGGAGTGTCTTCTGTTCCCAAGAGCTCACACTCCAAATCTGTCGCGAACTATTTTCTGTTTCATGGAGTGCTCACGTGATGAGAGGTGCCGGGATCCAGACGGGTTCGGAGACGGCACTGCGTGTGTGATTCAGGCAGAAGCTCAAGCCTAGGGCTTGCCGCCCTTGGCAGAGAGGACACAGGCTCTGAGCGTGCCTGGTGGGGGGGGGGGGGGGGGGGCCCTGAGACACATGGAAATGTGAAGGGGTCCGCAGTGGACGCCGAGGGCCAGCCAAAAAGTGCCACGTGTGCAGTGTACGTGCACCCACACCACCGTCCCCAAGCCGGAGAGGCAGGGCCCTGTGGCTGTCTCGCTGGAGGCTCTGACCTGTGATGTAGCTCTCCCATGAATAAAGAAAGCGTGGAGCAGTGAACTGCTGGGGGAGGTGACAAATTTGGGGGGAAGACCGATGCTTGTGGGCCATATCGGGATGCGTGGAAAGCAACCAAGAAAATAAGAAACAAGGAGGGACAGTCACGAAGACACAGTCCTGAGGACGTAGAGGAAGAGTGGAGGGGAGGTGTGCCGGGAGGGGAGGTGTGCCGGGGGGGGGGGGGCGGTGAAGGACCAAGCTCCTTGGGAAATTCTCTTCCCTCAGCCAGGGGAAAAAGGGCAGCTCTACGTTTTCTCCATTCTGTGAGGTGACGTCGTCTGCAGTGGTTTTCTAGGGCTGACATGACAAGCTGGGCTCCTTAAGACAAGAGAAATGTATTGTCACCCCGTTCTGGAAGCTGGAAGTTCAAAATCAAGGTGTCCGCAGGGCCGTCCCTGTGAAGCTGTCAGGGAGAGCCCTTCCTCACCTCCCCCTGGCTGGTGGCGGCTGCCAGCACTCGGGGCTCTTGCTTGGCTTGTAGCTGCCTCAGTTCAACCTCGAGTCTGCCGTCACACGGAGCTGTCCCCTCTGTGTCTGTGTCCAAGTCCTTCCTCTTCTACGGGTGTTAGTCATTGCACTGGGGACCACCCTAATTCGTGGCAGTCTCCTTCTGATTATGGGATTCCATTTAGAACCTATCTCCAAATAAGGTCGCACTCACAGGCAGCGAGGATTGGGCCTTGAATTTACCTTTCTGGTTCTTCCCTTAACTTCATCTAATGACCTTAGCCTTCTGGCAAAGCTCACACAGCCTTCGGTTACACTGTGAGGAGAAAGGGACAGAACAACAGATCGTGTGTCACCTGCCTCCCCCCACCCCGTCCCTCTGCTGTGGGAAGACAGAGGTGTCCTAGTTAAGCCTCCTCAAGGATGCTGAGAAGAGCAGGTGCAACCTCCTCATTACCCTGCCTCTTCCCCCAAGATATTTGAGGGGGAGATGAATGTGAACGGCGTACACGTGCACATGTGTGTGGGGCTGACACGCGTGCACCTGTCTTCCCCCCTCCACCCCCCTAGAAACCATACATTTGCTGGGTTTGCAGGGGCTGGCTCGTGCAAGCATTCCGTGCAGCCAGGCTCAGGGCGGCCTTGCTCAGTAAATATTTGTTGAACCGAACTGAGAGACACTAAATTGAGTTGTGGGAATGGATCGAGCCAATTCTCCCTTGGCCTTGGAAAAGAACAAGAAAGGAACTTGTGAAGAGAACAGCAGTGAGGGTTGGAGCACAGAGTGCTGCCCAGAGCCCCAGAGAGGCCGCCCTCGGAGCCCGAGACAGCGGAGACTCCCCCAGCGCGTCGCCAGCTTTCCCAGGGCCCCGCAGTTCCTCGTCCTCTTGCCCAGGAGAGCTGTCCAGCGCCTCCTCTGCCCTTCAGAAATGTCTGCCTTTTCTGAGGGCCAGCTCTAGGATCCCTGGCGATCTGGCGTGGTGGGCACAGGTCTCTGTCCCCTCCAGCTGGGGGGCGGGTGCTCCTGCGTCCGTGTGACCACGTCCTCCCAGCCCAGCCTTCACGGGGACAGCGCAACCACAGACACCAACCAGCATTCCCTCCGCCCACGCCCTTCCGCCCCACGGGCCCTCTCCGGCCTTCCCACTCCACCCACCGTCCCCGGGGGGGTGTCGCCTGGATCCCAAGAAAACAGCTGTGTGTGCCTGTGCCGTGTCCCTCAGCTTCAAACTGGGCTCACTCTGGTGGTGTCACCACCAAAATGACGGCCATGCCACCAACGCCCACCTCTGCCACCACACAGGAGCTGGTGTGCCCCAAGCTCCCATGGTGATGCTTTTGTCAGTGCTGGCCCCAGAAATGGAAGGGCCAGGCTCACACCTCTGTCACTATGTCACCAACCCCAGCAGGCACAGTTGCCACAGCCATGCCACAAGCCCCAGGCCACCACCACTGCCACCGGCACTGCTCCCTGCAGAGCCAACACCACCACCTGGGCCACCAGCTCCTGTCAGCAAAGCTGCTGCCACCAGCCCCAAGGTTCCCATCAGGCTGGGTCCCAGGGCCTCTGGGGGGGGGGGGCGGTCTGGGAATAACCCCAGGGGTGGGGACAGGTTACAACGCCGGCTTGGCAACCGCTGCACCCTGAGGCTCAGGCAGGAGACGCTGGGGCCACCTGAGGGGAAGACCATGCTGGTTTTCAAATGTCCCCTTCATTCTGGGGGGTGGCTCTTTGTCGCCCAGTCACGTGAGGTTCCTTCTCTCTCTCTCTCCCTGTTCAGCTGTTCCCCGGTCTGCCTGCCACAGGCCCCTCGGAGCTTTGCTTCCCTGGATTCCCAGCAGGCCCGGAGACGAGAGCAAACTCAATGACACTGAGGTGGTAAATCCTAATATGTCAACGGAAACTTAATTTTTGCCCCAAGTGTATTTTCCCGACAGGAATCTAAAGCATCGTTATAGGCCCTGATGGCAAACAAGACTGAGTCAGCCAGCAGGTCTAGCCCTGGGGACACGGGATGAAAAAACAACCCGGTTCACACGCCACCTGCACGGGGCAGGTGCTGCTGATCATGGGAAGGCGGCCGGTCTGACGGCGCAGATGGCAGACGGTGTCCAGGAGTGAGGCTCTGCACCCTGCAAGGAGCCATAGCCTCTGAGAAGTGCCCCACCCCCTCCGGCCCATCAGATGTCTCCTTGCCATGGAAAAGGAGCTTCCACTTTCTCAGGAAATTCCCAGAAGCCCCGATTCCTGGTGGCTCGGTGGAGAGTAGCCCCTCGGGGCTGGGTGCCAGGGGCTCGGGTGCCCCATAACACTGTACCTCGCGCCTCGCTGTCTGCCTCCTGGGGACCTCGAACAGTGCTCGCCCAGGGCCTCGGGGAGCCCACGTAGGACCAGCTTGCAGCCCTTGAGGCTTCCCGAGGGTGCACGTGAGGCACCTTCCAGGTACCCTGCGTGGGGGAGCTTGGGGTGCTGTGTGCCTCCCGCCTGTCTGGGCCAGGGAGTGGGCATGGGGGGCACACTGGCTCCTCCTTCTGCCCCTGGTCTGGAGCTGAGGGGCTTCTAGGAGGGTCCAGGTGCTTTACTTGGGCACCCCACCTTCAGCACCAGAGCCTCCTCAGGATGAGGGGCACGGGGAGGGGGACCGAAAGTGGTCAGAGCCGGCCCTCACCCCAGCACCCAAGACAGGTTCAGCTGTGCGGTAGGCCCGGGACCCCCAGGCAGCCGGGCGTCCTGATGGGGCCTCACCGAGGCTGTGGGCAGGGCCTGGATGCACTGCAGCACACGGGGCACCTTATTCTTGGTCTTCTGAGCAAGGCGAGAAAAGCCCTGCCTCGTGTCCACCGCAGCACAGCGGGTGGCACTGGGAGAGGACACTGGAAGAGAGGGACTCCGGCCGGGCCGGCATCTGCTCTCACGGTCTCTGTCTGGGTCCCGATCCGGCCACCAAGGGAATGTTCTCACTCACCCCTCCCCGGACCAGCAGCCCCCAGGTCATGTCTGTCACCTCTGCCACAGCCACAGGGGGCACTCGCACTCCTCAAAACCCTGGGTGTGATTTCAGGGTGAAATACCATGGTTCGGTTTGCTGTTGTAAAAAGGCAGAGGCTTAAACCGAGCAGCCTGCCTGGAACACACCCCCCAGGGAGCCTCTACCCTTTAGAAGGAACTCCGGGGCAATGCCGGTGGAACAGGAGCGACCGGCCCCCAGGGGCGGGCGTCGGCCCTCGAGCCCCTTCCCCAGACAGGGGCCCTCTGCCGGCAGGAGGCTTCGGCAGAGGAAGCAGCGGCCGCATCCCGCCCCCCACTCCGGCTCAGGGTGCCGAAAAGGCTCCCCGCTGCCTCCGGTATAAAACTCAAATGACGGAGAAGGACCCCCAAGGGACTCTGTGTGATAGTTTCACTGGCAGAGGTGCGTGCATTCAACAAACGGCGACAGAGGGCCCGCCTGGGGCAGCCTCACGCCAGGCCTGTGAACACAGAGATGGCACCACGGCCTGAGTGTCCAGGGAGCTCACAGGCCAGTGGGCATGGGGGTCAGTTCTATGCATTGTACTTGGTTAGGGGACTGTCCCCAGTCATCCACACAACCACACTCACCAGGTGTCACTGCAAAGATATTCTGCAGACTTGACGGAAGCTGACGTTAAGTAAGGGAGCGTATCCTCAATAACCCGGGTGGGTGGGATTTGATCAGCTGACAGGCCGTCCGGGCAGAGCGGGGGCTTTCTCCCACCTGGGAGGTCAAGCCTGAGGTGTGCGAGCTTTTGACACAGGAAGCGTGGACTCCATCAGTCTGGCTGCTGTGACGGGTCCCTGGCTACCCCTGAGTGGCCCTGGGGATGGACACTCAGCATCGGAGGGAGGGAAGGGGTGCTGAGGGTCCTGATGCGGCATCACACCCCGACATCCCAAGAGGAATGAGACCCCTCCCGCCCACTCTGGAGCAGGGTCCCCATCCTCTTTGGCACCAGTGACCAGTTTCGGGAAAGACAGTTTTTCCGTGGACTGGGAGGAGAGGGGGAGGGATGGTTTTCGGACGATTCGAGGGCACTGCATTCGAGCTCACCTCCTGCTACGTGGCTGGTGCCTAACAGGCCAGGACTGACACTAGTCCATGGCCTGGAGGTTGGGGAGCCCTGCCCAGAGCTCTGGGAAGTCTCACAGTCTGGTGCGGTCCCCGCTGTCGGTGCTCTGGGGGGACCCCTCCCTCGCAGCTCAGCGATCCCCACCCTGCCGCGGCCCTCTCTCTCTCTCTCAGGGGCTGGAGGAAAGAAGGCTGCCCCCACTGTCCTGCCTGGGAGCCACGGAAGCCTCCGTGTGCCCCTCTGTCAGCAGTTAACCCCCGGCCTTTCCCCGTCTTGCCTGCTGTTCCTTCTCCAGTTATAAGTGTGTCATTCGCTGATGACAGCGGGAGGCACAGAGAAAACCCACCTGCGAGGTGAGGGAGAAAGGGCCCGGGGCTGAGGGAGACAGGGCCAGTCAGGCGCGGGCCACAAGCGGACGGGGTCTTGCCTCCCCCTTCTCAGCGAGGTGCCTTCCCCACAGCGACAGAGCCCCGGAGCCCCTGGCCCCACGCCCGGTTGCATGGGCTTTTCTGATTACTGGGAGCCAGACACAGGACCCCGCATCTCATCACCGTGTTACTATGGGCTGGCGGGGCCCACTGCTGAATGCTGAGAGGGGAGAAGAAGTGAGAAGGGGGAGGGAAGGCTGTGGAGGGGAGGTGCATCAGAACCGTCTTGGGTCCGCCCACCGCCGGAAGCACCCCCGCTCTGCCCGGGATGGTAGCGGTGGGGATGCGGGCTCAGGACAGCCTTGGTAGTTCGACAGCACTGACTGGGGAGCCTGGACACTGCAGGGAGGGTATCCGACTGCATGAGGAAGAGCTGTTTGCAAGTGCCCTCAGCCATCTCCAAAGTTCCGTTCACACCGTGCCTGTGTGTTACCGGGCTAACGACAAACCGCTGTCCCCTCTGCGTTGAGGGAGGCCCCTGAAGAAGAACGCATCGTCCCTTCTCTCTATAATTGGTACTTTTCACTAATCCACACCGCCTCTCCCCACTCCCGGTGCATAACAACTAGGTGTTATTGACTTGCTCATTTTCCACTTCTCTCTTTCTCCTTCCAATACAGCGGGTCCAAACTCAGGGAGAGGCCTTTCCATTCCTGACCCCCCATCTCCCCTGGCTTCAGCCAACAGCCTCGTCCATCCCATCCTGGCTTCTGTAGGGAACCATTCCTGGAGGAAGGGTGGCACTAGACCTTGAACCTTCACCTGCAGAATCCACATACTCCACCTCTTGGCCGGCTCCTCCCACAGTCTCTTTCTCTGGCGTCCTCTCCCTCCCAGTCTCTGTGTTTCTTTCCCTCTGTCTCCACTCCCCACTCCCTCCATTCCTCAGACGCCTGCCCCTCCTTCTGGGCTCAGCCCTTCCCTTGCCTGGATTGGCTGCTGGCTCGGTTTGGGCGTCCTCCTCCCTCCAGGGTTTTCAGCCCCTTCAAGACTCACCTTCGCCTCAAGATCCTTGGTCTCCAGCATGTCATCCACGCACCAACAGCAGCTTCGGGGACATCGGAGCTTCTTAGAGATGCAGAGTCTCAGGCCCCACCCAGACCTGCCGAGTCAGAATCCTGGCTACCAGATCCCCGGATAATCGGGGTGCACAGTGGCGACTGAGCAACCCCACTCTGAAGCAGAGGATGCGTTCCTAATGGCCAGCACCGTGTGACTGTCCTACTGTGTTCTCGGCACTGTCCACGATGCCTGGCAAACAGCAGATGCTCAACAGCAGATGAATAGGTGGGTTTCCGGGCTTTTCTCTCTGACCTCATGACCTATGACCTCTTCTTCTTCTTCTTTTTTTAAAGATTTTATTTATCTACTTTTAGAGAGAGGGAAAGGGAGGGAGAAAGAGAGGGACAGAAACATGTGTGTGAGAGAGATACATCTATCGGTTGCCTCTCGAATGCCTCATACTGGGGACCTGGCCTGCAACCCAGGTATGTGCCCTGACTGGGAATCAAACCAACGACCGTTCTGTCCGCAGGCCAGGGCTCAATCCACTGAGCCACACCAGCCAGGGCAAACTATGTCCTCTTCTAAGCGGTACTTTATCTGCCCCCTCCACCACCACCCTTCACCTTGCCTTCCTCACCTCCTTTTCCTCCTCCTCCTCCTCTCCCATCGGGAACAGGATCAGACGGGCGTGCAGGGGAGGAGCTTGCTGACGGTGGACCAGAGACCCCAGCAGAAGATGTCACCGGGCCCTGGGGTTTGGCTGCAGGAGCCACGGGGAGGATCACGTCACGCTCCTAGGCTTGTTCCTCACTCCCCAACCCGCAGAACTCAGACAAAATAAGGGCCTCCTGAACTCTGCTCCCTTTTAGAGGTGACAAACGCTGGTTCCACGTGACATAAAATCTGAGCTCCAGCTCTCTTCCACATTCCCCGTTTTTAAATCAAAAGCACGCGTCGGAAATGCTAGCGACGGCGGCGGGGAGGAAGAAGGTATAGGAACAGCCAATAGTGCCCAGGCGGAGCCCTCAGATGCCCCCCGTCGGTCCTGGCGCTTCTCTTTGATCGAGGCACACCCTCTCCTGGTAACAACGCAAGAGCAAAGCGAACTCGTGCCCAGATGACACACGGACCGGAGGGTTGTCGAGGGTGATGACAAAGGAGGTTGGGAGAGAGGACCCAGAGACGAGAGCTGGGCGTCCGGGCGAATGGGGCCGGGGAGGGGGGGGAATGTAGAGATCCAGGAGAGGGAGAGAAAGGGCTGGAGCTCAGAAGAACAACCGCATGGCTTCTGCAGCCTAACACATTCTCATTCTGAACCTCCGTATATACGTGTGTTTTTCAAAAGCCCCTCCCTTGCGGTTATTTAGTAAACCGGTGAGCAATTTCAACTGTGCGCGTGCTGGCTCCTTGCTCAAACGCCTCATAAATGTCAAGGTGAGCGGCCCTGATTCAGTCTCCTCCCCGGGGCTCACCGGGGACCACGTGTTCGCCAGCACCTCGTGTAGCAACAGGGCACGTTCTCCAAGGACACGCGTGTGGTGGGGGCCCTGTCTGCAGGCCCCCTCCCAGGCAGGCTCTCTTCCACGTTCAGGGACAGACGTGCCTTCCACTGTGTGTGAGCAGGAGGCAGGGCCCTCCCCCCACTCCGGCGGGCCCGGCAGATCCCGACGACGCCTACAAACCCTACAGTTCTAGGGAGAAACTTTGGGTGACAGTCACCCTGGCCAGGCCGGGAGGAGCAGCTGCAGTGGAGGGCAGGATGCTGGGGCCTGGCTGGGAAACCAGCCCGCCCAGCAGGGCGCAGGGGTTTCTGGGAGATTCACACAAGCCTTGGGTGACATTCTGGCTAGAAGGCACGGATCCAAAGATCGCCAGCTGAGACCGTGACTAATCACCGAGGAAAAGCCGATGGCTTCATTGCAAGGTGGGATGTAAACACAGGAAAGGGAAGGAAACAAACAGGGTCTGGAGGGGAACGTGGGAGGCTGAGGGCCATCGGAGTCCCGCTGCTGGGCTGCCGTGACCTCCAACATGCAGCCGCCACCCCCTCACCCCCCCCCCCCATTTCCCCGTCACACAGGCAGCCACTCGGCCAGTACTGGCTCACCCTCCAGGAGGCCTTGGCAGGGGCAGGAAGAGCTGCGGGTAGTTGCCCTGTAGTCACGGCACAGAGACGACGAGGAGGCCAGCGTGTCGGCGGGAGCTATAGGGGTGCTTGAGTCAGGATCATTTGCTAACAAGTTATTTACCTGTGCTACCCATCACCCGGGAGATGGGATAACAACACAGATTCACGACGTTGTGGGGCCATTTAGTGCCTGGAGCATGGTGAGCGCTTAGGGATAACTAGCGCTATTTTTATATTTGGGGACTCTTTTGGAGCTTAAACACTTGCCATCTCAAATGAAGAACATATGTGTGATTCTCATGTGAAAAGTAATTAGAATCGAGTGGCAATTCCTCCCCAGCCATTTGAGTGGCAGTTCTCAAAGTTCAGTGAGCGGGAAAATCGCCCAGCGTGCCCGTTAAAAATCCAAGTACCCCCTCAGCCCTCCCCACCCAGGACCGTCTGACTCAGTGCGTCCAGGGAGAGGCCTCGCCACGCGGCGTGGAAATGGTCTGCTCGTGGGTCTGTCTCCAAAGGCGTCGAGGGGAAGCAATGCACCTCACTCACCTCTGTCCCCCACTCTCAGCTCCGATCCCGGAACGTGGGGGGCACTCAGGAGTGTCACGTGGGTGTTCAAGGTGCCCGTTTGCCTTTAAGAACAGCCGCTGGGGGAATTCTGAGCACAGAACTACAGTTGGACCTTAATTTTGTGTCTTATCCAGAGAACGGGTGCCGAGCACAACGGCTTGACTAAATCCACCGAAAACACTCAGGGCCTCCCACGGCAGCACCCAAGGTGAGACGGAGGAGAAGGGGCTGGTTCGCACACCCCCAGGGGCCGAGTCCACAGGGAAAAACGTAGAAGTCCTCGGAACAGCAGCAAAAAGGGGCGATTTTCCGAAGGCAAGGAAGTCACGTGAAGATGGAAGAAGGGCCATCGAGAAAAACAGGCCGTGCAGAGGCGGTGAGAACCCCTCTTTCCTCCTACTTCTAGCTCGTGTCCCCAGGCTGCCATCCGACCCTCCACTACCAAACTTTGGGACCCGAGGGAGCCTCTCCGTTGTCCCCTCTGTGACTGAGAACAATGTCGTCTCTACCATGAGTCACGGCAGGCCAACCTTGGCCTATCTCTGCAGCCTCGTCCCTTCCTGCCACTTCTGCACACTTGACCTCAGCCAAGCTCTCGTATTTGCAGGATTCCGCCTCCCTTCCGTGGCTGCCAGACTACAGCTCCTGCTGTGCAACTCAGCCCCAGCCTCCGCCGGGGGGGGCCTCACTCAGATGCTCCCTCCTGCCCCTGTCCCAGGTCCTGTCTTTCTTCTCTGTGACCGCTACCTTGCCTGTCCTCCATGACATTCCGAGTGAGGGCTGCCCTGCTTACCTTACCTCTGTGTTCCCACCTGCCAGCACAATGCCTGGCACGGTACAGGTGCTTAACAAGTGCCTCAGTAATTAATTAACTGGAAATAAACCTGGTGGGGAGTAAGCTCCCGGGGTTGGGGCGAGCGGTGGCAAGAGTGAAGATGCACCATGGCCCCGGGTTGGGGACACTCGTGTCCTACCTGCTGGGAGGACAGGCAGTGGACGAGCAGGTGCACCGGAGGGATTTCAACGACGTGAGCGCAGGGCAGC
The DNA here is from genome assembly GCF_004126475.2 of Phyllostomus discolor. Classification (NCBI taxonomy): domain Eukaryota; kingdom Metazoa; phylum Chordata; class Mammalia; order Chiroptera; family Phyllostomidae; genus Phyllostomus; species Phyllostomus discolor. The sequence continues at coordinate 20,676,070 of NC_040916.2, read as the reverse complement.
CCTGCTCCGTGTTCCTAGGAAGAAAGGGAGTTGTTGGGTGCATCTCCCCCCGGAGGTTTCAGAGCGGAAATGAACTGTCTTCCTGCAGCTACAGGCACAAGTCAACACCGAACGACAGGGTAGGCAATGAAAAGCTCCACTCAGAAACTTCCTGAAAGGGAGGATTGGGGTCACACAGGATGCTGAGCGGGGGTCAGCCCAAGATTCCTCCAACTGTAGCTGCAAGTGGGCCCCGCTGAGCTCCCTCCCCGGGAACCGCGAGCAGCGCTGGCCCCGCAGAGTCAGGAAGACCTTCCGTGCGACACCAGGGAGATTGCCTTAGATGCTGAGCAATACGTTTGTTCCTTGATAATAGTTTCCTGGATATAAATTGCCCCGAGAAAACTGTAGGCTGTTGAGAAAAGAGCCTGTGTCTTTAAATTAATCTGTATCCACTCATACCCGCCAATCTCAAGCGGGACCCGTCCTTTACACAGGCTGGGCAAACACTGGGTCAGGGAAAATGGGAGTAATGCGCGCCCCTCCCTGCATTTAGACTTGGGGACCGAAGCTGCAGAGTGCTCTCTCTGGGCCCAGCTCTGTGCTGACGGCTCTGGACACTGTCCCACCTAACCCACACAGTGTCTGAGGCTAGAAGACTACCATCCCCATTTTGCTGATGAGGAAACTGAGGCACTAAGCTGGACAAACTTAGGACGTGGTCATAATACGCCTGGAGCGCCTCCTCAGAGCCCAGCCACCTTGCCCTCCTCCCCTCCTCTCCTCCATCCACCCATTGCCAGGGCACCCCCCGCACCCCAGCTGCAGCGGCAGTACTCCTGCAGCCTGTCCTCTGTACACCACCCAAGTGTGCCTGCCCTGTGTCCCACCCTAGGGGCACAAAGACCAGCTGCGGTCCCCGTGTGTTTGCAGGTGGCGTGCCGGTGCTCTCAGCGCTGACACCATGCACCCTGGTCACCACCCTGTGAAGCCGGTGTTGTGGGAGTGACCTGGTTGGCTGCTGTGCGGACTGAATGTGGTGGTCTGTGCACAGGGCTTACAAAGACGGTTGTCACCCAGTAACATACTGAGTTGGCCAAAAAGTTCGTTTGGTTTTTTCCATAAGATGGCTCTGGTAGCTCTTAGTTGTCTTGAACTTCATTCGAAACAATTTGGTTAGATTGCATTGCAACAGCTGTCCTATCAGCATGCATTTTTAAAAAGCTTATCAAAATTGGTGAATTTGTTGTATAGCCATTTTAATATTAAAGATGGAAAAAATAAGCAACATTTCCGGCATGTTATGCTTTATTATTTCAAGAAAGGTAAAAATGCAACTGAAACACAGAAAAAAGACTTGTGCGGTGTATGGAGAAGGTGCTGTGACTGATTAAACATGTCAAAGTGATTTGCAAGGTTTCGTGCTGGAGATTTCTCGCTGGACGATGCTCCATGGTTGGGTGGACCAGTTGAAGTTGATAGTGACCAGAGTGAGACATTAACTGAGAACAAGCAACATTATACAACACAGAGGATAGCCATCATATTCAAAATATCGAAATCAATAAAGTTATTGGTGAAAATGAAAAATGTGTCTTTTATTTTACATAAAAAACTAAATGGACTTTTGGCCAACCCAATAATCATGAACTCTCCCATGTCCCAGCTGGGAATTGGTAAAGCTGGGATTTGAACCTTGATCTTTCGGCCTCCAAAGAGCAAGGCATCTGCTCCCCAAGCAACCAGCTCATGTGACAAACTAATCTGACATCACGGCAGTGATGACTCCCTCTATCATTCACTGAGCGATAGGATTTTCTTTCCAGTTCTATTTGCTTCAGTTGAAGAAAAAAGTGCCTAACATATGTGTGTGGTCTATGCATGTATGTATGTGCACACATTTTGTTTTTCAGCTAAAAGTCACGTCCAGGTACCCGCCGAGGGCCACTCTGTGAACCGTTCGGGCCGTGACGAGGAGCAGCAGAGTCCGGTGGCCCGGCAGCCCGTGATTCTCCAACAAGCCATGATTCCTCACGTCCAGCCCTTACTCTGGTTTCTTCAGACAAAGAACAGGGTGCACACCTTCGGTGCCAGCTCGTGACACGTAGTAGGTTCTTGGAAAACACTCGCTGCACTGAACTGCTGGCGAGGTAAAGGGAGGCAGGAGCCAGGACAGGCTGTCAGGGGGCGGACAGGGTCCGCGTCCCGTGTAAAAAGCCACCAAGCAGATTGCTCCTTCGTGCGTGCGGCCCAGCTCACGTCCCGGACCCACTGATTAAGCACTCAGCGGAGATAGCTGTGTGAGTGCTGGGATGGGACCGGAATTCTAAGGAGCCGTTAAAAACAAGCCCAGCCCATGACGTCACCGTCTGTTGTGCAGTGAAGTCAGGGTGGGGGTGGGAGTTGCTGCAGGCGGCCCGCCAGCCAGCTGGGAGTTAGGTCTCAAAGACAACCTGGGGACAGGGGGTGCAGACCAGGCAGGGCCCACACAGCCCAGGGGCGGCACCAGCCTGGAGAACCTCAGACTCACCTGCCAAGTGTCCCAGCCCTTCCCATGTCCCCAGCTCGGCCCCAGGTTTCAGCCATCTCTCTGTTCAATGGAAGCTGGGATTTTCTTGGTCTCACCATCCTTCTTTCCTTGCCTTGTGTCACATCATGGTCTTCCCAGGAGGAGAGGTCAGCGAGGCAGGTCGGGCTGCGCTGGTCCTGGGGCTGGGGTGGGGGGACCCCCTCTGCAAAGCACACTGAAGTTCCCAGGGAAAGACTCAACGTGCTTTCCTCTCCAGCTGGTGGCCCCCGGGGACCCCTGTGGTTAAGCCCTTCCTGTCATCTCGTGGGTAAGGGGGCACACCTGGGTGGCTGGCTCTGAGGTTCCCTGTATCCTCTTTCACAGAGAAAGATGCCAAATGCTGAGCTAAACACCTTCCCCCAGCCTCCCCCCGCCACCTGCAATAAGCCTGTCATATCTACTCCTAAGCGCTTCGCTGCACACTCCAAACCCGGTTTCTCTCTCCTTTGCAGAGCCACCCACTTCAGAGTCCCCATGGTGTTCTCTTCGCTCCTCTCTCCCAAGACCCTCACGTTCCATCTTAGATACGAATGCTTCCAGGGGTTCAGTCTTTGACCCTCTTCTTTAAACCACAGCCCTTCCAGGGCAGTCCTATCCACCATCACCTATAAACTTAGGGATAATTCAGAAACACAGATCCGTCCACATGTCGCTCCTACCGAAAGCCCTTCCCGGGCACTGAGAAGCCTGTGGAATGAATGTCACCCTTCGAAGGAAAGCGTGTCAAGTCCTCCCAGACCTGCCCCCGAGTCTCTCCCCTGCCGCAGCTATAGCCACTCTCCCTCCCCCGGTGTGTGCCGACCACAGGGAACCTCCTTCTAGGTCTCCCAGTGGGGTCTCTCCCCCCTCCACGCCTCTCTTTGCGCAGGCCACCCAGCCAGCCAAACGGAAGCCCCCGATCACCGCCTCCTCTCTCACCGCGACCTCCAGGGAGTCAATGAGCCCCGTGGACTCCATTTCTCGGATGTCTTTCCCGTCCGGCTTCTTGCCTCGATCACCCCTCACCCAGACGACGGTAACTGTCTCCATCTGGGTCCGTGACCCCAGTCTCTCACCCGCCCCCGCCAGCCCACCCTCTCCACCCCATTCTCCGTGTTCTTTCTAACGTGCAGGTCGGCTTCAACCACACCCGCAGCCCTTGCCCTCTGCCCGCCCACACGAAGTGCCAGTCCCCCGCCCCCCGCCCCGTCTCCTCGTCACCCATGTTCCCCATCAGAAGCCTCTCAGGGCAACTCGCTCCCACAGTCATTGTGGAATGATTGTTTGTTCTGATTGTTGTTGTTTCTGCCGCTAGAACTGCCTTCTCTGTGAGGAAGACTCATTTCGTCCTTAAAAACTAAACTAGAAATTCACTGCTTTCTGGAGCTCTCCCTAGAGACCCAGTCAAGATACAGTGGGCTGTTCATCACGCCCACCACGTTGTGGGGGGAGCGGCCCCCTTGCACACCTGCGTCCCCAATCCCACGTGAACCCTCTAAGGGCGGGGCCTGTTTCTCCGTGACCTCTGGGTGCCCCCAGGTCCGGAGCAGGTCCGTACTGAGTGACTGAGTCACAGAGCGGGACGTGTCCGCTGGGGGAGTCCCCGCCCCTCCACCGGACTGGAAGGTCCCTGGTCCCGGGCGCCAGCGCTCATCCCTGCATCGTGGACGTGATGTCCTTGAGGAGACAGAGACAGATCTCAGTGCCTGCCTCTGCCTCACCCCTCGGCGGGCCTTTCTTAGACGGACAAATGAGCACCAAGGACTCTGAAAGGCATGTCACAAAATATAGCGCCACACGTGAGGGGCTGGGAGAAGGCAGGCCTCCATCCTCTGCCTAGTGTGGGAAGCGCAGGGACACAACAAGCTGGACTTGACCATGACCGTGTGCATGACCTTCTCTCTTAAGCCTCCCACCAGCAGTCATGAGCCGGGAAGAGAAAGGAGGGGCTGGAGGGGTGCAGCGGCCGGAACCCGCCTGCAGCTCGTAGGTTAGACTCACAGCTCGGGCCCCACTGTGCAAGTTCTGAGCTCCTGCCTGGCAAAGCCGCCACTGGTTTCTACATCTGAGTGGCCGGAAATGCTCATTTTCAGGCCAAGGACCTGGAGTCGCTTTAAGCAGGGGCGATACCACAGGCCCCCGTGGCTCATCCTCTGTCACTATTACAGCGTCCTCGGTGAAAGGCACAATGTGACTTGCCTTCCAGAAGCCGGTGGCCAGTTTTTAAACAACCTCATCCAGTAAATGACTCTTTTAAATCCCAGACACACATGCAGGCTCGTGTCACAAGAGGAAGGCAGGCCATTAAATTCCAGGACCCCCAGGAGCCCAAGCCACTGGCTTGCAGGGAAATCACTGCCTGGGACACAGAGGTGAGAACTCTGGTTCTGAGTCCGTAGCCAGGGGCACGGGCACATTACGGGCCAGGGGCAGGGGGCCATGCTGCTCTCGACCTGCAGTAAATTAGTCTGGGGGAACCGTGCCCACCAATGGAAGGGCACCTTCCCTTCCTCCAGCAAGCATGCTGCAGAAGGATGCCCGGCCCAAGAGCAGGGACAGCTTCAAGAGGCCAAATCCCCAGGTTGCCCCAGAAGTGTTAAACTTCTAGAACATTCTCACAATTGGCAGCTGCAAGAAATCCAGGCAGCCAATGATTCTCAGAGCCATAGCGGCATCCAGTCTGGGATGATCAGGATGGGGGTCAGCAGGGAAGGGGCTGAAAGGAACAGAGGGCACCCCAAGAACCACCGCATGGTGGGGAGAAGACATGGGGGGCGGCATGGACGCCCCTGCAGCTTTCGAAGGAGGGCGTGTCTGCTTAAATGAAAGCTCTCATTTTGCTGAGCATCTGATAGCTATGGATAAACCAGTGGGCCTTCCTTCTCTGGCACCTTCCACCTGGCCCGGCGTAAACAGAGAGAGAGTTCAAGGTCCAGGGATCCAGCCTAGAGTGAGGGGTGAGGGCAGGTGCTACACCGAGGTCAAGAAGGTCTCAAAAAAGCCTGCGGGGCAGGTGGCCAGCGCGCTTTCCAGGACAGAAATGCCCACCGTTTCACGCGAAGATGTGGGCTGCTGCAGTGCGAGTGACCAGCTTCCATCCCCCTCTAAACGGACATTGAAGTCTGCTTTGCGCGCAGAGATTGAGAATCGAAGGACACAGACACGTTTCCCAGCTGGGTCGATGTGGAGCAGAGAGAAGCGGCTGATGCCATGGGATGAGGTGTGTGCCGATCCACAGAACAAGCTCATTCCGCAGAGACGGGCACGCAGGGCTGAGGCAGCGATGAGAACCCACACCTCCGGGGACAAGGGTGGCCTCTGCAGGTGTCGAGTTCCTCGGGGCGTGTGGTGGCAGTGGCCGGAGGAGATCGGACCCAGATCTTAAGGGCTGGCAAGGTCCACCTATCGTCCAGGCAGAGTCCGGGAAAAGTCAGAAGTTACAGTGGAGTCCAGACCAAGGGGGCCACACAGGGGCCCTGGACAGAGGAGTCTGGTGACCAGAGGAGGACATGACAGGGAGGGCAGGGGTCTGCAGCTCAGACATTCCCCCTGAGGCCTCCCTTGGGGAGCTGGCCTCTGGGGATAGTCTGACGGGAAGAAGCTTCCGAACCTGCCCCCGTGTGAAGGAGGAGCTGGGGCAGCTCTCGTCTTCCTGCACCCCACTGCACCCCATGGAGTGAGGGGCTCCAGCGCCTTCCTCCCGACGGGCTCTCCGCCTGGCAGATAAGGAGGAGGAAGAACAAGAGCAGCCATGGAAGGTTCTGGAGCAGAGGCTGACGTGATGAGAGCGATGTTCTTGGAGGACGGTCTGGCCAGGGTGTCGGGGAGAGGCTGCTGACAAAGGTCACAACACGGTCTTGATCTGCCACGTGCCTCACAAATAGAGTAGACCTGGCGCTTAAGGAGAAAGACACAGACATGGAAGCGGCCACTGTAACCCAAGTGAAGGAGCCAACAGGCAAAAGAGGATTGTCAAGTAGGCCCGAGAGTGACAGTTTACAGCAGGGAGCAGGGACGCGCGGTGACCCAGAGCCACCCAGGGCCGGAAGTGCGAGCAGAGGCCTGCGCAGCAGGGATGCGGGGCGGTGAGGAGGCTGCAGCAGGCCGGCCCAGTCAGAGGCGTGCCGGGGAGGCGGGCATCGGCCCCTCGGGAGGCCTCCTTCTCCTGGCCAAGCAGGAAGAACACCAGTGGGCGATGCCTGGGGGCCAGCTGGAGCCTTCCCTGGGGACATGTCCAGGCCTTCAGTGTCTGTGGGGCACCCTCTGTGTTGACGAGACTCCCCATGAGAAGCCCAGAAAGTAACCCAGTGGATGTGACTCTGGAGGTCAACAAAATCGGTGCATGGAAAATAGTTCCCTTTTGTCCCATTGATTTATTTTTCTGCTCATTGAGGACATAGCTACACGCTGTCATTAAGCCAACCACTCTGCAGTGGAACGCTTTAACTCTCTTTAGGGCCGACTCCGGCATAACCAATTCCTAAAATAAATGATCTATAATGCGTCTCATTCTCAGAAGAGTGAATTTTTAGGCAGTTGCGAAAATACAGCGGGGCAGTCAATCCAACTTTTTTTTTTTTTTTTTTTTTTTTTTTTAGCATCATGAATGACAGAGCCTCCCCCTCCCGGCCCTCTCCAGCTTGAATACTGTTAGCCACGCCCTCCTCTGCCGGCCTCCCAAGCCCCAGCCTGTCCCAGAGCCCTCCAGGCTAGGTCCTCCTGGGACATAGGAAATGCCTGGGGCATACTTGCTGAGCTAGACCACGTGGGAGGCGAGGGTGGAAACTTGCAAAAGAGTCTGGGATTTTGTTTGGCCTTTATTTTGACCTTTCTGTAAATTACTTGGTATACAATATTTCCTGTTATAAATATATATATATATATATATATATATATATCTTTTTTAAGGTGCTGGTATTCGGACTTTTGCACTTGGAAGCTTCCTGTGAATTCCATCCAGCAATGCTCTATTTTCAGAGCCGACCTTGCTCCCAAGCTGCTCCCCTTCCACTGCCTGTGGGACCCTTCCGCTTGGACTTGCCAGTATTACATGAAACCTCAGAATGCCCAGTTGTGGGTTTTCCTACTTGCCCTCCAAAATCAGGGCCCTCCAGTGACTTCCTCGCTTGCCCAGTTTCTTCTGGGTTTGTCCCACCACCACTTACCTGGTCACTCAAGGTCCGAAATCATTTTGGCTTTACCTCCCTGTCCCTTTTTCTGGCTACCAAGTTGAGTGGGCTCCTCAGTCCCCCTATTCCTTCCTTCTTGGTCTGGTCCCTGGCCTCTTCCGTTTCCATTCCAACATGACCTCCTAACATCAGGGGGGTCCTGTCACCTCACTCCTGAAGCATGCACTGGGATCCTAACACATGACCTCTCCCTCCTCCGAATTCAGCTCAGTGGCCAGGTTGCTAAAACAGGTCTCCCCCCAAACTGCACAGGCTCTGTGTTACCAACCACGTGGGCCCAACTCTGGAGCCTGGTACGTGGAGCCTTCGGCAATCCGGTGCTACCCTGTTTCTCCTCGCCGATCTCTGCTTCTCAAAACGCATCTGTGTCCCTCACTGTGCCCTAAACACACATGATCGGGCTGTGGTTCTTGGAATGGTCTTGCACTGTCCTGTGCTTAGGAATGTCTCCTCTCTTCCTCCTGCCTTCCACGCCTGGCTGAGTCCTGGTGTCCAGGTGTTCCTGGCCCTGACCCTGAAGAAGGCGGAAGGTCACGTTTCCTGCCTGCCTGTTCAGGTTGTACTTGCGCGTCCTGCCTCTGAGCGCCACCTGAGTCTATCGCTCACCCTGCTCCCTGGTCTCTTCGTCACACCCTGCATGCTGGTGGCTTTCGGAATACATTACGTGGAATTAAATGTCACACACGGGAGGGTACCAGATACTGCCACATACATTATCTTGTTTTATCCTTAAAACTCTGTGTGGTAGGAATGATTTCCCACGTTTTAACAATAAGCCATCTCGGAGAAGCTGCATCTAGAGTAGAGGTTCAAAAAAAATGTTTGGTAGTAAAGAATGGGATGGTGCTTCCCCCAGGCCCCCAGCCCTCTTTCTGTGCTGTTTAGTCTCAAACCAAGGAGTGACGGAGGGGCCCGGAGGCCGTGCTGGCCCAGGGACGCTCTCCACAACAGCTGCGACATGGGGCGCGCTCAGGGCAAGCCCTGAGGGCTAGGAGCCACATGGCATCCCATCTCAGGCCCAGCCCAGCAGGGCACCTTCCAGTGACCCCAGAAACCAAGGGACTAGAATCTCACTCTGAGGAAAGATGGGGGCAGACAAACTTCCGCAGTGATGGGACACTGAGGAAATGAAAGGTCCCTCTTTTCTAGGGAGTCTTCATGAGTCCACGAACAGAAGTCAAGTGTCTCTTCATCTCCACCCTCCTCACCTACACACCCACCTTCTCCTGCTCTCTAGAACTTTCTAGAAAGGAACCTGAAACTCTGAGATCCCAGAAGTGAGGACAAATTCTAGGTTCCATCAGTCATCACTATCCCAGACCTCCAGCAGGCTCTCGGGCCTTGTCCTGTGACCCTCTGTCTTACCCTGTGACCCTCTGCCTTACCCTGACCTCCCGCCCACCTGTCCCTTACTGAGGAATACATTTCAACCAGGTGGATTTGAAGGTCTAACTGTTGTTACTAAGCGATTCACGGTGAAGGTCAAATCTGCACTTAGGGCAGGTGTTAACCCTGGGCTTGGTATTATGGGCTTTGGCACGAGTGACGCCATCTCAGGCCTGCGGTTCTGTCTTCAACCGGGTGAAGCTGGAGGCCACGAAGTACCTCCAAGTTTCGGGCTCGCACTGCCCAATGCGCAGCTCCCCACCCCACCCCCACCCCCCCACCATCGGGTGCTGCCCTGGAGTCCAGCGTCAGCACCAGGACTGTTGCCTCCTGCTTCTCCCTTGGACTCACCCAGCCTGTCCGGGGGCGGCTGGCTTGGGCAGCACCCTCTCCTGAATGACACGGGGACACGACACCCTTCTCCGACAACGGGGGTCTCCCCAGGGCTCGATCACAGCGCTGCCCTGCCCTGGTGAGATGTGTTCTGAGTTTGCACAGAGCGTCCCAGGAGGGAGGCTTAACGATCCTGCAGACACGGTCCCTCGGGCATTCCTTCTCGTTAGCGATGCAAGCGGCACCTACTGACCCTGGACCCAGCAGGAGCCTCTGCTGCACCCCCTGCCGACCCCCTTCCTGCTTCTCAGGAGTCAAAGGGAGAGAGGCAGCCCATGGCGAGGGGTCACCCGCCCCTCCGAGCCCAACAGGTAAACCAGCACGGCCTTCGGAGGTTATGAAACATACTGCAGTGCACAGTGGTTCAACAGGGGAAGTTAAGGAAGAGGAAGTTAAGGAAGAGCCTACGTTACAGCACGTAGGCGTCTGGCTGGCAGAGTTTAAGGCGGGTCTTGTAGGGGGAGGACCTAGATGGAATCAGAAGCAGCTCCTGACATAACAGTTTAAGTTTGGTGGACACAGCAAAAGAAGGCCTTTGTGTAAATCTTGATATGCGCAATCTTGCTTGATAAGCAAATTGTGTCCTCAGGCAAACAAATTATTCTTCTGATAAGAGAGCCGTTGGCGAAGATAAGGAAACCGGTTGCCTGTGTAAATTGGTTTGCAGAAGGGGAGGCTGCAGGGCCACGGGGTCGCACTGATTAGTCCCCGTCTCTGGGACGGTGCCCCGGCCTGAGCTGGGGGACACACCGTTGCCTTCTAGGGCTGTGATCGACCCAGGTCAGGGGTCAAGTTCTTTTTCTTTCCTTAATCTTTTTCATTGTTTTTTAATTTTTATTTCTTGATTGCATTTTTTTCCATTACCATTTATCCCCCTTAATCACGCTTCCACCTCCACTACCCCCTCCCCTCAGGCGTCAAGTTCGAACCGCAGCTGTTTCTGCCTCTGTGAGCGCCAGGCGTTCCTGCCTGTGCTGGGCGCCGAGTGGTGGCCCTTCAGAGCCGTGTACACCCCAGTCCTGGGGTGAAATTTCACTGGGAACTTTGCAAATGTAATTAAGGTTCCTGATGTTAACATAGGGAGATTGCCCTGAATTGCCTGGCGGGCCCCGTCTAAGCACAAGAGCCCTAGAAGCTGAGAACTCTGGTGCCGGAAGCAGCAGAAACGCAGCGGAGAGCAGGCCCGAAAGAACCCCGGTGCAAGAAGGACTTGACGGGCCTTTGCTGGCTCTGAGACGCCCGGGCCCGTGTGCAAGGACCAGAGGGAGGCCTTTGCGAGCCCAGGGTAGGCCCAGGTGACAGTCAGCAAGGAAATGGGACCCTCTGGTGTATAACTGCAAGGACCTGGATTTTTTTAAGTCCTCACTCAAGGGTATGTTTATTGATTTGAGAGAGAGAGGGAAACATCGATATGAGAGAGAGACATCCATCGGTTTCCTGCTCCCCCGCCACCCCCTGTCCTCCCCACCCCCTCCCCATATGCTCCCCAACTGGGGACCGAACCTGCAACTTAGGTATGTGCCCTGACCAGGGATCGAACCCACAAACTTTTTTTTTGATGGATGGGTTGATGCTCCAACCGACTGAGCCGCCGGCCAGGGCACAGGGATTCTGGCAACAACCTGAACGTGCTTGGAAGCACATTCTTTCCAGAGCCTCCCAGTAAGACCCAATCTGCTGACACTTCGATTTCAGTTTTTTTAAAATCAGTCAAACCAGCCCCGACTTGTGACCCACGCACCTGTGACAGGATCAGCTCGTGCCGCTGGAACCCACTGACTCAGCAATAATTCGTGACCCATCGGTGACAGGAAACTGACACACCGCCGTTGGCTGGCTGGTCATTTTTTTGGATCTTCTGACGGAGCAGCAAGCACACGCGAGAACTTGAACATGGCATCACGACAGACACAGAGAAGGGGATTGTGATCGGTGTGTCCACCTCTAAGCTGGGACCCAAGCACACTATGTCCCAGAGAAAAGACCCCACCCCAGTGAGAGCAGACCACAGAACCACGTGTGACGATATTAGCTAAATTATCTGCTCTCCTCATTCCTACGCCCGTTCCCCAGATCTGTGGGGATTTAAGTACAATGTTCTTCCTCTAGGATAGCACGTGTCCCACCTTGACAAGCCAGCAAATCTGGGGCTGCTGCGTGTTGAGTCACCACCTGCCTGACCTTACACACTTCTTGAGTGAGGTCTTCTCTCTTCTGTGGACTTAGTGGTTCAGCCCCCTGTCAAGGAGGGAGCCATAAAGTATAGGAATTTGCAGACTTCAGGGGCCTCCGGACTTGGAAGAAAAAGGCTTGAGGAAGAAGCAAATGGTTCCGAATTCTCCTCAATGATTACGATTTGGGATGTCAAATCAAGTCTCATTTTTTTGAGTCATCTAAAGCCTTCTTCTTCCAAGAGGAGATATGCATGAGCCAAAACTAGTTCTGAGCGGAATCAGAGACAACGTGAAGGCAGGCGTCAGTTTTTGGAGATAACAAATCCCCATCTGGCTTGTGAGCTGTTGGCGTTTTGGCCAAAAATTCCAGTCCTCGCTCTTGGGAGCCTCCCCACGATCAGTGATCAGCCAGAATATCCCTGTGACATTGTTGAGTAGCATTATCTGGCGTTGGCATTACTCCAGGGGAGGGGTCTGGCACGAGCCGGTGAGATCTGTGCGAGAGAGGTCGCCAGGTAGACCTGAAACGGAGGGGCGTGGTGCTGGGCTTCGGCCGTGAGCCTCCTGGGTGCATTCTGCAAAAGGAAAGCAGCTCCAAATGTTCCCAGCCCCGTGGCCCATATGCTTCCGAGTCCCGCTCCAAGAGCTGTTTCTGGGAACTCTCGGTCACGTGGGAACGTGCCTGCACAAGGTCCCCAGATATTGTCTCAGTGGAAATGGGGAGCTTCCATCCCAGGTGCAGTGTGACAGCAGGGCAAATCCTCGTTTTTAGCCCCCTGGCTTTTTACGGTGTTTGCCATCTACCACGTCCCCAAGTGACTGAGGAAACCAGCTGAATCATTACAAAGGTCTCGTGCGGAGGGAAGTTGGGTGGCAACCAAAGAAAAACGAGGATGAAGCCAACCGTTGATTTTATTGTATAGTTTAGCCAAATCTGGAGTAAATCAGAGCCAGATCAGATGCTTCCCGGGGAGGGACTAGGGATGCAAAGAGCAGGGTGAAGGGGGCCTTGGGGTATCGTAGTTAAGGGTTAACGACTGTCTACCAGCAGATTTTTAAACAAGTGGAGAGGAGAGAATAACTTGCCAGCCAAGCAAAAAATAATACATGCAATTTAAGTGTGATCGCCTCTGGCTCTGGCAATCTGGGATCTGGTTGGTGGGTCTGGAGTGGACGTGTGCGGGAATGAATCACTCTATTGTCTGCTCGATCCGGGCATCGGGCAGAGGCTGTCTCGTCCGGTCTGCAGACCGTCAGAACCCTCAGCTTCCGGTCTCCAGCTGGCACCGTCTTGCAGCGATCTGAGGATGGCCTGGGTCTCTTGATGTGAGGGACATAAGTCCAAGGGTCAGCCTCTCGGAGGTTTCCTGCTGTGCTTGGCATTTCCTGATAGTGCCCACTAAGGTTCTTTTTGCTGGAGTTTGAAGTCTGTCCGTCTCTGATGTCTCTTCAGAAAACCGTGTGTCCGGGGATTAGGTCCTGCAACTGTCGCCTTCCCGTGCAGATCAAGGTCATTCAGGACACCTCCAGCTGCTTCCAATCTGCTCTCTCCATCCCCATTTCTGCATCTGAGCTTCTGTGCCAGAGGTCCCCCAGGCCCCTCACAGCTCCACAAGTCACTAGGAGGACTCACAAGAGTCAGAAAAGCATCTGGATTCACATTTATAGTTTAACACAGCAGATGGGCATGGAGTAAAATGGGCAAAGGGGGAAGGTATGTGCGTCAAAGCACAGGAGAAACCAGGCCCAAGCTTCCAGCCGTCCCTCCCAGGGGTGTCCCACGGGGCGTCCCATGGGCACACGTAGCTCCCCCAGCAATCACATGCACATGGGGAGAGGGGCTCGTCGGAAAAGCCCACCTGGGCCTTAGGGTCCACGCTTTCACGAGTGGTCTGTCCTTTCTATGAGGTCCAGGCTTTATAAAATATTTAACAAATTCCTTCAGCTCCGTCTGCTATCAGATCTTAAATGAACCTCGGAGATATTGCTCTGGTTCCGAAAGGATTTAACGTTCAAAGGCAGCTGAGCTTCGGGGTGTCTCCTGTCTCAGCCAATGCCCTTTCCAGGCAGGGAGGCCAGAGCGGGGGAATTGTCGTGGGCCTCTCCTTTCATCTCAGGCCCCCTAACCAGCCAGTTACCAGGAGCTGCTCCCACATCCTCTGTTATGTGCGGATCTGTTTGCAGACCAGATAAATGCAGGTGCTGGAAAAAGAGAGGTGTGCGTTTCTGTGCGTTAAGATAACATCATAAGCCAACGCCACCCAAGAGGAAGCAGTACGTTGCCGAACATGCATTTACACAGGCATTTATTGATCACAGAAGAACTTCATTAAAACCTGCTTTTAATGGAAGTGCCCGTTTCATTGGGCGAAGCTGATTGCTCACCAAGGAGGTCCCAAGAATGTTTGGGGGCCTTTGATGTCTTTTCCCGGAGGCTTGGTGAGTCTCTCTTCATTGATTGTAGCAAAGAAAAGGAGTGCTGGCACATTTGATCATTATGCAAATAAATGAACCAGCCTTTCACTAGCTTTCTTAAGATAAATTCTTAATTCTCATTAAAAAGAAAAGACAGAACTCCATAACAGAAGAACCTTGGTTCCCAAGCTGTTTGCAAAAACAAGTCTTTTATGTGGTCAGCATCTAGGGCTTACATTTCTCCTGGTAAGCCACGCAAAAGACAGACATGTGCGCCCTGAGAGATCAATAGGGCGGCAGACTGGAAGGCAGATGGACAGATCAGGAAAGCCATGACAAAATACCCACGGGCTTTCTCCTTGTTACAGGTGCTGCTGAATTCAGGGAGGGTACAGAGCTTCTCTCCCTACCGCTCCGTTCAGCAGCTGTGATCTTTAGAATAGTGTCATGTGGAACAAGCACAAATGCTTGTGCAACCAAAGCCCACAGCGATTTCTGCCCGTACCCCCACCCCACCTCCCGCCCACTCCAACCTGTGCCTCTCGGCTGGACGCCTCCAGGTCGCGCCTGTGACTCCTGAAACTCCCCTTGATGAGTATGAAGGACAGTCTCCGGGACGTGGACAAAAGAAGAGGAGAGGAACAGCAGGTGCTACCACCAAATAAGCTGATCCTACCTGTCATTTAACAGAAAAGCTCAGAAAAGAACTCCCTCTTACCTGCAACAACAACAACAAAAAAAAGCCTTTCAACCTGCACCTTCAACTTCCTGCGAAAAAGACTGTCATGCAATTCCAAGCCTCCTTCTGGGGACACAGGACAACAGCCCTGGTTGAAGCGGGGAGACAGGCACTCCATCGCGGCCCCCACACCTGCGGTCCAGGAAAACCCAAACCCGTAACTCGGGGCAGCGAAAACCCCTCTCACAGCTGCTCCTCCCCAGCTCCAAGCCATTTAAAGGCAAGTACAGAGATAAAACAGCCATTCTGATAACACACCCCGGGCTGATGGGGAGGCATACAGGGCCCGGGTAGAGGTTGTTTAGACCACAGGCAAGGGGCTCGAGTTGCCCCATGGCCTGAAGGAATCCATGTCTCGGGCACATCTCTTTCCAAGTCTCATGCAAATGGTCTCCTCCTGACTCCCGCCTCAGACTGAATGTCTAACCCCACTGGAGAGAAAGAGCAGGTGGGAAATAGCAAGACCCCCACTGGTCTTACTAATCGGACCCAGAGCAAAGACCTGCCTGTGGTCCGAAGCATTTTCTCCTGTTGAAAGCAGACACCCCTAAGAGGTGCGTGCTGGAGGGAGGGCCCCTGAGGAGGCAGTGGCCTCTGGGCACTTCGGGAGTGGTTTCCAGCTGTGCTTCTTGCAACCCAAGGGCGCCCTGGGTTGCATGGCACGTGCTGGGTGCCACGAATGTCTCCACTCACATTCATTATAGAATTTCCTAAATGGTATTAAGTCTCAGCGCAATCTCAAACGTGCTTGCTCTATGCTAACTTGGATATGGAGGAAAACCAAGCAACGGCTCACCCTGGTGCAGCTTCATTAACTTGTTTCCAAGGTTAGAGCTCTGCGCCGGTCTTTCCAAATCCAAGCACGCACACATGAAAATCATCAAAAAATAAAAACAAGAATGTACATATAATCTAATAGTTAATGAGCTGTCGGGCAAGTTTGGTTTGTTCATTCATTCAATAAATGTTTGCTTTATGCCTACTGGGTGGCAGGCTGTGCTCGGGACCCTTTTATACAGCCACGAACAAGGTTCGGGCGCATTTATTCAGCTTGTGCTGAGCTCCAATTCATAAGCAATGACTAGTAAAATCAGGACACTTTTCATTGTGTTACTGTCACAAAACTGACACACATAGCATTTCTAAATATGCAGTGTCTGTTGATCGGCTTTTATATTTATGATAAGGAAGTAAGCTAGGTGTCAGATATTGTTGGAGATCCCACTTTGAAACAAAAGCTCTATAGATTCTCTTTAATACTTTTGGATCCATTCGACTGAAGAGAACCTTGAGATTGCAAGGTAAGCGGATTATCTGTTGGGATTTCCTGGCTATTGGTTGTCCCAAGCAGATGATGGAAACACAAAGGATGTGGAGGCTCGCGGAGGCTGCAAATATCAGCCCGTCCTGGCGTCCAGGCTCCGCGGGGTTCCCAGTGCACTCGGTCCTCTCTCTGAAAGGCTTTGCAGTGATTCGGAAAAGGAACTATGGATTTATGGAATGAATCGACACTTATGGAATGCTGCCTTTGTGGGTTTCATGTATTGGGAGACTGAGTAAAATTGTATCTAGGAAAAAACATGCTCCTGACATGTTTTAATCGCTGGTCGGAAGAACCCAGCAGATGGAGGGACAGGGGTTTGGTGAGTTCCATCCTCGCATGTTGAGAAAGAGAGCAGGGAGCTCTTGGGGCCTCCAGCTGTTAGCACAGGAAAGGGGTCAGAAACAGGATGATTTCTTAGGAGAGTGTTCTAAGGTTCCTGAGCCTTTTTAATTCCCACAAGTTGTTTGTTTGTTTGTTTGTTTGTTTGTAATACCTGTAGCCCCTTTCTCCTTGCCCTTTCTCAAGTATTGACAGTGGGACTGTTACAGCAGGAAAAGGCTGCTGGGCCACTCTAAGGGACACAAATAAGAGAGCAGCTAGGGAGACCGTGTCCTGCCCTGTGCCGGAAACACGGTCCGTGCCGAGAGCTCTGCTTTGGATCCCAGCTCCCGGGTCACCTGTGCTCTCGGTGCGGGTGCGAACCTTTGCCCTGGTCCCTGATGAGCTGTCTCTTTCTCCTTAGTTATGGCAAATATTCCAAACATGCGACATGCTCCCCAGTTCCGTCCTCTACCCCGGCCTTCCTCGAAGTGCATGTAAGGGAGTCATTACAGGTGGAGAGGAACCTGTGTCGTGATTAAGAACGCGCAGGCTACCTGGGCCTGAATCCCAGCTCTGCCACTCAATAACTGCGTGAGCTGGAGTCGACTTAATCGGCTTTTCTTGTACCTTGGTTTCCTCATCTGTAAAGTAAAGTAAAAATGTGATGGTGAATTTTGTGTGTCAACTTGCCTGGGACACGTGATGCCCAGCTATCCGGTGGAACATTATTCTGGGTGTGTCCGTGGGGTGTCCTGGGCGACGTGAACATGGGGTGGACTGAGCTAAGCAGACTGCCCTCCCCGGTGAGGGTGGGTCTCAGCGGATCAGCTGGCGGCCCAGTAGAGCGGACAGCCTCACCCTCCCCGGAGTCAGAGGGGGTTCCCCCGCCTCACCTCCATTGAGCTGGGGCACTTTTCCTGCCCTTGGACGCAGGCTGAAACATTGGCTTCTCCTGGGCCTCGAGCCCTCTGGCTCTCGGACTGGAACTTACTGTGCCGCCAGCTCCACTGGGTCGGCAGGTGCCAACTGGAGGTCTTAAAACTTCTCAGTCTCCATCATCAGGCGAGGCCGATCTTCATCATGAATCTGTTCTCCGTTGGTGCTGTTTCTCTGGAGAACTCTCGGGGTGCAAACGATAATGCCTTCCTCATGGGTCAGCTTCACCACCTGGTAGGTGGGAGGCCCTTGGTGGAGCGGCCCGGAAGGCTAAGTTCCCGATGAGCGTTAACTCCCAGAGCACGTCGCTCTCTTCTCTTGCGCAGTCGCAGAGGGGACCAAGGGAATTGGTCCACAGCAGCTCCGGAGAGTCCAGAGAGCAGCCGACCAGCGGTTCACATCAGCAGCATTTTCTGAAAGGTGAGGCGAGGGAAACATTGACAGCAAGACCCATACAAATAAAGAAGCCACAAATCCAACAGGTGAAAAAGGAAGGCTTCCTCCCATACACACACACAAAGTAAATTTCCCACTGGTCCACTAGAGAGCCCTTCAAATCTGAAGCACCGGAGAATAAAATAAGGAAAATTAATTCATCACCAGGTCATAGAACAGCCATTCTAACTTCCTCCTTTCAGAACAACTTATTCCACCATTTATCTCGGTCAGATTTTAAGCGCTCCTTCCCAAAACGAGAGTTCTAACATTAAGGTTTTCACATTCAAGTCAGTGTCGGGGCTGGAGGATCAGGGGACCGTCCCGGACAACTTAAAGCCACAGTGACGCCGGACAGACTGATGCCCGGAGATGAGCCACATCTGTGCGCTAAATCCATGGTTCTCAAGCTTGGCCGCTCATCGGCACCGTCTGTGGGGCTGAAACCAGTGAGGCCTGAGTCGAGCCTCCGGCGGGCCTGGTGTCATTGCTCGGAGGTGCACCCTGAGTGCTGCGATTTTTGAGATCTCCCCAAGGCGATTCCCGTGCAGGCCGAAGTCGAGAGCGTGCTACCTCCAAGCGGCAATCTGCAATCCCTCCCGCTCTCAAACTAGTGGAAATCGGGTATCCGCGGAGCTGAACTAGATGAACCTGTCCAATATTCACCCATTTTTCACCTGTAAACATGACAATTTCACATGGTTTGTTGAGTTTCGGAAATTGGAGGGAAGGGGATCTTTGTTATGTAGTGACAGAAAGTTTAGCAAGACTGTCACTTGCAGTAACATGGGGAATAAAAAATATACCCAATGAGCTGGGCGAGCTGGCTGGCGATATTTACAGGCAAAATGCTTCAAGCATTTATGGGAAATGAAAGGGGACAACGATGCACCGAAGAAAGGCTGTGAAACTCCAAGGAGCTGGGAATTTATGGCTTTGAAAAGGCTCAGCCTCCCCGGACCACAGAGGATGCTAATGTTAAGAAACGGCCTCTGAGCAAAGATCAAGTATAAGGCACGGCCAGGAAAACCACTTCTAAAGATGGGCTGAAGGGAAGGCTGTAATATTCTTTGTGAATGTCTCAGAAATAGCAAATTCTATCAAATATCAAGTATACCTCAGTATACCATTCCATTAAAAAAAAAAAGATCCTTTAAAAATGTCAAGGGTATGCCGGAGTGACCCTCTGAAACAAATAAAAGCACTTCTCAGAAGCTCACAGGGCTTGGAGCATCCCTGCTAGGGAAGAAGCTCCACTTGGGGAAGTTCTTCGGACTGGCACCTGTCCGATACTGGCTCTCCTTTGCGTGGACAAAAATAATGGCAGCCATTTTTTTTATTTTTTAAAAGATTTTATTTATTTATTTTTAGAGAGGGAAGGGAGGGAGAAAGAGAGAGAGAAACATCAATGTGCGGTTGCTGGGGGTCATGGCCTGCAACCTAGACATGTACCCTGACTGGGAATTGAACCTGCGACACTTTGGTTCGCAGCCCGATCCACTGAGCTACACCAGCCAAGGCCAATGGCAGCCATTTTTAATGAGACTCTGTTTTTCTATTTACACTCTGTGGCCCAACACTGTGATTCCATAGCCCGTGGCATCCAGGACTGGCAGCCCCGGCGCTCTCTGGCGGGGCGGATGTGTCATTGTGTGGAGGCACACATCTCAACCACATGAGCTTGTCTGATTGTGAATTCTTCACCAGGGAGACAGCCCGGGGTTTGCTGAGTCACACGCAGAGAGGAAAACTGAGGGCCAGAGCTCAGAACGTGTGCACATGACCGGAGAAGGCAAAGGGGGCCTGGATTTTTGTCATTCTGGGAGCAGAAAGGAGGGAGGAAACTGAGAGGACAGTGTCGGCCTTCACACGGGACCTCGGGGAGGGGAGGACCTCAGGGGCTGGGGGGCAGCTTCGATCCCGGGACCTTTGACAACGAGAAGGGAGCAGGACGAGCTGACCTGAGCCGGAGACGGAGGAGACCCGGAGCCCGGCGGAGCTCGCCAAGGCCCGTGTGCAGCGAGCGCACAGCAAGCACCGACTCCAAGAGAGAGGCTGATATCCTCTCCTGCCCATCAGCAGGGAGAGTCATATCTCTTGTGTTTTCCTGAGTGGGAACGGCGCAGAGCACAGCACGCCGGCCAGGATGTGATGGCCGGGAGAGGCCTGCGTGTCAGAGCCAAGCAGGAGCAACGCACGCTCCTCGGGCTCCGTGCCCAGAAGGGTCATCTCTCAGAACAGCGAGGCTTACTTAGGCAAAGATGTCAGGCTCCTGAGACCCATTTATGTGACTTGTTTCTGCTCTGTCTTGTGCTCGGGGTGTCTGGATAACTCTTCCCGGGGAATAAGAAGCCCACTTTACCTCCTTGGGGGGTTCTGCCCCTGTGGGGAATGCATCACCTGGAAATCAAACTAAGCGCCCACTCACACGGGGCTGCTCTCTCTCTCTTATCGCGGAGAGCTGGGCTCAGCAGCCTCAGAATAACACACTGCTAGAGCCGGTCCTGGGAAGGAAACGAGTTTCAGCATCTAGAAGTTCCGTGTCAACACTCAGAAACCACCCAGCTTGAGGAGGAAGTGAACCCAGCTCACCTTTGACTTTGCTCGTCGGAAAGCAACGAGACACCTCTGTGCATCAGACGGTGGGCTCGTGACCCCGAAGGACACTTGCTCTGCCCACTTCCTCTCGGCAGCTGTAAGCTCTGAGCAGCCGACGTGAGCACGCAGGGGAAAGGGACTTCCTTCACCTGCATGGTCAGGGTAGGTGGTCGGAGCCCACAGCGAGGTCAGGGATACAGGGAACCCCAGGCGGCAGTTAATTTTAATTGGCCTCGGCATACCCTAGACAGCTTCTTGCACAATAAACTCATCTTCCTAATTATTAGCTTAATTAACCGAATTATCAGTGGGGCTAATATTTGAGTTGGTTGGAACTCTCTCAGTCACTCACAGAATCCCGCAAAACCAGGAGGGGTGGGGCGGAGCTAACTCAGATGGTGCCTGGGAGTGACAGGCAGCCCCCCTCAGGCCGAGGCCCACTGGGGGCCTGGTTCAGCCCTGCTGACACTGGGTTCTGGGTCAGTTCGGCCCCCGCCTCCCCTCCTGCACTCTCCAGCCTGTCTTCAGGGGTGGTGCTACTCAATGGCATTGACTTTACCCAAGGCGCTGCCGGGGGAAGTGGCCCCAAGTTACCACGCAAGTGCCCACCTCCATCCTCCAAGGCCCCCGCCCCCGCCCGCAGGAGCCTCGTTCTTACACGTCACCCAACTCTCCCATCCTCAGACTCTATGGCCGGGCTCTGATCGCTCCTCCTGGCAGCCTTCTCAGCTGGCTTCCTCCTCATCCTTCATGTATCCATCGTGTGCAGCATATTGGCTTATGGGGAAAGCCATTCAATAAATGTTTGATAAAGAAATGAATCGACTATCCTGTGCTTAGCACTTTTTACACTCCGTAGTAATTGCCTATTTCCTTACTGATCACTCCAAGTACTGGAACCGCTGGAGGGCAGGGCACTTACTGTGTTCATTTGTCTGTCCCTGCTCCTAACAACTCCCAGCACAGAAAAGGGCCCCTTTACCAGCAAGGGGGGAAGAGCCGCCCCCCTTGTAATCTGGGGAAACTGTTTTTGTTTTCCGTTTAGAAATTATACTTAAATAAGCTAAGTTTTATATAAATATTTCTGACTCATGAAAGACTATCATATGTCTTATCATTGCTTATCCTCATGGGAGTCAGGGGGGAGAAGCTGTGAATCAGATACTTGTGTCGTTACCATTGCACAGACAAGAAAACCAAGGCTCACGAGGTCACGAGGATTGCCCGAGATCGCACGGCTTGTAGATGCAGCCGGAGCCCAAGCTGGGTTCCCTGATGCTGAGCCTATGCTCAGTTATTTTCTAATCAACAGCAAAAGTTTGTTCTCATCTCTCACCCACTAAGCCATCATTGTCTGCAACCATGTGAAAAGCTGCCCCAGAGAGGGATTAGGTCATTGTTAATCCAAAGGAAGGGCTAGCACCGGTGTGGGAGGTTACGGGGAGGCAGGTGCCAGCCTAACGTAAGAGTACCTGTCTTGCCTCAAAAGGCAGTGAGCTCCCTGTCACCGGGAGCATTCAAAAACCAATCTGTCAGCAATGTCACATAAATTTCCAAGTGAAAAATAAAATTCAGGAGACTCAAAATCCAGTTGAGAATTTTTTTTTAGTTGAAGAAATGGACAAGCGTAGGAACAGAGAGAGACTTGGAAGTTCTGAGTGTTTGTCCCCTGGCTCTTCTTGGACGTCAGAAAGCGTGGGCCCGGGAGAAAGACAGCCCCGCCCCCGCCCGGGGCCCTCTACACAGCGGGGCCGAGGGAAGATGAGGCTCCTCAACTCCAAGTAACTGTGATTGTCAAGGGGGAAAAAACACCTTGGAAATAAGGAAGATACTCCGAGCTGAATATTTAACAGAATCAGGTTTTGATTTTTCTTTAATAAGGCATCAGTGGCTCTTTTGAAGCAACAAAAGACTGTTTTATGCAAATTTCCCCTCAGGGTCTTATATTAAGATGTTAACATCCTTCTTGTCACAATATCTACCTTATTACATGAGTCACAGCACTTCCCATCTGTGCAGAGGCAACTCCGCAAGATTGACTCTCTGGGCTGAGAGCGGGCGCTCTTTTCTCTTTTAAGTGAAAACCCCTTCTTGAAAGTTCTAAGGAAACGGCTGAAAAACACAAGATTTAACAGCAACAAAAATGAGCCTGTTGCAAGGCAGGGCCGATGGGTGGCCCTGGGAACATTCCTGGAGAGGAGAGTGGGCTCACCGCTGTGTTCTCACGGCCACGACGCTCCGCCCGTGGGACCAAGCTCACACCCCCGGTGCCGGGACACGCTGGCATCGCTTCCGCCGGAGGGGACGACGTCTGTGCCCTCTGACACGGCCCGCCCCTCCCCACGCCGCCCTCGGACCCATCCCTGGGCCACGGACACACGTGGTCACAAATGCTGCCGCTCCTCCGTGGGCGCTCACCCACGGCCCTGGAACGGAGAAGGCAGTCACGGGAAAACAAACGCCACGTGCCAGGGTCATGGGGCTGGGGGTCTTGTAGGGCGACCTGAAAGGGGGGAGGGCAGGCGGCTCCTCCAAACAGACCTGACCGCAGGGCAGGGCAGCCAGCGGAGCCAGTTGCCCTCTGGGGAGGGCTCTGCAAGCCTTTGGCTGAGAAATTGTCCACCCCCATCCCCCACCCCCCACCCCCACTCCTTCCCCACTCCACTGCCCCCAGGCAAGGCACCAACCAGCCTCCACAGCTCCCCAAAAGCCAATTCGTGGGCAGTGGGGCACAGCTCCAACAGAAAACTCAGAGAGCGTGTAGAAGGCAGGTCTCGAGAAACCCCTGTGGTGGTGTTAGGCAGAGCATTAGCTCGCACTCCAGGGTTCGAATTGCAGCTTCGCCGTTTGCCAGCTGCGTGGCCTTAGGGGAGTTGCCTCACGCGGCCTGAATCGGTTTCCTCTGGCGCTCACGCCTCCTGCGTGCGCCCGGCGAGGAGGTGAAATGAGATGATCTTCACAGAGGACGGAGCACGGAGGGCGGTGGAGAGGAAGGGCCGCGGCCAGCTGGCAGTTTTATCGTCGCCGCCATCGGCACTTCCCAGAGTCTCTCCCCATGTCCCGTAAGCACACACGATTGCTGATCCCTGTGCTCAGCGGAGCATACGTGTTGCGTTTTCTCTTCCGATTTCTGTGTGGCCTTTTCCATGTTACCTGCACGTGAATAACTTTTGGTTCGTGGCCAATGGCTTTCTACTTCTTGGAACTCATAAGGTTCCACAGGCGTAGCCTCTCCCCGTTTTGTATTTTGGTCTTTACTGTTATAAACACTGCTCTTACCGTAAGCATGGCGTAAAAAGAGATTTTAGCCCTGGTCAGGTGGCTCAGCTGATGGGAGCATCATCCTGTACATCAAAATGTTGCAGGTTCGATTCCCCGTTGGGGTGCCTATGGGAGGCCCGGAGCATCCCCAGGCTGGGCAGGGGGCAGCGGGCACGGCAGACCTGCCTGCTCTCTGAGCCTGTAGCCCAGGAGCTCTCGGGCTTGAGACAGACCTGCAAGGCAGACAGGAGGTCAGTTGGCTTCCCAGGGAGAGGCAGACCTGGAGAAGTTTCTGGAGACCTGATGAGCCAGACTGATGGTGCTGTGTAAGCATGATGGCCCAACGGGATGAGTGCAGTCAGAGGCCACAACTGCACGTGGCTCTATGGCCGATTAAAAGCTAGGAATGGACCCAGGCTGCCGTACGTATCTGAGCCGATAAATCAGGTGGAGGTTGGCTGCAGGGTTTTCGTGAGTGGGACAGTGTTGCAATCTCAGAGCTCATGGGGGCTCCCTCTTCACCCGCCTGTAGGAGGGAGGGAGCCAGTCCGTCTCGCAGGAGCAAGCGAGCCCCGGTGGGTGGCTCCGCGCCTCACAGAGAGCAGCAAGTGGGAGATGCTGAGCGTGGAATCTGGGGATGCAGGGTGTGGGGAGTGAAATGCTATCCGTGAGCTTCCTGCATGGACCAGATGAAAAGCGTCCTTGCCAAGTGATAGGAGTGGCTGGGCCAGCTGGCAGGTGTGAGGAGGTGACTCAGCAGCCACCCTCCCCAATCTCCCACGTTTGGTGCTGGACAAAATCCGAGCTCATGCCCCTGTCGCAGGCAGATTTTGCTTCCGGGGTGAGAGTTCACTGTCCTTCAGGAGCTTTCCAAGCTGTTGTGTTGTGTTGTCTAGTGCTGTGTGGTGTTTTTGTACCTCCCAGAGTAGAACTAACAGCAGGGGCTGAATCTACTGGGGACTGGGGTGGGCGTAGTTTGGGGGAATCCTCCAAAGACAGAGTGGGCAGTCCCAGGAGGCGGCGGGGTCCCCCTGTGTCCAGCTGCTGGACACACCTGTGGTGGGAAGACTATAGTCAGAGTCGTGTAAACTGTGGGGCGGGACCACCTTCTGATCCCGAGTTCCCACAACAGGACACATGTTCCAGGTCTCCCTGTGCCGTGAGGGGCAGCCACTTGTAAGTGGTGAACAGAGTCCCCAGGACAGAGTCAGAGCACTGAAGTCACATCTTGGTTCAGTCAACTCTTACCAGTGACACAACCTGAAATAGAACCTCTAGGCTGGAAGATAATGGGGTCATAAAAATTACCTTTAAGTGGATTGAGCACGAGCTGCGAACCAAAGTGTCACAGGTTCGATTCCCAGTCAGGGTACATGCCTGGGTTGCAGGCCATGACCCCCCGGCAACTGCACATTGATGTTTCTCTCTCTATCTCTATCTCCCTCCCTTCCCTCTCTAAAAATAAATAAATAAAATCTTTTTAAAAATTACCTTTATATTTCAACCCCAATCCCTCTGAAACGTGGTTTCCCTCCATCCCCACCCCCTCAGCCTCTGCTGAGTGCAGGTCACTTCCCGGCCTGCCTTTTACACACGTTTTCCGACGAGATCCCTGTGTCCTGGGCATCCCACCCGCAGTCCACCCTCTAGAGTGATCTTTCGGACGTGCAGATGAGATGTTGTCAGTGCCTTCCCGAGAAAGGGCAGCCTCCTTAGCGCGGCCCGGCAGACGCCCCCGCTGCCAGCTGTCCACTCCTTAACAGCGAGGACCGTGAGCAGCTGTTCCGGTGCCCCCAGGACCGAGCGCCATGCCCGGCACACGAAAGAACTCTACAGATACTAGCAGAGCGAATGAACGAACAAATTTCCCACCAGCCCCGATACTACCTCCATGTCAGCCCCAAAGGACAGCCTCTCCCAAGGGCCATGCCTAGCATGCCTCAGTATTCTGGAGTGCACGCTGTAACTGCCACAGCCCACCTGTGTCATTTCCCTGCACGCCCCCACCCCCACCCTGCCTTTTGAATGGTTTTGGAACTGAGTGTGGCTTTGGGAAGCGCACCTGACTTCGATGGCCCCTGAGCAAAAGTCTCAGGATGCCCCAGGAGACCAAGGTTACTCTCCTGACAGGAGGCCACCCATGGCCTACCCTCCCCAAGGCTCCCGGGCCTGGTCTCTGAGAACCAGTGAGAGCCAGAGCTTTCCTTACGGGGGACCAGAGCCCACCCCGGCCACGCTCTGCTCCTCTGTGCCCCTCGGACAGGGGTAAATACGACGGGGAGGGCTGAAATGGGGATGGAGGGGCCGTTCTAGACCAAGGGCAGCTCTGAGGCCTTGGCTCTGCTCTTCAAGGGGCAGGGACAACGCCCCCACCCCGGCCCTGCCCCAGGTAGACAGGCAGCGAGAGGAAGGTGGCAGGCAGCTGATAATTTATTGGGAGGAAGGGAAACTGCTGAATTTGACACTAGTGGAGGGAAGATGGCAGTCCGACATCTGTTCCCAACACCTCGGCAGCTGATTATTTCTCTGTCGCTGTGGTCGGCGGGGAGGAAGGGCCCGGGGCAGGCTGAACCCGTCGATGAAGCGGGTTTTGACTGGCAAAACAAATCAGTACATAAACCAACACCACCCGCAGCCATCCAGAACAGTTACACCCGACAGCCCTCCGTGCCCATGGGATCAATGGACTTCCGTGCCAGGCCGGGCAGGGGCAGGGAGGTGGGCGAGGGGAGGGCTGAGCCCCGCAGCGCCTGCCGCTCTCGGGGCCTTGCTCCCCCGGTGGTCCAAGGAGAGCCAGCCCCCGTGTCTGAGCTGCCGCTGTTTCGTACTCCCTCAGCTCACGTCTTCCTTGTCATCACAGTCTGTGAGGACTGCAAGGACCGAGAACGTTCGCATCCCCAGCTTGTTCTGCTCTGTCTCCCACTGGGTGGGATTGCGGCAACGCGGCAACGCAGAAAACGTTCCTTTCCCGCGCTGGGGTATTCCGCCCTTCCGTCCTCACCTGTCACTCCACTCGGCCTCCAGAGCTCCGTGCAAATGTTACTCCCGTGGGAAAGTCTGCCCTGAGCTCCCCGACGGGCCACATCCTCTTAGGATACAGGACATTGCTTGGCCCACCCCAGCTCCTCTCCCCCACCCCCAGCAACGTGGTCCAGGCCCCTCTGGGCTCCCGCCACAGCCTCCCGCCACCCTCGCTCCCGCTACTGACCTGCACCTGCCATCCGTTTCCACGCACCGCCGAGGCCCTGCCAGCCTTGGGACCTTAGCACATGCCACTCTCTCAGCCAGGAGCCATCTTTCCCCAGATCTCGGCAGGGTCTGCACCTGGCTCTCCCCGTTCTCTGCTCCAGAGCCATCCCTTTCCGAGGGGCCCGTTGCACCACCCTACCAAACCGGCCCCCGCTGGTTACTCTGCTTTGTTTTCACCAGAGCACTTGCAAATACCCAAAGCTACACCTGTTTATTTTGAAAGTATGTGTGTGTGTGTGGTCTCCCGTGCTGGGGCCTGGGCACCAGGAGGGCAGGGTTTTGCCCTGTTCACGGCAGCAGCCTCAGCTCCTCGAATAATAGTGATGCATAGGCTGGATCATCGGAATACCAGGGATTGTTGGTAATGATATACAGAGGTTTCTGGCTGATTTCCCTCTGCCTCTCCCCAGAACTGTGAGCTCCATCAGCGTGGGGACCGCATTTGTGTTTACTCATCATTGTGTCCGGGCCTCCGCCACCTGCCTGACACAGAGCAGGCACGTATCCATAAACACTCCCTGAATAAATGCATGAGTAAGAAAACGAATGCGCGGAAACGGAAAATCACAAAGGAAACACAGACATCAGGCTCTGCCACGAAGGGAGATTAGAGCTGGCCCTATCTCCCGATTATACTTGCTAACACCGGGAAGCAGTCTCGGGGACAATTTAAAGTCTGCCCTCCCCGGGCTCAGCTCGCTCTATTGCTTTCCTCAAGGCGTTTCGGAGGGAGGGACGGGCTCCTGGGAATGCGTTCTTCTGCCTCTGCAGTCCCGCCTGCACGTTTAGTTCAGGCCCACAGAGCCGATGGCTGGGTGTCCCAACTTGGGGCCACTTTCCCCACACTGGTGCTCAGAGTCACGTCAGGTAAACATGGTGGTTTTCTTTTTTTTTTAATATTTTATTTATTTATTTTTTAGAGAGGGAAGGGAGGGAGATAGAGAGAGAGAGAGAGAAACATCAATGTGCAGTTGCTAGGGGTTATGGCCTGCAACCCAGGAATGTGCCCTGGCTGAGAATCGAACCTGGGACACTTTGGTTCCCAGCCTGCACTCAATCCACTGAGCTATGCCAGCCAGGGCTAACATGGTGGTTTTCTGCGGTGGCAGCAGAGTGAAGCTTCCATCTCACTCCGGGTGGTCTGCAAGCTAAAATTGTAGCAATCATGCCCCGCCTCGTGTCCCCAAAATTACATGGGAGAGGCTGAGAAGGCACCAGAAAGCGCCGTGACTGCCTACCGGCGGACAGTGCGCAACACCATGAACTCCACGGCCACACGTTTCAGGAGACAGAACGAAGTTCCCCGTGCATCTGCCACTCGGAGGAAACCATCATTCCCAGTTCAGGGACATAAAACTTTACGTTCCCCAGCTTCCTCAGAGCATAATACCAGTTTCCAAGGGAATTCATCACACCCCAGCCACAGCTGATTTCATAACAGTGCTCAGTGTGGTGATTCAAATTTCAGTAAGTCCCTCAGAATTAGTCTAGGGCTCAAAGAAGCTGGGGCACAGAGAGAAATAAAAACACAGTCACAAAAACATCAATAGCCATGACGCAGAACTCCTTTCCTTTGCTGGTCAATATCTTTTGATCCGTCCAAGGTCTGTCTCCAAGCAAAGTACTGGAAAAACCCAATGGAAAATGCTACAGGGTAGCCCTTTTGGAATAGAATTGCTCTGGTGCTTTTCTAACTTTGCATTTTAAGCTCTTACAGTGTGACCAGGATCATTTCACCTCCCTTCCCAACCTGTCCCAGGGCTAACTCACCAGCACTGGCCCACGGGTTTGTTCACAGAGTGTGTGGTTAGAAGAACTATTATTACGCATGTGGCACACAGTGGAAGACATTTAATCATTCTGGCCCTCGATTTCCTCCTCTCTAAAAGGAGGATGGTAGATCCCGCTTCATAAAACCGTCCTGTGGATTAAGACAGGTCATCCACGGCGGCTTGTGATCGACAATCGGTAAACAGTGGTTTCCTTTCCTGGGACACCACCCCAGTCCACGGCTTTCCTCGGTGTCGGCCTGAGTCTACTCAGCTGCCACTGGCTTCTGCTTCTGGTCTGAAAATTTCCTTCCCTCTTTTTTCCTTGTGTTTGTTCCGACTTCAGAGTAGATTAGGAGCTCTTTGGGGACAGGAGCTGCCTCTTCTCTTTGTCTTGTAAATCATGGCTTCACAACATCTCACATCTTTTTTTTAAAGATTTTATTTATATATTTTCAGAGAGGGAAGGGAGGGAAAAAGAGAGAGAGAGAGAGACATCAATGTGTGGTTGCTGGGGGCCATGGCCTGCAACCCAGGCATGTGCCCTTACTGGGAAGTGAACCTGTGATACCTGGTTCGCAGCCCGCGCTCAATCCACTGAGCTACACCAGCCAGGGCTATACATCTTGAGTCTTGACTTGTATATGAGACACACCAAGGCTCTGTTAACTGGGGGGACTTGGACCGATGAAATTGGTGACATCAGAGAGAAGGGGCTGCCCGAGGCTGCAGGGAAGCTGAGAAAGGACAGTATTTTCGGTAACTTCTCAGGGAAAGTGAAGCCGTAACATCCATGTTGGAAAAATAAATAAATGATTGCACCAAACTAGGCAGCAATAAAAAGAAAGAAGAGAAACCCACTAGAAATCCTAGAAATTCAAGGAATCACCGAATTTCACAAATTTAGCAGTTGATAAAAACTCAGGACACGGTTTTCAAAAATTTTATAATCTGGAAGATGGAACCAAGAAATTCACCCAGAATTACCCCTCCCTGTATACACACAGGGCATGGGTAATGCCTTTCAGACACAGGAAGCGACAGTGAGAGAGAGGATTTTTACGTTCATCTAATTCCAGAGAAAGGGAATGGAAAGAATGGCAGGAAATCAATAGTTGAAGAGATAATTGCTGAAATCCTTCCAAAATTGGATAAAGGCATGAGTCATTAAATGGAAAAGATGTTCTAGGTACCTAGCAAAATAAATAAAAATAAATCCACTCATAGACAATCTAACAAGAAGGGTCACGCAGAAATCTTAAATTACCAGATAAGAAGAAAGAGCAATTAGACTCACAGCAGCCCCCTCCTGTGGCACGACAGATGCCAGAGACAATGGGACGTCACCCTCTGAAGGCGAAATGAAAGCAAATGTCAACCTGGAATTGAATTCTGCCTTTAGCATCAAAGACCTAAGAACAAAGATGTAAACAAATTAAATAAATGGCTCCTCCTCTCACATCAAAGGGGTGAGGGAGCCAGGAGCAGGGGGGGGGCCTCACAAGGCCCGAGGGTCCCACTTCCCTTGGCTGCTCCCTCCCTTGGCTGCAGTTCCGCTCTTCTTGGTCTTGCAAAAGCTCCTGTGTCCCCTGAAAGAAGGACAGGGCAACAATGCACCCCTCTTAGCTAAGTCAGCCCCCTGAGGAAGATTCCTCCCCACTCAGTGTTTTCTACTGACATCTCATCGGCCACACGTGGCTTCAAGAATCTAGAGAACGTGGCCGCTCTGCGGAGCGCACAGCTGCCCTAAATAAAGCCACTGTTCCAGTTCCGTTTCTAAGGGAGGAAGAGGACAAGGGTGTGGGCCGGGCAACTGGCAGCCACTGCCACAGCTGTTACTTAAGGGTTTGAGCAAAATAAAGGCACTTTTAGCCATCAGAAATATGAGGAGAATTTAACACGCACAGCCTCTCGCTAAAAGCACCACCTAGGGAGGACTTCATTCAGAAACACAGTAAATCCAGAGGGAGGATGCCGACCACAGAGAGAGCCGGTCAGCACAGAAGGACGCAAAGCATGTCAGTCAGGCCACTGCAATCTACTGTGAGGAAGAAACATTTTTTAAAAGATTTCATTTATTTATTTTTAGCAAAGGAAGGGAGGGAGAAAGAGAGAGAGAAACATCAATGTGCGGTTGCTGGGGGTCATGGCCTGCAACCCAGGCATGTACCCTGACTGGGAATGGAACCTTCCCACTTTGGTTCACAGCCCACGCTCAATCCACTGAGCTACACCAGCCAGGGCAGGAAGAAACATTTTTTGACTTTTAAAAGAAAACTAAAATTCCAAATAAAAATTATAAGGTGGGAGGAGTATTTAAACATGGCAAAATGTTAAGGTTTCATAGAGCTGGTGGTGAGTAGATAGATTGTATTGCCATTCTTTCTATTGGCCTATCAGTTTGGAACATTGGATCATTTGAAAATTTAGGAGAGGCAGTGTTTACATTGAACATTCAAACAGCTATACATCAAAAGACTGCAAAGTTAAGGAAACAAAACCAAATAACACCGGAGGGAAATGCTTCAATATATGCAACAGGAAAAAAAAAATCAATATCTGGAATGTGGAGAGTTACTGCACATCGATACAGAAAACCCAAACCCAGTGGAAGAAGAGGAAAATATATGTTTGATATTTGGTAGAAGAAGAAATACAAATGACTAATACAGTAAAAAAAAAATGCTTAATCTTGTAATCAGGGGAATTCCATTTAAAACAATGAAGTGGGGACTTCCAGCCAAGATGGAGGCATAGGTAGACACACTGTGCACAACCAAAAGAAAGACGACAAATTTAAAAGCAAAAAATAACCAGAACTGCCAGGAAATCAAACTGTATGTAAATCTGACAACCAAGGAGTTAAAGAAGAAATATTCACCCAGACCGGTAGGAGGGGCGGAGATGGGCAGCTGGGCAGAGAGGACTTGCGGCAAGGTGGCGGCTGGAGGATTGGGTGGTCCCACATCTACGTGCAGATAAACTGGGAGAGATGACTGGGGAGTGAGACAAACCATGCAACCCAGGATTCCAGTCCAGGGAAATAAAGCCTCAAAATCTGACTGTAAAAATCTGTGGGGGTTGTGGCAGCAGGAGAGACTCCCAGCCTCACAGGAGAGTTCACTGGAGAGACCCACAGGGACCTAGAATGCACACAAACCACCCACCTGGGAATCAGCACCACAAGGGCACAATTTGCTTGTGGGTAGCTGGGGAAGTGACTGAAAACCAGCAGAGAGCACAGCAAGTGGCATTGTTCCCTCTTAGGCCCTCCCCCACATACAGCATCACAGCGCAGCGACTTGGGTTGCCCCACCCTGGTGAACACCTAAGGCTCCACCCCTTAGTATATAACAGGTGTGCCAACACACACAAAAAATATGGCCCAAATGAAAGAACAGATCAAAGCTCCAAAAAAAATATAACTATGCGACGAAGAGATAGCCAGTCTATCAGATGCAGAGTACAAAACACTGGTAATCAGGATGCTCACAGAAATGGTTGAGTATGGTTGCAAAATAGAGAAAGAAGTGAAGGCTATGCTAAGTGAAATAAAGAAAAATATACAGGGAACCAACAGTGAAGGGAAGGAAACCAGGACTCAAATCAATGATTTGGAGCAGAAAGGAAAAATAAACATTCAACCAGAACAGAATGAAGAAACAAGAATTCAGAAAAGTGAGGAGAGGCTTAGGAAGCCCCAGGACATCTTTAAATATCCAACACCCAAATCATAGGGGTGCCAGAAGGAGAAGAGGAAGAGCAAGGAATTGAAAACTCATTTGAAAAAATAATGAAGGAGATAGACTTCCAGGAAGTCCAGGAAGCTCAAAGAGTCCCAAAGAAGTTGGACCCAAGGAGGCACACACCAAGGCACATTATAATTACATTACCCAAAATTAAAGATAAGGAGAGAATCTTAAAAGCAGCAAAAGAAAAGCAGAGAGTTACCTACAAGGAGTTCCCCTAAGACTGTCAGTTGATTTCTCAAAAGAAACCTTAAAGGCAAGAAGGAGCTGGAAAGAAGTATTCAAAGTCATGAAAGGCAAGGACCTACATGCCAGATTATTCTATCCAGCTAAGCTGTCATTTAGAATGGAAGGGCAAATAAAGTGCTTCCCAGATAAGGTCAAGTTAAAGGAGTTCATCATCACCAAGCCCTTATTACATGAAATGTTAAAGGGACTTATCTAAGAAAAAGAAGAGGATCAAAAATATGAACAGTAAAATGACAACAAACTCACAACTATCAACAACTGAACCTAACAAAAACAAAAACTAAAACAAACTAAGCAAACAACTAGAACAGGATCAGAATCATAGATAAGGAGATCACATGGAGGGTTATCAGCGGGGAGGGGAAATGGGAAGAGTGGGAGAAAAGGTACAGGGAATAAGAAGCATCAATGGCAGGCACAAAATAGACAGGGGGAGGGTAAGAATAGTATGAGAAATGGAGAAGCCAAAGAACTTATACGAACGACCCATGGACGTGAACTAAGGGGGGTGGGGGAATGCAGGTGTCGGGGGGGGGGGGGTGCAGGACAGAGGGGAATAAAGGGGGGGAAATGGGATGACTGTAATAGCATAAACAATAAAATATATTTAAAAAAATAAAAATAAAACAACGAAATGTTATTTTTCACCCAGTAGAGAAATAAAAATTTAGAAAATTGGGAGTATCCAATGTTGGCAAGAGAGTGGGAAATGACAACCCTTTGGACCCTGTTGGAGAACACAGCATTTGGCAAAATTTGTTTGGATTACAGTTGGGTAGTAATCACACATTTTAACTACCCGTATTATTGGACCCATAGTCATACACTTCCAGAAATCTATTCTATAGAGATCATCAGACATGTGCACCGCCCTCTGTGAATGAGAAACCCTAGCAGCAGTTACTATAAGGTGTTAGGCAGGAAGCCGATGAGAACAGATCCTGGGCAGGTAGCCCCTGCTGTAAAGCCTCAGGAAGTTGTTAAAGAATTACGGGAAATAGCAAGGCGTGTGAATAAGCACGCTGTCGACTCAACGGGGCTCTGCTCTCATTCACCCCCGCCACAGCCCTGTGAAGTGGGAACTGAGGTGCAGAGAGACAGTCAAGGTCAGTAGCCACTAAGTGAGAGGGCTGGGGTTCCAGCTGCTGCCTCTCTGACTTCCCTGAGCCTCCCCAGGCAGGGGGAGCAGCGCAGGAGGGAAGGCTGCCCCAGGGTCAGCCGGGAGCCCATGGAGGGCAGGTTGGCAGTCAAGTGCATACGGCCGACTTCCCGCGGCCGACTTCCCGCCTCGCTGGGTCTGGATACGGGGTTGGGATTCTCTGGAGAACCCAGGGCCTGGGCTGCTGTTCTCTGAGTGTGGAGCGCTGGGGCCCCCAGTTCCCTTCAGCCTCAGTGAGCTCCGATCGTGCCGTCCTCTTCGAGATTATAGATGCTTTTAATTTTGCCTTTACCAATGGCCTTGGGACCAGAGGCCTTCAGGCATGAGTGCCTATAAATTGCATCCTATTACATTATTAATTACCGTGTTATCTGGAGTCAGATAACTTACTAACGTTTTGGCAAGCAAGGCTGTGAAATAGAAATAGAAATCTTTCCTCCTCCCTCCCACTCCGTCCCTCCCCAGCTCGCAGGGGGAAGGGCGGGCAGGGATCAGACATGAAAAGGTGTCCTAAATCTTTGAAAGAACCACCTGTGATGGAGAGGCCGTGTCCTGGGGGTGTGGGGAGCAATGTGCACAGCGAGGGAGGAGCCAACCCACCGGAAACAGACTGAGGGAAACAGACACCCAGGGAGTCCGAGATCTAAGGGAAGGGACCTGGGACCAAGAGATGCCTACCAGCCTGAAGCGTGGAGGCCGCTAATGGGAGAGGGGAAGTGTGAGGACGGTGTCAGCTTGTGAGGACACAGGTGTCAAGGAGGAGCTGCTACTAGCCCTTGAGAAGGCTGGGCATGTCCAGGAAAAGAGAGCGAGTGCTCAGAAATACAGGGTCCGTCTGCAGTATGGGGAGAGAGGACCGGTTCCTGGAGAATCAGAGAGAGAGCCTTTCGGGCTGGATGGGAAGCCCTGCGCATCTAAGGAGCACGTGGGTGATAAGAAGCACGTGGGTGAGCCCTCTGGGGGCGGGGACCCTGCATGCCTGCCGTTTACGGGGAGTCTCTGGCCTGTCCCCAAGACTCCCTTGGCCCTGTAATCACTTCCTGCTTTCCAAACAGTGACCCGAAGACGACATTCGGGGTACTGCTATCTAGAAGATGATGAGCGTGAGAGCGAGAGACAGCCCGAAGACCCGCTCTGCGGTAGGAAAGCCCTTTTCTGCTTCTCTGTGTCTTGCCCTGCCCTGCCCCCACCCCTCCCCACCTCATGCCTCCTCTGTCCCCCCACCGCCCTCCCCCTGTGCACGGAACCTCTAACTAGCATGGGGGTCCTCTGGCATGAGGATACCCTGGCCGGTTTCTCATGGGCTTTTACAATATCCTGGGACCGCAGAGGTAGGGCTGCCTGAGGCTGACCTCCCTGAGCTGCAGGTGACAAGTGGCAGGGGGCACCCTCTCTCTCTCTCCCACCGTCTTACACAGATGGTCACACAGATGAGGGAGGGAGGGAGGGTCGTGACAGGCCCTTCGGTGGGAAGCAGACCCTTGGCATCTCCCCGCGGCATCCATAGGCAGGCAAAAGCCCTGCTTGCGGAATGGCTGTGAGGTTAAACCACGTCGGGAAAACCTTCCTACGGCGCCTAAAGCAGGAGAGGTGCTTCCCAGACGCCCCCAGGCCCACCACTCGAGGACAAACCACGCAGGGCGCCCACTGCCCAGCGCTGGGAGCCCCTCCCCCTGGACACGGAGGGCAGGGCCACCCTGGAGGTCAGCCGCGTGCCTCCCGCACCTCCGCAGGTGGTGGGCCGCTGAGGGCCGGCCCCTCCCTCAGGGCGGCACTCGGACCCTCAGCTGACCCTCCTATTCTTTCCCCTGCTCATCCCCAGCCTGGGTCCCCCACTGTGGGAGGGGGCGAGAGGCACGGCCAGCCAGGAGGGCAGCGTGGGCCAGACTAAGGGCGGTCTGCTTCCTTTCCTCCCCCCTCCCTCAAGCTTGCCCTACATCTTCAGTCTCTTCCCATGTTTGTCGGGCCAGTGGCTGGTGCTCGGGGCAAAGCACTCTGCCTGCCCTGGGTCTGAGCCCTCCCGCCCGGGTGACTGGGGACCTGGCTGGGCACCGGGGGCCACCAGATAGACAGACAGGATGTTGGGGGAGGGTGGGTATTTTATTCTCAGCAAAGCTGGAGTAAGAAATCTTGAGGCGGCGGCAGCTGCCATTTCGATCTGAGTGTCGCTGAGTGGAAATCCCAAGTCGTTCATCCGGTGAGCCTGCCAGGCAGGGACAGAGCCTGGCCCTCCGGGCCAGCCCAGTTCCCGGAGCAACAGTGACACGTGACAGACACCAAACCCCTGCAGTTTCCAAACACCACCCTGGTGCTCCAACCCCGGAGCTCCCGGAAAACACCATGGCTCCCCCTGGCTTGCCCGGCTGTCCTCAGGGTTACCAACAATCCCCAGGTGGGCGTGGCCTCTGCCCTCCAGCCCCTCCCTTTTCCCCTCCCCCCTGCCTTGCCTGCTGTCCCTGCTTCAGCTGGGGCGACCCAGTTAAGCTGCAAAGAGCCCTCGGAGACTCTGGCCAGACAGTGCACACAGGCCCTGATTTATGCTGCTTAAAATAACATCACCTGCTCGTAAGAGCTTCCTCCAGTGGCTGAGCCGCCGGCTGTGGTTGACCGGGATGGGCTGGGCAGATGCACGATCTTCACGTCACCGAGTTCTAGGGCTTCAGCCGCCTGCGTGCCCAGTAGCCAAAGACGGCAGCTTGTCACTCAGCCAGGCCTGACTCCAGGCACGGGGAGGAGCAGACTCGCCACCGCTGTGTGTCCACGCCTCTTTTCTCTGCTCCAGCTCTTGCACTCGGAACACAGGGTCTGGGTCCTGTTTGTTCTACTGTAGAACGATTCAGACTTCACAGAAAGAAACACCAGGTAACATCACACGCAGCCGAGTATCCGGCACCACACTGGAGAAACGAAGTACCCAACCTGTTGAGTACGACCAGGGTGAGTCAATCCCGTTTGCTTGAGCCCACGCCAGCTGCTCCCACCATGCTAAACTGGGTCTTCACTAGCCCCCATATCTATTTTTTAAATGTTTTCTTTATCCTCACGTGAGGACATGGTTTTTGTAAAGAAACGATTGTTTTCTTTAGAGAGGAAGGGAGAGAAATATCGATGCAAGAGAGATGCCTCAGTTGGTGGCCTCCCCTGTGTGTGACCAGGGGTCGAATGTGGCCAGACCCGGAGCAGCACCCGCGACCTTTCAGTTATGAGGCGGTGCTCCAACCGACTGAGCCACAGCGGCCGGGGCTATTTTTTAAAAACGTTTTATCTGGAGATAACTTGCAGGTTCCCATGCAATGGTAAAGAAAGAACAGACAGGTCCCAGATACCCTTCCTCCACCGGTAACATGTTTCAAAACTGTAATGCGAATCAACCAGAGAAGTGACTCAGATACAACCCACTGGCCTTCTTCAGCTACCACCAGGCTTACCTGTACTCGCGTGTGTTTGTGTGTGTGTGTGTGTGTGTGTGTGTGTGTGTAGCTCTGTGCACGTCGACCTCCTGTGAAGATTCGGGGGACCCCACCACCGCCAGACACCAAACAGTTGGTTTCATCACAAGGGCCCCTCTCCCAGCCACGCCGCAGCCCCTGGCAACCACGCATCTGTCCCCCGTTTCTATTATTTTGCCATTTCAAGTTACATAAATGGAATTGTATGGCATGTAACCATTAAAGATTGGCCTTTTCCGCTAAATGAATGCCCTTGAAATGCATCCAGGCTGTTGCCTCTACCGATAGTTTGTTCCTTATTATTGCTGACTCGTATTCCGTGGCACAGATGTACCAGGGTGTGCTTAACTGAAGGATATTCTGGGCTGTTTCCCGTTTGGGGCTGTTACAAATAAAGCTACTCTCATCATTGGTGTAGCAGCTTTTCTGTAAACATGAGTTTTTGTTCTGCTGTGAGTAGCTAAGTCTGCAGTGGCTGTGTTATGTGGTAAGCACACACTATTATTTTTAAAACATCTCATGGTGTCCCTCTGTGCATTGTACATTCTTCTGCAACTCACTTCTCTCTCAACGTGCGTTCTTTCAATCTTATCCATGTTGCTGTATGTAGCTCTAGCTCATGGGTTTGTACAGACATGTAGTATTCCACCGTATGAATATACTACCATGTATTTATCCGTCTTATTCCAATTCTAGAAGGCACAAAATCTTCACAAGGGAATGGGCTTGGTGAGTAAGGACGTAATTTACCTCCCCTGGTTTTAGGTGTGGTAGTAGGGAGCGAACCGCAACCCGTCTGGAAGGCTGGGTGGTTGGCCTTGGTTCTGGCCGCGAGGTCACCTTGGTGAAGTCCCCTGGCCTTTCTGAGCTCAGTTTTCTTACCTATACAGCGGGAATCTCAGTGATAGTAACAACTCTTGCCTTAATACTTGTGGCAATTAAATGAAAATATAGCATGTAAACTAAAATAAACCAAAACATGCCAAATAAATGGCAATTACATTTATTAGTTATTAATTATAATTGAATGCCTATTTTCACCAAAGAACAATGCCACTATGCAATCTGGATTTTTCACGGAAAATCTAGCTTCAAACAATCTCCCCATTGCACCCCTCGGTTGCCTCGTTGGGCCTGTCCCGCTCTGGGGGTCGGGAGACACCGTCCGTCACCAGGGTCAGGTCGCCACCGAGGTCCCCGTCCTGGTCTCCCTCCAGGCTGCTGACAGTCACGCCCCTTCCTACACGAGGAGACTGAGCTCAGAGGGTGAGGAACTGGCCCGGGATCCCACAGGAGCCGGACTCCCTGGCTTGTGGGCTGGACCCAGCGGCCATGCCGCCCCCCCCCCCCAAGGACACAAAGGGACCTCCAGGGGCTCCCGGGCTGCCCACCAGGGGTGTCCAGGCCGACAAGGCAGAGGGCGTGGGCTCCAGTGCTGCTCAGAGGGGACACGAGGCCCTTCCCTGTGCCCAGCTCCCCGAGAGTCCCCACCCCCTCATGCACGCACACACACACACACACACACACACACACACCCCTGCAGAGGCGACCCCTTAACCCCAGGCTCCTGGCGGAGGACAGACCTGGCCAGGCAGCAGCGGGACCACAGGACGGCAGGAAGGGAGAGGGAGCAGGTGAGCCTTTAAACACAGGCTGCGTTGCTGGGCTAATCAAGACGGGACAACAGTCTCCAAAGGCTGAAACCGTGCGACTCCTCAGGCTAGAGGGCGTCTTCAGCCTGGAGTGAGGGGGGGAGGCCCCGGGGAGGGCCTG
Organism: Phyllostomus discolor; assembly: GCF_004126475.2. Taxonomy (NCBI): domain Eukaryota; kingdom Metazoa; phylum Chordata; class Mammalia; order Chiroptera; family Phyllostomidae; genus Phyllostomus; species Phyllostomus discolor. The sequence goes on along the minus strand of NC_040916.2, from coordinate 20,636,975 downwards.
GAGGGGAGCCAGGGTACAAGACCCAGTGGGGAGGAGGGACCCTGAAGTTGGGCCTGGAGCCACTGTCCCTCGCTCTGACTCAGTTCCCCCCCCCCCCCCATAAAGTAAAGGGGGATGAACTGAATATGTCATCTGAGTTCAGCCCGACTCCTGGCTGTTCTTTGAAAGAAAAGAGCAAAGGGCGCTCTCTGTCCCATCACCTGTGAGCCAGCCAGGCCCTGGGGAATCCCAACCATGCCATGTGGCTTCCTGTCACTCCCGGCTCCCCGGCCTCAGTCACGGGGACAGTGCCAGGTGAGAAGACGGACAAGAGAGCGAGGGGCAGGAGGGGAGGCCAGGCGGGCTCCGGGAAGGGGCGCCCCGGCTGTGGAGAGAGAGGGCACCCCCCGAGCCGGTTTCCAGGCTAGGATCCATTGAGCCCCAGGCCCCGAGCCCCCGTGGTGTCCGTGGGGACAGCCCCTGAGCAGAGGCCCCGGGTGGAGCTCCGCCGTGCTGACCTGCTGCTGCGATCCCTCCGCAGCCCCACACCCCTGAGGGGACAAGAAGGGCTCAGCCCTGGGTGCCCCAGACACAGCCCTGGCCCCCGGGCCCTCGGCCATCCAACAGCTGGGACCCTCGCGGCTCCTTCCGGTGCCTCTTCGGCCACACCCAACCCTGGTCTCCCAGGGAGGCAGTGCATTTGGGCGTTCCTTCTAAATACAGCTTGCAGGGGGAAAATACCCCTAACTCAGAACTCACACCGCTCCTGCCCGCAGAAACCAGCAGGAGCTCTGCCCCCCCACTCTCCAGCCGTCCCACTGAGCTCCTTCGTGTCCCCTGCACCCCCCATCCAAGCCCCTCTTCCCTGGCGGAACCGGACCTCCTTCAAAACGTCTGGCCCATCTGCCCTGCCCTCCTGTGCCCGATGCCACCCCTTCGTCCGCACAACGTGCTTTGCCCTACGTGACAGGCCCTTCTCCTGAACCCGTGGGCCCAGCGTGCTTCAGGATGCAGAAGGTTTCAGAGTGTAGGGAGGTGACTGGATGCTCATCGCCGCGGGTGTGAGACATCCCTGCAAGGCCCGGGCCAGCTCCCTGCAGCCGGGCGCATGGACGCCCCTCCCGGGAGAGCCCCGAATGTTCTCGCAAAGTGGGACAAGTAAAAGACTATAAATAGCCTTGTGCAGGGCGGGTTTTGCCTCCAAAATGAGCAACACAAAGCCCCGTTTCCTGGTTTCTGTGGATGAGACAGGGAGGGCCCGCCTCAGGCAGCCCCGGCCGCCCTGCCCCCGCTGTGGCCGCGGACTCCCTGCTGCTCGTGGGCTCCAAGTCCCAGGCCGGTGCTGCCACTTCCCTCCGGGGCTCTTCCCCCAGCAAGTGCCGGCCTCCCGGGCCTCCCCACCCAGTGGGGGCTCTCACTCCACAGACCCCGCTGAGCACGGAGCTGGGGGGGGCGGGTCTTCTCCCTGTGACACGGGTGGGGAGGGGGCCGTGTTACAAGAGAGGGATCTGCGGTGACGTCACAGGGTGGTCTGCTGGAGAATTCCTCCCTGGGATCGGGGCGGGTAGTCACGCCCCAGGCCTGTAACTTCTTGAATGACAGCTCATCTTTGCCCCATCAAGCCCCGCTCACTGTGTCTGAGCAGCTGGGTCAAGGCCTCTTTGCTGCGCCCCCTTTCAGACCCCTCCGCTGACCCTGGCTGCCCCCGCACCCCCCAGAGCACAGAATCTTCACTACCCTGCTCCCCAAACCCCGCCTCGCTTTCTTCAGCCACCTTTGTGGGATCTTCCTTTGTCCCTCCCAAATCTCAAATGCAGAGAAGAAACTACAAAACGGTTCATTCTCAGAAACATCGTTTTTGACTCAAATTCTTATAAAAGTTCTCCACAGTTTAGGATGTTCTTAGCTGACACATTACAGGTGGGGCCGGGTAGGGGGGTGTTGGCTGAAAAGGAGGAATCCTTGAAGGAGGCGGAGGAAGATGCTCCACGTGCTGGGGTGGCGGGGGCACGACCTGTGCGGAGGCCCAGGGTGTGCACCCTGTCACTGGAGCAAGGCTCCTCTGGGGTCCAGGACACAAAGTGCAAACTAGAATGGCCATGAGGACAGGGCCAAGCCTGCTTTTGATGCTTTTGTGCACGTTATAAAGAGCCTCCCTCTCCAGGCAAGCACGACCAGCAGGCCCAGGATCTCGCCCATCCCTTGATCAGCTCTCTGAGATGTCTCGACACCTGTGCAGAATCAGTGCCGTGTGCAGAATCAGTGCCCTGTGCGGAATCAGTGCCACGTGTGGAGTCAGTACCGTGTGCAATCAGTGCCGGGTGTAGAATCAGTGCCGGGTGCAGAATCAGTGCCACGTGTGGAATCAGTGCCACGTGTGGAGTCAGTACCGTGTGCAATCAGTGCCAGGTGCAGAATCAGTGCCGTGTGCGGAGTCAGTGCCGGGTGCAGAATCAGTGCCGGGTGCAGAATCAGTGCCGGGTCCAGAATCAGTGCCACGTGTGGAGTCAGTACCGTGTGCAATCAGTGCCGGGTGCAGAATCAGTGCCGGGTGTAGAATCAGTGCCAGGTGTAGAATCAGTGCCGGGTGCAGAATCAGTGCCGGGTGCAGAATCAGTGCCACGTGCGGAATCAGTGCCACGTGTGGAGTCAGTACCGTGTGCAATCAGTGCCGGGTGCAGAATCAGTGCCGGGTGCAGAATCAGTGCCACGTGTGGAATCAGTGCCACGTGTGGAGTCAGTACCGTGTGCAATCAGTGCCGGGTGCAGAATCAGTGCCCTGTGCACAATCTCAGTGCCCTGTGCAGAATCAGTACCGTGTGCAGAATCAGTACTGTGTGCAGAATTGGTGCCCTGTGCAAAATCAGTACTGTGTGCAGAATCAGTGCTGTGTGCACAATCTCAGTGCCATGTGCAGGCTACAAGATGCACAATCATACACTGTGGCCAGAGAAGGCATCTTCCATGGGGACTTCCATGGGGAACATGGTGGGGGCTTGGGGGAAGGCAGGCTGAGCGCATGTCCCACCAGGGTCTGCAGCTCCGGGGGCACTTTCCTCAGGACGGACAGGAGGGAAGGTCATCCTTAAATGGTTTTCAGGGCAGCCGGCACCAGGGGGTCCTGGGGGGATGATGGTGAGTTTGCTAGACTCTCCCCAGAAGGACTGGCCGGTGTTTGCAGGGAGTGGTCATTGGATGTCATGCAGATGGAGGGCACCACCCAGATCGAGGAACTGAACTGTCACCCCCTTGTAGCCCACGTAGGAACAACAGGACAGTGGGGGGACCCTGGGTTCAAAGCCCCTTTGACCTGCGGTAAGCCGTCCAGAACGTGCTGCCTTCTTGCCGCTGCTGCTAAGAGGGAGGCCAGCTGTACCCGCCCCCCTCTCTCCGCACCTGCAGGCCCCTTCTCAGGGCCCGGACCCCAGGCACTCAGGGGAAGAGCCGTGGGCAGAGAGGGAAGGGAGCAAGGGGAAGCTCATTAAGCAAAAATAAATAAATAAATGCGGGGGTAAATAAAGACAAATGGAGACGCATAAATTATGAGAAGGGCTCTTTTCGGCTCACCTATCTCCCTCCCCCGCTTCCCCCCGGAAGATCAAATTATGACTTGAAATCACTAGATACATATTTTATTATGTGGATCATTTAAAGGATTAGAGACAGAGACTTCGTGAGCGGAGGCCACAGCAGAAGACAAATCGCCCCCATTACGGGAGGGAGCAGGGAAGGAAGGAGAGAATGGGGAAACGTGCCCCGGAAGGCGTGCTTGGGAGGGGCGGGGCTGGACACAAAGGCACTTTCTTTCCCGCCCCTCTCTCCCCCCAAGCGCCCCCCCCACCCCCACCCCCAAACCAGCATAGAGGTTCTGCTCCCAATCAGGCTGATTTGCAATGCAAATTTCTCTCAGCTGCTTTTTGCTCCTGTTGCCAACCGAAGATGGTTTAAATAACATGGATTGTTCTGCGTGATTCCATATGCAAATGTTTCTGGCCCGTTTGTTATTCCTGAACGATTTCCAGCGCCTGCTGTCTGGGCAGAGAACGCAGCTCCCTCTGCCAGCTGCGCCAGCAGCCACCTGCTGGAGGCCCAGGCACAAGACAGGGTTCGAGGATGGCCCGTTCTGGGCGTCCCAGACAGCCCAGGGGGCAAGCCCCAGCCCTGGCTGCACCCTGGGCTCAAGAACGCCATCATTGAGAATCGAGTCCAGCAGTGGGGTTTCACATGCAGGAAGCCGAGGCCCAGAGCAGGGAAGTTCCGCCGGCCCCACCCCCCAGCCCCACTGCGGGGGGGGGGGGGGGGGGGGAGGAGGAGGAGGAGGGAAATGGACCGTCCTCCAGTGAACAGGGAACAAATGAACAAAACAAGGAATGAACGACCTCAGATTTAATCGATGAGTTGTGCGAGCACTCGAGGAACACCCACGTTCTTCTGGGAATGGGGTTTGGAAAGTTGAGGACACAAAACAGACCCTGACCTCAAAAGCCTCCCCCGCCCAAGCCCAGAATGAGCAGACCCTGCCTTCAACGGGGTTTGCCTCCCTCCTGCTGCCACCGGCTCACAAGGTCAGGGCCTCTTCTTTGGACACTCACACCAGAGCCCGCCGCTCCCCGTTCTTAACTCGACCCAGCCATCACCTCCCAGCCAGCGGGCCAGGGCCTGCAAGTGGCCCCTCATTCGGGCGGGACAACTGCCCTCGGGGTCGCCTTCTGTGCCTGCCACCCGCTCACTCGCCTACCCTTTCCTTGTTGAATTGAAAGGACACTTTGGTCACCAATCCTGGCTGGGGGAAGGGACGGGGACATGTCCCCCAGCTCCAGAGACACTGACCGGCTGCGAGAGGGGGCAGGCCTTGTGGCCACAGAGCCGCAGGTGAACAAGGAACGGCAGGAATCCTTGCTCCTTCTCCCTGTGCGTCCCGGGGGTGTTGGCACTTGGGACCACTGCAGTTCAGCTCAGCACATTTTCCTGGGGGCCTTTGGCTCCCCAACCCTGCCGTGGGTGGGGGCGAAGGCGGGAGGGGCAAGAGGTGGTCTGGGCCTGGAGACCGCACAGACTCCTGGGGACCTGAGGTTTCCACACGTGAAACAAAACTGGGATGAGCGAGCGCGGGCCCCAGTGGAAGCAAGAAGAGTGGATTTGGACCTGCTGTGTCTCCTGCCTTAATCTTGCAGAGCCTCGGCCCCGCCCCCACGGGGAGGATGGACACTCCCACTGCCCGTGGTGCTGAGGGTGGGCCCTGGCGCTGCACCGGAAGCAGGCGGCGGGGCCTCCACAAGCCTCCTCTGCCCACTCCCACACCAGCTTCCCCCTGGATGCCCAGGCGCCTGTCTCCCACCCACCCTGCCCGGCCTTCCGCAGGGCCTTCACTTGGACGCCCAGCAGATGTAATATGTTGGCAAGAAAGGGTTTTTTAAAACTATGGTTGGATAACTTGTATATTTCTAAGACTGATTTTGTTTTTAATGAGACTTGGCCATTTTTTCCATGCTAATGGAGATTATCTGAATGTTCTATGAGTTGCTGCTAAAATAATGCCATTTAAGCCTTTAAAATAGATGCGCCCCAGTGCGACCGCAAAGAGCCCTCTGAAGGCGCAGCCTCTAGGAAACACGTCTCGTGGGTTTTGCCGAGGTTCTCCTGGTCTTGTTTGCAAAGAGAAGGCCTGGTGTGGGGGGGGGGGGCCAAGATTTCTCTTCAAAGGTCTGGAGGCAGAGATGGACCACACCCGGGGGCAGGGCTCAGCGCCGGGCAGGCACCAGCACTCACGCTCGCTCGGGGCGAGGAAGGCCGTGTGCCTGCCCGGTGCTGGCTCACCCAGCAACGCTGCCGCCTTGCAAGGGCAGGGGGGGGCAAGCAGCGGACGGACACTGTGGGGTGCTGGGGAGAGTCCCAGAGCTGGCTGGGAGCCGGGACTGAGTGCCCCGCAGCTCATGAACATCGGCGTTCCCAAACATGTACAGCACACAGCGCACGTGCTCTGGGAGGGACAGGAAAGGAGGAATGAGGAGCTCTCCGGAAGGAAGGGGCCTCAGGCCGGCCCTTAAGGGCGAGTGAGTTGAAGGCGTCAGGGAGGACAGATGGAACCTTCTCAGACAGAACCAATCTCCTTCTCGTGCGCTGGGCCTGCCACCTCGGCCTCTGGCTCCGGCTCCCCTGGCGGTCGACTCCCCAGGGTGGTCATGGACTGCAGAGGAGCTCCGTGGAGAGGGACGGGCCCCCGGCACCCACCCAGCAGCCCTGGCACCAGCTCCACGCTCCGTCACCCGGGACTGCAACGCCCCCAGCCTAGGCTGCAAGCTGCACGTGCTCAGCAGAGGCACGAACGGGCTGTGGCTTGGCCCAGCCGGGGTCACCTTAACCATCAAATCCTATTACCCGCTGCACTGGCCACGCAGTGGGATGTGGGGCGGTCGATGGGGAAGCGGCGAGATGGCTCCCGAGCAGGCAGGGCTGGGTCTCATTGCCGCGCCCCCAGGCGGCAGAGCTGGGAAGTCAATAGCGCTCACCCGGGGCCGGACATTCCAGAGCCGGTGCCCGCTGGGCCTCTCACTGTCTGTCTGTGGGGCACGGAGCAGGTCCCTCCCCTGCAACACGCCGCAAGTTCCGCATCTCACACAGGACAGGAAGCACAGCACAGGGGGTCCGAGCAGGAGGGTCCGAGCAGGAGGCAGAGGGTGTCTAGGACACAGCCAGCGCTCAGCAAACGTCCACCCACTCCTTTATGTCCTCGCTTCGCCTGGGGCCATGGACAGGCGGTGCACGGGGGCATTTACCTGCGGGGAGTCCCCCTTCTGGGGTAAGAGGAGGCTCTGTTACACTCCGCCCCCCCCCCCCCCCCCCCCCGAGGAGCTGTGTCTAACCAGACTTGCTTGGCAGAAATTCTTCTCGTCTCAGGGCCAAAGATGAGAGAAGGGCCCCACCAGCTTTGGGGGGCACGAGGTGCCTGCGCATCTGAAGTCTGGAGACCAGGGCCACCGTTCTCCCACCTTCCTCCCCGGTGCCCCGGGCTGGGTTGGGCGAGCGGCGTCTTCACCCCATCAGTGAAGATCGATCGCTCTTCTAGGCCAGCCCCGGAGCCTTGGTTTCTCCACCTACAAAGTGGGCGTTCTAATCCCCGCTTCAGAGGACGGTACAGAAGGGGGCTAGCAGCCCCCCAACACTGGTGAAGGACAAGAACCTGAGCTGCCCCCCCTTCTTCCCGCTCCGCTGAGCAGTCGCAGAAGCGTGTGCCACCCTGCAAGCGGCTCACAGGCTCGCTCCCTGGGTTTCCCTGCTGGTTCCCTGCTGGCGGACTGTGTCACCGACCGATAAGTGCCACCAGCGGCAGGACGGAGTGGGTGGTGAGGGAGAGCAGGGAGTCGGGCTGAGAAAACTGGTCAGCACTTACTAGGAGAAAATCCCCAGTGGGTTTAAAAGGAATTAGCATACCTTGTCTCCTACCAGATGCCACACCGCTCTATCTTTAGAAACTTCGAAACGAGGGAAGGCTCCAGGGCTGGGAGCAGGCCTGCTCTCCGAGGCTGGCTCTATAAATACCGCCCCAGCGGCCTCAGCAGCTCTCCCCTCCATCCAGAAGCATCCCTCCTCCCCACGGCGCTGGAAGCACGTGGGCTCGGAGCCCCGAGCAGCGCTGGGCAGCGCAGGGCTGCGGCGTGGTCACTGCCTGCTGCGTCCCCAAAGGCCGGCCCCAGCCGCACCTCACACGTTTCCTGTGAGCCGGGAGGAGAGGGGAAGAGGCAAAGACAGACAATAAAACCACAGCCCCTGAGCTGGGGGAGGGAAGAGGGGACGCAGGGCAGAGAGGGCGGTGGGCACAGCCACGGGGGAGGGCTGGGTGGTCATCCTTCCCTTGACCATTTTCTGAGCGACAGTGAAGACGCAGGGGTTGCCGGCGGGAGCTGAGTCCGCTCAGCTGGCGACCGAGAGGGAAATGCGGGCTCTTCTCTCCTTCAGTGAGGAACCCAAGTCTGACACCCTCGGGCTCTGGGGAAGAAAGTCACCGACACCATGCGGTCCCTCTGTCCGCTTGTCGCCGGGAGCCCGTCTGCCACACAGCATCGCCGTGCATCTGTGTGCAGGTGGAGTGTCCACCATTTGAACGGGGCCGTGAGGGCACCAGGGGGCCTCCGGTCTAAGGTAACCTCGGGGAGCTGGTCTGTGACGAAGCGGATTGTGCCCCTACACGCACGCATGTGCACACTCGCACGCCCGCCACACCTGAACTGCTTTAACAGCCTGAAGGTTCCTCTGCAAGCTTCCAGAAGCTGCTCCCCAGGGCCTGGGCCTCTCTGAGGAAGGGGGGCCCTGTTCCTGCACATTCGGGGTGTTTCCCTCCCTCCCCTGTGCCCTTCCAGCGGCTGCCGGGCAGGGCCGGGGGGCAACCCTCCCCTACCCACTGCCCGCTCTCACCCTGGAGTTGGCCCAAGGCAGGGACAGCACCGAGGGGCGGAGAGCAGGTGACCGGGAGGGGGAGGAGAGGGAACAGGGAGGACTGAGTCGAGGGAAGGGAAACCCGGACTCCAGGGAGGCAGGAGAAGAAGGGGCGGGTAGTGGGGCTCACTTCTTCCCTTCTCTGGCCCATTTCCCCAGTCCCCCCTCCTCTCACCCCTCTCTGCACCATAGAGCCCCAACCTCTGTCTGCCACTCACCCCCACCCACCCCCATCTCCACCTCCTGGAACCCCAGCTCTGTACCACAGGTGTAAACCAGACCCCTAATGGCCTTGTTCTCCAGGTCTAACTCCCAAGACCTCCGTGCTGGGGGCCATGGGGCCTCCCTACACCCCGGGGTGGGCCGTGTCGCTGGGGCTCACACGACCAGCCCGCACAGCGGGGCATCTGCAGAGAGGGTGTTTCTAACATGGCAGGCCGACTCCTCAACGAAGGGTGCCGGGCAGTTGCACAAAACTACCTTGAAGACAGTGTGGGTTCAATATGTCCCCGGGAGCCGGCCCGGGGACACAGCTCCGTCCCCAGCTGGGCGTCTCTGGGGAAGACTTTCTAAGTGCCCAGTGCCCAGCTGCCCAGAGAGTTATGAATGCAATTTGTTCACAGGCCGGGTAGGCCGGGTGAGGCTGCACACGCCCGCGGCCACGGGGCCCTCCCCCGAGAGCTATCCCCCTCCCTCCAGTAACGCTGGGGGTCATTCAGTGTCTCGGCACCACTCACCTGGGCCGCCGCTTGGAGAATCGGGTGGTGTGCTCGAAAGCCCCGGGTCACGCTGAAGAAATCCCAGGCTGGTTCCCGAGCGACCGCAGGTAGAAGTAAACAGTCGGCGAGCCTGCGGAGTTGAACGTCAGGAAAGCAATTTTAAAAAAAACGGACTTCAACCCATTCTGTAGTATTTCCTATTTACATTGAAGAAATGTCAATTCTTGACTCTAGGCCTCCCGGGAGACCGAGGATTTAAAGGCATTTACGAAGCGGATATAACCCTCCCGTAATCACTGCGGAGAGAGACGGGCCTGCCAGCGGCAAGCGGGTCAGGCTGGGACACAGCCCTTCCTCCTTTACCCGCCCGACTGACATCGGGGGCCCTGCTCACGCGTGGTCCTGGGCCTAGTGCAGAGGGTGGCACACGCGTGGGTGTGCAGCCGGCACTTTGTGGCTGTGCACCTGGTTCACGGCGGGAGAGCACAGTCAGAACCACGCCCACTACGGGGACGGAAGGAGACTAAACGGAGCTCACCACGGGCCGTAAGGCGTGCAGGCAGTGCACTGCAGTGTCGTACACCTGGGACACACGATGTCATTAACCGATGTCACCTCGGTTTACATTTTTTTTTAATTTAAAGAGAAAGATCTAATAATAATTAAAAAGCAGATATGCACCCTGGCTGGCGTAGCTCAGTGGATTGAGCGCGGGCTGCAAACCAAAGTGTCACAGGTTCAATTCCCAGTCAGGCCACATACCTGGGTTGCAGGCCACGGCCCCCAGCAACCGCACATTGATGTTTCTCTCTCTCTCTTTCTTCCTCACGTCCCTCTCTAAAAAATAAAGTAAAAATAAAAAAAAATCTTTAAAGTCCGCCTTCCTTGTTAAAAAAAAAAAAAAAAAAAGCAGATACGCTAAGTTTCCTGTGATTTGTACTTTGGACCCAGAGCTCAAATGTCTGCATTTACCTTGGAGCCTGACTAGCAGTGGCTGTTCCTGGGGAACCCAGCACTGCCTGCAGCCCCCTTGCCAGGAGGGCTGGCAGCACACCAGGCCTAGTCACCTGGAAGGGGGAGAGTCCGGGTGGGGTGGGGCTTAGGGGGCAGTGCCTAGGCATTGGGGAGGACTACAAAGCCTGGGCTGGACTCCGCCGGTTTCTGGAACAGTATCTCAGATCCTGGGTTTGGGTGAGAGGTCAGTAGGGAGCAGTGGAGCCGGAACCCCAGTCTGGGGTAGGGCTCACTCCCTGTGTCATTCGGACAAGATGAGGAGATGAGGCCAGGATTCTAGTGGTGACCGGTCAGGGCAAAGGACCACACGGATGGGGAGCGGGTGGAGGCAGGAGGACCTAATTCACGTGAGTCTATAAATCCACGCGTTGCCTGTGGCGGGGTTCGCTGGTACACACTGTCGGATCCTGCAGTTCGACCCCCCTTACGACTCACTAATGGCCGCTGGTGGCTGGGATGGAGGCTCAGCCTAACCCAGGTAGTGGACTAGTCGGGTACGAGGCCACAAAGCACTCCGCTGACTTTCTCCTTCCCTGGAGGAGGGTGAGGCCTCCTTTGGTTTTCAGGTGTAAAACAGAGAGAGGACCCCAGAGCTTGCTTCCTGGGGTCCCCAGGCCTCACAGCCACACCCCCGTGTGCAGCCGCGTCGGCTGGGTGGGGCTGGCCGGCTGGGGTTCCAGCCGATGCAGCGTCTCCAGGCCCGTGCTCCTGCAGATCTTCCCCAGGCAGATCCTGGGGCCCCAGGGAGTCCTCTGGAGCCTGTGCAGGGCCTGCCCGTGTGCTCCCCCTGCAGGACGGAGTGAGGTCCCTGGATGCTGCCCATGGTGCTGCTGTGGGGACATGCCCTTTGACCTCCTCATAGAGGGCCTCAGGGAAACAGCTGCAGCAGCTCCAGCTGCAGACTCCTTGGCCTGGCCCTGGGTGTGGGCTGAGCCGCGGGACGGGTGTGAGAGGGCACCCGCCCTCCCCTCGGGCAGCGGGAAAGCCCGTGGTCCTTCGCCAGCTTCCCCTTGCTGAGTGCTCCGAGGCCAGCTTCTATTTGCCTGGAGAAAAATGGTTGTTTGTTCATTAGCTGGATGGAAACATCCAGCCCCAAACGTGCTTTTAGGTCAAAGCCAAGTTCTGTCGAGCGCTGCCTTGACCCCGTCCCTGCCTGCTTGACCTCCTGTGCTGGGGCGTCTGTAGGCTGGGGGCTGTCACCAGCAGGTGGCTCAGGGGCTGCCGGGAGCTCCATGGGTGTCCCAGCCAAGTACACACTGGCAACTTGACCTGCTCCGTGGCTGATGCAAGTGGTGTGAGGAGCACCCAGCTTGGCCTGGCCATGGCCTTGAGCCCTTCTGGATGAACTCCGGGGAGCTTCGGCTGGAAGCTCCTGGCGGAACGCTCTGAAAACCACCCCGAGTCGGTGCTCCTGGGACCGAGGGGGCCTGGGCTTGAGTAACCACGTTCTGCCCTCTCGCCACTCCCATTCTCTGTCAACCGCCTTTCCTTCACAGGATCTCAGAATCCTACTGACATGGGTTCCAATCCCAGCTCTGCCACGAATCAGCTGTGGGGTCCTGGCAAGTCGAGTCACTTCCCCGAGCCCCAGAAAACTCTCACAACAAATGGGATCTTCCCAGGAAGCCCGAGCCGCTGGCAAAGCCTTGGGCTCACTTGCTGGCTGCAGTTGGGCGCCCGGCTCCCTGATCTGTCTTCTGCGATGCTCCTTCCCCAGCTGGTGGGTGGAAGCCAACCCCCAGCCCCCACCTCCCTCGCTGTCCTTTCTGTCAAATAATTTGTCTTTTTCTTTGGGAAAAAACTTTACTGTTCATCACTAAAGAGAAACCAAAGGTGCAGCCAAAACTACTCCTCAGGCCAGGGCCCACACCCCAACTCTGAAACGCTCACCTGCAGTGTGGCCTCCGACCCTTAACCTCTCAGACCCTCGATCTCCTGTCAAAGGAGAGGACCATCCTGGACCAGCATGCAGAGCCCGCCCCACCCCCAACATATCATTTCCTGTTAGAAACAGAAGAAACACCTTTCAACATCCTCATGGGGCCCATCTCTCACCACCCCCCGACTCTTTCCTTACGTGATTCGCCGACTTCACAGCCTCTTGGCTCGTTGCTCTGTGGCTCCTGGGTGCCAGCCCTCTCGCCAGCCCCAGGGCCCACCCACCGTCTGCCCTGCGTTCTCTGGACGCCTGTTCTGGAGGGCCAAGGGGAGTTCAGGTAACTCCGCGAGCCACCCGCATCTCCGGGGACTCCTGGGCACTTCCTTTCCCTCCGTGGCCCCGAGTTCACTCCGGGAAGGTCGGAACCGGGCAGTCCCTAGGGCATCGTCCTCCTTCCCCCTGCAACCACTGTGTCCGCGTCCACGTATGCCAGGTCAGCAGTGGTCACGAATGGCCCCAAGGCTTAGGGGCTTAAACAGCCAGGAGTTCCTCCTGCCCGCCCTCACGGCCACAGCCTGCAGAGCTGGGCTCCGTACCCTCTTCACTCCAGGACCACCGGGCCGAGGAGGACCCAGTGGCGCGGCCACACGACAGCTGCGCAGGCTTCCGCTCAGTGTGAGCACGCATCCCTTCCACCCACAGGTCCCCGGCTAAAGGAGGTCCCACGGCCGAGCCGCCACGGTCCGACAGGGCTTTACACCTTCCCTCACCGCACAATGAGCCTTACACCTGGGCCGTGTGGTCCGCCCCTCTCCTTCCAGAGGTGTGGGGAAGGCAGGAAGCCCCCTCTCCTTCCAGAGGTGTGGGGGAAGGCAGGAAGCCCAGAGGCGGGGGTGGGGGTGGGGTTCTCCTGAGGTCACACAGCCCCCCCGTGGGAGAGGAGGGGCTGGGGCCCCAGTGTGCCGCTGCTGCTCTTCCCGTTCCCATGCGGGAGCGGGGCCAAGAAGAGACAGACCGGGACTGGATCCTAGCTCCGTGGTTCTGGGCAAAGTATTTGAGCTCTGAGCCTTGGCTTCCCTGTCTGGAAGGGCGAGTGAGGGCCGCCGCCTGCCCTGCCAGGGAGACTGGGAGGAACGGGCGAGATTTCACGGAGGGTGGGGCTCGGCGTCGGACACGGAGGGGCCTCGGGACACACGCTTGCCTCGGCCCCTTTGCTCCCCGCTGACTGCGCCAGGCCCCTTCCTCCCGTTCCCCTCTGCCCTTTTTCCTTTACCTGCCTCCAATTTTTTTTTTATTGAGAAGTTGAGAAAAATGGAAGAATTCAAGGAGAAAACAGCAGGGACCCCAGGGGGCGGGGGCCCAGGTCCAAGACCCTGAAGGAACGGCTCCTCAAGGCAAAGCCTTTCTCGAGGACCTGACCCTCATCACCCGTTCACACGGTCACCTCCACGAAGCCTCACCGCAGCCCTCACTGCTGTTCCCGCTGCACCAACCAGAAGGCTGAGGCCCAGAGGGCTTGGGGGTGAGCTCGCCAGCCCTGTAGGCATGGGGACTCCGCTGGGAACTCTTGGGCTCCACGCTGCTGGGGTCTCCTGTGACACCGGGACCGGGCCTGTCCCCAGTCACCTTCCCCTCCTCATACTCCTGACCCCGAGTAATGAAAAGAACACCCTCTCTCCCTGGAGGGGCCAGGGCGCCCTGGGAGTGGGAGCCATGCAGCCGGCATGGGGCGGCGGTGAGGAGGGGACGGCAGGAACGGGCCTTCGAGAACACTGTCACCAGTCCTGTCCGGCTCTGTCTTACAAGAATTCCCTCTTCGACGGTCACGAGACGGAGGTCCCGCAGGTCTGCCCACGCAGGGCCGTTTCCTGGGAGACCCGACGGTTCACACTTCGGGGGCAGACACACGCGTGTCTCAGGCCTCTCTCCCCAGGCAGCTCGGGAGCCCGTCCGGCACGTTTTTGGGATTAGATGAGGGGCGTGCGCGTGTGTGTGCGCACACGCGTGTGCAGGCTGCCGGCTGCTGTGTTTGTTTGTTCCCTCCTCTCCTCCTCTCTCTCTCTCTCTCTCTCCCTCTCTCTCTCTCTCTCCTCCTCTCTCTCTCTCTCTCTCCCTCTCTCTCCCTCCTCTCTCTCTCTCTCTCCTCTCTCTCTCTCTCTCCCTCCTCTCTCTCTCTCCTCCTCTCTCTCTCTCCCTCTCTCTCTCCTCTCTCTCTCTCCTCTCTCTC